>NC_045593.1:2074149-2674149 GCF_009819795.1 Aythya fuligula
TCCTTTTCCCCTCTTTTTCCATCCCTTTCCTCTCTTTTCCCTTATTTCCCCCCCTTTTCCCCTTTTTTCCCCTCCTTTCCTCCCCTTTTCCCGCCTTTCCCCCTTCTCCCTCTTTTTTTCCCCCTTTTTCCCCCCTTTCCTTTCCCTTTCCCCCCATTTCCCCCTCTTTCCCCCCCTCTTTTCCCCCCTTTTTCCCCCCCTTTCCTTTCCCTTTCCCCCCATTTGCCCCTCTTTCCCCCTCTTTTCCCCCCTTTTTCCCTCCTTTTCCCCCTCCTTTCCCCCTTTTCCCCTCCCCCTACCCCTTTTCCCCCTTTTTCCCCCTTTCCTTTTCCCCTTATTTCCCCCTTTTTTCCCCCCTTTTCCCCTCTTTTCCCCCCTTCCCCCTTTATTCCCCCCTTTTCCCCCCCTTTTCTTCCCCTTTTCCCCCCCCTTTCCCCCTCCTTTCCCCTTTTTTTCCATCCCTTTCTTCCCTTTTTCCCTTATTTCCCCTTTCTCCCCCTTTTCCCCTCCTTTTCTCCCCCTCTTCCCCCTTTATTTCCCTCTTTCTCCCTCCTTTCCCCCTTTTCCCCTCTTCCCCCCTTTCCCCTCTTTTCCCTCCCCTTCCTCCCTTTTTCCCTTATTTCCCACTTTTTTTCCCCCTTTTTCCCCTCCTTTCCCCCCCTTCCCCCCTTTTTCCCCCCATTTCCCCCCCTTTTCCCCCTTTTTCCCCTCCCTTCCCCCCTTTTCCCCTCTTCTCCCTCTCCTTTCCCCCTTTTCCCCCTCCTTTCCTCTTTTTCCCTCCTTTTCCTCCCTTTTTTCCCTTATTCCCCCCTTTTTCCCCCTTTTTCCCCTCCTTTACCCCCTTTATTCCCCCTTTTCCCCCTTTCCTCCCCTTTTCCCCTCCCTTCACCCCTTTTCCCCTCCCTTCACCCCTTTTCCCCCTCCCTTCCCCCCTTTTTCCCTCCCTTTCCCCCCTTTTTCCCTCCCTTTCCCCTCCTTTCCCCCCTTTTTCCCCTCCTTTCCCCCCTTTTTCCCCTCCTTTCCCCCTTTTTCCCCTCCTTTCCCCCTTTTTTCCCTCCTTTCCCCTCTTTTCCCTCCCTTTCCCCCGTTTTCCTCCCTTTCCCCCACAAAGATGCTCAATCCAAAGCTGAGCCGGCCATTTTAGGCCATTTATATGCATTATTAATCCCACCCTGGACACCTTTATTCTGCGGGCATGAAAACGGGGCGAGAGCGGGTCTCATATCTTCATTTCACACCCATCCTTCACCCTGCTGACCCTAAAGCTCTGACCC
Source organism: Aythya fuligula (assembly GCF_009819795.1). Lineage (NCBI taxonomy): Eukaryota > Metazoa > Chordata > Aves > Anseriformes > Anatidae > Aythya > Aythya fuligula. The sequence continues at coordinate 2,075,424 of NC_045593.1, forward strand.
TACAGCTCCGACCCTACACCCTTTGAAGCACGGCCCCTCGACGAGGGCCCTCGAAGCGGCGCGAGGCTCCGTAGGCCTCTCTGGCTCTGCTTGCTCCCGCTAATCTCCACCGGGTTATGAAACCACCTCACATGCTCCCACAGCGTCACCCATATCCCGGGGACCTCTCTGTGTCCCCTCGCATCCTTCCAAACCCATTTCTTACACCACAGCCTTAGGATCCCCGGCCCCAAAGGACCGGAGGGAAAATAAAAACGCTTCAGCTGCCTCTCCGGTCACCATCTTGACTGAACGGTCCCTTTGGTTGTAGTTTTACTCAACCACCGAGCCCCCGGCGCGTAATCCCGAGCTGAATGCCTTTGATTGTGAGGGAATATTTACAGCTCAGCCTGCCAGCGGCCCTACAAAGCCGCCCCGGGCCTCCTGTCCCACATTAAATCCCCTGGCATCTGGGCCTGGGGGGTCTTAGCGAGCACGTGCTCTCCGGCCGAGCTGTTTGGGCGGCCACGGTGGGCCTGGAGGGGTAAATCCCCGCATTCCTGCGAACCCTAATTCCTCTCGGCGTTGGGAACGGGATGGTTCGTACCTGCCTCCGGCCATCTCCAACGGGGGGAGGTTGCCAGAAGGCTTTGATCCCAAATTGGCCCCTCTCCCTCCCAGCAGGTCCCCATCGTCAAGGACAAACTCTTCCCGCTCCCTTTTGTTCTCCCAGATGTGCTTGAGCAACGTGATGTGGTTTCTTTGATGACTTTTATCTCTTTTTCTCTCTTTTTTTCTCTTTTTCTCTCTTTTCTCTCTTCTCCGTGTATCAATCTCATCCTGATCATACGTGGGACGTTACAGCACCTCCAGCCACAGCACGAGCATGGGTTGGAAGCCAGCCCCCGCATCGACACCTCTGCAACCCAGCAAAACGAAAAATAAATAAATAAAACCACCTCATTTTTTTGGGTAATTGAACCTTTTACCGTGCATGCTCCCTCCCTGTTACAGCCGGGCTGGAGCTGCTGCAGAGTCCGGAGAGGAGGAATTTGGGGTTGATGTGCGGAGAGGGTATCCTCATCCACGCGCTTATTCCCTTAAATTTGCAGATTTTGCATAAACGTGGCCAAATCTGGAGGGGAAGCATGGTCAGTAAATGTCCTCAGAGCTCAGATTGAAAGGGGACGTGGTTGCCCAGCTCCCAAATGCCTTCCTAGCCCCCAAAATGCCTTCCTAGCCCCCAAAACACCTGCCTTGCCCCCAGCAGCAGCAGCCTGGAGGGCTCTTCGGGACCACCGCGCGGTGATCGCCCTCTAAAAGACCCCAAAGCAGAATAATGGGAAAACTTCCCAGCCTATATCCCGCCCCAGCCGTCCAGAGCTTGGTTTTGAGCGTTCCCAAATCCATCGCTTAGACGTAGAGCTCAGCGATACGGTTTAGTGGAGGACTTGGTGGTGTTCCTGAAAGCCAGGAACAAGCAGTCACGGCCCTGCACGACCTGCGTAAATGCTTCGCTGGCAGGGAACGCGTTGAATAAACACCGACTTCGGCTACAAGGTTATTCAGTCGCACAGGAGGTTTGTTTTACCGCTGATTTCCCCCTATCTGGGCGTGCAGGGGTGGATGAACCCGTCACTCTTGGCTGAGCCGCCAGCAATCATCGAGTCTTACAGCCTCCTATTGATGTGTCCTTTTGCCCGTGCTCCTGGCAGGTCCCCACTTTGTTTTATTAAAAAAAAAACACATGAATATATCATTATATTTAACTACATTTATTATACAATACGTATTTTATATCTATATTTAAAAACACATGCATAAGGCATATTATAGAGCTCAGGGAGAAGGCGCGGGCAGCTGTGGGAAGGCTGCGAAGCCTTCAGCACTTTCCAGCTCCGGCGTTCAAGCTGGTTTCGATTTAAAATAGGTACTGGGTGCTTTTTGCCTTCAGGTTTTTCTGCTTAACCTTTAGGGCAAGCGAGCTGTTTGTATGGATTTCTGTGAAAGAAATTTTTGGGCTCCACAAGCCGCGGCTGTAAGGTAAATGCCAAGGACCAAGCAGGACGGGTAGGAATATCTTTGCCCCTTGTGGTTAGGATGTGGCTTCGGATTCGACTGATGAATGACCCCGGGGTGATTCCCATCGTGCTTGTTTTTCACATCTCCCTTCCAGCTTTCTCTCAATGGCCCGTTGCTCCTGGGCTCTGCTGCTGAGCAGCTGCCTGTAAAGGTGCTGCCCATGGAGAGCAAAGTAACGATGGAGAGTTGCACTCAGGCTGGCCGTGAGTGGAGATTCCTGCAGTGGAAGTGCTTGAGGACCTCAGTTTTTGCTCAGTTTTAATCTATTACATCTGGACGCGTAGTGTTCCTGGAAACATCACCATTTCTGTTCCACAGAAAAAGAAACCGAGACACTAAGGAAGTGTCGAAACCCGTCTCTGAGAGATCTTCTTCCATTTTTACTGTTCCTCAAAGTCATGAGTCTCTTTTTCTCTAGTAATCCTTGGCTTAGAAAGGCTGTTGCGTGTGTATTTTGACAAGGCTCATCCTCCTTCGCATTGGCTTCTATTTATTTACTGTTTTCCACAGGAACCTCGTATATAAAATGAAGAAATAATATCTGCCCATACCCCAGCAGTGCTGTGAGGTTTCCTGCTTTGAGGTCGGTGCTAACGAGTTACTCGGAGACATTGAGGCTGTAAGAAAAGATGCAGAAAGCATCTCCTCGACAGCAAAGTCAAAGGAACCTTTTAAGGCAGGTGAAGGGGGAACTGTGGTTAAAATTACGGCTCTGCACTTTTGCCCGTGTAAATATTTGCGATAGCTCAAATATTTTCCGCATCTCATCTGGGCGAAATCCTAGCCTCAAAGCTGTGGAGTTTATTAGTGTTAAAGAGAGATCTGAAAATATCCCAGTGGTCCGAGCATTCACGTGGGCAGTAGGATCTTGCTCTGCCTGCTTAATCTAAACAGAGTTTAACCCGGACCTCTCTCACACCAGGGATGTGCCTGGACAGCAGATCAACGTTTTTTTGTTGCTTTTTTATTCTTCCACTCCATCTAATTTTTCTTCTAAGCATTTTGCTGTAGCTGGGTACCACTTTCAGGAGATGTTTTCGTTTTACTGCAAAGCTGCTTGGTACTTCCCGAGCAAACACAACTACAACGAGAAATGCATTTTCCATTAACACATAAAGGTTCTTTTATATATATATATATATAATGCTGCAATAAATACTAGTTGTGATCCATAAATAAATCTTTTGGTTTTTTCTCCATGCTATGTGGTGTCCCTGCTCTCTAGTCTAATCCTAGCCTGCCATCTAGCTGCAGCACTTGGACTTGCTTCAGCCTCACCGAATTGATCTCCCAACACTGGCCTTGGCCTGAGGGTTAGAAAAATTGGTTTGTCTGGGTCTTTTTTTTAATAAATAAAGTGTCTTATTTTAATAAAACAGGTGTCTTCCCTGCATAGCCAGGAAGCTGCCAGGGCAATTTTGCAATTGCTTCAGTCGCGAATCTGCCTCTCCACGCAGCCCATCTCACCCCCTTCTTGTTGTCCTGGTTATGGGGCAAAGGCACCGGCAGAAGCTCCCAGAAGTGAAATAGGGTTAAGGACAGTGGGAATTACCCAAATGTGCTACAGACGGACTGAGGGGATTAACTTCCCTGGCCCTTCGGTGCCACTGCCCCACAATAGGCAAAGGACCTGCAGTTCCTGAAACAGGGCAACCCTGGATGTAGAATCCTAAAATCATTAGGGTTTGAAGGGACTTCCAAGATCATCTGGTCCAGCCATCACCCTACAACCAATGTCACCACTAAACCACGTCCCTAAACACCACGTCCAACCTCTCCTTGAACACCCTTAGGGACGGTGACCCCACCACCTCCCTGGGCAACCCGTCCCTGTGTCTATCGACACTTTCTGACAGAAAATCTCCTCATTTCCATCCTGAACCTCCCCTGGCACCACTTGAGGCCATTCCCTCTTGTCCTATCACTAGTTATGGGTGAGAAGAGGCGACCCCAGCTCCCCACCCCTTCACGGAGTTGTAGAAGCAAGGGGTCTCTAAGGTCTTTGGGAAGAGCTATAAAACTTCCCCTTCTCCAGATTAAACACCCCAGATCCTCACAGGACTTGTGCTCCAGACCCTTCACCTCTATCTCTGGACACGTCCCAGGCATTATGTCCCTCTTGTACCCAGGGGTGCAATATGTACAAATATATCAAATATATACATTTTTATTTGGTCATTTGGGGAATTTTGGACCTTCCACTGTCCCTTTACCCTTTTAACCTCCTCCCCACCGTTATGCCAGCACGATCCCTTTAGGATCGCAGGACTGACGGGATTTTTCACTGCAAAACCCTAATTTTTAACCCTCACAAACGGGACGGGAGGGGGGCTGGGCGTTGGGGCGAGGCTCCGCACCCACAGGTGCTCGGCCACCGGGTTCAGGCTCCTTGTGGACCTCAAACAGCGTTGGACCCCGCTCTCAGCCACTCTCTCTGTGTTATCGTGTGGTGCACGGCTCTGTCGCGACAGCCGATGCCACGACAGAGCTGAGGGACCCCGCGCGTTTCTCGCGAGAGCGGCCCCGCCGCTCTCCCCGCCTCCCGCCCGGCGCCGCCCTTCCTCTTCCCCGCCGCCTCCCTGAGGTGAGGGCTCGTCATCCGCCATCATCCGCCGCCATCCGCCTCCATCCGGCATCATCCGAGCCCGAACAGCTCGGGGAGGCCATGAGGGGCCTCGGGGGAGGCTCGGGCTCGCTGCCGCCATCGTTGTTTGTGGCGCTGGTGCCGCAGATGGCGGAGCGCGGAGGTGCCGGGGCTGTGAGGGGGGAGCGGGCCCTGAGGCAGCGGGGAGGGAAGGGGGGGGACACACGTTTTCTTAAGCATTTAGATTTAATCGTGGAAAATCTATCTCCGAGGGGCCTTTTCAGCTAGCTGTCGGCTCTGAGGAAAGAGCTCAGCCTTCTCCATGTCTGTATTAGAAGCTTAATGTGATTTTTTTTCCCTTTTCTTCGCAGCTGAGCTCCCAGGATGGTCCGCTACTCGCTGGATCCGGAGAACCCCACGAAATGTGAGTTGCCAACCTATTTCCATGTTACACCCTAAAATCGTTGTTTTTTTAAGAAATTGGTCTCTTCTCTCCGCAGCATGCAAGTCCCGGGGCTCCAACCTGCGGGTGCACTTCAAGGTACGTGGCCGGTGGCGGTGGGGAAACCCAAGCTGGATTTTGGAAGCGGGTGGCCTTTATTTTCCCATTTTATCAGTTAATTACCGAAGTGTGGTGCTGTAGGTTACGGCCTGCGTGTGCTCAGCTGCTTGTAATGACCTTTATCCGCAGGAACAAAAATAAAGGGTCTGTTCTTAGATTGCGGCCTAATAGAGAAGGAAACAGGCAACTGGGGGGAATTAGGCTAGAAATAGTGATTTGTTGTATTTGCCTCTATTGGGAAGGATTTCCCTGCTCGTCCTGTCATTTTAGTGGCCGAGAAGTATGGCAGCAAGCATTTGACATGAATGGTGATACGAGTTCACTGGTAAACTGTTTGCAGGGAATAAAAATAATTTGGGGTAATCACAAAAACAAAGCTGAGATTATGCTTTTCTGATGAGTGTTATATAGTGCAGGTGAAGAAAGTTTTATTTTGGTTTGTTCTTCTATTGTAATCATATATTAAATGGTGTATCAAAGAGTAAATACATTAAGCACCGATACCTTATCCTTAATTTTTCTTCTGATGCTTTTCACTCTCTCTTTTTTAATCCCTTACATAGACGTTAAATTTTGTGCCTGTTTGTATAGCTTGTGTTCTCATTGCTTCCTGTGAGGTGCCATATTGGATGTTTTATAGGAATATCATTCAGGCTTCCTTTTTTGGATTAGTGGCCAAAGAGGGAGCTGTGATAAGGAGAAATCCTGATTTTAAATTGTGGGTGGAAAGCTCGGGGTAAAAACAGTATAAAGGCATCAGAGAGCTGTGAACTCAGTAATGGGGTCATACTAAGAATTGTAGGTGAAAATCCAGTGCTTTTACTCCCATTGTAACGTGGAAAGAACGTTAAGAGAAGCTTTCACTGGGTTTGTTTGTTTTTTCTTCTTCTTGTCAGAACACTCGTGAGACTGCCCAGGCCATCAAGGGCATGCACATCCGCAAGGCCACCAAGTACCTGAAGGACGTGACCCTGAAGAAGCAGTGCGTTCCCTTCCGTCGCTACAACGGAGGCGTTGGTAGATGGCCCAGGTGAGGGCTGGGATGAAGACCTGGGAAGGGTTTTGGGTTCGCTTCCTTACGGAAGGAACAAAAAGCGATGTTCATGTGGCGTGGATGATGGGCAGTCGTTGATAACATCGTGTGAAAGCATATTTTGAGCAAGAGTTGCTCTGAGCTCTGATACAGCAAGCAGCACACCTATTTGTGGTATCAAATACCAGATTATATTTAATTCTGTTGGTTTGCTCTTGTGCAAGGTGTAGAATCTCGTTCCCTTCGATTGCTGTGATGACTTTCTTAGGACACCTTTGGATTCAACGTGAAAAGAAATTCTTACTCTGAGCAATCGAAGTAAAAGGACGCGTTACAAGCTAATAAGAATAAAAGGGTGAATTACATCGTGCTGGGACCAAAAACTTCCTTTTTTCTCTCACAGGCCAAGCAGTGGGGCTGGACGCAGGGGCGCTGGCCCAAGAAAAGCGCGGAGTTCTTGCTGCACATGCTGAAAAACGCGGAGAGCAACGCTGAGCTCAAGGTGGGTCGGCTGGATGTTATTAAATGCACCCCGTTCTTGCGTCTGTGTGCGTTTGTGCCCCAGAGGAAGCTCCTAAAATCCCCCAAAAGCACAGAGGGGGAGAGTTTGGTGCTTCTCAGCCTTGTGGTGTCGCGGTTCTGCTGCAGGATTTATTTGTGGGCGAATTAAGGCACAATAAGGCGAATCCTTGGTTTTTATTCCTTTTCCGCAGGGGCTGGACGTGGATTCGCTGGTGATCGAGCACATCCAGGTGAACAAGGCCCCCAAAATGCGCCGGCGCACCTACCGAGCCCACGGGCGGATCAACCCCTACATGAGCTCCCCCTGCCACATCGAGATGATCCTGACCGAGAAGGAGCAGATCGTCCCCAAGCCGGAAGAAGAAGTGGCTCAGAAGAAAAAGGTAAAAAAGCGGAGTGCTTTTAAGAGGGTTTTGGTGGTTTTTTTTGGTGTTAAAAATCCCGAATTTGGGTAAGGGGGCGTTTCGGGGACGGGAAGGTTGCCGTGATGACTTCTCTTAGGACACCTTTGGAGTACCCGTGAAAACAAACACCGGTTCTGAGCAACCTCAGCATCATTAGGCGGCGTTAATTAATTAGGGGGGGTGATTAATGAATTAATTAACTAATTACCGCCCCCCTGTGCTCATTGCCCCCGCAGATCTCGCAGAAGAAGCTGAAGAAGCAGAAGCTGATGGCCCGGGAGTAGCCCTCCCCCCGCCCCCAATAAAGCTCTGTTCGCACCCGCCCGTCTCCCGTCTTCTCCGCGCCGATGACGTCATCGCGGTGACGTACGTCTGCGTGACGTCACGCCCCGCCGTGACGTCACTCCCCCGAGCCGGGGGGGGGTGGGTCGCGTGACCCGCGCGCGCCGCTTCCTATTGGTCGGGGTGGGCGGGGCGCGCCCGCCGGAAGTGCGGGGGTTGCTTCCGGTGCGGCGGCAGTCGGGAGGGAGGCGCGGCGCGGTGAGGACGGGGGTAGCTGCGGTCTCAGGTGAGGGGGGGAGGGGGCTTTTTTGGGGAGCCACCGCGCCGCCGTTCGTCTCAGGGTTTGGGGAGAGGGGAGGGAGGCAAACGGCACCGGGAGACGGGCTCGGCCGTGTAACGGCGGGTGGGGGACGGCTTGGTGCCGGGGACGCCGCGGGGATGGGCTGCGTGAGGTGGCCGGGCTAGGCCGGCTCGGCCTTAAGGGGCTGAGCGAAGCCGTTTGTGTGCCCGGCCTCTCTGTGTTTACGTAAGAATGAGAGGGGAACAAAAAGAGTGAATGTGCTTGTATTTGCAGTGTCACGCTTGCCCTCTGCGCTGCTTTAGGGAGAAACAAAAGCCTTTAGCACAAAGGAGCAAAGCCTAAAGAAACTAACATTTCACCCTTTGCTGTCGCCCTGTTTGTTTTTCCTAAAATAAACCCTGCCAACCATGCAACAGCATCACGGAATCACAGGGAAGGTTGGGGGGAAAAAACGTTTCAATACGTTAGCCACTGGAACTAAAACAACGACTTGGTTCTGTAGCTGGCAGAAGTTGAACTTACTTTTCACCTGGACTCTTTGATACCCAGTGACTGCACAGACTCAGTCATTCTCAGAGAGGCAGCCTCTTTGATTCCCCCACGTATATTCTTTAGCTAGGCTGAGTCCTCAGCATCACACAGGATTTAATATCTAGGAAGTTCTAGAAGAGGAGCATAAACCTTTTGAAGGGTTTTAATAGATTACCTCATTCCTATTATGTTTTTATTTCTGCCTTTCGAGACTCAGCTCCTGTAAAACTGCCTTTGAAGTGGCAAAAATTACACTTGGAAGCAGTTGCCTGGAATTGATGTTACCAGGGAGTGGGGCTACACTTGTCTAGGGCAGTTTGGGAGAGCAAAGCAAGGATCCCAAACGAGGATTGGCCCTTCGGATCACTGCTTATGTTTTTTTAGTTTGGTTTAAGCAAAACCTTTTTGGCTATGTCTTTCAAACTTGCAGCTGGAGGGGTGATGAATTAATAGCAACTTTGTTCTTTTTTTGTTAAGATGCCAGGAATCTCAGCCTTATTGTTCCTGAGGACTTTATAACATGGGAGCGTATAGCTGTTCTCGAGGAATAACGGCAGCATTTTTGAAACTTTAAAATCTATTGTTAAAGAACCTTTTCTGTTTAAACGAACTAAAATCCTTTCTTGAGACTTTGCTTTCTTACCTCATTTGCATACGGAAAGTGTAATCTGAGGTTGTTTTTCTAAATCTGAGGTGGTTTTTCCTAGCAGCTTTGTCCCAGAACAAGAGGAAACCATGGTGTGCATTCCCTGTATCGTCATTCCCGTTCTTCTCTGGGTCTACAAGAAGTTCCTGGAGCCGTACATCTACCCTGTCATTGCACCTTTCATTAAGCGCGTGTGGCCCAAGAAAGCCGTGCAGGAAACGACAGGCACAAAACGAGGGCAAGGAGGCAGTGCTGGAAACCCCCGGGCACCTTCAGCCAGCGAAAGGGATAAGGAGGATGAGTCTGGAGTTCACAGAGTAAGATTAATGCGTTTAAGCCCCAAATCATCGCATGTAAAATCAGCAGATGCAAATCTGGGGGCAGATTTCTTTATAGGTTTTCACTGGCCTTTGCTTCTGAAAATCATTTTAATCCCCAAATGTCACTGTTCTGGTCTCTTTTGACGTCTCCTTTTAACGGTGCTCTCTTTTATTTGCAGTTTGAAAGCAACGGGGTTGCGAATGGAATGCTGCAAAGAGAGCCACAGAACTTCCTGACAAGAAAACAGATTAAAGGAATTCATTCAGAAGGATTTCATTCCCTGGTGTCCAATACGAACTGGTGATTGATATTTCTCTCACTTTGAGGCACTTCTTTGCACATTTCAGCTGAATAAAACCCCTATCACGTACAGCAGAAGGTCTCTTTTGCCACTAAAAATGGCAGCTAGCAGATTTCTTATTTAAAACGTTTGAAAACCGTGTTAAATTATTCTCATTTCCCTCCCTTGGAACCACTTTGCATCTATAACCTATGGGCATGACTAGAGATTTAGGTGAAATAGTTTATGGATTAAGCTAGCTTTGGAAGATAAACGTGTTGCTTCTTAGTTTCACTGACTGCGAGTGCAATACTTCATTCTTCCACTTCGAAACTAAGCTGTTCTTGACCTCGCTAGAGAACTATCAATTGCATTGTGGCAGCATAAAACATTACGGTCAACTTCCGAGGAATACAGACTGCTGTGTGAAATTTGCAGATGAGCTAAAAGAGTTACGCTATATGCAAAATTTCCTTAGCAAAAAGTCTTGATTTGATACTTTCAGTCATTTTTTTTTTCTTTAAACGTTGTGCCTTTCTTTCCTGAAAAGGATCAGCAGGTGCATGATGCAAGAGAGTTGTTGTTATATTCTGTTGCAGTGGTTTCAAACGATGCAGGTCTGTGTTTAGAAAAAAAAAAAAAAAAAAGGGACTAAAATCTTTTACCGTGCTTGTGTAATTTGAATGATAATAAAGCAGGACTTTATTTAAAATTTAGCTGCTTCGTACAGTTGTTCTTAGGAAAAGCTGTAGACAGTCCCCAGCCTGAAGGAGTTCATAAAACTACGTACTTCATGATAAACAAAGCGAACTGAGCAATCCTATGCCTCCTCCTGGGAAGATGTTTCCGGTGCTGAATTGCATCCCAAAATGATGCCTTGTGCTTTGTAGGAGCAGAACTAATAATTCCTGCTTTGTCCTTCTCTGCCAAACCAGAGGATTCTCTAAATGATTCCAAACTAATAATTAAACCAACAATAAATAAATAAATAAATAAATAATTCAGAATTTGGGGTTGCTATTTAGGATTTATCGCTTCCCAGAAGTCCTATGGGCATACCTTTTTTTTTAAATATATAAATGTTTCCTGGATAACACGTAGAGGGTGGTATCTAGAGGGTATAGTGATAGCAAGAAGAGCTGGAAAATATTTTGGGACTCAATTCAATCCTATTACACGTTAAAGGGCTGTGCATCGAAGTGGTAAGAGGCAACTCGCTGCCCTTGAACTGACACCGGGGTCTGGGTTCGTTCTTGAACCGTGTTTTCTTCTACCGAAGACTTATTTGCCTGATAGGCCTGTCAGATGCCTCTGGTGAGGAATGTTGCTTCTTACCACTGCCTGTTTTTTTGTGAAATCGTGGGGATCAGTCTGCAGTGTTCACAGCAGGGTATCGGACCATTGTAATGACTTGAATCAGAGAAAATTCCTTGTCCCATGTCACCTGATGCTGCTTTCTCTCCCTTAATAAACCAGCCTATAAGGAAGTGAAGTTTGTATTACTGTGAAATCAGCTTTCACAACACCCTTTCAACATAAGCCTCCATCTGATCGGTGTTTCACAGATAGAGCTTTCTCCTAGACTGGTATCCCTTTGTGATATTAAAAGGTTTTGTTATTCTGAGCATGCGCACGTGGTATAATTCATGCAATAAAAGACAATACTAACTGTGCACATTTTGCACTAAGGAGCTCCCTTGCTCCCTCATGCTCGTGTCTTTTTTCCTACTGAAATAATTTGAGGTGAAACATCTCATTTGAAGACACCAGAAGCTTACTCCATGCTTGGGGCAAAAAAGAAATATTAGTACTGTGTTAGTACACAGTAAATCAGACTGCAGTGAAAACTAGGCTTCAGTTGTGCGCTTAGCACTCTAAACAAGTACAAAAAGGCCTCAAAAAGCAAAGTAGGCAGATAATGCAAATACGTCTTGTTTGTTAGAATCACACCGCTTGTGCTTTCTGGCATGTTTTAGTACATCCAATAGCTGCAGTTAAACACAGGATACACAGTATAAAATTGCCTGAATGTGGTATTCTCTAGAAGTCTGACAGGAAATCAGTGTTGCAAATCTGTTTTTATTCTCTTCCAGGAATAGGTCAATAATCTTATCAGAGTGTAAATAGTTTAGCACAAAAATAATGTGCAAAACAGGTGAAAGAAACAAACTGCCTGCTTTTACATCCCGAAGCTGGGCAAGGGTGCAGGAGGTCACCTGCAAAGTACTGCACAAAGTTATGTTTAAGAAAAGCAAGCAGAGAGAAAAGAAGGAAGTTCTGAAGTGAGATACAAATACCAAGAAAAATAACTGCGAGAAGTTCTTTGTTACTCAGTAGAAGCAGATTTACTGATGGATTCAGCTCTTATGGCAGCAGGTAGATGCTACCAGAACTTAGTAAAGCAAGGTAACAGCTTCATTTCCACTGAAGACGTTTAGAAAATAGCAGACTAGGCATTTAGGCACCAAACCACTTGTGCAGATCTCGCTCTAAGATCTCCAGTGCTAAAGCTGTCTGGGCGGATTCAAATCCTGTTGGGATGGATCAGAAAATTCATTTGCTTGAAAATACCTGAAGAAAATGATAAATTCAAATGAGCCATTAATTTTTTTTCCATTATGGGGAGGTCTGGGTGTGACGTGGTGCTTTCCGTGTGGTTCTTGGAGGAACCTGGATGCTGAGGACTTAAATAAAATTAATTTGGGGCTGGACTGGATGAACGCAGAGCTCCCTCCCAAACTCCGCCATTCAGTGAAGCGCACCTCTATATTCCAAATATGTTCAAAAAACGTAAACTAAAGTTGGAAAAGCTTTATTTTGCTAATTATTCAGCGTCCTAAGGGCCTGAACGTACATTTGTAGGAGGTTTGTGAGGTAAAATGGGGCGCCAGCAGCCTCCAAAGGCTGCCAGATGTGGTGCAGAGGGATTTTTATTTGGGTGTGTTTATCGGCCAGGTGAACTCCACCCAAGGAGCAGCAGGAATTACTGGGGGCAGCAGGAATTACTGGCGGGCAGCGCTTTTGCACCACTTTATATTTTATTGTGTATAAAAACCCCACAGGCCCCGCCGCCACAGCTCCCTGCCGAAAACTACATTTCCCAGCGCGCCCCGCGCCGCGCCCCTCTCCCCCCCTTCTACCGGCGGCCCGCGCGCATGCGCGCTGGGGAGGCGGTGGCGACGTGGAAGGCCGGGAGCGGCGGCGGTGGGTGCGCGCATGCGGGGGGGGGGTGCGACCGTTAGGGGCCGTGAGGGGACCCTGAGGGGACTCTGAGGGGGCGGCGGGGGCCGCGCTCGTTCCCTTCGTGTGCTCGGTTTCGCCCCCCGGCGCCGCTGTTTTTTGCTGCTTTTTTGTCTCCGGGTGCGTTCTGTGCTGGCTTCCTGAGCCCCGAGTCTCCCCGGGTGTGTTGAGTGCGGGGCGGAGCGGGCTGCCGGGCACCCAAATCCGCCTCCTGCCGTCGCCGGCGCTGAGGGTAAGGTGCTGGGTTCCCCTGGTGGCGGTCCGAGCTGGCTCTGTGGGTACAGCGCTGTTATTTCCTCCAGCCAGTGCTTCTTGAAGGCAGGGGAGCGGAGAAACCCCTGCTTATTGGGCTCGTCGCCTGATTGTAGGGCACCGTGTTATGTAACCCCCGATTTTACCCCTTTTTCAAGCAAAAAAGCGGCCAGGTTGCTCCAGCTGGGGTGAGTGGTGTCGCTGCTCGGGTCGCAGGGTGCTGAGGAAGGCCCTGTTCCCTTTTCCACCCCTGCTGCTGCCTCAGGGGAAGCCCCTGGCCGGGTCCTGCTCTGGGGCTTTAACACCACAGCACCTCGTGGGATCAGTTCAGCAGGAGAAAAAAATAGAGATATAGCAAATAAACGCTGACTTAGGTGGCTTGGTGATTTTATCAGGTGGCCAGGAAGATCCCAGGGTGGTTTTAATGCACTGATGGCTGACAGTTGGGCTCGCAGGTTTGTTAAGCCTTGTGAATGTAAGAATCCTCCTCCTTTTGTGTGAGGAAGGTAACAAGAGTCAGAGATCCTGCTCGGTGGCTGATGAGCTGCTGTCAAAGAGGGTGGATAAAGGTGGCGATGACATTTCCTCAACGTGGGCTCTCCAGGGTGGAAAGCCTATTGAACCTGCTAGTAATTATACAGCTTCATTCGCAGTAGATCCTGAAGAGGGATATAAATCGTGATGTGTAGGGCAGTATAAAATTACGTATGCGTGCAAAACACATTTGGCTCTCTGTACTACGTCTGTCTTTTGTGCTGGAGGTAGGTTTCTGGTTGTGGGAAACATTTCAAGCAGATAGCTGTTGTAAAAATGCACGTAATGCCCAATTACAGGAGAGCAGAGATGCCAAAATAACTGTGTAGCCTGTGAGATAGATCAGGATTCAAAAATTGCAGCCCTTTTTAATGGTGTCTGAGCGTCTTTCTGAGGCTTAAAAGGTAGCTGAATTTTTATTTCTGAAATGCTGCCGTGGTTGATGGACAAGTTCTAGTTGTGTTGGTGGGAAACAAGGAGAACGTGTTAAATGTGTGCAACTGCAATCCTCGTGTCCTTTCGTAAAGCAATAATAGATCATCTTGATTGATTAAAGCACTGGGCGACTGGAAGAAATTGGAGAGCAACTCCTGGGTTCTGCAGCTGGGCCCGTGCATGCAGTTGGGGGACAAGGGGCTGGAGAGCAGCCCTGCAGGCTAGGACGTGCTTTGTTCTTTATATTTTTTGTTTTTTTAAGCTCTGTCTTCCACGATAGTCTTGCTGAAAGTTATATTTTTTTCTCCTAATGCCTCTAGCACAAGCAGCAGGAGCCTCACTGGTGAGGGCAAACAAAAAGAAATACCCGTCCAAGGTGAAGAGCAGGATTAGTGTTTGAGTTGTTGCTCCTTGAAGCTTTCTCACAGAGGTAACATCTCTTACTGCCCTCGTGCCTTCCCTCTGTGGAGAGATGTGCTACAAAACCTGACGCTGTCGTTCTACCCTCGGATTTGTAGGCGTGATGAAGTAATTATTTAATAAAAAGTTACAGCTGGAATTATGTAGGAGAAACAGAAAAGTTGCTGGTTGCTTTTCCAGCAAAGCAAGCAGTGGACAACTCTGATAAATTGCTCGTAAAGACTTTAAGATGTGGTTTTCTTTTCTTGCAGCTGAGCATTCCACTTCGTAACGGTGGCGTCCAAAAATGTACCTGTCCCGAGGTGCTGGGACAGTATAATCCTAAAATCTAGTTAGATCCTAAAATCTCCCCCCCATTGGTTGTAAGCGCCTGGTAGATGAGGGAAGTGAAATCATGGTAATGGGTCGATTGCAATCTGCGAATGGCATCAGTGAAATATTTCAATACGATATTTCAACTGATCAACTTTCAGGCTGTTCGCTGAGAAACGAGGTTGTCCTGAAGATAGAAAAAAAATAACCAGGAAGGGTGAATTGGCAGATTTTGGAGGTTAGCTTTGATGCTTTCGGAGGACATCTGGAAACATTAGGCTCAGATCCTGCATGTGAATATTCAACTGTGAGGAATAAACAAGGCTTAGACTGTTTATTATCCATGGGGGCAATCTCTGCTCATGTGTTTTGTAGATAAACGTTGCATGTGATGTTTAATCCACAAAGATTTGACTGTAGGTATAAATATTCCTCTAACATGAGGGAGCAGAGAAAATCCGAAGACGTGTGGGTAGTAGAATTCAAATATTGGAGCTAAATAATGCCTACTGTTCCTAAGTCTTCTGGGAAGCTCTGTCTTAGGATTCTGTGGGACGTTTTAACATTTCACAGGTGAAATGGGGTTTGAAATGCTGGGTTCTTGGATGCAAACGGGAATTAGACATTGTGTCAGCTTCCTCGGTACTCGAATATGCCGTGTGACATCTCGTGTTCTTGTCTTTTCAGTGATTCTGGCTACTTTGGCTGAAAGGAAAACAATGTCCTTTTGGATCAGTTGAGAAATCAACAAATTGTAAAGGTAAGCCAAGTGTTTATTATATAGAATTGACTTTTTTTTTAGTTTTTCAGACATGAAAGTATCAGTTCTTCATTTATTTTCCTGAGGTTGTATTCAAGACGCAGCCAAGAGGCTAGATTGCCCCAAAGTCGTCTGTACAACTGTTTCTTATTCTTATATTTTAAAATGAGCACTTCATAATGTATATATATTTGTTTATATTTTGCCATATAGAGATATATTGATAGCTGTATCTTATCTGTGCACGCAGAGTATTTTTCAGGCTGTCTGCAGATTCAAGGGCAGCGTGGGAAGGGGGAACTGCTTTGCTCTAAGCCAGCTTTGGGGCTGGATTAGTAAAATGTCAAAGTTGTGCGACCAGTTGGGGACTTAACATTGGCCTATAATTCCTCTACTAAAACTGTTCAAACAGAAGGTGGAGAGGGCGTGACAAGCTTTTCCCAAGCCCAACAGTGCACGTACTGCTCCTCCATTTGTTCTTGGAAGCTGCTGCTGTGTCGAAGCTCAAATTTTTGTGCATGCTGAAGGGCAAAGGAAGATTTGGCACGTGCCAAGCTGTGAAGAGACGTCGTGTGTCTTGCCCAACTGCTTTTAACTTAAAAAGGAGAATGATAATCCTGTAACCACTGTTAATAATTAACATTCAGGTCCTGTATAAGGTCAGTAGGCATGAGATTTATGAGTACCCCGATCTGTTTGGGATTGGGGTGGGTCCTGATGCGCAAAGCCACCTCTTGCATTCGGTCTGAAGCATCTGCTTCTCGTGGTGGAGCCGAGTTCCGCCACTGAACAGATGTTGGATGTACAACAGCATGACACAGACCAGGTTATGATCCTTTGGGGGTGTTCCCAGCTTGTTTAGGAACAAAAGTTGTTACTGGTCGTGGTAACAATACCATATTGAGCTAAATGACTTGCTAATAAATTGTTTCTATATTTTTTGAGCGAGCAGATGAATCACTTTTCAAGAGAAATATACCTTTTTTTTTAACAAGAACTAGTTTAGAACTCGTTGCCACCTGAACCTCAATTCTTCTACCTTTAAATGATGATCCAGTATCCTCTTATTATGCGATTTTGTCTCTCTTCTGCTTTATTCTCTAGCTTTTTATTGGCTTTATTTCAAAGGCAGTCTCACTGAGTCTTGTGTTTTTGTTTGTTTGTTTTTTTTTTTTCCTTGAAGTGGCAAAATTCGTTTTCAGGTAAGATGCGTTTGTTCTGTTCTAGGAGTAAACATCTAGAGTTTTGGAAATCTTTTTAAGCTCGTGCCATCTTAGAATCCCCCAGTGCTTCTCTGCAGAATTCCCTGGCAGGATCTTACACTAGACCACTTAAATTTTTCTTCCTGCAGGTGATCCCCATGAGCAAAGGGCTTCTGCAGGTGCTCCAGGTAGTGTCTTGAGAACTTTTTTTTTTGCAAAATTACCTCTGTCAGGTAATGAGGTTATTGTACCTCTCTCCCTTTTGGTCAGGCTTAAAGGGAGCCTTTTGAAGGAGACCTCTTTATTTCTTAATAGTGTCCCTTATTCAATCCTGACTGTACTGGCATCCTGCTCCTGAAATATTTGGGTACTGTGTGCTCACGCTACATCTCTAATACAAGTTCTTCAAGTAGCCTCCACGATGGCTGCAAACATTGCAGATTTTGGTTGCAACTATTCATTTCTTTTCAGTTTTCCTTATTTTTTTTTACTGTTCTTTATTAAACTAACTGCTGCGAGAGTTGTCTTGTCTGGAATTAGCTGCTTCTGCGTAGATGATGAGTCTCAGCAGATTACTGCTAGAGTGATAATTGATCCTGCATCTTCGTTGAGACCAAGAGTTGCTTCTGGGAAGCATCTTCTACTATACCTGTTCCTGTCCTTACTCCTTGTGCAAGTTCAGCATGAGAAAATACTTCTAATGCCTTCCTACGTGCCTCTGTTTTCTACTTTTCAGTAACTCATTAAGGCAGTGAACCAAAGCCTTACGGATTGCTGGTTTAAGATCTGGATATCCCTTATTTGTACCAAAGGTTGCAAATATTTCTTTTTTTTTAAGAAATGAAGATTTAGAAGGTGATCTGCCAAATAAAGAAGATGGGAGCAAATAGCAGCAGCATCAGCGAGCTTCCAGAAAACGAATACCTGAAGAAGTTGTCAGGAGCAGAACCCATCTCCGAGAATGACCCCTTCTGGAATCAGCTGCTGTCTTTTAGCTTTACCACTCCAACAAACAGGTAAGACGGTGCTTGTGGAAGAACTAAACCTTGTAATATATTTATAAAAGTGAGAAGTCTGAAAACAAATGAGTATTTTTTATATATATTCCTATTTTAGGTAGCAAGGGAATAAATGTCTGTATAAAACACTTTTTTGTTTTGTTTTTGTGAGTTCCTTTTGTCCTCATAGCTGTATTTGCTATTTATTCCCCTGATAGACAGAAAAATAAATAAATCAAAAGTGCACTCTGTAGTGTTAGGATTTTTTTGTTTGTTTTTGGGGTGGCTTTTTCTGAGCTGAGCAAACCTCTGGTGTTTCTGCAGCACCAGAAGAATCCAATGCATGATGTTTCCTCTGAACTTACAGTGAATTGTACATCCCCTGTGGCTTAATTGTAGGTTAGCAGTTGAGTTCCTTAGTCCCTGTCTTTTTTTTTCCTCCTCTTTTACAATTTAAAGGAAGTTTGGCAGTTTGTACATCTTACCACTCTAGCAAATGATGTGGCAATAAACGGAACGTGCTCTCTGTAGCACGTGTCCAGAAATACGTGTGTTCAGACCCATTTTAACCCAAGTCCATTGCCCTGCATAAGGATTATCAGTTTTACAAGAACAATCTGGAATTCTTAATCTCTTTTTACATTTACAGAGTGACCTGATACTTCTCTGTCAGGCAAACGTCGTATTTAAACCCTTTATTATTAGCAGTATTCCCTTGTGAAGTGCTTAGCTTTTGAATAAAGGTTCTTAAATGTCTAAACACACTTATAACAGGTGTAAATAGACCAGTATGTGTTACTGCTGAAATATGGACCAGTTATCATCTTTAATCAATTGAAAATATATTTGAGAACTGTTCTGGCCGATGTTATTCACATCTTTCAATTATTTCTTAAATCAGAGATTCTGTCAATGTGAATGAAAATCAAAGATTTTTTTATAGAAGGGGTAAAACTGGTGCAGAATTTGACTACGCTGAGCTCTTGAGTATTTCGTATAAATGAGTGATTGAGTAAAGGATGAAAAAAATTTCTAGTGAGGTAGTTCACGTGTTTTATGACTTCAGGGAAAATGGTCAAGGTAAGCAACCGAGTGGCATTTACTAACCTCTATTTTTGTAATGATAGTGGAGAGGGAAGGATTTTGGCTTCTGCATCATGGGAATAGTCAGAAGTTAGCAAGAAAACCTCAAAGTGTTGTAAAGCTTGTTAAGGACAGTATTTGGCAGTGGGTGAGGGAACATTGCTGTCTCTTCTCTGAGGAAGCAAGAATTGTTTAGAGCCCACCTGTGACAAGCTGGACTGTATTCTAAGAGGTCATGTGTTGCTGCATTGGGGCTTTTAGGGGGAAGTAAAGACGTAAAGAACTTCCTACCGAGGTAAAAAAGTCTTTCGTAGCGTGATTTATGATTTTTTCTTGTGCCTATTTCATGGTGTCGGATCTGGTGCAAGATGAGTGTGTTTAAACAAAAAAGAAAGAAAAAATATTAAAAAAACAAAAACACACAAACTTGATCCAAAAGCAGGTTGAAAGTTTAATTAGCTGAACACCAGATGGTGCTCTTGCCTGGCAGCTGGAAGAGATGATTTTTAGAGACATCTTTTGTCCAGCTTAATTGGAAGGAAGCTGACATTTCCCATGAAGTTGCACCTACCTGCGAGAACCGTTTGACAAATGATGTCAGACAACGTTGGCTGCACAGCACCCTCAACCGTTGTCTAAATCAGATAACCTTGCCTGCAGGGACAGAACGATAGAGGTCAGTGTTCATTTTAGAGATTGAAAGCTTGTGGAAGATCAAGTGAACCCTGTTTTGTTTTAATGAGGATGGAGTGTAGGTCATACTCTTGACAGGAGCAAGGTGCTAGTTTTGGACTGTTGGGGAGAGGAGCCAATTTTCACCTGTCAAGACAGAATTTAAAGTTTTCTGCTCTTCCCATTCTATTTTCCCATTAGTCTGTAGCAAAATTAGTGTGTTTATAGTAGGTGACACAATGCCTTAGCCACCAATCTACCAACACTTGAAGGAGAATGTTTGGAATCTCTTAGGCATTTTTCCTTCTTCTCTGTTCCAAATGAGTCCGAGTACCTGCTGATCGCAGCAGCTAAAGGAAAATCTGGGCTGAAATCCTCAATTGGATCTTTTTCATTATTTGTTTAATCCCCAGACTCAGAAGCTCAAGACCTGGGCTTGAGAGTTGATCTACAGTTGATGATTTTGCCTTTTTTCCTTTTCAGTTTAGTTGATTTCTTCCTCCATTCATCCATTATTTTTCATTTTCCTGCTTCTTTCTTTTGCTTTCTCTCCTCACCCCTACCTGATGGCTTAGTAAATGAGTGTGCTTGAGAAAAACATATAAAAAAAAGAGGTTTACACACACAATATCTTCACTGGGATTATTTTTTTGGCTCAGTTAACTTCTGGATCTTTTTCTGATGAACACAAGGTGGTTCGCAGGTGCAGTTTGCCAAATACTGGTGCTGGTGACTCCAAAGTTGCTGCGTTGGCAATCCTGATGCAAGATAACTTACCCACGCAGTAGCCCTTTAGCATTTACATGGGTCCTGCCCCTGCACTGCCCCTTCCAATGTTTAGAAGGATCTTCCGTGAGTTGAATCAGGAATTTGTCACGATTACTGAGCGGGTAAAATACCTGCTGCAAAAAATCCTGTAATTCTGTAAAATTCAACGTCCTCCTTAGCGGTGTTGTAAGTTACAACACTTTTATGATGGAAAACTTAAAACGGAGTGAACTAAGGCAGAGCTTGCTGAAAATCATGTGCTTAGTATTTACTGTCCTGCTTTTTTCCTTCCCTGGAGTTTTTAATGAGTGGCTGCTTACAGAATAGTGTGCATGAGCCTTTAATGGGAAGACATAAAAACGAGCGACTTTTTATGTTGCCTTAATATGGCATGTTTTGAAATTGGTGCCATCAATTATGTGCAGCTTTTTATTCTTTGACGTCTTTCCTCTGAATACTCCATTAAAGTCAGCATTCCCACAGTATGAATTTACTGAATGGGCTGATTTTTCTGTGTTTTTTTTTTTTTTTTTTTTTTTTTTTGTATTCAATGGCAAAGAGAAAACTGTCAGGAAATCTGCCCCCTGCTTTTTTTTTTTTTTCTTCCTTTTTCAGAGGGGTTGGCTGACAGCTCCAATTTGGATCTGGTAGGTGTCCCTGTCTGTCTAGGTGTGTTTATAATTACAGTTTGTGCGCAGAGCACTTCGACTGGCAAAGCTGAGATGTTCTAAAACAGAACATCATTTTCTGCTGCTTAAAAGCCTCTTGCATCGTGATGCTTTTAAAATGAAAGCAGAAAAAACCATATTCTTCAAAGATAAGTGCTGGGAAGCAACTTTCACTCTCTTTTATTAGTTGCAGTTTTGCTCAAGTTTGTGGGGACTGAGTGTTGGTAAATATCAAGTCAGGCAACTGAAACAAATTCAAGCACTCTAAATTAACTCCACTAATTATTTCTTATTTTTTTTCTCCTTCTCTTTTGGAGTTAATGTGTTTTTTACAATATATGCCAGAACAGCTGTCACAGAATCTGGCTTTCTGGTAGGATGGAGCCAGAAATATAAATACGTTGTCAATGAAAACTGATTTTTCTTTTTTTTGAGCACTAGGCTGCCTAATTTACCTTTCTTCCCCACCTTTACAAAAACAACAACCTGCTGATGAACTTCTTGTTTTCTAAGTAAGTGGAAGTACCAACAAAATAGAAAACTTGACGTGAGATTGGTGATTAAACAAAAGAAGAGTGATTTTAGCAGGACAGAGGAGAACGCATGCTGTTTAAATACCCTTTCAATATTGTTTTACTTGGTCCATAATTGCTACCTAAACATAATGGTAACTCATAATTTTTCTTTCATATTTTCACTACACTCTTCTGAAATACAAAAGGGCAATTATTGTGCTTGTTTCTCTTCCCCTTTGTCCAAGGGTAAGTGCATCCAATCCCCAGATGGCGTTTATATGAATCATTTAGGATGCAAAAAACCTTCAAGATCTTTAAATTCAGCCATCAACCTGACCTGCTGGGTCCCATCACTAAACCAGCCTCCCTGAGGGGCTGCAGGTGGGTTGCCTGCATAGTAATCCTCAGTGGTAACATGAAGCAGAGCAAGAGTTCACTTAGCTTGCTTGTTTATTGCTAGAAAGTTTTCTTAACAGAAGTTCGTTGAGCATGTGCTAATTGTTCTCATAGACCAGGCGATGTTCTACTCTTCCAGCCCAAATCAGTCTCCTCTATAATTGTGTCCTAGAGAATACCGTGCCTCAGAAGCTTAATTTCTGAAGCATTTCTTTTGTGCCATCTTAGGAATCTTGCCTCTGGCATTTTCCACCTAAATGTTAATATAACGTTATCTTCTGTGTTCACAGCACACGAAAAACCACGCAGACAGCTTTTTCCAGGCCTCTCACTTCCTTTCCTGCCGGAGTGATGAAAACTGCTTCTAAGCTAGTGCTAAGCTTTGCCCCAGGTACCTGGAAATGGGCTTGTATGTTTTTTTTTGCCCTTCCCACAGCCAGTATGCTCTCTTCATGAATTTATCCTTGCAGGCCGAACAATTAGCAATAGTTTTAATTCTGTTGGGTGTAAGGACATTATGTTTTGTGCGTAGTAGTTGCCTCTCCCTAGGTGTCTTTAATGCTCCAAC
This sequence comes from Aythya fuligula, assembly GCF_009819795.1. Taxonomy (NCBI): domain Eukaryota; kingdom Metazoa; phylum Chordata; class Aves; order Anseriformes; family Anatidae; genus Aythya; species Aythya fuligula. Next base: position 2,097,774 of record NC_045593.1, read on the forward strand.
TGAAGCTTTGCAGATGTTGCCTGGTGTTCAGGATGGCAGGATTCAGGCCTGTACTCTTGTTCTGTGAACGAGGGGAGAGAGAGGGGTGGTTTATAAGCATTAAACTTCGTTTTGGTGTTGTTAGGAGAAAGAATCGCTCCGTTGTTTGACTTCTGAAGTTCTGAATTTCTCGCTTGGTTTGCCCCCGTTCTTGATCCTGGCAGCTGTGCGATTTGTTCCAGGGTTGTGTGTTTTTGAATAACTTGGAGGGGGGGAAAAAGCAACGCTTGGAAGAATGCTTTCTTTTAAAACCTAAATGCTTAGAAATTAGGGGAAAATGAAATGTAATTAAAAGATTAGGGCCTACGTCTACAGCTTAAATCAAAAAAGCAATTACAATAATCACTCAGGCTGTATTCCAGAAGTCCCTAGCATCTCTGGATAATAGGAGTTGGATCGTTTTTTGTTGGATTAAGATTATTCAGGACCTAAGAAGCCTGTAGCAGGTTGGTGTCCAATATAATGCTCATTTGGCTTTTCAGCACTAGGGAGGGAATACGTCCTGATGACAAGTGGCCAGCTGGACAAAGCAGAAGTCAAAACAGAAAAATCCTTTTCATCCAGACCTAGCAAACAGCACTGTGAGAAATCTTAAACTTTTAAAAAATGAATTTGTTTCTTTCTTGAAGTATTTCCTATTGAAAAGCTTAGAAATACTTCTTTCAGTTCCTGTTCCTACCCATGTCTTGACCTCTTCTAGTCCTTGATTCTGGGCACAGGTTACTCATCAGAACTGAAACTGATGCTTAGGAAGCAACAGCAACTTTGGCACTCTGATTATGGCAGTATTAATTTTTTTGCAATGTTTTATATAAAAAGAATATGTGTGTGGAGGCCACAACCTTGAGTTGAATTAAACCCCTAAATTTCATCATGGCCTCTTTGAATTGATGAATAGGAGGGAGAGTCAGCCCAAGAACTCCTGGAGAACAATGTCTTCCCCTGACTATTTTTTTTAGGGATTTATTCTTTTTAACCTTCTTTTACTGGAAAAAGTGAAATATTCTGTTGGAGGCTGGAAGTAGTGTACAGAATGAAGAAGAACAGTTTGTAACAGGGGTAGGTAAGATGCACTTCGAAGTGCACGAGAACTTTTTCCCCCCTGAAAGATGATTTCATTCTGACATCTCACTGTTTACCTACCAGATTCAGTTTTACCTCTCTGGTAGCTGCTTTTCTTGAGGCATTGGTTGAACATCCAAAGTTTATTCATCTACCGAGCCTCGTGTAATAATTTTCTGATGAAATCCATCACTGCACGCGTTTCATCGTTTCAGAAAAGCATGTTGGTTTTCTCAGCTGTTTTGAAATGTGAGTTTGGAAACCGAGTTAATTTCTTAAGCGAAGTGGCATAGGAGATCCAGAGAAGTGTTTCATCTTGAGGATTGATTACTTCATACTGGTAGGTTTGTAAAGATAGAAGTATATAAATATTTCTACGTGTTTGACACAGCTGGTGTTCAGTTTCAGTGGCTGTTGGCAGGTTCTGTGTTGGTGTTTTATTGCTCTTTTAAGCTGATGTTTTTCCATTGAGGCGTACCAGCAGGCGATTTAGTGAATTTATGAAAAATTTGGTATATCCGACGTGATTCTTGCAGTAAAGTAATAACATTGGCTGACAGAGAGGGGTCCTTGGCATGAGGTTGAATGTCAGGGTGAGGATTCTGAATTTACGCTTTAATAAAATGTTACTTCACAGCTAACTTTGTTTTAAAAACAAACAATTTCTTCTGCAGGCTGCAGTTCTCTGCCCGTTTTCAGTAGCATCAAACCAAGCATGGCAACATCAAAGCCAGAAAGGTGGGAATAGAAACAAGCGATGGAGTGACATCATCTCACTGATGGACAATTCACTTGCAAATATTAATTTCCTCTTTTAATAGCTTCTCTGCTTCTGCAGCTGCAAGATGTGCTTCACATTGTACTGCTTGATACCTGTGTAAATCAGCTAAAGGATGGCTAAAACGAAGTGCTCCATAGCAATGCATAACTATTTTGTAAAGAATTTGCAGTTTAAGTGGGGGAACTCCAATTATTAATATAACCACTCTTTTTTTTTTCCCCTTAGTGCAGAATTAAAGCTCTTGGAAGAAGCCACATCTCGGTCTGCAAGTCTTTAGGTGAGAAATTGTGATATCTTATCTTTTTGCCACGTGGTTGGTCAGTAAATTTAAGAAACACGATGCGTATATCCATGTCTTTTTTTATATATCCCAAATTTTTAGAAACTTAGTCTGTTAACTATTTTTTCTAGAACTTAAAATGACTAAAACGATGAAATAACTCCACCCCTACTCTCTATCTCTTTCCCTCTGCTCTCAAGCTAATCAGGGGATGAAAGGGAAGGGATAATACAAAATATCAACGATGTTAAAAGTAATGATGTTAAAAGAAAGTAAAAGCTAGTTGTAAAAAACCTGCACAGTTTCCCGATAGGAAACTGCTGTGCTGTATGCAAGCCTTGGTAAGGAAGTGGTATGGGGCTTCACATTTGGAATATTTTAAATTGAGGCTGAAAAGTGCAAAAAGAACGATCTTGGAGTAGCAGGGCATGTACTGGGGAATCTTAAAAGTAAAATAACAGCTGCATGGGAAAACATGCTGCATTTGATGTGGAAATATTTAAGGCATTAAATTTGTTTTCACTCTGAACTAAAATGCCTCAACTTACTAAAGGTACCTAATTATCATGTCTATTCAATTCCTTACCTAGTTGAGAAGAATCCTCGAACAGGAAACCTCGGGTCATTGATAAAAGTCTTTCTTTCTAGAACCAAAGAATTAAAAATATCAGCAGAATGTCAGAAGTAAGTACCCAGAAAAAAAGCTGTGTGCCATTTCACGTTGTTTACCTTCCTTTTTTTTTTGCTAGCTGCTTTGCTCTAGCTAGTTAACATTTACAGACTGAAAGTTAAGACATTGTTTGAAATAATAAAAGCGTTTCATACTTTATCAAGGATAGATCATGAAGTATATAATTGTTGGGGGAAAAAATAATGTTTGTGTTCGTGTGGTGCATAGCCATAATTGCGTACAGAAGAGATGTGACTTCAGGCTAACTTCTGCCTTCCCTATTGTGAAGTCCTGAGGGGTTTTTGTCATAATTCTCTGGGTGGACCCCAGAGTAGTAAACATGCAGCACACATTCTCTGTTACCAGGTGGATAGTTCAGAACTCCAACCCCTTGGAACAGAAATCAAATTTAAGAGAATTGACTAGCCAGTTGATGCATGAGATTTCCTTCCTATATGATAGGTGTAAGGGTTAAGAGTGTGTATTATTCAAAGCAAATGTCAATTTAATTCTTAAGTGCTTGATTTAGAGAGATTTTAAAAATCACCTGTCTACCTAGATCTTGATTAATCAAGTTTCTCGGGAATACTTTCCAATTGGATTGGGTTTGAGCATTAAAAAACAAACAAAACAAAAAAAAAAAACACACACAAACCACTTTTGTATAAAGACACATTTCAAAAATGTTCTTTTTATTGTCTTCTGCTCTAGGAATCCCCTTTGTTACTCTGTCATGTATCGTGTGAGTTTTGATGCATGCTGGCACTTACATGTTCCTGATTCCCATTTGTTTCTGCTTCCTTTCTAGTCACCTCTTTATCTGGCAGGCTCACAATGCCTTATTTATCATCTGCTGCTTGCTGAAAGTGTTCATCAGTAGAATGTCAGAAGAGGAGCTGCAACTTCATTTTACTTACGAGGACAAAACACCGGGCTCATACGGTATGTCTATGGCATTGCGAATAAAACAAATATTCCACAAGAAAGTAATGATTCTGATGTTTCAGTGTAAGAATCCAAAACTCTGTTTGAAAACCAGAAGTAATAATATTGCACATCGTACACCACCTTTCACTTCAGGACAACCTGCGAGATTGAAAGTATCTAGACAGTGTTAAAACTGGCTTCTTTCTTTGGAGTCTGAAGTAATTCGGTGTTTAACAGAAATATTCCCAGGCATCATTTGGCTTTTTTTTAAATAGTTGTTCAAAACAGGCATTGTAGATTTAGAATTGTAGACTTATTATTGGTCATACTATTTATAAGCAGTAGTGATTGGGTTTGTCACAGCTCTTTGATTGGAAGTGATCCTTCGCGAAGAAAAAGCTAAAATGTGGCTGATGGGCAATAGTTCTTCCAAAAGTACAGGAAAAGTGAATTTAAGCAGAATGATTAAAAAGAAAAAGTGCTTCTCTAGGAAAAAAATGTGCTGCATAAAACAAGGAGATGGATGGGGGAACGGCTGTATTATTTAAACAATTTCCCTGCTACCAGCTGGTTAAACAAACAAAAGAAATTAAAAAAAAAAAAAAAAGCTCACTTCTTGCTTTAGTGGTGTGGTGTAGCACGGTAAAAGAGCTGCAAAAGCTGCGATGTTTCCTTAGCTCGAACCTCTGCAATCTTTATTTTTTGCTCTGGGAGTTCCTAAGAGCATGGGATGACAAGTGGCTGTTATCACTGGGGTAGCTCCGTGTTTATAGGATCTTTGTTAGCACTTGACTGTAATTCTCTGTGACATTTATTAGTGATAATTTCGTGCATATTGATGGCAGGCGTACTTGGCAATCATCTTTGAGCTGAATGGGAGCTGGATGTTCCTGATTAGGAAGGTAATTGTGTGTGGTCTGCTGTTAGAGCAGGGGACTGAAGGCAGGAAATGAGTTCCTCATCAGCTTTCCCCGCTCAACTATGGGCTGAGGCCAGCTTCTTGTGCCTCGGCTTTCCACTTGGGGACCGTTTTCGGGACCTTTTTTGAGGTGTTGAGGTTCAGAGCATGTTATGCTTATGTAGCCATCCGTTTTTGTTGTGAATAAATCCTTCATGTAAAGAAATCCTTTAAAAAAATATATGGGGTGTATATATCAAAACCTTCACTATATGAAATGTATGAATATACACAATATGAATTATAATATTATATAATTATCTATAATAATTATATATCCATAATTATTGTATAATATATGAATATATAATGTATGAATTCACTATATGAAAAGTATCATTTGCGGAGTGTAATGAAATGTTCTTGTGTTAGGGCTTATTAGATTAAGCGGAATAAAATGATTTTTGTTTTATTTTCGTAATTAAGCGTAGCTTTCTGAACTATATATTCTTTAAAAACAAGAAAAACAGATTTGGTCTGAAGTTTATACAGATTTGTTAAACTTAGGGTGCACTCTTCAGTCTGGCCTTCTGAGAAAGGTAAATTTCATCGTAAAACCGTGCGGTGGTCTTTTTTTTTTGTTTTCTATTCAAACTATTAGCATCATTTTATTTTCCTTTCAGCCTGGGAATCGTAGTATCATTGATTTTATTTTTTTTTTTAATGACATCCTAGTAGCATTCTGTGAGTGTCAATACAGCACCTGTTAGCTCAGAGAGCCTACTGCAGCGTCAGCACGTTGATCTGCTCGCTCTGCAGTCAGTATCAGTCCCTGCTGTGTAATGTTTGGTATTTCAGGCAGAAATGTAAATGACAGTAATGATCTATGAAAAACATCCTTGTCACTGGCTACTGAGAAATGTTTTGTCATGTATGACACATCCACTATTTAGGTAGCATTTGTAACTGCCTTATCTGGAGAATCGCCTCCCAGACTTTGCAGTTCATTGCTTTCACTCTTTCTGAACGTCTTGATCCCCTTCCAGAATAATATCATTAATAGAAATTTGCTCCTTTTGGCAGTTTTCAGATGGTTCCTTAGGCCGGGAATTTACAGCCTTTACCCTTCATCCGTAACTGGGAATTTGTGTATAACTTCGGAAGGTATTGCGCAACTTTTGGTTGTAGGAAAGTGCTTACAGACTTAAATCACATCTTAATTTCAGCTAAAACTTCTTGATATATAATAAATCCTAAATTGGGCCGGGCTAAATTGGACTGGAGTAAGTAAACTAGCATAGACCATTCATCTTTTGCTGTTTCAGGACTTAAATACGGCTGGTGAAAAATGCATACTGGCCTTTTTTAAAACCGTGTCTCTTTGCAGTTGCTTCTTCACCACGATAATTTAGAAGATGTGCTTGTTGTTGCTCTGTGCAAGCGTGCTCTAATCTTGTCAGGACAGCTTCACCCTTTGCTTCTTTTCCCCCGGAGGCTTTACATGGGTCTTTTGATCCAAGCATGTGATCTATTAACGCGGAGGAGCATTGTGTGTGTTGTCTTTATCCTGCTATTGAAGGCTGCTGTTTCTGAAAACGCTGTGTTCTGTGTTTACAGCCCTCTCTCACGTTATAGATTTGGCACGCCTCCGGGTCATTGTCTCGGAAAGACGAGAATTCAACGAGAATGCCTGCGCCCCGATGGGGGGAAAGGATACATTAATTATTGGAGCTGAATGACATTGATTACAGCAATTAAGTTTGTTGGGGGGAGGAAAAAGTAATTTGAGAACAGCAGGAGAGGCGAACATCTTCCATTCTACGTGATTGTGCCAACCTAGTAGTTTCTTCCTTTATTTTGAGTATCAAGTGTGGGGGAAAGCCCTCGAATACTTAGCTAGCTAACTTTTCAGAACTTGTTCTGTAAGCATTTTTTTTAGATGCTCATTTTTTTTTACATTTTGATTTCTTTTTCCTAACAGGAGCTGCATTGTTATTGCTCATGGGGGATCCTATATAAAGGAAACCGTGTTTCCATGATAAAAAAAAAACTGATTTCCTTTAGAATGTGCAGTTCACTAGGTGACGATTTTTAATGCGATCTTAATAAACCCATTGTGGAAAGCAATAATTTGTGCTTTATCGTGGATATTCCCCCCGGCGTGCTTCTTAAAATTAAGTGTTTGGAATTGAGAACAACCTGGGTTAAACGGAGTGACACTGCCATAACCCGGCTATAGTGCTGTGTTTATTGCACGACCCGTTGATCTGAAAATACAATATCAACAAGCACTTGTGTGATCGTTGTGCTGTAATGCCACTTTGGCAGCGCAGAAGGAAAAACTGTGCTCTCAGGCATTCAGCACCAAAACCCTGTGCTTTCGTGTCATGTGTGTCGTCTTATTTTATTCTGAGAGCATTAAAAAACTCCTTCTGAGCCAAGGGATGCATCTTCTCTTATTTCTTATTATATGCCATCGTCAAATGGCTTAATGAACTTTTTTCCTCTGCGAGGAACTCTTTTGTTCCACTTCGCATTGAAAAACTGCAGGGCTGATTTAAAACACTGCCGGTTTTGTTGCTTCCGATAGCTGTAGCTTTCAAATAATTTTGATCATCCCATGAATTTTTAGTTGCATTGTAAATCGGCTGAGAATAATTTTGCGCTTTTAAAATTCAAGAATCTTTACTTCTCGTTGAAATGTGTTTAAAAAAATCTCTCTTCCAGAAGAAACCTGTGTTGTTGCAAAGTATTTTGTGGACTTAAGAGTAGCATAATGGGTGCTATAGGCTGGATTCATTTGGAAGTCCACCATTCAGAATATTGTTCAGATATTTTAGATGAATGAAGCTATTTTTTTAATCTGTCTCTGTTTATTCTTCACTTGGGGGAAAAAAATGGTGGGGAAATAGGAGGAGTGCAGGGATTTTGAGAGGAGACTGAACTGTGGGCATGTAAAGTTCCTAGTGATCAATCTGTAAAACTGTTATTAAAACACAATTTAATAAGAGCTTAGGTAAGTAGTGAAGTAAAGCTTGATATGTTTCGATATAGCACACATCCGATGATACCAGTATCTAATTTAACGTATCCAAATGTTAATAGTTTTTTTTATATATAAAAGCCCCCCTAGCATCGCTGTACTCTCTGGTGACGATCCTAAGTGTGTTCCATTTCAAGCAAAAATGCTGTCATCTTAAATAGAATTCCCCTTCTGGTGTTTGTCCCTAAATTAAAACGTCGATCATCTGGATCTGTGCTTAAATCTATGCTTTCTTTGGTGTTTGAAAATCCAGGAAACCTTTGGTATGCTTCTTTTTCAGGAACAGAGTGTGAAGACCTCATAGAAGAGTTGCTGTGTTGCCTCATCCAGCTCATTGTTGAAATTCCCCTCTTGTAAGTTGCCTTTTTTGTTGTTTTTTTTTTTATTTTTCCAGCCCCTTTCTGTTTATTAAAACAGAAAACCCTCTCCGTTTATTAAACGGAGCATTTGAGAGAACATAAAACTCAAAGAGTTTTGCATCTCCAGAGCAAAGTTGATCTGTTGACACTGCTTTTTCGATGATCTGCTTTATCTGAGGTGTGTTGATTCCACATCTCATTGCATGTGAGCCGTAGGTTGAACAGCAATAAGTGGGACAATAAAACTTAGGAAAATGCATATTATGGTCTTGTTCACCAGCATAAAATATTTACCATGTTGTAATGCCTTAATTAACACCTTTTGCCTGCATCATGGAAGGGGAAGTAAGGAAAAGTAGATACAGGAAAAGATTAGAGATTACTTTTTACTTTTCTTTTCTCTTAGATCGTGTTTACTCTGTAAATTATGTCCCCGCTTTTTATCAGAGGGGTAGTTCCTTTCCTGCCTAGCGGAAAAATCAAGCAAATTTTAAACCAAGCCTGTGAATTTTGGGAAAGAATAGATTGTCTGGGTGGCCTCTGTGAAATATTCTGATTTGTAATGATTTCCATAGGTTTAGGGCCACTTGCTAGAGGATAGGCAGCTTCGGCGGCTTACAGCGATGCTCCTGACAGAGCGTGTGCCTGTAAAGCTGCTAGTAAAGATGACTTTGTTGTGACAGATCATCAAATCTCCACGCTGAGCCTGTCTTTCAAATTGAATTCAGAACAGGAAAGTTTTTGTTGGAGCATTCGATAGTCTTAACAGAGGATTGTCACCATTAGTGTGTCCCTGGGTTCTATAGATGCAGTTTCAGGAAGGAGTACAGCTGGCAGCAGCTGTCTAGGTAAATCCAGGTTGAAAGTTGTTTTTTTTTCCTCTCCTTCACTTAAATGCTGAGATTATTTTTCAGGAATGGAAGACCATCCCCATATCCAAAATAGAGCAGAGGTAGCTGCGTAACAGCCCTGCTAGCTTTGCTTTTGGACTCTGCAGCATTGTGGTCTGATATCTGAGAGTCACTAAAAGGATCCGGAATAACCCTTTTGAATAGCAGGCTCGCTGCGTTGCACAAAATGTCAGTGGGGAGAGGTTTCACATATTAACGTTTAATTTTGAGAAGTTTTATAGGAGCTGCAGCGTTATTGCGTTTCAGGAATCAGACTTGTGCAGTCCACTATAACGCTCGTGTTCCAGCACGTTGATGTTTGATTTATGGCTCCCTTGGGTCCGTTATGGATACTCTGCTGCTTCTTTGGTCTTGTTAACACCCAGGAGTACATTAATGACCCAAACTGCACAGTCAGCAAAAAGATACAACCAAGCTTTTAATTGTATGAGTTTTACGTAGAAACATCGTGTTTTGTTGCACAACGGAGCTCCCAGGGCTTGAAATTAGGAAGGTTTCTTTCAGCAGCTTGTTAAGGGCTGCTCTACATGACTGCACATCTGGTTGTTATCAGTACATTTTCACTTCATTAAAAACTGAAATGCATGTGGAGGAAAAATGAAATGCTGTGATCTGGTTACATCACCGTTATGTAGCACCCTGTAGTGCCAGGAGAAGTGAGTTGATGTTTCTATTGCATTCCATTATTTTTTTTTTAAAGCTAAAATTGTTTTAGGCTGCGATCTTAGTGACTTCCACGATTAAATGTTAACCGTGTTTGACTCGTTTAAGGGTGCTCCCCACGCTTCCTGGCAGCTTAAAAGTCAAATTTAACAAGAAAAACGGAGCGATGGCTGATTATAAAGCTCCGTGGAATGATCACTGGGTCCAAACAATGCTGTTGATGGATAATGAGAAATGTTTAGTTCTACTTTTCGGAAAAAAAAAAGAAAACATTCAAGGAACTTTTATCACAATTGTAGTAGCTCCAGTGGTTGAAGAGCTATTTGAGCGTTTTTGGCAACTCTGACTGAGCATCAAAGGGACACTTCCATCTGTTGAAACTCAGGTTGAAGCCAGCAAAAGGATCCAAACTGAGAGGTCGGTGTTACTTGCACTGGAGATCCTCAAGGTTTTAGGCTCTTGTGCTCTGTGTAGGAGAGATTTGAGCATGAAGGCAGCTTTGCTTGCTGCTGTACCTCGTGGCGCAGCAGAGCAAAATGTTCATCGTCCTCGGAGAAGTTTTGCGTTGTGTTTTTTGGTGAGACCAGGCCTGGGATGTTTCCTTTTTGCCTCTGGAGTGAGTAATGAGCAAGTTTGGCTGCATGTGTGCTGTTCGATGTGACCATGAACCATGATCTGCTGTGGGACTGCTTGCTCAACAGCATGGCAGAGTAGGAACACCTTTACTCAGCTGGTTTTTTGTTCAATAAATCAGTCTTTCAAGGTTTTTTAAATGATTATTGAAGAATTTTCATCACCCTTAGATCCTTTCTTCTGGTGGCAGACGCGTGGCCTCTTACGTGTTTAAAAGTCCTATGCAGAAGAATCTTTATCTGTCACATTCTTTTTTTTTCTTCTAATTTTATTCCTTTTTCACTGCAAATTGCTAACTCACATTCACCTTGCAACAGGCTTTTTAATCCCAGGCTGCAGCAGCAGAGGTCAGTGTCATTTATTGTGTGCTTTGCTGTGTAATCAAGCTCTTGATAATGTGCTTTCTCTGTGTGGTTTTCAGCCCTGTTTTTCACAAAAGATATTGGACACATCTTGAAAAACGCCCGCTTTCTAGTATTTTGTTTGTTCTCTGGTCTGGGTAGCGAAGACACCAAGGGATTGAAGTCAACCGTGTGTCCTTTTGGTGCCTTAAGAGCTGCTCTTTGCTTTCCTCGAGCATAATTGAGCTGTAATTAATGTCCCGTAGCACTGGCTGCAACGCTGCACTCTTGCCATCAGCGGGTGTAAAGTTAGGAGTGATTCCAAGAGGAAAGAGTGCTCATTTTGAGTTGCGCTTGCATCCTGAGACTGATAACCAGACGCTCTCCTTGCTTTTCAGTTTTCAGAACCGATCCTATTCTCTGCGGTGACTCCTCTTTCACCTTTCTGCTGGGCCCTCAGGAAGCAGGGAAATGCAACCTGGTTCCTGGATGATTTGAGAGGCTTTTTTTTTTTTTTTTTGTACGAATCAGCCCTTTTGGCAACTCTCCGAAATTAGAAAACGAGTTACCTTTTAACCTTTTAATGCTCCGAGTACATCTCTGCTGGGTGAAAGTTCAGGAAAATATTTAAACAGGGAGAGGGTTTGGTATAGCGATGCAAGCTGAAATCCAGAGGTTTTGTTTCTGACCCTTCAGCCTGTTTGCTCTGTAGGTGTGAACTAATTTATAAGCTCTCGGCCTCTGTGAAGGTGTTGAAATAGTTGCATTTCACTGAGGTGTTAATGAACGTGTTTACAGGAGGCTGTGTCTTCGGAGCAGTAATTGAAGTTCCTAGCAGAGATTTTCTTCGATCTTAATCTCGGGTCCTCTTTCACAGACCTCTCTCCGAGGCAGGGAACGAAGCTGAATGATGCGGTGAGCGCAGAAAGCAGCTGCTGAAGTTCTTGGTGGATAATACCCATCCACTTCTTAATTTTGAATAGAAAAAAACACAAATTCCAGGAGGCTTGGGAGCTGTCCACTTGTCTGTGGGTGCAGGCAAGTATGGCAAGTGCTCAAATTGTTGCAGTGTAGAGAATTACTGCTCAAACAAGTCGCCTTAACTGGCTGCTTGTGTGCCCTTTTCCTGTTTTATTTTTGTTCGAGATTAGGGTTTTGGCCACAGATCTCCTTAAAACATTTGGAACTCGCAAACGCAGCTTCGGCATTGTGTCACGTTTGAAATAACTCTGCGAGGGCTGCAAAAGGGCAAGGGGAAATCCTCGTGCAGCTCGAGCTGACAAAACCTTTTGAGGGAACGATACGCAGCTGGATAGCCTGGCGTGTAGGTGCTGACTTCTTCGAGTTTTTGTCATTTGATTTAATGAATCGTTGAAACTCCATCGAAACTCCGAACGTCATGCAGTTCTTCTGGTTTTCTGAAACAGATAAATGATTCCTACGTGTGCTTGAGACGTGAGTTCATCATTTCTAGTTTCCTCCTTATCTGCAAGCAGGCAACTTGAAGAGGAAGTCCATGATGAGAGTGATAGCTTCGAATAAAAAAAGAAAAATCAACGCTCCCCCATTCTGTAGTCTCTCAATATAAATAAACAGCGTTTCCTTTGAGGTTAAAAGAGGTTCCTGGTAGTTCTTGTGACCCTTTTGAGATGTTTGGAGTTCAGAAAACTGTGCGTTTAACCCCGGTGGAGAATGTTTTGCTCTGAAGCTTTATCCTTGTGCTGCTAAGTTAAGGGTGTCTGTAGCTTAGGGGGTCACCACAGATACTGGGACTCCAGTTTGAGTGAAAATCCCCCGTTCAATGCCCCTTAATTGGGGTTTGAATAGAAAGAAAATAAGGAACTTGAGTTATCTGAACTTATTAACTGTTTTCATTCAGTTATAAGGTTGTTGAAAGCAGATTATTAAAAAAAAAAAAAAAAAAACACAATACAATACGGTAACTTGTTTATTTTTATATGATTCAGCTTAAAGAAATGAAGAATTTTGTGATATCTCTTCAAATTCACACTTCAATTGTGTGATTTGTCAGAAAATAAGCAAAGAAACACCTGGAACCGAGAGCCAGCATGATGTAGCCTCTGTAAAATTTGTTTCCTCCCAACAAAAAGTGACCCAGGTATTTTGGATGTTGTCACCCACTCAGCCTTTTCATTCATCAAGTCATGCTGAACTCAGCTTTGAAGACATCCTAGTATTCTCTCAGCCTCGGTAATAAGTTTCTAGCATTTGTATACCTAAAAATTTCTCCCAAGTTTTTGGGTTTCTTTTGATAGGAGCAAATTTAGGAAGTGTTGTTTTCCTGGGGGCTGACGTTGTAAAATCAGTAGCTCTTCCCTGCTTTGCTTGGGACAGGCGTGGGTAGCTGAGCCCAAAGCATCACAGCTTGGGTGAGGGACTGGGAACCGTTCCTAGCTCGGTCTTGCTCCTGGCGCAGACGAACGTGCAGTGGAACCAGATCACAGCGTAACCCTGGCCCAATGTAATTACCAGCATTTCCCCTGGCCGACTTCCTCCGTAGTGGGCAAAAAGTCAGGTACCTCACAAAACCTCATTAAAACGTACCTCAGGATTTGAAGGAAGAGCGTCATTTAAGCAGTAAGTCGCTTCCTGATGTGAAATGTTAGGGATTCAAGACTCAAAGCACACCAGAAAAAATAGGAGCAGTGAGTTTGTGTAACCTTCACTTTCCAAAACATTTTTATATCGCAAGCAGTGCGGCTCGCGTTGGACTGCAATCCAGGAAATCGTGCTTCCCATTTGCTCTTGCCGTTGAACAAATAACTAACAGTCACTTTCCTCAAACTCTGACCTAGAGCTTCTCCAGAAGAGTTTATTTTAAGCTATTTTCACACCACGATGTAGGTATGAAGCGGCTCGTCCTTGTGTTTTACAGTAACGCGTGTTAGTTACAGTGTAATATTCACATTTGTACAATATTAAAGTACCTGAAAGTGCTGAAAACAGAACTGATTTCATTTAATGAATTGTTTTGATCAAGACCACTCCAATTCTAATCCTGAGATGAGTGAAGACTTCTGTTTCAGCCACTCCTTTCTGCTAACTTACTTCACTGTTGTTTTTAAGCTGTCGTTATTTGAAGGAGTAATTAGTGTTGTTTACACGTGGTTTTTAACTGTTAAAAACTGTTAAGTGCACTGCATTTGTGTGTTACATCCCTTTCTTAGGGATCCGTTCTTCCGGGCAGGTGGGATGGTGTTTGGCTAGCTGCCATTTCCCAGACTTACAATGACAATTTTAACAGGACAAAGGACGCATTTTTGAGATCTATTTATTATTTTTAGTGTGAAGTGTACTCCGAAAATCACAGGTGGACTGTTCTGGGCAACACTGTGATGTTTTCACGTTGTTTTCTGGCATATCAAAAAAAAAAAAATGCTTGCAGCAATAAAAAATAATGCATTATCTGTGTGAAGTGATGTGGCTTTTTCCTGGTGAGTTTAATTTGTTGGTTAGCTGTTCCCAGTTGAGGCTTGCTGTCAAATGCACAACCTCCAGTGAAGCCATTAAGTGTTCTTGTAACTCAGTCAGTAAACAAAGCCTGCAGATTAATCTTTCCAAATTTTTCCCTTTTTCCTGCAGAGATATTACCTACAGCATTTCTTGGAAGCTGTGACAACGCTCGTCGTCTTCCTCTCCTGCCAGTTTTCACAAGGAAATTCTGCGAGAAAGTCTCATCCACAAATACCTGATGCATGGTCGATGGTACGTGTGTTCTGTGTGTTCTAGACCAAATAGCAGGAAAAAAAAAAGCTTCTGATGGCTTGTTTAGGCTGTTTGGACTTGAAAACAAAAGACAGTGGAATATATTTTGATAGTAATTTGTTCTCCTCAGAAAAAGACAGAACACAAAACCATCTGTAAAGGCTTTTTGGAAGGCCTGGGGTTTAAATCTTACAGCTCTGACTTCAGGAAAAGTGTTTTGGAACCATCTTTTTTTTTTGAGAGGGATTTCATTTAAACAGTTTAAACAGTTTTTTACGTACCAGGATGGTTTTTGGGTCAGCTGCGGGCCTTTTCCTGGAATATTCTGGTCTAGAGAACCTGAACCTAATGATCCTTCATGTGATACAGAGAAATAGCTTCTTGGAAGCTGGCAAATAACATGCAAAGTTGAGTTTTAAGCTACAAAGTGAGTAATATCACTTGTTCTGGCAAGTAGGTCTTGTTTAAACGCTTCATCGTGGTGATCTTTATCCATTTTGTCCTCTTTACCTTGAAATCAAATGAGCACCTTTAAACGCAGACAGATTTTTAGGACGTGTTGCTGTTGTTTGGCCTCTGGAGGCACTTGGAAAGTGTAGGTGCTGAGGATCTAGGGCAACGTGAAGAACTCAAAGGCTACTGGGTAAGAGGAGTTGGAGATCATCATAACACAGCCCTGCTCTGTTCACCTCCCAGTTAAATGGAATAGGACCAACTGTGTGTTTCTTCAGGAATATTTTTTTAAAATACTGAAACTTATTTAATCCAACCAATTTCCTGTTCCTTTTTCAGAATCACTGGGATGAGGTTCTGTGTTTCGTTCATCCTTGCGAATTCACCCCAGCCACACAAAGCCACATATTGGGGGGGTGCAGGAATTCTGTTGTTACCTATCCTATAAAATCAAAGCATGGAAGGAAAACTAAATGAATATAGTGTTTTTTTTCCCTTGCATTGATATTTTTACAGTCGTCTTGGGGGTAGAAGAGTAGAATAGTTAAATTGACTTAAAAGTAGTGTTAAAAACAAAATATTTCTGCAACTGCTCCTGAAGGTGCTCCTACAGCATCCTGTTAAAGTCAGTGCATGGTCAAAACCCAAGACCGCTATGCACCTTGCCTGCTTTTCATGGTGTAGTTGATTAGACTTGACTCCCAGGTGAGATGATGAGCGTCTTATTCCTCAAATAATCACTGGGACTTTTAAAAAGAGCCGAGGTCGAAGCACATCCTCCTTCCAGTGAACAAAAGCGCGTAGCCGAGCCAAATTTCGCGACTTGCGAGTCGACCTGAGCTGCCTGTTCTTTTTCCTTGCAGTCTCCCGTATACCAGCAGGCTCGTGAAAACTCTGCTCTACAATTTCATTAGACAAGAAAGAAGCCCTCCTCCGGGGACCCACGTCTTTCAGCAGCAACCAGACGGAGGAGGACTGCTGTACGGAATCGCATCCGGGGTGGCAAGTGAGTCTTTTAGCTTCTCTAACCATTTGCAGATCTTAGGAAGCAGTGGCCCATTTGACAAAGCACTTTTCAATTTAAAACGTTGGAATAAATATTCCTTAAAGGCTCTGTTATTCAAGAGCTATACGCATTTCAGAGAATGTGCATATGTTATTCTTTGCTGTTACTGCATGGATAGCATCCTGCTCTTAGGTGGAAATTTCCTGCTCTTGAGGAGGAAATTTGGACTAGATGGGCTGAAGAGGCTCCTTCCAAACTCAAGGCTTCTGTGGTAAAAGAGAGTAGCCTAGAGATCAATTTCTGTAACATATTATGGTGTACGCCTTTCCTGGTAGGTTGACAAACGTTTTTCCTGGATGTTGTGAATAGTTCGTGACCTTCTGTGGTTGGTCTGTTGGTTACAGATCTCTCTGAGATCTGAATTCTTCAGATCTTCTGTCTGAAGAATACAAAAGACTTCATGACATATCGTTAAGAAAACGGGTTTCAATATTTTTTACACTATGTACTGCCTTTTGATTGGTGCTTGCTCTCTTCCCCATGCCAGATGCGTGGTTTTTTAGCTGGTATGCATGTAAAAATCCTCCCTAAACTATTTTTTTGTAATAAAAACAAAACAATATCTTACTAAGTAATAGTATCTACCACGTTCCTTGATTTGATAAATCTAAGTAATACTTTGCAATCAGTTGTTGTTATAACATATCCTATTTATTTGGATCTTGTGTGAAATCCAGCCGCTGGAAGCATCCCTAGGGAATATTAAAGTTCGTGCCGCGGTGGCCTGCCAAAAATACTTGTGCAGGCTGTGACAGTGCGTGTGGATCTCCTCCTGGAGGCAGTAAAAGAGCATGTCTCTGTGATGTAGTGCCGTGTATCCGAAACACATTCCTGCTTCTGTGTAAGGTGAGGTTACGTGGAGCCCGGTGCGTTCGCAGGAACGCACTCATCTTCTTTCTGGTTTCTAGTTTATATGCTTGGGGCAGACCACTGCAGTGTTTGGGTTATGCCCAGAAGGGAAATGTGTCAGAAAACAGTTGTTTGGGTTGCTGTTTATTTAGACAGAGAAGAGAAAGCAATTAAATTGTTCCTTACAACGTGTTTTTTTTTTCCTTTTGGAAGTCCCAGCAGGTACGTGCTTTTCCTTCTTTGTCAGGTTGCTGGAGAAAATTGCTTTCAAAATGTTTTCCAAAGCAGATTTCGTTTCTGCGGTTTGTGCTTCAGCTTGTGACTGTAGAGTGGTTTTCACGGCGGATTTCGTTGCTACCTGCACCACATGTTTTCATTCATCTTGCTTCTAGTCGTGTAGTCATGCCTGAATATATTTCTGCCTTAGTGCAAAGAGTTTTTTTCCCCTCTTCACTCGCTTAACCTGTGAAGTCCATCCCAACTGTCACCTCCTTCCCTTCCCTCACAGCTCGTCTGGTAACATATCCCCAGATGACTTTTTACTTCTTTCCCATCGACTTTGCATTTCCTTAATGCAAATCCTCAAGGTTTCTGCCTACGTATGTTCTTGTCTCTTCCTACGTTTCCACCCCCCTTTGCTCCTTCTTGAACCGTTCTCTTAACAACTCCCTTGGCACGCTCCCACACTTATTTTTATTGCTTCTTTCGCGAGTAGTTGAAGTGCCATTGTTTCTCCTGGTGAATTAAATATCTTCATATGAAGCTTTTGTAAAGAGCTCTCTAATAACCCATCCAGGAAAGGGGAAAAAATAAATGCCATCTCCTGTTAGAAATTGGAGTAGTCCTTCTGTTTGTGTGCACATGGTTAATTAATATTCTTTGCCTGCATAAAACGCTGGACTGTAGATGAAACTTAAACACACTAAGATGGGTAGAGTAAATGGCATATTTTTATCCATATTTATTTTTATATTGATCCATGTTTATTTTAATATCCATATTTATTTTATCCATATTTTTATGTTATTGGAATTAAGCCCTTTGTCATCTTTCTTAAAGCTTCAGGTACATGTGCAATAGAGATTTTGAAAACAGCAACACAAATTGATTGTTATTTTAAAAAAAAAAAAGTGAGATTTGAGCAGATGTGGAAGAACTTCCAGAAGTGATTTCTGTATCATTTTTATTTTTGTATAGTTCTGTAAGCTTTTATGATTTTACAGGATACGTACTGAAAGAAGGAAAGAATTGAAAACTTCTATGTCTTTTAAATTCTACATAATTCGTAAAGAAAGTCTAATGAAATAATCCATCATTCATTTAGGATGAAAAGAGGCAGGAGCCTGGTTTTTACAACCTTTACTTTTCATATGAAATTTTGAGGCCTAAGATAATCATTGTACATGTTAATTTGGAATTATATAACTTGATGCCACAGTTACCTAACCTTATTTTGTATTTTTTTGTGCATATTTTGTAGCCTCTTGCACAGCAGCAGTAGGTCTGCAGGCTTTTATAAGCTCTGTATTTCAAGCCCCCCTCCTTCCTTTCCTTCCTCGTGATCCTGCAGGAGTGAAAACTACACACAACACGAGCAGAAGTTTACCCTTTCCCACAGTTAACCTTGTCCTGCTTCTCATCCTTTGCAGCCTGTTTCTTTTCCTCCTCGTGAACCTCCTTAACCCTGAAACCACACAGCCAACATCCTCGCACCGATTTCTTCTCCTTCGTTTGACTGCATGCAAGTTGCCTGTGTGCTGCAAGTTCCTTTCTCTGCCTTGTAGATAAAGCACCTTGATGAGAATTGTGTTGCCAATTATGCCATCATCCCATACACAGCTGCAGGTTTGGAGTGAGGGGGGGATGATATTTTAATTTCTAACCTCATAAAGGACGTTTTTCAATGCAGCATCTTTGGCATTGAGTCAACTGTGTTTTGAATCCTAGTAGTCTATGACAGGAAGATTATAAAAAAAATTAATGTAAATGGTTTCATTTGGAATAGATGACCCAGTTTACGTTTTGCTGTTAAAAAGATAACCCCACCTTAACGCATCTTGAAGTACTTAGGAGTTACTTAGTGTGTGTTCAGATAATTTTAACTGTGATGGGTACCAAGGTTTCTTCTTTTTCTGCTGGTGTTCTCATTAACAGGAGCACTTGCGTGATTATCTTTATAAGAAAACTGCTTGTTCCCATCTAGTGTTTAATGTCAATGAAAACGTGGATCTAAGACTTCCGTCCCACTCCTGTTAATCTTCTTTCTTGCTTACAGTCCATACCAGCAGCATCCTCTTGTCACTGCAATCATGGCTTTTTGATTCAGCCAGTACGTGAAGATTTAGATAGGGTCCCAATCTTCAGAGATTTCTCTTAGTTTCTGTGAAGATGTGTCTGAACTGCAGCAAAACGTGTGCCTGCATCTCAAGTGTGTGTTCTTTGAAATGAAGAGTTGGGGGTTAATAGTCGTGTAGCTGGGGGAGGTTCAGTCTGCAAGAGCTGCCCAGGAAGCCGGATTTTAGGGCAGCTTCATCCTGACCATTATCTGTGCTGTGGGGACCAGGTGAGGAGATCTGAAGTAAGGCCAAACGTTTCAGATAAAATTCGTCTTCTGTGTTTAATCGTAGTAGCACAGAAAAAACATTGCCTCAGGCATAAATCTGTTCTGAGATGTCTTCTGCAGGGATTTCTTCACTGTCAGGCTCTCGTGTAGTTCCTTTGGTGTGTTTTTTGTTTCTTTTTAGTTTATCTTTGTGGTTTGGAATGATGTGAGTATACGACAGTTACACAGCAGTAGCACTTCTGGTAGCATGACTAGGTCCCAGGTCCAGCAAACATTTGGGGCTTTCAATCACAAGGATCTGCAACCAGCAGAATCGTAATATAATTATTTATGAAGTTGTTGCTCTGCCTTGTAAACCTCACCAACGTGTTTTTGGTAGTCAACACTAGTTAGAAACAGCTGGGCAGGTGGCACAGACTTTGCTATGAGACCCCCACACACAAACTCTTTCTGTAAACGTTGATGGCAACGATAGCAAAGCATTTCTTTTAAGGAAGAGCATTTTACACTGTACTGTCCTGGGCCTGGTTGTTCACGGAAATCTTCCACTGACTCCAGTGAGCCCAGTTCCAGTCCTGCAGGGAGCAAACGGTAGGATGGTTTCCTTCATTTCCTCTCAGGGAGACGCTGCTGGGGACCCTTACAGCAGTGACAACATATTTTGTAGCTAAACATCCTCAAAGCTTCTTTTTTTTATTCTTTAAGTCCTCTCGACATCCTCTGTGATACCTACCTGATGCTGTTTTGTGGTGGTGCCGAGGGCACTGCCCGTGGTGCTGCCTCTTTCCTCTTGTGAATCCCTCTTTTTCTCGCCGTGAATCCCTTTTGTCTCGTCCTACACGTAGGTTGTAAGCTGTTGAGGAGAGGGACCATCCTTCAGCATGTACAGTACGTAGCATAACGAGGTTTGCGGTTCGGTTTCTGGAGCTTCTGATTTCTGTGGTAATACGGATCATAATTGCAACCAGATGTCCCAGCTTGTTTACTGCGAGTTCTGCAGCGAGTTTCACGAGGTGTGTTGGTGATTTATCTGCCTGACATTTATTCTGATATGCCAAAACCTTGAACAGCTTCAAATAACCCATTATAAAAGAGAAGTTTGTTTTTTTTTTTTTAAGCCCAGCACTAATATAAACAAATAAAGAAATCAAAACCCGAGTCCCCTATTGGCTCAAAAAAAATTATTTTTTAGCAGAAATTGCTTGTTAAAGGAAAAAAAAAAAAACACAGATATCTTGCAAACATTAGGGCAAGTGTGAAAGAATTTTATATTGCTGAAAAAAAAACGAGGCTTTGCAAACTTTTTCTAGCTCTAAGGGAATACAGAAATTGAAACTGAGAACTGCAGAATTAATCATTACAAAACGTCACCTAAAATTTTTGTTTTTCGAAAAGAAAAACACTGTTACGCTGACAAGCTTGATCTTTCCTGAAATCCTCTACGTTTCAACTCGGGGATGGCGAGGACGCTGTTTTGACCTCTTCGCTTTCGAACCAGTGTCACCGAGGGTATGGTTCTCCTCTAAAACCTACTACTCTTAGCATAAATCTGAAGATGTTTTTAACACAATTAACACCATCATTTCTGCTTCAGTTTTGAGCATCCTGCAGTTGATAAAGTGGGTTGACTGTGCTAAAATCTGGGAATCAAATGTCAAGTTTGCTGGCTCGGGGGCTTCCAATAGGCCAATATTTATGAATTTATACTTCTCATGATTTTATACTCGGTAGCCAATTACTGGCAGGTCCTTTGGAGGGGTTGTAAAGTGAGTGGACAGGAGAAACTTCAGGTCAGGGTGAGGAACGCTGAGGAAGTACAACAAATGATTTATTTTTTTTTTTATTGACCCGTGTCCAGATTTGGTTTGCAGGGTCCCCGAGTGGATTAATTTCATCAGAAGCTGCATTTGTTATTAAATTATGTGTTGAAGTGGTTTCTCTTCGTTCTCCTGCCAAGTGGCTGCAACACCTTTTTGGGATCGGAGCGTCCAGCCACCAGCTTGTTCACATAAATCATAGCAAGGTGAGCTGCTTTGCTTTCTGGCGGGCATGTACACTTCTCCTACAACACTTTTGGGGTCTTGGGGGAACTGCTGCCCATGAGGGACCATAGTTCTCCACTCCCTATCTACCAAACTTCTCATCCACTCTCCAGGGACGCCCCGTTTCTTCCTAGGTCAGGGATTCTGGAATTTCATCAACCTGGATGGAGCTCACAGCGTGATTTCTCTGGCGTCTTGCGGGGTATGTATTTAAGAGCGCATATTCACAGCGTCGCATACGTGGGCTTGAAGTGTTTGTTTCTGCTTTAGGGGGTTGATTTCCTGCAAAACTTCATTTCAATAGCTGTCGTTTCTAATGAACGCTTCCAACGGTGAAGGGAAAGCGTTCTCCTTTACCTTTTGAGCATAAAAAGCTTGGAAATCTTCCCATCTTTCTTTTCTTTCTCCAGATTAGAGCTGTACCTCCTTGTTTTGCGTAGGCCCGTGGAGGAGCTGAGTTGTGTAAAGAATGATCTAAGATTTAATGAGACCTTTCACTAAAATCTTTGTCTCGAACCCACCAAGACAAACCCTTAATACAATTATAAGGTAGTTATTTTTTACTTCATGTTCTAGAAGGGCCCGTGGTAATTAAATGTGTTCTGCCAAACTGTAGTTTCCAACACAAGTATAAGATTTTTACATAACCTGATAAATGGCTATTTTTCCTTTGAACAAGCCATCAAAAACATTTTCCCTCGTTCTGTGAAAGCCTTCCCAGCCAAATTAGAGCAAAGCCAAACAGATCATATGCTCAGCAGCATATTAGAAGAAACTATTTGAACAGTTGCAGGTTTAAATGTTTATTTTCCTTCCCCTGAAGCCAGTAACTGCTGTTGTTGAATAGATTTGGAACTTCTCTTTTCTGATTGAACTTTTAAGCTCTTGGTATGTGGTAGTCGTAGTATATAGCAGGGAACATTATTTTTCATGACAGTTGGGTTTGTCAATTCGTTCTCTTTCAAGCGAGTGGCGTTTTCCAGAGTGGACTCACTTTGGGGGAAAGAAAAATACTATTAAGAAGAAAAGAATGTGGCACCTAGGAGTATGATGAAAAGAATGGATTTCCATTATTGAAACATAAACTTCTGCACGACGTGGAAATTCAATTATTATCCGTGTTGGAAAGTGTGAAGTTTTACTTCTCAATAACTTGATTTTTTTTTTATATGGATTTAGAACTTGCTCCAAGTCCAGAGCTGTGTGCTGCCAACCTGTGTTGGTCGATGTCTGGCTGATAAGTGCCTGCGACGGCCGTAAGTGTCACAGGTTGGGGACGTGGCTTAGCCAGAAGTGACCGGCTCCTTTGGTGTGCAGCAGGTTGCAGCTGTAGGGGTGCAGACAGAGAAGCCATCTTCACCCACCTGTGTAGCTTTATTTTGTTTTAAAACAAGAAATGTGTTGATCCACATCTGCCCGCATCAGGGGAGTTGGAAGGGGATGGTCTTTAAGGTCCCTTCCAACCCAAACCGTTCTCTGATTGATTTTACTGGGAGCAGCGTGGAGACCCTGAAATGAAATTCCACTTATCAGCTCTGAATTGCTGTTGTGGATGTAAAAACGTCGCTGATACGAACGTGATGAAGTTAATATTGAAGTTGTTACTGGTAAACAAGCTCTCCTTGCTGGAGTAGCATTAGAGGCTTGAGCACGCAAAATGCAGAGCGAGTTGGGCCAACAAGTTCTTGCATGTGATTGTGCAGCATTTAGGAAAATGTTTTCATGTTTGACCTTTCTAGATAAGCCCCTGGATCGTTTTCCTTCCTTTGTGCCAATCATTGCCGTTCTGTGATCTTTCCTTACTCATTTTGGAAGGTTTGTGTGAGGTTTAGAATCGCCTGTTACTGTAGGACTGCTGCAATTCAAAGGACAGATTAATTTTTATTATTATTTTTTTTTTTTTTTTACTCGGCGGAGATCCAAACCTCGTCTTCCTGTTGCGGATATTAATAATGACAGAGTTGAGACCCTGTCACTCTCCTGAATCGTGGAGGTAATAAATTTAGAAACAGATTTCATAAGAGGGTTGTGGTCAGGAAAAGGACAAGGTTTTTTGTCTAAATGAAAAATTTGAGAATGAGCATAGCCCTGGAATAATTCCTAATAATTGTTAAGACTCAATTTCTTGCCGCTTCTCCTAATATTTTGGAGTGGTTTTTTTTTCAGTATTATAAGGATTTGTAACTGATAATTATACGGACGCAGAATCCCAGAATGAATGAGCAGAGAATTTTTACTTTCGTAGTGGTCTTAGCTCAAAGAAAACCACATGAATTAGTTAATCCAGTGAGTGAGATGGTTTTATGCTGCAGTTAAGTCGGTTTGAGTTAAATCCATTTATTTTTGCCATGAATATAAACGGGTATAAGCATATAAACAGGTAAGCATAGAAGCTACGCAGTTCTTACCCTAAAGAGAACATACCCTCAAGATTGTCTTTAATCCTAGATGACAATGGCAAATTCTAGGAGGTGTCACACATAACCCTTCCTAGCGCTCTGCTTGGCAAAGGGCACGTATTTACGGCTTCAAAATTGGTTCTGGTGTTGATCTGGGCTGTGGTTACCCACAGAGAATTGCTCCTGCAGCATCCCAGTAGCTTCAGTGGAAACCTTGTGAGGTCAGTCCCTCAACTTTTCAACCCCTGAGCTTTGGCGAAGGTGCTGAGTGCTTGCAGGGAGGAAATTAAATATGAGGGGGATGGATCTTTATCACGTTTTATAATTTTTAGCGTTGGAAGAAATAGAGATGTTTCATTTTTCGTAGTGTAGCAGGTAGAGCACTTCTTAAATAAATAAATAAAACCCACCCCCACCTCGCTACAGCCTCCTTTAAGGCTACTTGAAGTACCTTTAGAAAACTTCTTGCTATTTAGATGCTTAAATGATAGTCTGAAAAACTGTTTCTGTAGTCACTGGTGAACGTAATTCCATTTTCAAAGCAAAATTTTTGTAACTCTGTTGGATTTCTGTAGTGCAATATCAAGCAAGGTATGATGACGTGCATGACAAATCACCTCTACAGGAAACTTTTTAGAATTTTAAAAATGTTAAAGCATAAATGCTATAAAAACATGGCTGGAAAATAGAATAGTAATTGATCGTATAAGCTTGTTGGGCCAGGATATTCTTCTGGCAATGGGATGGAAGCAAAACCACTCCCGATCCTGCTGAATTGAAGACTGCTTTTCCATTTCACAACACGCAGAGCCAAGGCATGGAGAGGTTGGATTTCATCCGAACATGCGTGTGGCTGACTTCAGAGCTTCTCAAGGTACTCGTCCACAAACTCATCCCAAAGTCGTTCCTTTACTGAGCAGTCTGATAGAAGGAATCGGATTGATCTCATCAGAAAGCTGTCAAGATGACTCTTGTTCAAATTATTTTGCTGCGACCAGGAAGGGAGTGGAGGCCAAGCCTTCTTCCATTGACGTTTTCGGGCAAAAAAAGCATCAGTCTCGTAAGGTCTCTCCCAAACAGCATCCGGAGTATCTCCTCCCAAAACAAAGTCTTAACATCGCACTGCAACTTCTAGGGGCAGGCCTGGTATTTCGATTAATCCGAATAATGCTTTCGTGGTTGAGTGGTATTTGCCAAAAGTCTTAAACATAACCTTTGTTGCAGAGAAAGGTTAATGACACGTAACCTCCATCAGAGAACTGCTTGTGATGAAAAGCGTTTATGCAGCTGAAAGCACAGCATTTTACATTTTTTGTCCTGTCAGTTGTCCTGAAATAGTCTTAGCATGGATGGAAAATGTGCCTGTTAGCCACGTTCCTATAATTACCCAACATTCTTCTTAATTTTTCTGTAAACTTGTAACTTGCACTGACTTCTGACACCGCTTCTTGCTGTTACAACCCTTGCGTTGGTCAAAAACCTTCACGAATCAACTCTGGATTTTGGTCTTTTTGAGCTTTTTCTTCCGCTATCTGGAGCTCTCACCCACTGAAGCTTTGCCAAAGCTGTCCCGTTGCCCAAACAAACAACTTCCAGCTTCTGTAGCAGTCACAAAAGAGAAGGCCTGGTGACAGCACTTGGTGCAACTGAGTGATTTAATTGCAGCATTCTTAAACGAACAAAGGCGGGGGAAATTATTGCGCTCGGCTGGCCTGCGTGCCTTTGCCATTTATGCTAATGCTATTTCGTGAATTGAAAATACATTATGTTTAACGTGGGCACTTCTGGGACCGGGTAAGTTTGCTAAATAAGTACAGCGAGCGATATCAGTGGTAGGCTGTAAGCCTCGTGTCTCTTCTGCTTTTTTCTCTTCCCATTTCTGCACTCTTGTCTACTTGCAAGACCCCCTCAGAAGGGAGAATTTAGGTAAAAACTTATTTTGAACAATACGTAGAGGATTAAAATCTAATTAGTGATTTCTAGATAGGTCTAAAATGTGTTTAAACACGGTCCCATGGAGTTTATCGAGTTAGGTTCATGCTTTGTCACACCATTTGTACCTACCGGTGGATTTTTCTTCTTGCTAAATAGAAAACGTTTCTCTCTTGCCATTTGGCTCCGTCGTATTTTCACTGGAAGAAGAAGAAAAAAAAAAAAAATCTCGTGTGCTTTTGCAGTTTGTGTATTGGAAAATAACGTGTTCTCAATCAGCGCTGGTGTTTCTCTTCCTGTCTTTTTTAACAGCATCTTTTTTTCCTCTGTTTTTTTTGTTTTAACACCTCTGTCCTGTCCCTCCGCATCACTCCCTAAAACTCAGGGCATGCCCGGCTATTTAGGTCGTTTCAGCACCTTAAAGAGCCAGCGTATTTGCAAATTGCAGTAGTCAATCCATAAAGCATACGTATGAACCGTGTAAAAATTTGCTTTGGCACCTATTTACAGCTCTGCAGTTCATTAATTTTAAAGGAAATTTGCACCATGGCTTGGCACAGGGCTTGAAAGAAGCACGAGGCAAGTACTGAAGATGGCAACCTGCAACTCTTGTAATTCCTGCACCTTATGTACAAAGGTAATTCTTTTGTTGTGCAGCACTGACATTTTCGTTGTCACTTCCTCCTCCTTAGGAGGCAGGACTTGAAAAGAAGTAATGCCTGTAGAAATGACAATTTCGAGTGCTGCCTGCTTGGTGCTAGCCATAATTCCTTCTGAAGCCTTCTTCTGAGGCATCTTTATGCAACTTGGTGCTGATTTAAGTCTGTTTTTGGGTTGGTTGGTTGGTTAGTTGTTGTTGTTTTTTTTTCCCCCTCCCCTTCCAATGGGAACAGAAAGTGGGAAGAAATACCAAGAGGAAGGGAAGGGGCTGCCCGTTTTGGTGGAAGTTAGGTTAAAATCTCGTTGACACGCACCCTCTATCAGTGGGAAGTCGGTGGTTTTGTTTTTTTTAGGAAGAAAACCAGATCGTGACCTGGAGTGGAGACTTTCCTTTCCTTCAAACTGAAGCAGAAATCGAATTGTGGGAGGTTTTAGGAGGGTTTACGAGTGACTGGAAGGAAAATCCAGATCAAATCCAGATCCAGCACCTTGCTGGGCTGGCTGGGTTGAGCTGATTAATGGATATTGTCCAGTGCCCTAACCAAGAGCAAAGAGAATATATTCAGGCCAAGGGCAGATAGAGTTAAATGCCCTTATTAAGTAGAAAATTCTCATTTTTATACAGATGGGGGAAATAGAGGAAATAACAGGCTTGCAGCTTGACTACGATTATACAATGAGTT
Source organism: Aythya fuligula (assembly GCF_009819795.1). Lineage (NCBI taxonomy): Eukaryota > Metazoa > Chordata > Aves > Anseriformes > Anatidae > Aythya > Aythya fuligula. Next base: position 2,124,754 of record NC_045593.1, read on the forward strand.
GACATGACAGCTCAGAATGAAATTCCACTGTCCTGATCCTTATCCTCGTGATTTAACTGCTGGGGCCTTGCTGCAAGGTTACTAAAACACATGCTCGCGTGTGATAACTTGTGGAAGAGCCCTGCTTAAACTAAAACTGTTTTCAGGTGGTTTTAGAAGATGTAGACAGAGCGTATGCATGTCTCTTTTTGCCTACTCTAGGGCTCCGTCACCAGATCCGCTCTCCTAATTCACCTGACAGCTCCCTGGGCTGCAGCTGGCTGGGGGCAGCGAGCGGACGTACCCAGCAGCTTGGCGACAGCATCAGGTTGTGATTAGGGTTGGGATAGCAGAAAGGCTGTCACAAAAATATCTAAAAATATTCAAATTGAACTACTCCACAGTAGTTCAGTGCTGCAGCTCGAGCCAGCCTTTTAATCACAGAATTTCTAGGTTGGAAGAGACCTCAAGATCATCGAGTCCAACCTCTGACCTAACACTAACAGTCTTCCACTAAACCATATCCCCTAAGCTCTACATCTAAACGTCTTTTGAAGACTTCCAGGGATGGTGACTCTTCTAATGCCCAGGTTAGTCTTGTGCAGAATGAGTTACAGCATATTTTAAATCATAATTTCCCTTTCTCAAACATGGGCACAGACCAATCTTGAATACCAACATAGCTGCAGGTCGATCTCAGTCTTCCCTAATCGTGCTCCCAGAGACCGAACGCCCTGTGGTTTATGGGTTGGCACTGTTATGAAATCTCTACGAGCAGGAAAAGCCTAAAGAAATTTTTCTGGTAAAAAATTTTTAGGTGCCAAAATTTTCTGGAACTCGCCGTGCATACTAGAAACAAAATAGAGCACCTTGAAATGTGGCTCCTCGCGCTGGGGCAAATGGAGATCTTTTATCTCTTTCATGCTATGGAGTAGTTTAACATATAAAATATAAAACTTTATTAGTATGTTGTGTGTAATTGTAGTCTTTTATAGGATAGTTGAATGTTAGCACACATCTTCATATAATTTAAATATTAACTTCCAGTTTTTGATGGAGAAAAAAAACATCCAAGCTTTGTAAATGCTTAGCTTTTTTCTCCCCTGATAGTGCTGTATTTTTGTAGCTAGAGGATTTGATGCATCGAAGCCTTTCCCAGCACCGTTCCCTTTGCACTGGCCGTCTCCTCGAAAGATAAGTGACTTGGTAATAGATGCAGAAGAGGACTCTGAGTAGGGCATCACGCGTCGCAGCTCCGTTTTCTTGGTTTGCATCCAACCCTGGTGTCTGGTGACAAAAACTTGTTACTCTTTGATGCCTCTGGCCTTGATTTCAGGGCAGAGCACCAAGCCCAAGGGCAGGTGCTAACATAAAACAGCTCATTAATGTTGGCAGTAATCTGAATGCCCTTATTTTAAGGGTGAGCAGAGAGGCGGGATTCTTCCAAGTGAGGTGCTGTTTTCTGCTCATCCAGATACTGAAAAATTTTGCCCTGGTTTACCTTGATTTAGGGACAGGACTTAATTCTACGTAGCACTTTCTGTAGTGAAATCCAATCTTCAATTGCTCTTTTTTCTATCTTTTTCCAAACTTTGATTGTTTGTGATGAAACTTTCCATGCCGCGTATCTTCCCTAGGCTGATTTTTATTTTATTTCATCTTTTTGGCCCCGCTTTGATCGAAAACGGGTTTCTTCTGTTTTTGAGAAGGAGGTTAGGGAATAATGGTGTTTAACCAACGCTGGATTCTTACAGCTGTTTTATTGAGGAGATTGAGTCTTCATGCCTCGGAACGGGCTCTTGAGATTCGGGAGAGGGGCTAGGGGAGAGAAACCATGGACAAAGATGTGCCATTTGCAATCCCTGTTAAAATTGACTAAATCTGGCCAAGCTGCAAGGTTCTGAAACTTCCTCTTTGGATACATTAAGCAGAAACTTGCTGAAAAACTGGCAGCAAAGTTGGTCTGAATGCAGTTTTCATGCCGCTTGGGTTCATTTTTGAAAGAAGTGCCTAAAATTACACCATGTCCATTATTTAATATGTAATTTGTATATTAATATGTGTAATTGATCCGAGAAACCCACGGATCCATGAAATAACAATCGTCAGTCCAAAGGAAAGTTCGAGTCTTCTTATTGATGGTTATATCATCTGATACCAAAAAAAATGATGCCTCTAAGTGCTACTGTGATCTTCATAAACGACAGAAGTGAACTGAAGTGCAGCATGGACGTCAGTTAGAAGGGGTAGGAGTTGCTTGTGAACTGCTCTGTTCGTGCACATTCTTCTCCAATTGTTCTTAGGGCTCATACTTTGTTATACCAAGATCAAGACTTGAGCATTCCTGATTTCTCCTGCATTGCAGAAGTGGGAGATAGTTTCACCTGGAGAGACCCGAGTAGGGTTTATGGAGCACTCTTGGACACCAGACCCTTCCAAGACTTGTCATCTTTTCATTTTCTGGAGTGTTTTTAAGATTTCTTGTGAATTTAAAACACCTCCTCTTCAAGCAGGTAGCCGTCCTAAAAACATTGACTGGAATATCCCTGAATCATCCAATGATCTTATGCTTTGGGAAATTTCCTTCCTTTCTACTTAACTTCTAAAACTTTGGCCTTTTCTATCCTCTTCATCTGGTTTCTTTGAGGCATCGGTTTGGTCATTATAGTGTTGTTTTTGTTTTTTGTTTTTTTTTACTTTCAGTGGACTAGCTTGATGGTTTCGTTGTCAAAAGCCCTGCTGCAAATCAACCCCGCTCTCCTTTTGCCAGGATATTATTTGAGCGTTTTCCCATGTTTGTTTCTGTCCTCGGTTTTGTCTGGTTATGTTGACAGAAAATGTTACTGATTTGCCAGTGGGATCGCGTACACTCACAGCTCTCCCTCCTCTTCTGACCGAGCCACCACAACAACCAAGTACCAGGACAGTACGCTGGGCCAAAGCCAGAGGAGATTTCTATTTAAAGTCAAAAAATAAATAAAATCACCCAACAACTCCTTTTCAACATCTCTTCTGCGAGCTTGTTGTTGGCTTGAGGTTTGCTGTTCCAAGGCTGAGAGCTGATTGAGTCAGACAGTTGTAAAATTGAATCCGACTCTGGGTTGATTGCAGTTTTTTCCCACATTTCTCATATGTTTTTCCTCTCTCTCAGCCTCTTCTAACTTGAGTTCGCTTTCCCAGGTTGCAAATAGTCACAACACCGTGGCATGTTCTTATATAATGCCATAAAACCTTGATATTTTTGTATTTTGGTCACGTTTGCAGCTTCAGGAATACAGGACAGTCTTCAGAGTTGCAGCAGAAATATCCTTCCATCAGAAATTGTATTGCCTGTGCCCGGAGGAGTTGAAATAGTAGCTTCCAGCAAGATGTGCAGTGCATTAAGCAGTGGCTCTGACGATCCCGTCTGTCCTGGAAGTTTTTCATTCTGTTATTGCCGTAAAACAAGCAGAACTCCAAAGAAATTCAAGTCCCGTGACTCCTAGTTCGGTGGAGCTAAGGAAAATACGTGAATGTTTCCTGCCTTGTTCAAGTTGTTCTCTTTCTGTAGCTTTTTTTTTGGAGTGTATTGGCTGAGGTGAATTAATGGTTTTATATACAGTGGCTTCCAGCTTTATTTGGCTTCATTTTAGACTTGATTTAGGAGCGTGGTTTGTAATTCACTTAATTCCTCACGGTGTCCATCATCAGATATGCCTGATACTCAGGTTTGCCTTACAGACAACCAAAAACCTCTTCAATTTCTAGCTAACAAAGCTGCCCTGTTCTTCAGTGTCTGCGTGCAGAAGAGAGCCACATCTGAGGATGTTCAGCGCATAACTTCTTGATGTGTTCCTGCTACGGCCATGTTGTCGAAAGCTTTGACAGCTCTGTAATTGAGCTGGAGATGGAAGGTAGTCTTATTTTGCAGTTCAACACACAGGTTGGGCAATCCAACGGCAAATAAGGCTCCAGAAATGAAAAGAAGCCTGTATTGTTTTAGGCGTCACAGTAAGAGAACTCCTGAGATCTGGTGATAAAGAGGATATATGACGTAAAACAAAATAAACATTTTTTTGTAGTGAATAAGGGATGTGCTTTTTTGTTATTAAATTGATGCAATTTAGCATCTGTAGCCTTTTCTCGCTGCAGTGACCTTCGGGAGGTTGCAAAGTGTCGGAGCTGGGATTAAATGTGGGAAGAGAGGTAAAAAAGAGAAAGGAAAGAGAAAAAAAATCTGTGTATATAATTTGGCCAGGCAGAAAAAGAGAAAAGATAACTGTGCCTTTTTATTTAAAGGCAGTAAACACTGAACTGGGAAGAAATGTTTTCTGGTCTTACAGAGAGAGTACCACTTAGAGGAATAAATGAAGTTGAACCAAGGAATACTTAGGCTGAGTATTAGGGGGAAAAAATCTGCACTTTGAGGTTTATTAGATTATGGAGCACTCTTCCCAGAGGATGTGGTTGAAGCTCCATTACCAGTCCCTTCAAATTAGGCTGGGTAAAATAACAAAATGTACTGGAGGGAGCGCTTCTGCATGGGTAGGGGATGAAGGCAGTTACCTAATCCATCTGCTCATTTCACTCGCTTCCGTGATTCATTTCCTGAAAAAACCCGCTTCCAAAATGTGTCGGTGACATCACGGCCTCAGCCTCCTCAGCCATGTCGATGCTTCTTGGTAGTGCAGCTTTCAGGTGGAGTTTCTTTGGGGGGGGAAAAAAAAATAAATAATAAAAAAATCAGTTACGATCAGAGTCACGATCTTTGTTCCCCAGGCCAGCCCCCCAGCAACTAACCTTTCATCCAGGTTTTAAAGTGGCTCTGCTTCTGTACTGCAAGCTAGCTTGAAATAAGATCATCAGCTGTGTAAGTATACCTCATAGCCCTCACAATTAGCAGTTTAAGCTTCTTAACTACAGCCCTGAGATGTTTAAGGATGTGCTTCTAAAACAGAAAATGACTTGAGACGTAACGTGAGCTCCGTCTTCGTGCAGTATTTGCCTCGCTGATCCAGCCTTTATGGTTCCGTGGGCCGCTTTTTCCTCTCCCGTTCGTTCTTACATAACATCCCCGTGGCAACTCGAGGGATGGCTTACATGGAAAAGTAATCGTAGGAAAGTATTTCTGTATTTTTAGCTGTCTTCTAACACAATGCAGCAGCTGGAGGCGAGGGCAGGAGCCAGCACAACGCGAACTGCCAGCTCTCCGGGGGCCACCAGAAAGCCTGCGTCAGACCACAATGTGAGGCTCGTTGAATTGACTTAAGAAATGTGACACACGTAATAAACGTTTAAAAAAAAAATAATCATAATAAAATAAAAAAAAGAAAACCTCTCAAGTTCCCAGAGCGGCTGCTTGGTCCTAAGAAGGGTGAAATGCTAACATCAGTGGTTTTGAATGATACTTTGTTTGCTGGTTTTGGTGGAAGAAGTACGTGATGGTATCAAGTGAATGTGGTGTAAACCTCTTGCTGTAGTTCCTCGTAATTATTTTATTTAGTGTTATAGCATCAAATGTTTTCCTGTATGCTCCCAAAACAAGGTGTGGAGCTAGGGCTTGATCTGCAGACTCCTGAACCGGGGAGAGTCAAAACCACAGAATGGCTTGAGTTTGGAAGGGCTCTTAATTTCAGTGCTTTTTGCTGAGGACGTTTTTAAGCACTGTCCGCGTTCTTACCTGTCTTTTGGTTTGAAAACCTTCGAAATCAAGCTGTTAATACTTTATTTAGTCCTGTGACAAGGTAAGTGTATGTAAACTTTTCTCCAAGTAAGTACAAACACGAACCTTACTCGTTTTCTTTACTGTTTCTTTACCGTTTCTTTACTCGTTTCTTTACTGAAACGAGTAAAGGAGGCTGAGATTTCTGCCTCCTCCTATTTACATTAAATAACAGTCTGGGAAAAAGCAGTTCCTTTTTGATGAATGTGTCATAACTTCATTTTGCCATGAAGTGTTGTTCCACAGGCTGTCAACCTAGATTAAAATCCCGGCCTTGTTTTCATGGCTCGGAAAAGTGTTCCTAGCCGTCTCAGAGCAGCTCTTGGATTCGCTATTGCAAAAGCTGCACCTCACCCTTCAAATGAGGTTTTCGTTTATCCTGGTAGGAACCAGATGCAAATATTGCCTCGTATTGTTCAGTTGTAGCTGTCGGAGAGCTCTGAAGGTAGGAGTTGATTTTCGAATCTGGAAAGAAACCCAAAGGGGGTGATTTTGTTGTTGGTTTAGGAAATGCTTCAACAACAACTTTGACAGCACCTGAAGTACCGGATTAGTACTGGAGCCCTGTTTGCTTTACCTGCTGTGTTTTACACAGAATTGTATGAAAAGGGGGAAAAAATATATATACACACGTGGTGTGTAGCTCTGAGGAAGAGCATGGAAAACGGAGCTGTTTGTTCTGCTTTTGAAACTAAAAGCAGCGTGTTCCCTCCTCGCAAAGTATTTGCCAGGAATAATTGGTAAAATGTTAATGTTGCTCTAATTGACCCCGAAAAAAAATAATAATATCTAGTAATGTGGCTCCCTGTGGAAATGAATAAACGAATAAAGCTGTGTTGGAGAATGGCAATGAAAAGTGGATCGTGTTTTGCAACAGGCAGAGCTTCAAGAGGTTACTTGGGTCAGAGATCAACGTGTCTCGGTCATAACGACCTCCTTCTCCCTGGTGGAAGCTTCAACTTTTGCCAGTGCTTTGGCCATCTCCCTCTTTTCCTAAATATTGAGGAAAGCAATGGCAGATGCCAACTACAGAAGGATGGGACGGTGGAAAGCTGAAAAGCTGGCTTAGTTGAGAGTTATACCAAACTTGGAGAAGAAACGTGCTATGTTTGAATTCATTTAACAAATGACATTGATAAATAAATAGTAAATAGGCTGGGTTTTTTTTGGTTTTGATTGTTTTTTGACTTTCTTTGCATGTATCTGGAGCAATCATGAGTCAAAAAGCAAACTTTATGGTCAACGTTTTTCTTTGACCTCCTCCTTCTGATTTGAGGACAACGGATCAAAAACATGGTCATACAGGGCTGTTAAAGCAACGTGAAATTTTTAAGAGAAGGCTCTAATTATGGTGCTTTTTATTATAAGAGGTCCTCCAAGCTGCTTAGCAGTGAATAGCATTAGTTCCCTTTGTCTTTGACGTGACAGTAATTGCCTTGCAACTGTGTTGGTGAAGGGAGCGTTGGGTTATTACAAAATCTGCCTATATAATTATATTGGAGAAAAAAAAATAATATTTGGCTGTTTTGAAATGTTGTTGGGTTAAGAGCACATTAAATTCTTTTATGTTTTCCGTTCCAATAGCCTACAGGTTTTTGTCCTGTGCAACTTGAAGCTGGAAGAGTAGAAGGCTGGAAACTCAACTGCTTGAATTTTTCTTGAAGAAAGTACATTAGAATTAATTCTGACTTTTGACATTAATAAAAAAAAAAAAATAATAATATGAAAGTCGAGATTATTTCCTGTTAGTATCTGTTAACTTTCTTCTCATGGTACCGGGGTGAAGTGTTGTTTTAGTTCTTCCATGTACCTGTGTGTCCGATGTTTCCCTCTAAAGAGGGATTTGTTCATTAAAATTTGAAGGCCCCTAACGTTGTTTATCCCTTCTGCTTTTTCTCTGCAGCTGGCCTGCGGACAGTCTTCACGTTAGGTGGAGTGGGGAGTAAACCAACGCCGCAGCTGGAGCAGTGCTCCCCTCTAGCTCATCAGAGTCTGCTGCTTCTCCTGGTCTTAGCTAACCTGACTGATGCTCCGGATACACCGAACCCCTACAGGCAAGCTATTATGTCCTTCAAGAACACCCAAGGTTTGTATGTCCTTACTTCTAAGCGTGAACTGATGAAAAAGAAGCATTAAGTTGCTGGAGATTCCCCTTACAACATTTATTTTCTCTCTAGCAAGCACATGTAATACTACATTTTCCTCTGGGATTTTTGAGGTGGAGTTGCCCAGCTGCTGAAACTTAATTGAAGGGGGAGAGTAAAGAGGATGCTCTTTCCTTCAGACTTGATGAATTCAAGAAAGCTTCGTAATTTCAGAAGACACAAAGCTGACTCATAAGCAGATCACTTATCTGATAGTCTGGAGGAGTCTCCTAGAACTCTGTAGTACTTGGAGAAATTCTGGTTAGCTGGCATCACATCCCTTAGAGCTAAGATAAGCAGTTGAATTTCTAATTGTGTTGCTCGCTTCTTGTACTTCAAGTCTGAAGAGAAATTGGTGAAGTGTAAACGCTTTTATGAGGCTTACATACAGAAAGTTTCAGACTTTTTATAGTTCCAGGATCTGTATCAGGTGGGACACCCACACTTCAGGGGGGTGTAGGTAGCATTCATGTGGTCAATCTCTACTGGTACAGAGATGATCCAGAACAGTGGGAAAATAGTAGTAGTAACATGGAAGTAGTAACATTGCCACACTGTTTTCTGCAGCAGAACTTTCCCAAATGAACGCATTTTTACTAAGCAATAACCAGTTCAGGAATCTGTAGCCTGTCGCTGCAGGAACTAGGGAATTTTAGTTAAATTCTTCAACTTCGGATGTCTTGTTTATAGAAATACGGCAATTTTTAAGTCCAGACTTGTAGAATGCTTGAGTACCCAGACTGCTATTGTTCCCAAAATATCCTCCTGCCACGAAATTGCTGTAGCTTTTCCATATGCTTAGCTTGTTTGTGTGCTCAGCAAAGATAGCCTTTGTATCCAGTTGCCAAGATGCTGACATAAATCATCCCCAAAAGGCAGATTTGCCCAGCTTCATGTGTCATCGCATGGTTTGGATGGGTGTTTCCGAGCAGAGCTGGACAGGAGCAGGTTTTAAACTTCTGTGGAGGTTCTTGAGAGCTGAGGAAGGGACCTCTTCTGCACTGGCACAAAACTTTTCACTCTCCAGAGGTGTTTTGTGAAGAAAGCAAAGGCAAAATCTCTGATTTGGGGAGATCAGGAGGCGGAGTGAGGACACGAATCTGCCTTTCTGACGTGCTGTATGAGCGCATTGATTGTCAGACTTGTTTTTTCCCATTTCCTCTGGAAATTCCTGGATGTTCAAGATTTGTGCTGATGGAAGTTGTTGTTGAAGCTGGTAAAGCTACCTGTGAAAAGCAGAAAACCATTTTGTTCTCACTTCCAGCTCTGCCACGAATTATACTGTGAATATGAACAATTTAATGTTAGCTTAAGTGGTATTAAACTATGTTTTGGGGTGTTTTAAATTATTTTTAATTAGCCTATATGGTTATGACCATCAGTGTAAGGGTGGGTTTTGTTTCCTCCTTACTCTGGTATCTGTATGAAATATTCCACCCAGAGGATTTTCTAGAATTAACAGGTTATCTGCATGGTTAAAAATATATTTGCTAAAGATTATTTTTGTTTTCTTTGTTTCAGATAGCAGTGCTTTTTCGTCATCAAATCCGCACGCTTTCCAGATCAATTTTAACAGCTTGTACACGGCTTTGTGTGAGCAGCAGAGGTCTGATCAAGCGACCCTCCTCTTGTACATGCTTCTGCATCAAAACGGCAACGTACGGACATACGTGTTGGCACGAACAGACATAGAAAACCTTGTAAGTGTTGTTCTCCTTGCACTATACTCCTTGCTCCTGGAAATTTGGGTGTCAGCAGCTTCCAGTGTCCCCCGTTTTATCGTGGGGGCAATAGGATGCGAGGGCAGCACTGGTTCTGAATTATTTACCCCACTCACTTCATTAGGCCAGCTCAGAAGGGCAGCTCTGCATACAAATGGCTTACAGGGTCTGAAAGTCAGGGCCTACTTGGTAGATTTGATAAAAATGCAGCTGTAGTGGCTGCTTTAAATAGGATTGTGGTTAATAGCCAATATAGCAGACACCTGCCACGTTTTTTTTTGTAGGTTATAGGTTAGCTTCTGCTCCCTGCTACGTTTAGTGATGTCACAAACCACTTTAACAAACCTTGCTTATTAAATAGCATTCCTTTAATAAAATAACGGCTGTCTAGGGGAATTGGTAGCAGAAGAGAGAACCTTTTCCATTTGAAGACGTGCAATCCTGCCAGATAATTAGATCCCATGCCTGTTTGATGGCAGATATGGAATGAGGTTGGTCTTAATCCAAGCTCGAGCAGATGCATTGCTAAAAATCGGAGTTGATAGACACCACTGTTGGCAAACTCAGGCAGGACGGTCGATGTTGAATGGATGATTCAAAACTGAACTCCTGGGTAGTCTGCAGATTATCTAGGGGTGGAGTTGAGTCGTTTTGTATAGATTCTGTCAACAAATCATCGCGTTGAATTTTCTTTTATTGAATGGAGCATGTCAGGTTTCACAGCTGCTAAACGCATCCATTTGCTCTGGAGAGGCTGAGGTGAGGTGTGTGCATTTTCTAATCGTGGTGTTTGATATGTAGCTCCCAGAAGAAGCACGAGGTGTGTGTGTTAAAACAGCTCAAGATGCAGGTCCTCAGATACTCTGTGATATTGTACGTGGCTTTATCAAGCATAAATTAGTGGGCTCTTCACACAGTGCCATCTGGGTGAAGTAAAAGGGGCTGTGACATACGAGAGCAGGCCAGCATTCGGCTGAGCTCTCACCTTAAACTTGTGGCCGTTCTGGAGGTTGTTCCTTTTTCCCTTTATTCCACACATTACAACGTTTACTGTCTGTTTTTTTTATTGTTTTGGGGTTTTATGTACTTTTCTGGCTTTGGTGCCCAGGAAGCATCACTAGCAGATGTTCTTTGGCATTTCCTAGGGTGGTTTTTTTTTTTTGAGTTTTATTTTTTTTTTTTAACTTCAGTTTAATTTGCAAATTGATTCCGTGTGGTTTTGTTAAATGGTACAACAGATTGTATCTGCTGGGGTATAAATCCACCTCTGTCATTTGCATGTAGATCCCTTTTTTTCTTGTTTTATCATTGATAATGCAATATATCTTTTTTTTTTTCTTACAATAACTGGTAGAAAGAATAGGATAGGTCTTCCATATTTTATAGCAAGTCACTTTGTATAACTTCATCAAATACTTGGTTTAAATACCTGATGGGATGTTCGTGTCTGGAATTTGGCTACGTGATCCAGTGTATGCTGGAGAAAAGCTATTTTAAAACTCTTTGCTTGGGAAACTGCTCGTGACCCCTGACTGAACACAGCACCTGCAGTTCGCAGTGTCTGTTTTTACCTGCCCCGTGTTTTTGGGGATTAAAAGTGATTTTTTTTTTTTAATGGTGGCTGTGCCTTCCTGGTTCAAAGCTCCTCCTGGTGAAGGAGTGTTAGTAATAATCCAATAATGATACTTGAATGAAAGGCTCTCAACAAAAGGGCCTGCAGTACAAGTAGAAGTGGGAATTGTATGTTTGTTTTTTTTTTTTGCAGTTTCATTCAGAAATCATTCGTTGGAGGGTGTGACTGCACGTTCAGAAGATCAGGGTATGCCAAGGTTTTTTGAATAAAGAGTTGCATCACAGCAGTTTTGCTTTAAAAAACCAAAACCAAACAAACAAAAAACACGTCTTTGCATGAGTGTTCCTGGATGTAGCCCTCATCTGCTTGGAAAAACGGACTGGGGGAGTTTTCTGTTAGCCACAAGAGTGAGTGTGGATGTTGCATCAAGCATGACTAATGCAGGGTCTTCTCAGCATGGCCCATGCCAGTGCGTAAGGAGATAGATATGAAAGTGTGCAAGTGCATTTTGGTTACAATTCTTGATAAATTTGAAGGTAGCTACAACTCTAACTCAATCTTGCCTCCTGATTTTTTTTATTTAAACGGTGGTTTGCCTGGATAGCTTTTGAACAGTACCACTTGTCCTCAAGGAACGTGTACCCCAGCAATCAGTATACGAAGGAAGAAGTGCCCGGAGGAGGAGGAACGTAGAAACTGTACGTGTTGATTTGCTTTCCACCTGGACATGGCACGGAGAGTTTGCCTCCTTCAGTTCCTTCAAAAATTTAAAGGAAGGAAGTTAGCAATGTGTAATTTTTATTATTTTTTTCCTCCTCTTTTGCTGTGGCGTTGTCCTGACCCTGGCTAAAGCATCTGTGAGAAAGGTTTCATGGCCTGCAGCACTTAGCTCGGTCTCGTAGGTTTTAGCAGAAACTGTCGTGGGTTTAACGTGTTCCAACTGTTTTTTGGGACTTGTTGATTGTAACAGAACATTCTGGTAATTTCAGAGGCTCATGCAGTGCTTGGAGTCCTGGCCTGTCACCAGAATAGGTTTCACATGATTCATCCTGTTTCACTCGGCTTGTTTTGAAAAACAGCAAAGCCTTTAGGTGTCTAGAGTCGTCTTGGAATGAATTCTGCTTCTCATCCCCTATCTTGGAATTCGGAGTTTTCTCAAGTTCCTTTTTTCCAGGGTATTTTGTGATTCAGGCCGATTTCTGCAGCGTGGGGAAGCCACGTTGTAGCGAGCCAGTGGAAAGCTAATTTTCAGTTGGTGAGAGGACAACGTTTGCATCTGGATTAGCTTTAGACTAGCATTCAGGTATGCTTTTGCAGTTGCAGTGAGATCTCCTTTTCATTATTATTGCAAGACCTTGGCTGGAGCTGTTCATCCTGGTGGAAATGTTGCAAGACCTTGGGCTGAACTCTCATCGTAATGTCAGCTCTCTTTGGTTGGGTGTTGTCTAGAATTGGAAAAACAGGCTTTTTCTAGCCTTAACCCAACCCAAACTGGTTCTTTGCTGGGATTAGCTCCACACACCAAAACGGGAGCTGAATTTCAGGGCTTAAAATGACCCTGTGCACCTCGGCTTTAATATGCCCGGCTATATTTCATGAGGAAAGTCATCTCAGACCAGGCCTGTGCTAGCAGAAATGGTTAGAAACAATTCTTTTCCTGTCTGAACTGTTGAAAATCTCATTTAATAATTTCATTTTCCCAGAGTCTAGGAGGGAACTAAAGCTTTCAGAGCCTACAGGAGCGAGTATGGCTGGAAATCTCATTTCTTAGGAATTGAAATTCCGCGTCTCACCACAAGAAAGAATTTGTTTAGACTCTTTCGGAGACAGAACAAAACAGATGGAAGGTGTTTGAACACTCTACGTCACCGCTTAGGGGTGGTTATTTCAAGAGGGAGAAATTTGCTACGTTATTGTTAAGGGCAGGGAGGTTTAGAGCCTCCTCTGTTTATTGTCTGAGGTATTTGAAAGGCTAAACTAACACACGCGTTTGTTTTCCCCGAAAGGTTCTGCCAATTCTTGAGATCCTGTACCACGTCGAAGAAAGGAATTCACACCATGTTTACATGGCTCTTATAATTTTGCTGATCCTTACCGAGGACGACGGCTTCAACCGATCCATTCACGAAGTGGTGAGTCGTTTTAATAAATCATTCTTCAGACCCCAAAACGGCTTAAATCTTTATTTACAAAGGTGCATCTGCGTCTCTTTTCTCAGCAGACAGTGTTTATAGGCTGGATGGGTTCATCCAGGTTTGATGCCACGTATGGATTTCTTTTTTTTTTAAGGACTAATAAACGACAGAGTCTTTTCAGATCATTCCTTACTGATGTGAACCAACGTGTTCCTGCTCCTGTTTCTCAAAGGAGATGCTGCATGTACATCCTTTTCTCTATTTTTCAGTGTTTTCTGTCCCAGGTTAGCATAGTGATAACCAAGCAGGCTGTCTCAAAGACGTGTAGTGAGAAAATGGAGGGGATAGAAAGGAGAAAAAAAAAATATTTCTCTCTAAAAACTTTCCTTAACCAGTTTGACAGGAGTTTTTAGTTTGGAAAATAAACTTCCAGCTCAATGTTGCTTCCTTACTTGGCATTTCTTTTCTGTCTTTCTGCTAGATTAATATCTGTTTCATGTTGTCCACATAATATGATCCAAATTGTGACTAGCTGTGATGGGCCTTGACCATCTGTGCTGGAGATGATAATGGGTGATAACGTTCTAGTTTCCTAGTTTATAAATCCAAGATAACGCAGATGTCTGCACTGATTTTATTTACGTTCCTGCCTAGGAGGTGGAAACTGTCTTTTGGGGTTATGTGAACTTATTGACATGCAAAAAGCAGGAAGCAAGCGTCCAGGTACCGAAATAAAACTTTTCTCCCAGGTGATTTTCCAGCCTGTTTTGGAGCAAATTGGTGTTTTTTCTTGGTGCCAAATGGTCAAGCCTTAACAATATTTATTCTCTGAAATCTCAGATTATTTTCTGTATATATACATACGTAGCTCTGTATGTGGAAAGTAAGAGGAGATGATACTTATATCAAATTCCCTGGGAAGTACCTTTTAGGAAGCAGCTTTTAGAAAGAGCATTTTCGGTAAGCATGCAGATGACCGAAACATTTTCCTGAAGACTTTCTTCTGCCTCATGGTTCATGTGCCTTAAACCTCTACGTTTGCACCATAAATGCATGTGTGTGACGTGTATATTCAAGTTCCATGTCACAAGGTCTTCTACATTATCTCATCATTATTTGAGCTTGTCGAGGGTTTAAGGTAATACCCACAAGTTTCACTCCTGTCCTCCATCATCTCTTTCCACGGTCTTCATTCATTTTAAAGGCTTTACACACGGTCTTTCAACAAATTCCTTACTGGAGAAGTAAAAGTGGAAGATTTCCCTAACATTGTCAGTGAGGATCCAGCTGCGGAGTGAAAACATAAATCAAGTTTCCTTGTCCAGCTTATTCTTGCCATCACCACTAACCCTGCCAATGCAGTTCTAGTGTTTTCGGTGTAATGTGGATGTTATTTTACTACTTCCATTTTAATTACAAAAATATCTGGTTCCTTTCAGCCTGTACTGATTTTCTCAGCCCTGCCTTTGCTTCTTCCATTTTCTTCTCAATTAAATCTTCATTTTACTTCAGGTTTTCACCGACTGTCTCTTTTATTCTGTGGCTGTTCCTCCCTACTGCTCACTCCATAGTGCCTGGTGAGAAGCATCCATTTGGTAGTGGTGCTGTGTGGCTAGGATTTAGCTATTTTTGCTCTTGGCTAGGTAGTGAGAGGTGGCTGAGAGGTCCCAGAGTCTGTGAGCCCTGTGTATGTGAGCTTCTTTGTCACCCCGACTGTCTCCCCTCGGTCAAAATTTCCATGGTGTACTCTGAGAAACACCTGAACGAAATGTGATAAAGAGAGTTGATGGCTGTGATTCAAAACCCTCAGGATTCCTTTATTTACAGAAAAAAATACAATCTGTTATACTTCCTAAAAGTGACTTTCTTGGTCAGTGGCATTTCTGAACTCTGTGGAGGGATGTGGATAGCCAAAGACAAATGTGAGCGTTGCAGCTTAACTCAGGTGCTGTTGGCAAACGGATGTATTGGTAGCGGGATCTTACAGATCCCAGGGTGGGGAAGAGACACTGTGCCTCACTTTGCCTTTATAAAAAATAAAATAAAAGGATACAAAATCATACTGATGCATCAATTCTCCTCACCTATGCTTTTGAATGATTTAGAGGCGTGTTTCCAGGTACGTATGACCAAAAAGTAGAGTGTAATGTAATTTATGCCTTAAACTTTCCTATATATTAACTCCACATGCCCTAAACTCTGAGAGGGTATTCCAGGGAAGCGAAATAGTAAGAATGGAGTTGGGAAAACGTTATGTGTTTTTGTCAAATGTAAACATCCAGCATCAGTTACACAACTAGAATGAGCTCTTGCTCACTGCAAAAACTTCCCAAAAAAAATTATTTTAACAAATACAGGAGATTTTTTTTCCATCGCTTGGGTAAAGTATGAAGAACAAAAGAATTTAACCCGTTTTTCTCTCTGCTGCTGTATATTCTGCGTAGTGTTCTTATAAGCAGCATGACTGCACGGTCCATTTATGGGCTATTTTCCTTTGTGGTATTTCACCCACGCTTATTTATTGATTTTTGAGATTAATTTTAGTGAGCGCAGTTTTCTAAATCTTGTGATTATACCGACTGGTAAAGAGCTCAGGAAACCACAAAAACTCTTCTTGACTGCTGAAGCATTTTTGTTGAAAATGAATGCGGTCTTAACCGCCTGGAAAATATGATCAAAACCATAGGTCCTGTTCCCACAATTGACTTAATGCAGTTAGGGCCCTGTAACCATGTAGAGCTCAGTTTCTTTCACTAATAATAATAATAATAATAACAGGGTGATCTAGTAAATGCAAGAATTCCCCAAAGGGGGCAAATATTGGTGATTTTTCTTTGCTGATTTATGAAACCGTAAATAAAAGGAGATCGGATGTCAAAATAACTTTGTGGAATACTTTCAGTGGCAGCAACCTACAGCACCACTCTAGTTCTTTATGCCAGAATAAATACCAATAGAGTGTAAATCACAATTGAAGTGTGTTCACTTCCATTGTGATAAGAAATATCTCAGAAGCAAAGTTACGGGAAACGGAGAATCTCAGCGCTTGGTACGTACAGAATTCAGCTCCAGTTGTTTGTGTCTGTGTTTTCTGCATGGTGTCCACGAGCCTGGTGTTAAAAAGGGTCCTTAATCGAGCACTGTTGGTTAATTTTTTTCCTTAAAAAGGAGTGAACTATTTCAGGAAGATGGGGTTGTCTCAGAAATGGCAACTCGCTGGTGTGGCTTCATCCGAAAAGATTGCTCTTCTCTGAAAAGCTGCGTCGCTCCACGATGGATCTGGAGCTCTTCACCGGAGAGGTCTGCACTAGGTCTCCAAGCAATCTGCTGTGATAAAAACTAGGAGAAATTGCAAAGAGAACGAGGACAGGCCATAATAGGGAAGAGAGTAGGGAAGAGAGTTTGATTAATGATCATTAGGATACTATTTTGAATGTCTCTTGCACTCTGAAAGAGGTTCAAGAGACAAATTTACGGTGAGAATGAAGGTGGGAAGTAAATAAAAGAAAAGTTGTTTGTTTGTTTTTTTTAAATAAAAAGAAAACCTCCAAAATTTTGAAGATCATACTTACAAAATATTATCCTCTAGAATAAGGCCTAGAGGATTCTTTTTTTCTACTTGGGTTTGCGTCTTAATCTGTTGAATAAGAGTTTTGGTAAAATATATGTGTAATTTTGAATGTCTTGAATACTTATTTTTACTGACAGTATGATCTTACACAGTGCCTAGGGGAAATGCTGGGAAGACCTAGGGTCTTTAGGTTGCTCGAGTGCCTCTTGGGTCCTCAAAAAAAACCCACAAACACACATAGTAGTGATGATCTTTCATGCTTTACAGATCGTGGTGTGCATCATCTGCTTCGTTCGTAAGGCTTTAATGTGATTAAATTTGATTTGATATTCTTACAAGACTCCTATATAGGATATTCATCTTCCCCTGTAAGAAAATGATCATGTAATTAATGTTTTTAAAGCATCTTCAAACTGTGCTTTCATCTCACCTGTGCATATTTTATTTTTCTTTGGTTTTGTTTTTAATGCAGAGAGAGATTAGAATTATCAAGTTATAGACTGGATCTTCAGCATCCTTCTGGACACAGATGTATGATTGGAAATATTTTTACGCGCTATGGCAATTAGTCCCTTAGCCTCTAATAAAGAAGTGGATTGTAAAGATGGCGCGGTTTCTGAGAGAAGAATGCATTAATACAGGGAAAATCCCTGTTTAAACAAGGTCATCTGCCAGTTCTGAGTTTTGATTACCAGGGAATAAATAAATCGAGAATGAGGTGTCCTTAAAAGTTACTAAGTACAGCACCTTAATTAAGTTTTGACACTTGTTAAAGAGCTTCATCGTTGATCTAGAGAGAGATCCTTGTAGCTTGTGAGTCCGTCTAGAGTTTTTGGTGATGCTACAATTTTGGTTTCTATAGATAGAGACATCAGGGTGTTTCATATCGTGGCTGCAGCAGATGGGTTTTGAGAACCACCTGGAAATCTTCAAGAAAAACTCCAGGTTTTGATGCAGGGTGACCCAAAACAACAGCAAATGGAAGAACTTCCCTGTCTAATTACCAAATGCAAATCTTAAAGGGAGTAAAGGTGCTTATGGTGGTGGAGTACCAGAAAATGGTCGGGGACCATCAGAATAGGACTAAACAAAGATTTTTACTACAGGCTCTAGAGACCAATCCTGTTTTTTGGCAGTAGTATGGGATAACTCATTTCTTTCCCATTCTCATGCAGTCCTGTGATTCATAATTTCCATAATCGTTAAAAACCAAACCAAACTAGGATTTAAATTTCTTCAGTGTGCGTAATGCTACGGGGAACAAAAGCCAACTTCAGTGGCTGATGGTATTTTTCATTATACATGGAGCTTCAATGAAACATCCTTTAAAATATCAAAGATAAAATCTATGCAGAGTGGTAGCCTTGCGTGGAATAGTCCTTGCTAAGCAAATCTTTGGTTTGACCCAAAATTATCTAAATCCCTAAAGAATTTTCATGGTTTTAGGACGCTTCTGCTTACTCCTTTACAGTTGGTTGCTGATAATTCTGGGTGTTGATCCTCTTCCTGCAGTAAGCTCTGGGATAGGGGTAAAGCTCATTCTCCCTGCTCATGAAGAGCACAAAAGGATCTACAAGCTCTTAAAAGATTAGAGAAGGTCATCGGCTGGGTTAAGGGGAGACCACCTACGGCAGGAGAAGGCTTTTGGTGTGAAGTCAGATGTTAACCTGTTGATCTGCTCTGCGTCCTTCAGCGTGTGTGCACTTGCCAATCGGTCAGAGCTTGTGTGTGCTGCCTCTTACCCAATTTGTAATGAGGGAGAACGGGAGGGAACTGGAAACCCTGTGCAGGTGGCTAGGGTGGAAGTGGAGACAGAAGTGTAAAGGGTAAGATCGAAAAATATATCAAAATACATCAAAAATAGAATACCAAATATCAAAAATAGAATATCAAATACCAAAAATAGAATATCAAATATCAAAAATAGCATATCAAAATATCTCCTATACCAGAAAATATAGGAGAGTGGTGGCACAGGGCATGGAAATTAAGGACTTGTGAAATCTGATCGTCTTTCTGCACTTAGTTTACATGACTTCTGATAAACCTGATGAGATTGACTAGATGATAATATTGCAATTTTTTTTAATTATTTCTTTAGAATGCAATAGGTTTTGTCGCATTTAAGGCTGGAAGTTAGTTTACCTATCTTAAGGAATGTGAGAGTGGACAGCTTTTTATGTTCTTATCCAGACCTAGGTGCTAAAGAACTCCTTTTTCTTCTTTTTCAGATCCTGAAAAATATCACTTGGTACGCTGAGCGTGTTTTAACAGAGATCTCACTTGGGAGTCTCCTGATACTGGTTGTGATAAGAACCATCCAGTACAACATGACACGGACAAGGGTAAGAGTTACGTGGAGTGCTTAAGTACACAGTGTGGGTTTCAAACTTCAACAGAGCGATTTCAGGTTCAAACAGGGTGTGGGATTTTTCTTCCTTCTGTCGCAACCAGTTGGCATCTGAAGCTACGGGATGGAAGCAAAAGGGGAGAACAGTCATATTGACTAAGCACGGCATTATGTGGTTCTGAACTTGCAACACAATTTCTGTATTATTATATATTCAATTCATCAAATAGCATTTGCTGAAGTCCTTAATTCAGGTACAGAATTCCCATCTTCAGATGAGAAGGAAAAGTTCCTTTGGCTGATGAGGTGAAATGATGCCTGATAGGTTCTTTGCCTCTATTCAATCACTAAAAAATGGAAATTCCAGGTCTATTTGTTAGTGTTTTTATGAAGTAGGATGGTGGCTGGGTCGTGAGACCTTTCTAAGCTGTCACAGAGCAAAACTGCTTCAGAGCAGATTGGTCTTACGCATTTTTCATGCATGTGATTCTAAACCTTTTATCTTGAACATATAAGCTTTGTATTGCCTACTCTTAAATATTTTCAATGGTTAAATGCACGGAAGTTTTTACATGAAGTAGAAAAAAATGTTTTAAACACATTTTAAATTGGAAAAATTGAGGATTTCACGTTTGTGATCACAAGAATTAGAAGAAATAAGAGATCTTGACATACGTTTCTAGGATATGGAATCTGTTATGCTCAAGCTTAAACGTATATTTTAGATCTGAAAATGGAAAATAAATCCCTGAACACTGATGCATAGAGGCTGGTCACCCTCAAGACTCAAAATAATGTCTGAACATGGCTGCATTTCTTTCCAAATTTGAATATAACGTTGCAAGTCCTGCTATTACTAGTAATACCAAGTCATTACGTGGATTTGAGATTAATTCTTCTTTTCCCTTTTGAGCAATGTCTCATTCCATGTTTACTTGTCTGCGGCCAAGATCATTTGGTACAGAAGATTTCCATCAGACTGTTGACTCAGAAGTTTGGTTCTGTGAAAACCCTTGAATTCGATAGGGCCATCATTTAATTGCTTCTCTGCTCAAATGGTTTAAGGGATGGTAACAAGAGGAGCAGAAGCCTGAAGTATCTTGTAATAGTTGTAAGATACATATGGAATAGTTTCCATATATATGAAAACAGAGATCTTGAGGATATGACTACAAAATGGAGAGAGAGAAATGGAGAGGAGGAGAATTTCTTTTAATATGCTACACCTGTGATATTTTTGTAAATTAATATTGCTTAAAATAAGAAGATGTACACATGTAGATATGTCTGTATGCATACACACTCTGAAATCTGTGTGAAATGACTCCTAAGCCTGATTATCTAAAGAAAAAATATTTAAAATACCACCAAGTGTGTGCATTTTGCAGTTTTGCTATATACTTTTGACCTCATCCTTTAAAGCAACAAGTATTAGTCTGTTGAGTGGTTTCCTGCAATAGGTGACAGTATTTATATATAAAAATAAATGAAAGTTTGATGTGTTTTTTTTTTCCTCTTCCTTTCTGACAGGACAAATACCTTCATACAAATTGTCTGGCCGCCTTAGCAAATATGTCAGCGCAGTTCCGCTCTCTTCATCAGTACGCAGCTCAGAGGATCATCAGGTAAATATAAACCTTCTGAAATGGACTTCTCATCCTTGGTAAAACTCAGCAGCAGAGGAACTTGCATTTTATAAGCTGTAATAGGTAATGGTGAAGTAAATAGCTGAAACTGTATCAGAGTAACTAGGTAATACAAGAATAAAAAATCATCTTTTTCTTGGATCTTTCCTGAATGCACAAAAATAATTAGTTTCTCTTATCTCAGAAATTTCTGACTTTTGATTCTCCTAACAAAATAGCTCTGCAGCTGCTTTTAAACTGAAAGGTTTTCAGGGATTTGTGTAAATTATGCATTTTTAGTCATGTATCACGTTATAAAAATGCACTGTTGGCTCTCAAGTACTGGATTTTCAACTTGCTTGAGTTCTTCCTACACATTTGACAAACGATTTATTTCTTATGTCAGATGTAATGATTATTTTATGATGGGGTGCTGCAAATCTAGGCAATAAACCTTACACTGATGCTTCTCGAGTGATCAAGTATATTAGGTCACGTAGTAATAAATACTCGATTGATCATAGAATGGCTCAGGTTGGAAGGGACCTTAAAAACCACCCAGAGAAGTAGTTGAAGTTGGTCTTTTCCATTTGTGTGTGTGTGTGCTACAGCCCAGTTGGTAAAGGCAGGTAATCACGCGTCAGGCATCCTCATCTTGGCAGCCACCGCTGCTCCATGCTCCAAGGGAAATCGGGAAGGTCCTTATTAATGCAAGCTGGAATAAGCTCTTACAGTGCTTGTCAAGTCCAGACAGTGTGCCAAAAATAAGTACATGATAATTGCGTGCCTGTACACTTTGTAAAGGGCTCGGTTAACAAGAAACACATCTCATTCTTAAACCACTGCGATTTAGGATGTAATTCTCTCCTAGCCTCTTCTCTTTTGGAAATGCCTGGTTGCAGAAGTATCGACTTGTAATCAGGATGAGTGCTTTCTGATTCTATCTTTTACCTGTTTGATGCACACACTCTTTTCATACCCTGTGGTAACGAGTGCTTGAGAGCCAGCTCAAGACCCCAACGAGGCTGTGTAACCCAATTAAATTATCTTGCACTCCTTCTATGCGGCATTTCAACATCTGTGGAGTTGGGGTGCGTTGTCATCTGTCTAGACGTGCGTAGTGGAAATGTGACTTTAATGGTGCTACTTTATTTTAGTTGTGAAATAATTGTACTGTTCCTACTGAAGGTACCATTCTGTTGCTTGATTCATGCAGTGAGGAGGAATAACAGTGAATGACATAAAACAGGAAAATAAAATATGTACATCTTAAAAATAGGTAAACGTGGCCACCAAGAATGGTGATTTAATTTGTCACAATAGGCATGATTGCTTATAAAGCAAAATACCTTAATATAAAATGAATTAAATTCCGTCGTAAAATGTTTTGTACAGCTAGGAGTTGGGTGGGCTGGTGGAAGGAGGAGTTGGTTCCAGAGGCAGGCTGTGGACTTCACTGCTCCTATGGTTGAATTTTCATTTCAGGAGCTTTCAGCCAGGATTTCCCTGGCAGGCTTAAGTACCGTGATGGAAATAATTTAGCTTTATTTCTTGTCAAGATACATACTTCTAAAATAATAATCAAATATTGTAGTTATTAAGAAAAATAATAGGAATAAGTATTTATGAACACATTTCGTAAGAGATTAATGCTTTGAAGCATACATTGTCCTTTCTTTTCCTATCTTACAAAGTCACAGGTTTTAAATTTAACCAGCAACAATGGACCCAGCTTGCTCCATGATCCCAAAGTAGAATATTTTTATTTAGATTCTTACTCTGATACTACTATCGGAGTGCAAGCTTGTGTGAGAATATAAACCACACTACCCTTAATTCAAAACAAAACAAACCAAAAAAAAAAAACCACACCACTTTCTCTGTGAAGGAAAAGACCAAAAAGAAGACAGGACTTCCTAAGTAAGTATTTTAGGGTGTAGGTTTTTCGATTAAATAGCTGTGAAATACTGAACTTAAAATCTGCTTAGCAATACAAATGAATAGACGGTCATAATTTAAGCCTCACCAGATGCTCTAATGAGTCCTTCCTTAATGTGAGAAGTAATTCCATTTCCATGCAAGCTTTTTCCTAATCCTGTTCTGAGCAGAAATTGCCAATTGTTCTAAATTCTTAAGACTATTTTCTGTGAAAGAATTAGCAGAAAATATTCAATATATTACACTTACGATCTCAGTAAAATACAACTTCATAATCTTGGGTAATTTGTTTCACATTCCAGCAGGCATAAAAATTGTCCGATTTGTATGAATTTATCACAAGCAGCTGCGGGAAATAAAAATAGATGTAAAAGAGGGTTTGTGACAAGATCCAGGGCGGTATTCATTTAATGTTGGATGCGTAGACTTTGTGTATACTGAAATCTTTCCCCTTTTCTGTCCATTGTTAGCACTTGTTTGGTTTTAATTACACAGAGCTATGTTATCAGCGATGTGCCACGGATGTTATTCCACTGTGCTGTGACTCTATCAAGAGCTGACATTTGTAGTATTTTTAAATTATATTAGCAGACTTACTAAAAAAAAATGGTAACAAAATGAAGAAAAAAACCTATATTGAAGTCGCTGTTGTCACAGATGATGAGGCTACAGTCTCTAAGCAACAAAACCCAGCCAGGTGGAGTGCTACGTACCTGCTGCGGGTTTTTTTCCTTTGCTTGCTGCATTGGACAGCTTCTCTGCTGTCGGATTCATTTGTTCTGCTTCGTTCGACAGGTCCAATTAACCACAAAGTGAACCGACAAACCTAAGTGATCCTGTTATTGCAGGTATTCAGTTTGGCCCTTAAAACCACAAGCTCCTGGGCATTAATTCCTTGATCCTATTTGGAGAGGGGTTTGATGACATTCAGCTTTTCGACAGCTAGCCTGCCTGCTCTGGGATGTGGCACACAGTGCAAATGAAGAAGTCTTCCCCTGAACAGCAGGATTTTGACATCTCATCACTGAGTCATTCTAGTAAATTACTGACAAAAAGAGGACGGATTACCTAAGGCAAATGTTTTTCCTCCATCTCTATGTAGGAATGTTTGCTGTTTCCTAAGCAGGCATATACCACTAGAGGTTGCCATACACCTCGCTAATTAGACGTGAACATCTAACATGAAACGAATTTATGGGGCTAGTTCTACCTTTTTCCTATGTTATTGTAACAGCTCTTTATGTGCATGGCTGTGTGACCCACTATGAACACTTTTCCCCTTTAGATAACCTCAGAGAAATATCCAGAAGTGGCACAATTTTACCTGTGTCACGTTTCATTGATTTCTTTTGCTGTCTGGAGACTTCAGCTTGTTTCACCTCCCCAACCAAACCATTTCTTTTGTGGTTTACTGTGTGTATTATTTGATTTTTAATTTTTTTTTTTTTACTATCGTTTCATCTTATGGGCTATTCTCAAATTAAAATATTTATGAAAGCTCTTTAGGAATAAGAGCGCATCGTGTTGCTTTAAACTGCACCTTTTGAGTCCAGGTAAAGACCATTTTTAATCCAGTGTCATCTCAAAGTTTGTCTTGAGTCTGTAGAAACGTTGCATTGCTGCTGCAAGGTATTTGTTAATAATTAGCAGCTGTAAATAGCATCAACTGGCAAATTTCATACTGGCCGAAAAGAAAGCTTTCTGGAGTTAGTGCTAGGAAATACGCATGGCAGGACTGCAAAACGTATTCCCCATCACAGTGCTCTTTTAACTTGATTTATTCCTAAAGAAATCTCTGGATTTTCTTAATGTGGCTGTGTGTTTTATAGTGCTGCCTGTGAAACCACGTAGCTGGTTTGTTGAAATACGGAGTAATTTGAATCTAGACTCTAATGATTTTACCGACTCCCAGATTAAAACGTGAGCTATAGAAACATTTGCTCTGAAGGTTTTCTTCCATCTTTATGATTTTTTTAATCACTTAAATTCGTGCCTTGCTCCTAGGTACCGGTAAACTGCTTGAATGCTTGGCTTTGCAGAAATGAATACTGACTTATTTGCAGAACAAGTTCACTGCTTATCCAAGAACGGGTTCGTTTACAATACAAATATCTGCTGGGATGGTCAGTCTGATTTTTGGGTAGTGCACAATGTCCCTTATTGTAGTGGTCATTGTTCTTGCAGTGTTTTCATTCGTCATCCTCGTAGAATGGCACATCTTTGTAATGCTCCTGAGGTAATTTGATGGAGTGCTAGACCATTTATCTTCCCTTGGTATTGTTTCTGCCTACCTTATTATGGGTCTTACATAATCAGATTGATTTGTCACATTATCAGTTGTTATATTCTGTTATTCTTAAAAGAAGAGGGCGTGTTACTTGCCTCCTCTTTTCCCTAGACGATCAGTCGTTGTTTTTTGTTGTTTTATTTTTTTTATGAATTAGGAACGAGGAGAAAATTAATCATATATTTCATGTCTTCTTGTGTTTGGCAGACTGATGCTGGACTCTGTAATGCATCTGTTCATTAGGTGTGGTACCCTGGCCTTTTTTTCCTGGCTTGCGACTATTTAAAGTGTTTTCTTACTTATTTTATATATAATATATAGGTGAAGTGTTTTTTTTTTTTTAAATATGTAGGTGAGCTCACTTAACCTAACTTAACTACTTAAAATGAGAGCCAAAAGGAAAGCTGAGGCTGAGAAACACATTCACATCCCTGCCTTGTAAGTTTGAATCCTATTTGCTTTTCCTTCTGGCAGCTTTTTGAATTTGTCCATGCTAAGGCCCTGTTCAGGTCTGCACGTGGAATTTTTCTGTTTTTATGGCTTTGGGGAGAAATTGAAAGCTCTCCTACCTTCTTCACAAGCTTGATTTCTAAAGCAAGAAAGAAGTGTCAGCGTAGTTTCATGTTTATCATCATTTCCTTGTAGTATTAATGTGTTTTGGGGGATTGGGACTGCGGTTTCATTTGTTTTTTTTTGCTTTGTCTTAAGCTAAATTTCCCTCAAAAAGCATCTCTTTGTACAGAAGCAGCAGAGATTTTGCGTTGGCCAGGCAATTGGTTATTCAAGTAGTCCGGTTTGCGTGCGCCCTACAAAGAAAGGAAAACATTTGTGCAGCAGCGAGACCTGTGATCTGACCTGCTTCTTCAGGCCCACATGAAACTGAAAACTCTGAAACGATTGTGCGAAGGTGATGAAATTAGAACTTAACCAATTGCTTCGTAACATTTCCTAACGGCGGCAATGATGAGATGTAATTGCTGGCTCCGAAGCCGCCAGGCTGCTCGCATGGAGGAAGATAAATCCATTTCTCTCCCACGTGGCTTTTCCAGGCTGCGAGCCTTCTGATTTTCCTGCCTTTTTATTCCCTTTGATGTCCACGGTGCTTTTGGGAAGCCCTTTAACATTCAGCTTCCTCTTTCATTTGAGTGTGGCAACGGGACAGTCGGTGCAGAAACCAAGTGAAACCGAGTTACCCAAATCAAAGGCGGTTCTTAAGGAGCAAAACTGGAATAAAAAAAAAAATAAATTGCCAGGTTTCTGCATGAATGCTTCAAAGCTGTTTGGTTTCTAATTTCCTTCTCGCTTGCAAACTTCAGGAAAGGTGCTTCTCATGCAGGAGTCTCGCTTTTAATTGCTAGAATTTCAGCGTGGTCGGCACTGCAGATTTTAAATGAGGCGTGCGAGGTGAGTGAAAGAAAGTAGATGAATGGAATATGCAATACTTCTGGCAAACTCATATTTCTGGCTTTATTGCATCAGGTATTAAATGAGAAAGAACCATGTTTTTCCAATATGAAGGTGCTTCTATTCTGAATTTGGGGGTGTACCTCTGTGACCCTATGAAGCATGATATTGGAAAAGTTTGATTTCAGAAATGGCAGTTCTCAGTACGCAAAGAGCAAGGTAAAAAAATAAAAAATAAAAATGCCAGTAGATAGAGTCATAGAGGAATAACCTTTATTTTTATTAATGCATAAAAGAAAACTAGTTGCTGTGCCCTTTATTACTCTTCTGTGGGTTATAACAAGGTATTTGCATTGCTCAGAGCTGCGTGGCTTGGAGGATGCTCTGAAACGTGCAGGTTTGCATCGTGCCATACGGGAGCCTGGACTTCAGCAGCAGTTTCTCAGTGCAACCGCAAGCCTGATTTGTAGGCAAGCCTTTTAAGTTCTGGGTTCAAATTTTAATTGGGCAATTAAATCCCAATTTACTGTTTCTCTATCATAATATCCAAGCGTCCATAATGGCAAACCCTTGAGAAAAGAGGCGGCTGATCTCACACCGGTGTGTATCAAGAGACTTCACAAGTCACGTTATGCAGTAAGAAAAGATCAAATTCTGCAAAGTGCCCTTGGAATAAACGCCCTGTGGCCAGAGCTGGTAAAATATTGAACCCCCCAAGCATCAGCTTTCCCTTTTTGTAACCAAAAGCAAATGAATCGAGGGCGATGAACAGTTGCACTGAAGCAGTGATTTCTGCCTCTGCAGGCGTTGGGAGGGGTGTAGTCACCAATCCCTGGTTTCTAATAGCGATGTGTAAATATCTCTTCTCTGAGCTGTTTAAGAGTAATAGGTAATGATTTCCCTTGATTTACTTCTTCATCGCACATAGATTATACCTGTGCTAGAAGGAAATTACCTTAATGAAAGTAATAGAAAGGAATCTAGTCATGCTGTTGCTAAGTTTTCTAAACAAGAGGCGTTTTGTTTTTTTTTTCTAAATCAGAATTACGCTGCCTTTCATCACCTGTGTTCATGCCCTGCAGGCCTGACCGTGCTTTGGGAGACCAGTTGATAGAAACGATGGCATCCTCTAATTCCTGTCCCCTAAGACTTTCTTCAGCTTTAGATGACCTACCTGCAACTCAACTAGCACGTTTGATTTTTTTTGTTGCCTGTCCTTTCCTTTGGTGGCGTTTACTACGTGCTGCGTGCCTTAGATTTTAGCACTAACTCCTACTCGGTATCAAAGGCCACAAAAATGACCGATTGACACTGCCTGGGAAGTCAGAATTAGAAGCCTCAAAGACATTTTGAAGCCTCAAAGACATTTTGCTTTTAATGCTGCTTAACTTTCAGATAGTTTATAGCATGGTAGATTAGGGGAGAGCCGACTTAAATCCAACCTGGATATAAATGATACCCTATTTATGAGAAACTTCTTTATAATGAGATTTACTTTTTTTCCACTCACAGCAGTGTGGTACAAAAACCATCATCCCATTTTTATGGGATGTTCCGAGTGAAAAACGAAGGGCTTTTCAGAAAGGGGCCTTCGTGGTATCCTAGTGTGCCGACTGCGTTTGAGAGACGACATTTGGGGAAGGGAAGATCAAACAACTCCAAGCCACTGAGTCTGAGGTTGGATTTTAATCCGAGGGCTGGTAGCAGAAGATGTGTGCACAGCAGGATACTCAACGAGATTTTTATATCACCTATGCAGTGTTGGGTCTCTGGTAGTCGCAGCTTGCTCTTGCAGAGTGGATCAATCTTCTACTGAAATCTTTTGCTGACCTGTAAAATGTAGACGTCGTGATAATTCTTGCGTTTCTTGGGGGGAATTCATTGCTACAATTCATGAGGCTTCTGCCATCTAGGAAACCGTGCAGCACTTCAGCATCTCTCAAGCCGTAAGTCACCGCTTGGCAGAACGTGTGAGTAGTGAGCATAATTCAAATTAGCACAAAATGTGGCCTCAGAACTAAAATTCATTGAAGTCTTGATACCTATTTCACCTGACACCAGCAAGTCCATCACTAAACCATGTCCTAAACCATCCACAACTCTTAAAAACCTCCAGAATAATGTATTTTGGTTTTTCTTTTTCCCCAGTTTGCAAATTGATCGTGGATTATGTAGTGTGGGTTTACTGCTAATTGCTACATGGCAGGACAAAGCTTTAAAAACGTTCCTCTTTTTAGCAAGTTCCAGAAGGAACAGGCTTACACGTAAATTGATTTCAGCATTTTTCCGTATTTCCAATGAAATTGGACTATTTTCCCATTCAGGGCTAAAGAAGCTGTTTGCACTTTCCACCTGCAGGTAACAAAAACAAACCACCGTGACCAACAGCAAGCCAACAAGAAATCCTCAAAGACAAAAAGGACAGCAGGTTTTGTGACTTCTAAGAGTGGTCTAAAAACTATTGTTGTCCTAGCAGAATTATAGAAACTGCAGTTTTGCTTTTGCAGTTTGTTTTGAATGGAACGTATTTATAGGACAGCGTGCCTTAAAAGAAATAACCAAGTGATTCAAGATGATGACTTGCTTGAACCTGTCTTTTATCTTCAGTTGGAAGCTATTTGGCTCATTAACTGCTCGATTGAGATACAACGTGTACTGTTTCCTTTTTCAGAAGTTTTCTTTCTGGAAAAAAAAAACAAACCTGTCAACTCTGATCTAGATAGATGAATGAGTAGTGAACTTATCAGGATTTACCTGACAAACTCAAATTGGATTCTGGCTGTGAGCAAGCATCAGTATAAAATAATGCAGTCGATTCTAAGTCCTGACTTCTCTTCTTGTATGGCTGCTGCATCTTTCCCATTTTAACTGGTGTCAATATTTACGTGCAGTGCTTTACCAGCTTTGCAGTTGCTCATAGATCTATGCCACATCGATCTATATACATACATAAGGAAATATATATGGATATATAAAGAAATCTTGCTTTTGGACCCCCCAGTTACATGAGCATTTTAGAGATTCGGGAAGGACAGAAAACAGGTGGACGTTTTTGAGTCTGTAAGCCAAGGTTTGTTTCTCACCACCGTAGACTTTCGCCTTATTTTGCATGGCTAAGAAGTAGAATATTGCACTTGAAAGCATCGGACACTTTTAAGTGGAGGGTGAAACTACAGGTACAGAAGAAAGAATCGGGATTTAACAACTTTAATGTGCATCAGGTCTTTGTAACTGGTGGATGACTCAACCTTTTTAATGGTAATGGCCTTCAGCAAGTTGAGGAAAGAACAGGCTTTTAGGTAAAGTAAATACACTTGGATCTGCAACGAATAAATCAATTTGCTGCGAAGCTGTGTAGAGACATGTTCCTGTAACTCGTTAATTGTGCTCTTGGGTCCACAAATAGGTTTCTCCAGATGCCGCGAGTTATGCGGGGCTCAGATTTGGAAGGATCCTGTTGCCAAACAGGATGAAGGCTCAGACCAGCGGTGCTGCAATACCCACTCTACTCATCATCTGACTGCCCGAGAGCCTCCTCTTCCCCTTTTTGCTCTGCCCCAGCATCTCTCCGGACAGGGATCCGAGATCCGTGCAGCCTGCAGGGTTGTAGCTGGTGCGGGGATGCAGATGCCTGCTCCGATGCTCATGTAGGAGGCATCTCCTGTCACATCCCCTGTAGAGCCTGTGAATTATCGTAGGTGTCTGGCTGTTTGAGAGGAGCTGTCCCATACCTAGGAGAAAGTTACTGAGAAAGGGGACCAAGGTTTATTGTAGAGGAAAGGTGAGAGAGAACGGTCACAACCTGAAGCCGAAGCTTCCAGCCTGATGGAAGATGACAATTTCTCATGGTCTTGAAAAAATGCCTACGAAAAACGACACGAAAAAGCTTTCGGTCGAGCACTGTCACAGGAGCCCGGAGAGATTGTAGGGTCTCCATCCCTGGAGGCTTTCAAGATCCAGCTGAACACAATACACGTAATATTTAGGTCGTGTGGTTCATCAGTACCATATTTCGTAGCATCCTAAATAGCAGCTGGCTAAACAGAACTGCCCCTTTGCCCAAAATTCAGATTTTAGATCGGACTTTTTCTGTGGGCAAGAAGGCAGCTATGCTTTTGATGGTTGCATTTCTGCTGTTCCTAGTGCATGAAACAGCATGGATAACGTTTTAGGCAGAGAATGAATTAAGCCATTCCCACAAAATCGTTGATCTAGTGAGTCAATGTCATCCTCTCTGTAGTATTTGAGTGAGTGTGGCGTGCGTTTTTGTTGCATTTGTCTTTGGGAACACGAAAATAATGACTAATAGGCTTCCTCGAACACAGGTTATTTGACATGAACAGTAGTAAAAACTTCATAGCACGTCACGACCTTCTCCCGGCACGTATACAGATAGTTCAGGATGCTGACTAACATGTGCTGGAGTTTAATTAGCTTCTACTTTGATTGTTTTTTTATTAAAAAAAAATGATTTCATTCCGGCTTTCCCATCGAGTCGTGTTGTAGCACAACTCCCTTTTGAAAGGATAGCGATTAGGATTCTTCCAACCTAGCAAAAGATGAATTTTTCAGATTCTACCGCAGAAACAATATGACCTAAATATTTAATCAGGCTTAGCAAAATTGGCTTTTTTTTTTTTTTTAAATTATTATTGCTGCAGATTAATCTCGTTTCTCTGAGCTAATACATGTGGCGTGTATGTTTTCAAGCCCTTACTTTTTCTCAATAAAGCTGAAGATTTATAACCTTCGTAAAATCTGGCGTGCACTGAGATGAAGATTGTGAATTACTATTATTTAAACATCAAAATCGGGATTTCTTCTTTTGAATCCTGTATATGCAGTTTCAGTCTATATTATATTTACAGAGAGCTTAGTGTTTAGACCGCTCTTCTACACACCCTGCCCAATTTGCTTCGTTTCTGTGTTGCTAAAAAGACGTTGGCCTGGTGCTGTTTATGTTTTTGCCTTTTATATATTTATTTTAAAACTTCGGTTGCCTTCAGTAGAGAAAATATTTACTTTCTGGTTTAAATAAATAAGGATGGAAGTGGCTTTGCATGTTTTGCTTAGTGCTGTTTTCTTGTTCAAGTCTGTCCTTACGGTTTCAAAGAAGGCATATCATGAATTTTAGCACTTGATATTTTTTAACTGGTAATTTTTGCTACGTTTTTAGCTGGTGGCTGTAGTCTTCCGTACACCTCTTGGATTTACGAGGCGTTGAAGTTAAAAATTTGAAGTGATGTGATCACCTAAACCGAAATATTTGCAATAAGTAGCAACTGCACAGTTTGCTTTTCTGGTTGTACCGTGTCAGCTGGCAGTCATGTAGGCCACATGTCTTGTTTCTGCTTCGTTGTTCCCTAATGATTTAAGTGTTTCCCATTGACAGATTTTATTTAAGAGTGCTAGAAACTGCGTAGAGCTGCTGGACAGGTCAGGCTTCCTTCCATCCTCTGCATGTGGGAGCTTAGACTGACTCTTTGGCCCAAGAATGGGACAATTTAGGACATGGGATTTTCTTCGGAGAGACATGAAAAAGAGCAGGTTTGGAAGATCTTCAGCAAAGTGTCATTTCTTTGTTCATTTTCTTTATCACTGTGTTTCAAACAATGTCCTCTGAGGACCTCAGGCAGTCAGGGGAGAGAGATTCCCTACAGCTCTACAGAAAGCCTCTGCACCCATTCACATGGGATGGGGCTCTGCTGTCACACCAGCAGCAGCACAGCTCCCCAGGGCTGTAGACATCTAATTCCCATTGACTTTAAAGTGTTTCTTTGCCTTTGCTTAAGTAAAAGTCACCAGAAAACCTTTACCAATTTCCAGACTCTATAGAAAGGACACTTCTATTTGCCTTCATTAGAGCTGCACTAAAAGAAAAATAAAATGCAGATATATTGGGTTTATTTTTGTTGTATATTTATGAATTATGCTTTTTTTTTTTTTTTTTTCCATGGGCTTGGGTGGAAGATAGTGTGTATAAGAACTTTCTCTTGTGTTAGAGATCATGGGAGCATCCATTTTTGTAACTACTGCTGATCCAGACAAATCGAAAAAGCTCTCAGAAAGCGGAGGACCAGAGCTCCAAAATTACTGGGAGGTTGAGATGAGCAGGTGAGAGTATCCTCAGAGCAGCCGAGTGTAAGCTTTCACCAGTCTGAAGATCTATGAGAACAATCTTTTGCCCAGCAATACTGAAGTTTCCCCTCTGCCTTCTCATTTTATACCTTGCCTCTGTGCAAGATGAGGCAACGCCAGGATCAGGGAAGGAAACTTTTTCACAAATACCAGAAACTTGAATAGAAAAAAGTTCTCAAGTGTAGTAGTTTACCGGTCTGTTCACCGATGTCAGGTTCTCTGTTTTCTTTTGGAGTATCAAGGTATTTTAGGTACATTTTTATTCAAAAACATGCGTTTTTCATGGTTAGCAAACGAGGCTTTTCTGTGTCGTTTCTGGTGTTTCATTTAGTTTTTGCTCTTTCTTTCAATTCCCCACCCACTGTGCCTGGTGGAAGCTTTTGTGCTGTGCTGGAGAAAGTGAAAGACAAACAAGAAACCCCCAAGTAAACACCCTTGGGAATAAAAGAAACCCTTGGAGATCTCTAAATGCCACTTTCTGACTTTTCTCAGCCATCCTTGATGTCAAAGTGCAAATCAAAAGATTCCAGTGGTGTAGCTGAGGAGGGAGTCGGGTGCTTTGACTTGATCCCTGTCAGGTTTGAGCATCTGAATTTATCTTAAAGATGTCTTTATCTTCAAGATGTCATTGGCTTTCCATCTTTGTCATGCTCATTTCCAGCCACTTTGTATTTGGGAATCGTGGATGATCTGATGGAAGAGATGGATTTTTACCAGATTCCTCTAACTGCAGTCTCCCAAGTATTGTTGCTCTTCTGTGTTGGTTTCCATCTGAAAATCTGGTGGGATCCTTTTGGTTCTCGTTTCACAGTGGCTATTTAATACAAAGAATATTCTTAATTTAAGATTTATGGAACATAGAAGAATTTATTTTTTTACTTAATAAGATTAAACATGTAGAGGATATAGCTATAATAATATTTACGTAGTGAGAAGACATTCAAAGAGTTGTGGTTTTTTGTTTTTGTTTTTTTTACTTTCAGTGCCTCAAAAACAGGAGAGTGAAAGCTTATTGTTATGTAAGGTGAAATGTGCATCCCTATGACAGCATTGATGGGAAGCAAAGATAAGTGATACTAGAGCGTGTCCTCAATTCCTTGACATTTAAAATTGTAGTCAAAAAAGTTATGGTGGCTTAAGAACTACCTCCTAGCGGCTGCTTCCTCTGCTGAAAGTTAGCATTTCTACAAACAAACTGCCAAAAAGGGTTTCTCAACTTTCTCAGCAAAGGTAGGTGGTTTATTTTAACCCAGTAGTAAATGTTATTTAAACTGAAGCAGTCAGAGAGCACGGTCCTGATAAAATTTTAGGCTTAGGGGCACACCGACTGTGCCCCAGGATCAACTGTTTGACACTCTTTTCTATGCTGTTCTCAGGTATACAAGTGATTTAGTCTCCTGAGTGTGTTTTAGCTCCACGTAGCTGAGGGATTAGAGACAGAGGATTGTAACCCATGAAACACAGACGATCGGGGTAGAAAATTTGGAGTTTTAACCTATAAAACTAGGAAATGATGGCTGTTCATTGGGTAAGGATGCTGCGGACTGGAGTTCAGGTGTCTGTTTCTTTATTCTGAAGTCAATGAAAGAGACTCGACTTCAAAAATAACTCGGTCTTCAGTCTCTGCACGTGTAGCTTTGCCAGTTCAGCACGCCAAGGGAATGTCCAAACGGGAGAGATACCCACACCCGGGCGGCAGTGGGGCCGGCAAACCTCTGGTAGGAGCATCCTGATGCTTACGGAGATCTGTCTCATCTGTCTCCTAATGTTGAAGGCACTTTCTGGAGGACGTGCCACACACAGTCCCTTGCCCCAGAGTTCCCCTGTGACCTGAGCTATCGCGTACATTTGGGGAATACTCGGTTGGTTTCTTATTGTAAACTTTCTACGTTGTAAACTAGGTTCAGATTCACACATTTCTGTTTTCAGGGCAAACTGAGAGAGGCAAAAGGGCCCAATTATTTGCATCTCTAACGCGTGAGACTTGGCAAATCCCTTTGCAGTACTGACAGAAGCAGCCACGGGCTAGCAGGTCCTTCTGTCTCGTGAAACTGTTGTTTTATGCCAAACTGCTGCGTTGCTCACATAGGCATCTTCCATTGACTCTTGGCACGCAAACCTCGTTGGACGTGAAAACGTGAATTAGTTTTCTTAAAGGAAAATTCCTCTCTTTCTGTTTTTTCTCCCTTTACCCTTGTCTTTCAGTTATACCTGCCGCCACTTGCGGAGATATGTATATGTCTTGGACAAACTGTATTTCCCCCACTCTCACTGCTCTACGCTGCAGCATTGCTTCTCGACCCTCAGTGACAATGGAGAGGAACTCTTGTCTTTAACTTGTTCTCACATTCTCAGATCCTATGCTTCCAGGTTGTTAACCTCTGCTCTCCGTTTACTGCATGCTGCATGCTCTGTGACTGATCTGTGCATGTTCGGACTTCATGCTGGATAACGTGAAATGGCACTGGGGATGGTTTGTGTCTATGGCATCGTTGGTATGTATCCTAAAAAGGGTGGTAGAAGTGGAAGTTTAATTATCTTTTTGTGTTTTTTTTTGGTTCAGAATACTTTATCTGTCATCAAAGATCGAACCCCACTTCTGGAATTAACGCGTGGCCCTCGGGAGTTTTAAATCCTTTTTATGTTAGAGTGCAAATATCTTAATCCTTGACTGTGACATCAGGGCTGTGAGCTGTGATTCACACAGCTTTCACGCAGTTGTGTAGTTTGCTTGGAATTAGGCTGACATGGAAGTGTCTAACACTTCCCTGATGCCCAATTACTTCAGTAATAATATATATAATTTGTTTTTCGAGAATGAGGATGAACGTTTCCCTCAAATTCAGTAAATTGTCATGGCACTTGCAGATCCCTCTTAATTTATCTTTTTTTTATATGCCTTATCAGTTTTGATTAGGCCAAAGGAGAGGAGTGTCAGCCCAAGCTAGCAATACAACACCGTGTTCATGATGCAGAACTGTAGATGCTCCACAGAAACTGTAAAAGAAGGGGAATTTAAAAATCAATTCTACTTGGGATAGGATATTTCCTCTAAGATGTTTATTCCAAGTAAAAAAAAAAAATTAAGTTTTAATGTTTCACTTCTGATGCTATGGACAATGAAATATTTTAACCAAAATGCCAGAAGCTTTAGGAAAACAAGTTAAAAAATTGCATGACAAAGTTGACGAGAAGATGGAAAGCATCCAGCCTGGAAACGCAGCTTCCCAGCTAAGCCAGCATACAATAGCAGCAGACCACACAGTAAAGCTAAGTAAAACCAGCTTGATTGTCAAGCGAGGAAAATACAACATGCGAGCTGAAATAGCTCTGCTGGTACAAAAGACATTTTATAGTAGTACTTAATGATGGAGAGTTACACTGAAGGATCTCAACAGGAGATGAAAATCTAGCTGTCCCAAGGGGCTTTCTCCGGATTAATTCGGAACAGGGATACAGTATTTAAGTAGGAAAAAAAAAAAAAAACACATAAGATCTCACAGGCTTTATTTTAAAATGAATAATAATCGTGAGGGCAGTGCACACCAAAATCTTGTTAAAGACGGGATGTTTTTACATGTAGGAATATCCTGAAAACGTGAAAGAAAGTTGTCTTAATTATCCCAGCTTGTTTAAATGAAACTTTGGTGCTCTGTGCAATGGAAACTCTACAAAATTCTGTTGGCAAATGCCTCCTTAGGAGGCTACGTGCTACACCATCCTTTAAAAGACTGGAGATGAAAGCCCCAATTACGGCTAAATCAGGTGGATTTCACGTGTAGTCCTTCACCTGCAGACGGCTGACACTTTCTGCTCCTCTGTTAATATTCACGTCTTCTGAAATGTCTTTGGTTTGCCTGGTGGCTTGATTTATGAAATACAGCATCGATAACCATAGACTCTTATTTCCATATAGCAAGCTCGTGAAGTTTTTAGAGCAGAAAAAAACAAACAGGAAAACATACATACAGCAGTTTTTAGTAGATAATTGTGGTTTGGGTTTTTTTTATTGTTCTGATTATGTATGATTAGAAAATTCAAACAACTTCCAGAGTTTGTACCCAGAAAGATTATCTGCATCAGGCTGGAATTGGTGTCAAATATAGTGGCATAATTGGAGCTGGAAAAAAAAAAAAAAAAAAAAAAAAAAAGGTGTTTTATGTGAATCTGTGCATGCATCCTGTATTAACCGCAGTGCTTTTTCACCCTGTGAACGACCTACTCGTAATTTACGCATTCCATCTCTCCTCTGAAGGCAGGACAGTAATTAATGACAATGATTTACAAATTGCAACCTTCCCGTTGCACGCCTTTCTGCGGGACTGCTGGTAAAAAAGCGTAAGACTTTTGCCTTGATGAGTGTTGTTCAAGCTACTACGGATTTGTGCAACACACGGGTCCCCTGTCAAACCTGCAGACACATCTGGTGGCTTTCTTCTAAATTTTGAAGCAGAGGAGAGACGATGCCTATTTTACGGTGCATTAACATAACGTAAATACCGAAAGTGGGATTGTCATCTGTCACTGGTGATGTGGAATGTGTTCGCTCCCTCATACCTGTTGAATTGCATGCTCGTTGTGTGATGTTTTAATGCTCGTGGGTGTTCCTTGTCTTGTTCTAAACCTGTGTTCAAGCTGCAGTCAATCCCAGGAAATCACTTATTGAAAATGAGATGGGCTTAGCGCGTGCACTAGCAGCTAACGAGCAATGATTTGTTTTGGGATGCCGAACAAACGAAGGATGCTTTTATTTTCAGAGCTAGCTCGACATGGTGTGAAAGCAGGAAATACGGTTTTGCTGAGCTTCGTAAATTGAGGAAACATGTTCGTGAAGCAGCAGAGCAAAAGGAAAAATTACATGGGTTCATGTGAATTAAGTTTTTTGTTGTTTTGTTTTTTTTTTTTTTGCCCGGGGAAGAAAGGCAAAAAGAAATGCGATGTCAAATTTGCACGGTTTATCCGTTTTGCATATCTTTTATTACTTAATGCTAGGTTTGTGGGAACAGCAAAACATATCTAATAAGATTTTAATCCCCCCCCCCATCCTTTCGGAAGTGTTTTGGCACGTTGTCTGAAGCCTGTAGCGGATAAGCTTTGCAACCATGTTCCTCCCATGCCATCAGAGTCAATGGAATTATGCAATTACTTTAATTTAAGAATGTGCAGTCTTTGCGGGATCAGGGCCTTGGAGGTTAGCTTTGAAAAACACTGCTGATTACCAGGAATGTTTCTGTAGCTGCAGTGCGATGGCGAAGCACTGCTTAAAGCCAATTTGTGTTCGTTATCCGGTTTCAAACTTTTTTTTTTTTTTTTTTTTAACCCCAAATGGGAGCTGGGGGGGCTGGATTCCAGGGACGTATAGACCGTCCCGCGTCATGATGCAGGTTACTGGCCCGACCTCGAGTACAAACAGGAAAGGTGTCCGAATATTGTCCTTGAAAAGAGCGAAAATGAATGAAAACATTCGGGAGTCTGACATGTTTTCGTTGGCTTTAGTCTCTGCAGGGAAGATTGGGAGAAAGAGATGAGTATAAACGCAACTGAGCTCTGCCTTCTGCTGCTGTAAAAGGGCTGACAAGTCAACGAGAGGAGCAATATTTCTTTGACTTCAGGATCTTTTAATGGAAAAGGGTCCAGTTGGCGTGACACCTTCGGTATAAAGTCCCCCCCAGCAGCGTGGAGCAGGCTTTGGTCCACGGTTGTGGGTGAAAACCAAAAGGCTGTAATAAATTGCTGGGGGCAGATGAAATTGAGTGAGATGGAAAAGGTTTCCAAAGGTGACAAAATGTCACTTTTGCAGGAAAATTGGGCTCTTAAGTGCTTAACATCCTGCTGAACCCGAGGCAGAGCTGCTTTGGAAGATAAGACCCGTGGCTCCCCCAGTCACGGGAATTACTGAAAATCTTTATTAGTAAATAACTCAGGAAAAAAAAATCTGCGAGAGAAGCAAAGTAATTTGTGATGGAGTCATTGGACCTTATCTAAAAACCTTTGAAATCTTAATAAGTTTTGGCAAATGGCTTGTTTTTTTCTCACTTTTTCTGCATAGCCTCGTTTGCATCGTAGGTTTCAACTGCTCTGTGCACGCTCTGCATCCACCAAGCCAGAAGGCTGATGAGAACATCATTGGTATCCATTCAGGAATTTCAATCCCATTGCATTATCATCGTGTATAATTATGGGTTGGTTGGGATTGATTTTTTTTGGAGACGTGCTGTTATTCATCCAGCTTCTAACGTCGAAGCTGGAGATTACACGTTTTCATGTCAATTGACAAAATCTTTCTCTACAGATACCTCTAAATCAACATTTCTTTAAAAAAAAAATAATCATCATGACGAGTTTTACTTTGAGTAAAATCATCAAAGCAAAAAAAAAAAAAAAAAGACAGTTAAGCTAATATTTCTTTGAGTTACTACAATTTAACGTTTTACTGCTTTTTGATTGTGATTTTTTTAGTCAGCTGCTGGTGATTTTCTTGAAGTGTTTTTTTTTTTTTTTTTTTTTTTAATTACGGAAAGATCACTTCACACTCAACGTTGAGTGACTTGGCAGAAGGAAATTGTTTATAAATTCCTTGCAAATTATTTGTCTGCGTGCTGCACAGCCTATTGATCAAGAAACCAGTGAGATATAAAATCGATGCTGCGGGTACGTGGTGGGTGAGAAACACAATCTCAAAATACAGTTCGAGTGGCTTTTCATCAAGTGGCTGCATGTCTACTGGAAACTTTTGCACTGGTTTATTAACTCCAATTTAGAACAAGATACTGAGCAGAGTTTTTAGGGAATTAGTGATCAAGGAAAGGAAAGGATTGCTGATACCAAAAGGAGATGAAAAGGTAAAGAAAGTCTCTAGTAAGGGGCCCTTCTGTTCAGCATGCACAAGTATAGTGCACTCCAGTAGCTGGAAATTGAAGCCCAACCAATTCAGACTCGTTCACATTTTCTACATGGCGGATGATTCATTGGAATAGTTTAACAGGGGTTCTGGATTTCCCAAGATTGGACTTTTTAAATGAGATTGGATGTTTTCCGAAAAGATAAGGCCAAGTCCAGCCGCAGCTATTGGACTCGGAGAAGGAAAATGCAGAGGGAATTCCTACGGTTTGTGTCAGACTAGCAGATCAAAGTGGCTTCTTTTGGCATTAAAAATCGGAGTTACAGGCAGCTTGCCACGCGGGATTTTGTTATTTTGTTTGTCTTACGGTTTTTGTTAAAAGGCTTCGTGCTGATTTAGAGTTTTCCTGTTGATCCGAACGCTGTCGTCCCAGGTACTGCCCCCCAGGTGAACGGACCCAAATAGTGCAAAACAGCACAGGCTACCAAAGCACTGCATCCCCCTGCGTAAAAAATAGAAATAATCATAAGAATTAATTTTTTAAAAGGGAAAAAAATGCCAGAGCCATGCTCTTTCTATGTAGTATTTTCTTTATTTCTTCCACCCTGGTAAAAAAAAAAAATTATCACGGGCATGGTCTAGATGCATTCTGCCACATTAGCATGTGAAACTCAAACGCATCCTGATCAGACAAAATTATTGTTAATTGAAGGCTTATGCGCCCGCATTCCCATGAGATGAAATTGGACCAAAATTACTTTCACACGTTGCCATTGGAGCAATATGTTCAGAGACTTGGGGGGGGAGTTGCGTTCATACGTAATGTCTGGCAATTAATCAGGATTGGGGAGGGCATCTTGATAAAATATGTAAATAAGCTATTGTCTGGGGACTAAAATGAGAGATGTCCTATAGCTTGCCGAAAGAATTCAGGAGAACA
This sequence comes from Aythya fuligula, assembly GCF_009819795.1. NCBI lineage: Eukaryota > Metazoa > Chordata > Aves > Anseriformes > Anatidae > Aythya > Aythya fuligula. The sequence goes on from NC_045593.1 coordinate 2,165,101, forward strand.
TTAATAAAAATGAACGTGAAACACTACCAAAAATGAACGTCAGCCTGAATGACGTTGAACGGCTTATAGCAGAAATCAGAATTTATGCTCATGTAAGGCAATCTGCTGCTCAGCCCCAAAAACTTGCCCTGAGTTTTACTCCTCTGTAGTATCTGCTTGATCTTCCTAGGGTGCAGAACATCGCCTCTCCAGCAGCTTCGCTAAGACCTTGTCGCTGGCAGCCTGCTCTTTGTTTTGTCCAGCCAGGTGATGCGTTTTTATCTGTGTTGCTTTCCCAGCCAGTGTTGAACTTCGGCGGGTGAAGGCAGCTTGGTAAATTGTGTAATGATTGCCTAAATATAGAGGATTATTCACTTGGAAAATAACAAACACGTGTTGCTGATTCAAAACATCTTCTGATTCGTCAAATTCAAGCGCGGATTCTCACCAAAGCTACGTTTTGGCTAATGCAGAAGTAGTCCCCTTCATCATGAGCTCTTGTTGCAAATCAACAGGCTGTGGCTGTGATTCCAGGACTCATTCTGTTCGGATGAAACTAGTGGAAAGTGCTGGCTACAGCTCGCGTATACCCTGATAATTGTGATTAAGATGTTCCAACCGGAATGCCTCAAGTTAAGCATCAAAATTTATTAATTTTTTTTTCCTCTGAATAGCGTGGATTACTTGCTTCCTCCAGTGAAACTGAGACCCAAATGTTTAATCCACGCACATGGATGCCTAGAGACATTTTTGGGTGTCTACCTGCACTGTGAAGAGCTTTACAGACTTAAATATTTCGAGGAACTTCGTAAACCTGAGTAGCAAATGATTCATGAGCACCCCAGACGAACGATGGAGCAAATAAATGTCAAGAAATCGTAGCTATCTCTTGGAGATGAAGATGAAGGTGGTCGAAGGATTCAAACGATGCTGAAGGTTTGGAAACTGGCATCCAGATCGGTTCAGACCGATTTAAATTACCCAGAACATGCCAGTTTGGCAGAATTAGTAATATTATAAGAACTGTTCCTTGCATTCATTTTGTTTCCAGCTTCTAATGAGAGCATCCACCAGTAAGAACCATCATTTCCTCTTGCCTTTTGGTAACGCCACTCCTAACCACAGCGTATTTGACTGAGAAACGGGGAGGTGGAAAAAAAAAAAAAAGTCAGTTCTTCACTTCTAATCCTCCGAAGGCTTGATTTTTAAGTTGTGTGAGGAGGTTTTGGATCCCCGCGGCACGGCAGGATGGAGGGGCTGAGCGCTGTGAGCTGTGCCGAAGTGTTTTTCTTCCGCCGTGTTTGCCCGCTGGAAGTTGTGAGAAAACGTTGATGAGAGTGCTCCCACTGCCTCAGCCGCAGATCAGGAAAAAAAAAAAGAAAAAAAGAAAAACAGTGGGAGAGGAAAATAAGAACAACCACAACTGGTTTCCAAAGATGACTAATCCTGCAGCCCCACTGTAACCTCCAGGACAGTGATTAGTGTTTGGCTTGTCTTCTAAATGCTGGAAAAGTTTTCTGGGGCATCAGCCTAGCTGAAAACAAGTTCAATACGTCTAAATTAATGCAAGGAGATTATTTTAAGTTTCCATTTAATGTTCCTGCCTCGTGTGCTCCGTTACTCTGAATACTTCTGGGTGCGTAATGCACGGTATCGCGTTGCATCTGTATTCCTTATTAGTTAACAAAACCTTTTTTTATGGAAGAAGAAAATCCAATTTTGTGGGGAGGATAAAGGAAGGTGCATTAAGGGAAAGAGACCCATCAGGGCAGCCTTAGCGTCAGGAATGGTGATAGGATTTTTGGCCATCAGTTGGTGCCATTTCAGCCACTGCAGTCGTGATTGCTCCTTGGTTTTGCAGAGCAGTTTTTAAGAGAATTCAACGTAGATGTGTTATTTTTCTCCGTAGTGCACGAAGATGCACGTCCTTGGAAGGCTTTCAAACTGGTGTTTGCCTAGCAGAAATGAAAAATTGGTCATTTTACCCAAAAAAATCAGACCTTTTAATGTTGTGTTCTCCCAATTAATCACCAAGCCATCCTCTTGCCGCTGTAGGATTTCACCCTGAAATATATTTCCTATACTTTCCAGGATGTTTTGTAGTGTAATTGTGGCTTTGTGGAAGTGTCTACGTGGACTTTATATCCCATTGTCATAGAGTTTGTATTTGGGTCCCATGCTCCTGCTCTGTCATTTGCTTCCTAAGGTGGATTGGGCATTAACATCCTGGGAGGGCTGAGCTTGCTTTTTGTACAGTATAGAAAACAGTTGGTGATGCTAATTCTCTTCTTGATCGTGTTTCCTTTGTCTTTGAAAAAGCACATTTTAGGGAGGACGTGTTTCAGGAGTTGGGGAGGATTTTTCGGCTGACAGAGGCAGAGAGAAATACCCAAGGGGATAAGATGCATGAATCTGAGTGGGAGGTAAAGCGCGAAAGCCCAACCTCTTTTCTCTGCGGGAATGAGGTTAATTTCCAAATAGATTGGAGACAATGTAAATTTAATTACCGAGCGACTTGAGGGACTGGGACTTAAATAAAAAATAAAAAAAAAAAACACCACACCACGTTGGTTCTCAAGATGGAAAAATATTGCACAACTGCAAGTTTGCTGAAATGAATCATTAAATCAAATCCATATCAATTTTCCCACCGATCGTGGGGGTTGCATGTGCTTGTCGAAGGGCAATAAAATAAGTTCTCTTTAGGATGTGAAACGCAGTAACGAACAAGGTTCTTTAGGATGTCGGGGTATGTGGGAAATAACCTTTTTCTATTGAAAAAGTAGGGAACAAGAACTTTGAAGCAGTACCTAAAATAAAATCAGCTTTCTCTTACATAAGGGTTCTTCATGCCCATATTTTTAAATCTTACTCAAAATTATTTAAAATCCTATTTAAAATCTTACTAAATCATATTTCTAAGTCTTGTTGGTAATGTCTGCAGCACCTTTTAAACTCGAGAACAAAACTGAAAGAACAGGCAGATTACAGCGAAATGTGATTAATTTTTAGCTCTGTCAAGGTTGGGTCATGAAGTGCGGGTAAGGTGTGCTTTTTGCTAAAAACAACGACTTTTCGAAAAGGTGGAGGGAAAGTCGAAGGCTGAGCTCCTTCAGTAGAGCTGACAAACCTTATCCTGCTACGTGCTGCAGGGATTTTGATGGCATGGGTTTGTCGTTTCTGCGAGAGGAGTATCAGCGATGGAGGCAAAAGCTGTGCAAATTCAGGACTCCAAACATTTTCCTTCTTTAAAGGGTTCCGGATGGATCTGTTCCGTTCCTGCCATCTTCCTGCTACGACAAGGGGTATGCAGAATTTCAAACCGGCTGCAATATATCTCCCAAAATGTTGTGTAAATGCTACAGGCTGCATTATGTTCTTGATACTTACATGCTGCGCTCAGGGGAGTGCGTAGGAGTTGCGTTTGTAACCACTACAGGTCCTTGCTCTACCATTGCACAGGTTGTTTTTTCTCTTTTATGTTTTTCAAGAGCCATAGAACAAGGCAGGGAAATCGCTCAGCTCCCCAAATTCACCCCAGCTTTCAACTGGCAACGCTAGGAAGGTCAAAAAAACGCACGGAAAATGAAGCAAACGAAAGGCGCCGCAGTTATTTTCCAACAGAGGAACGGGCGTGTGTGCTGCTGAGGGGCTGCATCTGCTAAAAAGTCTTCGAAAGGAAAAGGTTGAATAACAGGAATTAAGATTTTGCACGTTTATATCATAAATTCACACAAAGTCAACGAAGGGGATTGATGTTGGCACTACAGTGAAGGATATAGACCATTTTTATTTGTGATACTTCTTTCTGAAGTACGTTGTTATCCTTTTACAGGAAATGTTTAGTAATAGGGATTGTACTTAATCTTGGTCTCAGTATCGAGAACTATTTAATATTCTACTTTATTTGATGTTATCCCGCATTTTGCCTATTTTTTCAAGTAGTAGCACCTTTATGTGCTTCTGAAAACTTCCTACGCATTTCTCTTTTGAAGCGTGTCTATCTGCGTGTCCGTGCTATTTGCACAAAAGTGGGATTGCCACCAAACATCTCTTGGAAGGTCTCTCTTGGAAGGTCTCTCTTGGAAGGTCTCTCTTGGAAGGTCTCTCTTGGAAGGTCTCTCTTGGAAGGTCTCTCTTGGAAGGTCTCTCTTGGAAGGTCTCTCTTGGAAGAAATGGTGTGTAGCTGTTACAAGTATGTACACACTCATGTTATACAAAGTCAAGTAGTGGGATTTCATGATAAATTACCATGCATTTTTCATGTCAAGTTGTATTCTCTGTTCCTTCCAACGTCTTTCATGTCCAACTTGACTTACGCAGAAAGGAATGCATAACTAAAATTTTTAAATTGCCCAGAAATTCTGTATTTGCTGGTTTCCTTGGGAAACCTACTTTGCAAACCTCAGTCACTCAAATGAAGATTTATTTTTTTCGTGTGGCTGGAGAGAATGATTTTGGATCGAAACCAATCTCCTTCCTCTTGGGAGGCGAAGGGTGGGAATAGTTAAATACAAATTTTGAAAATTTGTAGGTTTTGTACCAAGAAGGAGCATCCTTCTGAACAACTGCCTGGTGAAATCGTAGGGGTACAAACCGTCTCTCTGAATTCAGCTTGTTAGTAGCAGCTCAAACCACCTCTTCTTTATTTTTGTGCACAACTGCAGGTGTATGAAATATGTTTCAGATGTGGTTCAAACTCGACTTTTGAGCCAAAATCGCTGTTGCTCTGTAGGTGGAGATACTCTGCTAAAGTGGGTTGTAACGCGTTGTCAAATCAAGATACTGTGTTTACACATTTCTTACATAAAAAAACAAAAAAAATATATATTTTTTTTATCGCTTCTTCCTTTTTTTGTGGCCTCAGGGCACGCTGAACGCATGCCATCAACCAAGACAACAAATGTTCGTATCCTTAATTACTGATCTTAAATTCCTGTGGTGCTCACGAGCCTATCTCAGTGGTTCGCAAATAACAAAAAGTGGTTCGCTCCATAAAAAGCAAAATACGCCTGGCTTTGAATTTATAAGCCATGCTTCATCACGAACAATTCAGAAGTTACCTGCAGATGCAGGTGCAGAATCTGTCAAATTTTCTTCCCGTGTAGGGTTTTAGAAGCCTAGAAAAAAGGCGTTGCTCCGCAAGAGACGATCCGTGCATTGAAGATGGAGCACTCCTTAACGGTGAGGTGGATGGTCTGGTTTGGGACTTTGTGTCTTAGTGTGAAGAGGACTGCTAGCAATGCACGTATGCTGATCTTTGGGAGTCTTTTAATTCCTAATGTGGATCCAGGTTCATTTCCATGAGTACACAGCAATTTCCTTTGGAAATGCAGCAGTGACCCCAGTGCATATGTGTGCACACGGTGCATTTAAACAAACCAGCATCAAGTAAAAGTTGCTCAAAGGATAAAGATTTGTCCTTAGCTTGCATGGCAGCGATGTTTCTTTCATTTTCTTCTTGTCGTTTCATTGTTCGGAGTCTGTGTTTTTTTTGGGGGGAGGAGTTTTGCTCAGCCTGCTTTCTCCAGCAATTTCCTCTGATTCTCACCCACAGAGCTTTGTCCTAATTCAAGACAAATGTCTTCTCTCGGCAGAAGTGAATTAAGAGCGAGCGGATGAAATGGAAGAACTGTAAACTCGGTTGTCCATTCGGTTTTCATATAAAATATTAACAGGACAAGCACGGGGAACGCTGAAAGGAAAATACATTCATGCCTTGAGACTCCTATGGCAGATTTCAGGGCCGTTGTGCTAGGAATGAACCTTATAATCAGTTCGACCCTTCCTGACTTTTACAAACACTCGCTGCAAATGAAACTCCGGGCTTACTTTTGTAAATATTTACTTCGGTCTCACCAGCTCAGATTCCTTGCTTCCATGTTTCTTCTGGTCTCATTGTCTTTCTGGTTCCCTTTTAACAGGAAATCCTGTTTGCTAGTGCGAAACCTCCATTACGGGTTCAAAGCTGCTTCTGAATTTGCTCATATACTTTCGTCCCAAGCGTGTGTGGCTTTTCTGCTTTTAGGAATAGGAAAATTTCTTCTTCCTTCCTCTGGGAGGCAGAATTCATCATGTCTTCATAGCACATCAGTTGGAGATCTCTGCTCGCTTGTAAGCAGTGGCAGATCCAAGTATACTCTTTAAAATTCACGAGAAGCTTTTGCCGTGAACTAAAGATACCTTAAAGCGCTTCATCTATTACGATCAGGTTTAGGACTGTAGAATTAAAAGAGTGGTCTGCAGTGCTTGCTGTTGAACAGGGAGACAGGAATGAAAAAAAATGGAAATCATTTGGTTACCCATACTGCATTAAAATCAGTTGCGGTGCTTTGGGATTTGCCCAGCAATAGCAGGCGGCTGAGGCACACAGGGTATTTCCAAAGAGACACAGGTTTGTCTTTTTGAGGAGGCCCTAGAGAAGTCAGAAAAAGCCTGACCACTGAGCTGAGGGTCCGTACGTGGCAATACCAGTCCAACGTGGATGTGCCTTTTGCTCCCAAAAAGCGCTTTTCATTTCTTGGGCCTTTAAACACTCGGTGGTGAATAAGTCCATCAGCGGTGACTGTACGAGTCATCTTCCTTGCGGAGAAGACCTTTGCGGAGGTTGCACGCCCTGAGTTTGTTGCCCGTGCATCATCTCCACGAGTCAGATGGACCCTAGTGGTAAGCGTAGCAGAGAGTTTTTCGGCAGAAATTTCATGTCACGCTTCAGTTTTACAAGGTTAGAGAAAGATACGAAGTATGTTACTACGTTCTGCCTAGTGATTTGTTGTCTTCATCGCTCAGCTTCTGTTACCCGGGAGCCTACATCTGCCAGGCATTAGAGTGAACAAGAGCAGTGCCTGCTTCCAGTGCTTCCCCCTGCTCTGAGCCCATCTCCTCTGCGGCACCGATCGGCACCTCCACCCAGTATGCTGCCCTGCAAGGCATTTTGAGTTCTCCATGGCTATTTTCACACATTTCCATTTGTCTGACATGACAGCTTGGGTAATTCAAATGCAAAATGCCTCAAGGTCTCTTCAATAGGCATGGGCATTTGGGGACTTAGTGATTTTTCTCCATTCGTTCATGTTAAATGGATTTCTCCCAGGGCGTAGTTCCTAAAGTGCTTACAGATCACTTCTCTAACGCCCATAGAAAGTCTGCCGAAGTGCCAGTACTGCATCTGCCCAGGCACAGTTCTTCCATGCTGGCCTAGCGATGCATTTATTGCGATTCAGGTGAAGCAGTATGCTGCATTTGTTCTGACATGACCTTCCACGTGTTACCAACTTCCTAAGGAGACCATTAGTGCATCACTATTAAAGCAGACGAATGATTTGGGTCTTCTGCTTGGAAATGTCTGCTCAGACATTGTGTCCAGTACATGAGAGCAGTTCTACACTATTCTCACTATTCTTTTTTTTTTTTTTTATTTTTGCTCTAATGCATTAAGCAGTAAGTTGAAATGAAGAAGAGTTCCCAAAATATAAGAGGAACATGGTTTTAACATCTAGAAGTCCGGTCTCAAACCTAAGGCATTTTTAGCGCTTGCTGTTTAGAGGGGTGGTCTTCTAAGAGATTGTGGTGTTCATGCAGGCATTGTAAAATCCTATTGTTTAAGGAGTATTTACATAACATGAGGTTTCATTGTTTATGACTTATATTTAATTCTTTAAAATTGAGAACAATAATACTTTGGCACGTATATGAGAGTGGAGAGAAGGAACAGCTCAGAGTTTTTGCCGAAATGTCTGAGAACATTCATTGTCAAATTTTTTGATCCATGGAACTGTTTTTCCATCACCAGATAGTATTTTGTGTGCTTTCAGTTTATTTACAGTCTACTTCTGAACTAGGAGAGTGAGAAGGTACAGAATGTCTGGAATTCCAAGCTTCAAATAAAGATTTTGAGCAGTGCTTTAGTTCTCAAGTAATTCTGTACTTGGAACATACAGAATAATTTTATACATTCAGGTAATGGAAAATTTTTCTCTCTGAGAAGCTTAATAGTGATTTGAACTGGGAGAGCTTCGATCCCTCTTCTTTTTCTTGCCATTTACCTTTATCTGACCTTCCTCTGCTCATCACTCAGTTGTCAGTCGCTCTGACAGTACCCCTTCCTTTCAGGTTTCCTTTTCTTTCTTTGCACTATCATATCAGTCTGAGCTTAACTCAACACTTAGAGAGTATTGAGGTTCTTGTCTTTCCTCCCAAATCTTTCTCTCCCACTTTTTCCTACCATTGCTGCTAATGGCAGCTTCACATTCAAGTTTGAGTATTTTATTTCTGCCTATGCTGTATGTATCCATGCAACCCCCAAATTCCCTGGTGCTTTTTCCTTGTTCCCCACCTCCACTGTCCTCATTACAGACTCCTTTTGATTTTTCAGCTTAAAAGATTGTCTTTTCCCTCAAGTTGCATCTTTTTTTCCCTTCAGTATTTTTTTCAGATTATTTCTTTCCAGAATATCTAAAATGCTTCAGTGAAACACACCTTTCTGACAGTGTGTCTTCCAAACCTTTCCTAGTTTTGGTGAACATAGAGGTCTGACATTTCTGAGCAATGGGAGCTCTGGAGTGTTGTTACCCCAGGCCATCAAGTGGATAATCTCTGACATAAATTTTCCTGTTTGTATGCCAAACAAACATCACTGCCTGTCTGTCTGAATGCATAGCTAAACATCTTCAAAATTTGCTGTAGGTTTATGAAATTGAATGTTTTCTTCAATCATTGCTGTCTTAATTACAAAAGAGGGCACAAGCGACAGATGTGTTACTCTTGCCTGTAACAGTACCGATATGTCAGCATGCTAATACAAGCATTTATTTTTGGAGATAAATTGTTCAGTTTTACCCATATTCCTGGTAGTGATTTCTTTTTAAGGCTACAAAACCCACACATGCAGTGAAGTGAGATGTCTCATAAGAACATTTGTTGTCTGATCTTTCATCAGAATTAGTAATATGAAAAAATACACGAATGTGTGGAAGTTGTGCTCTAGTATTCCTTCCATCTCTTCTGCTGCAGTATGTGTAGAGCATTACCCAAATTCACGTAGTCTTAAGGTCCAGAAGAGGCTACTTCGATTGTGTCGTCTGACCTCCAGCATAGCACATCGCAGTGAACTCCTCCTCCTGGGCTGCAATTTCTTTGCCTCGGCAGAGTTTCCTGAACCAAAGTAGAGGAAGGCTGCTAGAGCATGAAGACAGAGATGCAGCACCAATGACCTTAGCATCTGGGGTGCAGCCTCCTCCTGCTCACCACGTGTAGCAGCAGAGATGCACCAGCTTCCCTCGTGGGAGCCTGGGTAGTAAAAAGGAGGAACGTATTGTGCCTTGAGGCTGGTTTCAGCCATCTCAGTAAGAGAGCTGTGCCAGTGCAACCAGTTTCTGTTTCACTAATTCTTTGTTCTTCTTCTCTCCTGATAGCATGAAGGATTCTCTGTTAACTTTTTTTCTCCACGTGCATATTTTTGTGTTTTGGTCAAATCATCTTTTTTCAAGGGTATTAAGTAATTTATTTGCTTGAGTGTTTCACCGAGAGGTATATTTTCTGGATTAATAAATTAATGTGTACTACTACCAGGAAAACTTAAGACTGAAATTTGAACGTTTTTCAGACAGTTCTGACCTTCTGTTCATTTAATGCATTTCATGTTGCTTTTTGCCATTGTAGTTTCTTAATAAAAAAATCCTGGGTGGAACGAAGATGTGTAAATGACATCTAGAACCCTGTTACAACAGGAGTACTGTACTGTCTTGTTCAATTTTATTTCTAGTCTCATTGTAAAGAATTGAGTGAGCTTGGCAAGGTCTGTTCTGAATGAATCTCATAATAGCTATTCCATCATTATGCTCTGGATTAACTGGCATGTAATTATCTTTGGTCATCCTATTTACTTTCTTAAAATAAGGTACATCAGTACCTTTCCTTCTTACTGTATGATGCTTTGAGAAAGCTCCAAGACTGATTGACAGTCAACAAGAATGACCTTGTAGAGAAGCTTTCTGGAATATTTTATTTCTGTACATAGGAGTTATCAGGTCTGTCTACTTAACTGTCTGCCTTTATTAGCTGTTCTGTAATAATACTGTTTTGCTGAAAAACATTTGCTTACCATTTTGAGTATGACCATTTTCCTTTACATAATGTAAATAGTTATGGGACGCATTTCCCCCTTTTTTTTTTTCATTATTCTTCTGAGGTCCATTGTTTGCATCTGCTAATGCAGCAATATTTGACTATTTAATGTGTATAAGGGACACAAAAAAATCATTTTTAAATCTAGTCACAGTCTTTTTTTTTTTTTTCTCATGCTGTATTTTTTTGGCAATTACTGTCTTTGGATTTACTTTCATCTTCTGATTTTAATTCCCTTATCTTTTTTTTTTTAACTGTTTAAAAACGTTTTTTATGCATTAATTTTTTGTACATGAGAAGTATACTTTGTGAGCCGTTTCAATCCGCTGTAAAGTGTACTTCCTGCAGAAATTGCAGATGCTTAGGATTTTTTCTTGATTGTTGGCTTGTGACTTTTGGTGGACCAAGAGGAAAGTTGTTAAATGAGTTCCCATTATTGGCATTTTTTTGGATCCATGCGCTGTTTGGAATTGGCTTTTTTGAAAGTGTTAAGTTCATATATTACTGGTTTGAATTTTACTGTGTGTGCAAATAGCACATAATGAAATGACTTGCGTTTAAGCAACCGCTGCCATTTAGTCTGTAATCATTTCTTTATTGGTTGAGGTTCAGCCTTGTGTTAAATTAAAAAGGAATGTTTCATCTTTATAGAAGTAGTTAAGGAACCAGTACTTTCATAATTCCTAAAAATCAGAAGTACAAGACCTTGAGACTGCCATTCAGACCTGAGTCATCCTCACTGGTTCAGCTCATCCATGGTATGATTTGAAGATCTGGAATAGATGCCAGCTGCTATTTCATCTAGCTATTATTCCAACCTTTTATTTTGTTTGCTAAACAGTGGTCCATAAGCACTTCTATGAGTGAGAGTTGGGTTGGAGCACTAACTCATTTTCATTGTTCTGAACATAATATGCCATGGGTATAAGTTGTCTAGAATGAGTGAGATCAAAGAGCTGTCCAGGTCCATAGCTGCTCTGAAGGTTATGAAAAGACAAACAGAAGTATTCTGTATAAAATTCCATGTCCCTGTCAATCTGTGGAGGCTGCCCTCCACGACCACGTGGCTCAAAAGATCAAATTGAAAAATATGCATACCCAGTTTTAGTGGTGCAAAAATAGAAGTATGACTAAGACACGTGAGGGGAATTTGGGAGACAGTCTTAATTTCCACCTGTGCATGAATTGTCACTAGTCTCACGTACCCTACAGTGGGGTGGGAACAACTTTGACATTATGTAAAACATCATTTCTATTTTTAATACCATTATTCATGCCTTAAAAACTGGAAATAGACCCTAAAACCTTACAGACGCTGAAGATGTGACTACCTCAAAACCAATGACCTCCTTTAGAAGGCAACGTTTGTCTTATGATAAAAAAAAAAAACCTCAATGAGCTAAATTTCATGAAATGATTTGGGGATTGCAACTAAATCTATTCTGATACTTCAGAAATTAAGTTCATATTTGTCAAGGTTGTTTTCGGAGCCACAGATAGAGGAATTGTAAGTGAAGTACTTGGTGGCGAAGTTTACACCCATCTTGGCAGCGCTGCTTCCTTTGGAGCTCTGTGTTCAGTGAATAATTGCAGTATTTGGCCTTTTTTCTGTCTAGCTGTACTGTTTCTTTGGAGCTCTTTGAAAGTTTGCAGTTCACTCTTCCTCTCATGTTCTCTGGGCGTAGTTCTGTGCTATGTTTTCATTCTCAGTATGGAAAGTTCCTGCCTACGTGTCCCTGCCCTCAGACTGCTGTGTCAGTTTGACTCCTCTAAGGGACTGTGCTCTGGAAAGGACAACCAATCTGTGAAGAAAACTGATTTATTTTTTTTTTTAACCTGAATATTGGTGTTCTGGGCAACAGTCCCACAAAGAAGTGTTTCAGCACAGGTGCAAAGGTGATGAGCTGTGGTAGGAAAGCAAAACTTTGCAAGGGGAAGCCCCATTGCCAAAGACAACGTATAATAGAGCTTACCCCCCCAGTGCTGATTCAGAAATAGAAATCAGCTACTGAGTGCCTGCTTATGCAGTAAACAAGCAGTCTGCTTTAATTATGTTACACTTAGTAAAAAAAAAAAAAAAAAAAAAAAAAAAGGCAAAAGTAGGGTATAAAGAAATATTCTTCTACCCTTTTTCTTTCTCCCTTTTACCCCATTTACCCCATTTCTCTTCATTCTGCCGGAGAAAATAAAATAAATTTGCTCTTTGGTGTTCCAGTTCCATGCAGAATACTAATGTATGTGCATTCTCCTACTCAGATGTGTTGAATAAACACACTTTTCAAAATCTGATCCCAATTCTTTGTTTTATTCACATTTCATTTAGAGCCAAAAAGATTTATTTATTTATTTATTTATGGGAAAAAAAAAAGCTACCTGTTGGAAATCCTGTGTCATCCAAATTCTGTCTTCCTCTTTGTGGAATTGACAGTGTCTTCTGAAGCAGACACACGATTTAACCTGTTCTTGCTGCACCCCCTGTAAGCATCACCAGGTTGGTTTTAAGCGATTATTCTGTCTCCACAGCACTAGATGGTGCTGATGGCAGTATCTCTGAAATCTGAGCCTTCAAAAATACCAGTGATTCTAAAAGTAGCACTGCTGTTTCAGGCAAAGGACCAGCCTGCAAATCCAAATTTTAATTTGAACAAAAATTTCAGTCTGTGAATACAGTAGCTGAAAGGAAAATCCTGGAAATCCTATTAATATATCTTATTTCTGTGTTGCTTGTTCCCTGTTTAACAGGTGATTGATGCTTTTGACTAATGACTGCAAATTAGTGGAAGGTTAACATTTGTCCCAGGAATTAGATAGCTTGCCAAGGTTTTGTTGGACAGCATGAAGGAAAAAACAGAATTCCACTTTTCATGACATCAAATCTATTGTGTTATCTTATCATAAAAACTCTAAATGTTTCTCAACTCTTACTACCAGTACAGAGAAGGGTTGCTTTCTAATCTCATCTGGCATTCTTGCCACATCAGTCCAGCTGAGATTATCTCCATCCCAGCAAGAGAGACAGGCATGAGCATTGCTGGCCTCACTTTTGGCTGTGTGGTCTCGAGGCTGTTTCTCCCACTGTCAGACTCTGGCTGAACTTTGAGGATGGTACAGCATAGCCAAGGGCTCTTATGGGGGTTAATTAGTTGTCTTAAATGCAGCGAAGGTTGTCCTCAAACGTAAACTGTTAATCTGTTCTAAGAAATATCTGACTGAAGAGGTGTAGGAAAATAGTGGGATTTACCGAGTTTGTTCTCAAGATGTAAGCTTTGGGCTTGAGAAGCATAACTAATTCCTTGCAACTGTGAGAAGTGTTGAAAAAACATTTTCCTGAAACTCTTGGCTTGCAATGAGGGGACAAGCACTGATAGTCTGAGAATTTGCTCTTAAGGCTGCAAAGGATTTGATATCAATGTTATTTTTTCGGTTGAAAATAAAGAGTACTTCTTCGAATTCTGACTATCATTTCTTGATGCAGAAAAGCTTTCTAAGCACATCACTCAGTGCTGAAGTTGTCCTCTAGTTCCAAGAAATACACACTATCTAGAATGTAACACTGAACTAGTGTTTTGCCACTTTTTTGTTTATTAAATTGATTTTAATATTGCCTAACTGAATCTGGTGAACAGGGAGTCTGCTACTGCTCTGAAAACATTTTGGAGAAAAACAGATAACAAATTGACTGTAGTTTTGTGGGGTATTTGCCTGCTATGTGTTTTGCTGCTTTTATTGTACCCTCTGTTGATAGTTGATGTTGTTGAACCCACTTGTAGTCAGCTCCTTTCCTAATTCACAAGGTATTTTCATCTGTTCAGGTTTCTGTCTCTATGAGTTATCTGTAAATTGACAACAATGTTGTAGGAATCCAGCAGTTTTACAGAAGTATCTGACTCCTTGAAGCTGCTAAGCACTAGCCATCATCCTTTGTCCACTGCTTCTGCTTCTTTCAAGTCTCTTGCACCTTTGCAATTGAGTTATATTCTCCATATATGTGAAATGATACCGTCTGCTATGAGCATTCATGTGCACAGAGGTGTTTCCTTAATTCCACACATGCTGTTTTTTGTCATCCAACAAAACAATCCATCAAAATCCATCAATCCATCGTTACTTCAGTCAGTGGTGTGAATTCTATAGCTTTTATTTTTATGTAGCCTTATTGTTTTATAAATGCACCTGCCATCTTTCCCAAACTCAATTTAAATCATAGGATTGCAGCAGGAGAGCTCTGCCCTGTTTTGTATTTGTGAAGCACTACAGCACATATTTGGTCTTGAATATTCAGTTCTATCTTATGATGTCTTATACTTAAAGTACATGCAGAGCTGCAAAAGATTTTAAATGATTTAGGATTGCTTGTTTCAACAAATGAATAGAATTTAGAAAAAAAATGCAATTTTTTTTCAAAATGCACGAAAAAAATCTTTGTATGCATATGGACCTCTGATTTTACAGATTATTTATAAAGCTAATGTAATGCTCTATTCCTTGACTTGAACTAAAACCAAGTTGAGAAGAACATGTACTAGTGACATCTCAGCTTCCAAATAGCCAGGGCTTCTGTCATGTACTTGGATTCTTCCTATGCTAAGCAATTAGGCTATTGAAATGAAAAATACTCAAGATTATTAAGGAAAATAAATATATTGCATGAGATGCTATGCTTGGAAATTGTTTTTTAATGAATACATACCAGTTATGAACTAAAATTGTATGTATACCATTCATTCTGTTGAAGTTTGACTTTTAAGTACTTAACCATGAACACAGGATCTTCACATCATTTATTTTTTCAAATTTCTCAAATTCAAATTCTGTTGTTGCTTATTCCAGATGTTTTTTATTTATGTGTGTATATATATACAATGATTGTACATTGCAGTTTAAAAATCTGCACGTTCAGATCTGTGTATACAGTAATGCATCTCTTCTGACTAGGTCATCTAATTATCTCAGACCACTACTGTGAATTTGTTTTAATTATTTTTTTTTCATTTTTTTTTCTCTCCAGTTTATTTTCTTTGTTGTCTAAAAAACACAACAAGGTGTTGGAGCAAGCCACGCAGTCCTTAAGAGGTTCCCTTGATTCAAATGACTCTCCGCTTCCTGATTATGTGAGTACTGAACTTAGTGTTTTGGAAGGTGTTTCAAAATAGAAGTGGTGCATCCCTAAATCTGCAAAGATTTATCAAAATGTGTGACAACTAAGTAACCACCAACACCAAAATACAGGAACCTGCATGAATGATGTCATGTCTGAAACTTCTTTAAAAAAAAAAACTTGCACTTACAAATGGCAAAACAAAACCGCAACTATTCATAGCTCAGAGACTTACTGTACCCTGTCAACTTGCAATTTGCAAGCCATTTATATTTCAGGATATTTAAATCATACAGTTAAAAACATTATTTTTAAGAACAGGGCTTTGGCATCCACAGTATGTTGAAATACCTAAACTGGTCGAGAACAATCCTAGTGAGCCTTTGAGAGAATACTGCAGTCATGGGTCAAATTGGTATGTTCTGAACGCGTGTATACATACAGCACTCTTTTCAGTTTACTAAGCCAATACCCACAAATAGGCAGCAATTTTGTAATTTAATTGCATGGCTGCTGGAAAATCTCTAGCTTCAGTAGAAAATGATTTCTTCCAAGGACTTGAATGATATCTTTGTACTACCAAAGTATATTTGGTTTGTACTCATTTGAACTTCCACTAAAATACTGTCTAAAAAAGATGTTTTGATTGATCAGTTACTCTGAATTTTTGAGGATGAAAATGTAGCAACTGTCTCATTTTGAGTGTTAAGACATACACCAGGACGTGCTTGTCATTACATGTCATAGTACTCTAGCACAGAAGTACCTAAAAAGAAAATATTATACAGTAGTTCAGTAACTTAAATTCAGGCTCCTTAACTTGCATCTTTTAGTTAATATTTCTGACACATACCATAAAAACTGGAGGCATTTTGTTGTTCAGAGACAGCCAGGTTTCTCGAGCAGTTAAGTATATTTTTGCTGCCTTATGATGCCTTAATTCATATGAAGCTCCTCACAGCACCTGTTATTCTAGGGGCTCTGATTTCTCTCCCAGAAGTTGCTGTCTGACCTTTAACTTACCAGCAGCTTTAGAACCTGAAACATCTCAGCAAGAGCCCCCTCCTAGTTTGTGTTTTGAGTAGGAGACACTGCCTGTTTGTCCTGTAAGGTGATACACAAGCTGTTTAAAGCTCTTTCATCTGCATAAGCATGAACAACTGAATGCCCCTGAGACTTCAGATACCTTGGAGAGGATTTGATGTGGTAAATGGCCCTTTCCCATGGGTCCACTTCTTGATCAATAGGAGCTCATGATGTAGGGGCACAGTTGTGAGGACTGCGTATTTTGGATACATTAAACATTTCTGATTGTTTTGATTGATAAGGCTCTTGGGACTGCATTTCTTAGAGGTGATTAACCCCGGTGTCATGCCAGGTTCCAGCTTAAGCAATTACATTGCTTTGTGTTCAAATTCCTCCTTTGGTCTCGTGGCACTTTATTGATCTGTCCTGAAAAGCAATGGGGTTTTAGTGGGCTTCCCAGCCAAAGGGAGGCTGCTCTGGTGTACGTGATGGCTTTAATTATCTGTCCATCCAAGCTTACCTCATTCTGCATCGTGTCACAAAATAGTCTTTGGTAGCTTGAGCCGCTCTGCAGCAGCCTAAGCTGTACTGATCCATCTTCTGCATCTGAGTGCCTGGTGTATGGGCACGGGGCTCCCTGGGCTGGGATTGATGCTGCAGGCTGTCTCATATGAAACTAACCTCAGAGACACCCTGGGGTCTCGGTCAACCAGCTGTCAGACCTCTTCAGGTGCCTAGATAACAGGGCTGCAATTTTTACACTAACTTAGAGCTATAGTCCTTGCATTAGGAATATATGTGGCCTATTGTCTCGGGGATGTTGATGTTATGTAAAGAGACCTTCACATTATCTAGACATTATCATCGAGTTTGGGACCTTTTTTTTTTTTACATACTAGTTGCAAACTATACTGCAGCTAAGTAAGGACCCAAGGTATTCTCCATACTCTCCGTAGAGTCATCCCCTTAAAGGTCGAGACGGCTGAGAATTGCAGTTTATGGAGCACTGCTGGGGGAGCACTGCCCAGAGATTTAGATAGTTTGCTGAATTTCTTCTCTTTTACCACTGTTATGACATAGGGAGGGAGGGGAGGAGAGGAACAGCAGTTGGAAAGATTGCTTTAGGGGAGAATAAAATCACTGAAGTTTATTGCCTGTATTTTGAGAAAAGAATGTGTATTTCTATGCGTCTTTTTTTCCAAATTTTTCTAAATTGCTCATGTTCTAGCTCAATCTGAAGCATTTTCAGTTATCTAAATAAAAGTGTCAGCAAGATTTCAATCAGTTACTGCTCCTGAAAGCCCATGTTTTTATTGTCTGTAAGTTGTTCCAGTTTGCTTGCATTTGTTGGTGCAAGAATGTCGTAAGGAACTTGTGGAGCAACGAATCTTAAAATTGAGATAAATTAAGTGTCTTAGGTCATGAAGCCTGAGTTGACAGAAGAAGGACTTTCTCCATCTCTCAGTTCTACCTCTGTCCCCCTGTGGAACTAAGAAAGGGATGATGCTGATGTTGCCTGCTCTGTTTGGGTTTGTGTCTAGTGAGGAGGAGGATTACCAAGTAGGCTATAATCTCTTCACAGGTGTCATTCAGACTTGTCAAATATGTTTTAAAAACACATTTCTCATTATTTTTTAATTTTGTAATTTATAAATGATTTTTCTTTTTGCATTTTATAATCCAAAAGTGAATTTGTACAATACCTAGGTCACAAAGGTTAAATCATATATAAAGTTCCTCCAGGTGTTGCTTATAGTCAAGTGTTCCCTTGCATGCCTTTCCGCCCATTTGTGAGTGCTAGATGGGATAGGCATATGTTAATTTCTGAGGGCTTGAACAGAAGTGGTGTTTCAGCTGTACTTAGTTTTTTTCACATTCATACAAACAAAATTTTTGACCTGAGCTGCTGATTTTTAATGGTGGTAAGAATATTCTGGGGGTCTCCTTTACAACGCTTCTTGTGGTCTTGTGAGTATCTGCTGGGGACTGCCATCAGGTCTCCAGCGTACAGCAAAGACATAGGTATTTTTGTTGTGAACTACAGTAAGGAACTGACCCAGTTGGCTTTTATAGTGTTCTTGCTGAGGTTTTCTGGAGTTTAAAAAAGAAAATAGTAAGACCTGGAGCACTTTCCTGGTCCATTGCGGAGGAAAGCCGTGATAAAATGTACTCAACATGATGCAATTCAGGAGCAGGAAGGAGAAGCCAGAGGGGAGAACGGGAGCTCTATTTTCATAGAAATAATTACCTAATTTGAAATACTACACTTCTGTCAAATTGTCCTTGTCTATGACTATCTCCAGTGTTGAAGAAATGGGAAAAATCTGCTCAGGTTTGTTCATGGCTTTCTTACGTTCAGTGAAAGCACATTTGCCAGAATTTTTAACCAACAAGAAAACTGGTAGTAAAATAATAGAGTGTTTTGCGTCTTTAAGTTCAAATAAAGACAAATTACTTCGGTAAACATATCAGTGATTTTTCTTTGTAATTTTATTACAACCTAATGTCATCTGTTATATCATGATACAAATATATGTAGCAGCATACCTAGAGGCATGATAACTTCCCTCAGAAAATAGCACATCAGACCTGTCATTGGAGCTACCATCTGCCCAAACTGTTGCTTTTCAAGAATTTCATAGGATTGTGCATGATTTCTGAGCACTTTGACAGTTGGTATGCTGCAGCTGGTAATGAGGGATTCTCCTTAACTATGTCGAGGGAGGGAGGGAGAGTTCTGAATTTTGGTGAGCTTATGTCAGGGATTCAGAATTCAGTCCCTAATTCAATTTAAAAAAAATAAAACCAACTGTAGGATCAGTTTTAGTTTCAAACAGTTTGATATGCATTGTCACTTGGGTCTTTGGTATGTATTTGGCTACATAGTTGTAATTAGGTTTCTAAATTTATTTCAGCATCATCTAATGCAACACAGGGACAAGAGCTTTTATGGCAGTGGGAGCCCGACCTCTTGTTTACTGGTGGTGGGCTTGAAGGCTTAGCAGTTAAATGAAAACTCCTTGGAGCACATTTCCAGAATCACTCAACACCCACGGCAGGGGTCAGAGCAACCCGCCACTGCCATCTGCTAGGAGTTCTTCTCTCTACCACTGTCCATGGGGGTTTTACCTACAGCCTTACGTCGCTTTAATGGAATAACATTAACAGAAAATAGGGTTGGTAAGGTGATTACTAGCCACATAGGCTATCTTTTTTTTTTTTTCTTTCTGAATTTTGGCTATAAAAATTAAGCCTGTTGTTCTATCCAGTTGAAGCTTAAGCTAGGAAAAAATCTAAAAATAATCCATCTAGCGCTGGTATCTCCATTTAATTCACGTGCAGGACTATTACTTAAACAGCACTTAAATGGTGGAGGAATTTTGTCAGTGGTAGAAACATTGTAGTGTGGTATAACTGTAGTCCCTTAAGTATCTGAAGAGCCATCCTTTAAACTCCTGTCCAAAATCTGTTGTTTCTTTGTTAGTTGAGGCATAGAAATTAATGCATGTTTGTGATATGAATGCGGTGAGCTATGTATGGAAGTCTGCAGTAGCAAAGCCTGGTGGTACAGTGAGAGTTCCCAGTCAGAGCTGACTTTTTCTGGCTCCTTACCAATCTAGTTAAATTTACCTGCTGTGCAGAGCTAGTGTTACATGGAGGCTTGGAATTCTGCAAATGTCAACGAGGTTTTCTCTCGTACTAATAATGAGAATTAAACTTAGCATTTGTGTGATGAGATTTCTGAATTTCGTTTTTCTTTTCCTTCTCAGTTTGTGCTCTATAATGGGCTAAACGAAGTCCAATATTTAGATTCTTCTTTGATTTATCCTTGATTTATATGGTAAATAGAAAGCAGCTGTCTATTTAAGCATCTAATTCTTGAAACTCTTAGGCCCCTCAAGCGTCATCTGGAAATAATGTAGCTTGTAAAACAAAGCTAAGAAGAAAAAGCAATGTTTGTTTTATGTGGGATGAATGACTTCAGTTGGGGTCCTTCTAATTCGGCCATTATGAGGGTTATTAAAAAGCAGTATTACAAAAGTGGTTTCAACAAAAAGAATTTTTTTGTAACTTGTATCTTGTTATTACAGTTGATTATATTCAAAGCTGCAAGTACTTCATAAATAGTCATTCATTTAGTTTCTCAGAGTCCTGAACTAATCACCCTCCTATGCATGGGTAGATGTTAAAAGGTTCCCCTATTTCCTTTACTCCCTAGAAAGAAATTTTATTGTAAAAGTAAAGTATCCGTATTTATCTTAGAAATTTGGGGTTACTAAAGAGTAGTTAAAATATGGTCTATGAACTGCAGTACTGTCTCTCTTTTAAATATAGTGAAACAAATCTAGAACTTATACATTTTCTGTATTTAGTTAAATTACAGTGGATGAAAGATGATAGTACCATTAATCCAAAAGGATGAAGTAAGCTTTATTTTCAGTATATGCAGTGTAGTAGTGGCCATGCTAAACGACTAGAGCAAAATTAATGCTGTAGAAATACACAATGTTAACACCAGTAGACTAAAATCTTTTATCTGTGATATTTGTCTACTGTTATGTTGTCATATAAATCCTGTTCTGCCACTTCCAGGGTACTAACCAAGCTTATTATTCCATGTAAGGGTTTGGTATTTCAGTTAAGGCTGTGATGTCTTGTGATGCAGATGTATTTTGATAAAGGATAAGATGCAAATAAGTTTACAATTTTAGCCTATCCACCATGTAGGACATACTATCAGTGTGAACAATATTTGAACAGTAAATACGAGCTGTGGTGTTTTGATGTTCCCACAGTATGTTTTCTACTTACATGGATATGCTGCAGCTCTATCTAATTTTTTTTAATTATCTAAAGAAGTGGTTTAATGCAGAACCCTGCCACCAGGCATAAGTGTTTTCCAATAAATGTGTTCTATTGTGAAGAAATAGGAACTCTTCCCTGGGATCATCTGATGACTTCAGTAATGATGCAAAAATAAAATTAAACCCACTTCCAAATAAACTGGTCAGCCATAATAGAGTTAGTATGATGCAATTAACATTGTTTAGCTGGTAGTCTGTAAAACTACGGCTTATCAGTAAGTTCTGCGTACATACAAAATGTGCATGAATTGTTTAGCTGTAGAATTGAATATACCATTGGCAGAATAGGAGTTCTTTTACCAAATTAATTTAAGACTCCTTACTGAGATATGTCCATATATGACAAATACTAAAAAAGAAAAGCTAGGGTCATTTCTTTTCCTGTACTGTGTTTTAAAAACTCAGAAGCCACCTACTTTTCACAAAAAGCACACTGCATAGGTCTCTTAAATGCTATTTTTGTCAGTATTTTCCTCCATTATATACCACTAAGTAACTTGGTAAGATTTTTTGATTGCATTAGCCATTCAGTAGTTAATAGTCTGAACAACTTCAGTGTTGTATGAATTTTTAGATACTTTTGCTGGGTATTTTAATAACCTTCAAATACAATTACACAAGAAAATCTTCTTAGGCTATTGTTTACTGAGGTGGTATATGGTAAACCAGTATCATATTGTAATGTTTCTATACAGCATGTGAATTCTGACGATTTAAGCTGTATTTAGTATGCAGATCATTTTGTTTTGTACTAAGTTACCTTCTTTTTGATCTGAATTGATGGCTTATGAGCCAAAGTGACATTTTCAATATCAGGTTATTCTTGGGTACGCCTGTCTCCGCTCCATTATTGAGCCAGAGGGCTATAAATACATTTTCTAAATATTAGTCATACCCTCCTTCAGATGAAGTATATCTTAGTTTAGAGAATATTTCTCTTACCTAATACCCCTATTTTTACATCATCAAAAAATAGTCTTTTCAGAATAGACCGAAATAACCAACCTAACCCAAATCTAAACCAAGCTCTTGTATTTAGTAATAGCAAATTTCTACACTTCTGTCTGAATTCTTAGTTCTTCCCTTGAAATGAATTGGAAACTTTCCTGAGAAAAGGCTGCATAAATTATCCTTAAACAGAGAGAACAAACTATCTTAAAGTCCTGTGCTAAAAATATTAGTGAAGTTCAGTCAGTTTAAATTTCCGAGTACTAGTACAAAGGACTAGTGTTTTTTTGCTGTTCGTCTTTGCATTATCGTGTCTAATAATATGCTTGTGGTTGAAGGACTTTTGGACAAATACATTGTTATTTGCAGATTCAAAGAGATGTTTTTCATTCATCATTCAGGAGTCTCACTGGTATCATACAAAGGTCTCATTGGTATTTGGTATTTGTGTTGCATACACAGACTGCGTTCAGTGTTTTTTCACTTATTTTCCTGGGTGTTGAGAATTTCTGAGGATAAATATTATTATCTGTATTGATTTTAGAATATTCAGTGTTTCAGCAGCATCTTGTGATCATCTGATTAAAAATCATTCATTCTTCAGATCTGTGAGACAAGAGAACAGAATTTGGCAAGTAGAAAGAACGGCCAGCATTAGGAATACACGCAGCTGCTGAGTCTTCTAAAAGCCAGTTGTTTTAGTCATTACACACATTTGAAGAAGGCCAAACATCAAGACCTTTTCTCTTATTTACCTTCTCTACTAGTTATATAGTTCTGGGGCATTGTCATTATTTTGCAGTAAAGGGGTATAACTGATAACATTAGTTTGCATGCTTGTACTCAGAAGACATTTTTCGATAAGACCACTTATGTAAGTGTTCATAAAGTAGAGGGTGATTGTAGCTAAAGAAGTTGCTACAATTTGTTTTAGTAAAGGATGAGCTCTGTCTCAGAGCCCATTCACACCTCCCCAGATTAACGAGTAGAATTTTGTGCACTGATTTTCTACTGTGCAGTTATTTGTGTTTTGTTTGGGAGACCTAGAATCCTGATGTATGCAGTGATTTTAGAAGAGTCTGGAGTGTGACACAGCATAAGCTGTAGGTACAATATATCACCATTAAGAGAGAGACTTCACAAGTCCTTCTGTAAATGCTGTTTATTACTACCTTGTAAGACAACATTTGCTCAGTTCAGACTGATGAAGAATTTTGAAGTGCTTGGATGAAAAAAGTAACAGTACTGATCTTCAGAAGCATCTTTATTTGTTATTATGGTCTTCAGATGGTTTTCTGCCAAAAAGTAAATCAAAACATGTTTGGAATAGGCCCGTGGATGGCCTCAGCAATTCCAGGAAAGCCTAACTGCAGCCACCAGTAGTGTGTGCATCTCCCAGTCCTTCACATGCGTGGGTTTTTTCAGAGGTTTTCAGGAGAAGTTGATGGTTCAATGTGGTTGTGCTTTGTCAAACATCCATAGACAAACAGGAAAAACAAAAACAAACAAACAAACAAAACAAACAAACAACAACAACAACAAAAAAAAAACAGTGCAAGAGCTCTGCAAAAGAGCACAGCATTTTTGGAAAGAGTACAATTTATTTTTGTAACTTCTATGTATTTCAACAATGTTGTAAAACAAACTTTTAGTGTTCCTCAAGCAAGGTTTTGATTGAAAAATGTAATGCTTAAAAACCAGAAGTATGTTTCCATATGTTATAAACATCTCAGTAATTCTTTTTTTAAACATGCAGCCTTATAAAGTGAAGGAAATGGACACAGAAGGAAATCTGTTCAAACCCTTTCAGACTGTTTGGTACTAAATACTTAACTGGAATCTTTTTACGTTAGTTTTTTTCTGTGTGAGATATTGCTGAAACATTAGAACTTTTTGATGTTTCATCTCCTATTTCCATCCATTTTTCTTCATATTTTATGGGGAGACATAGGCTAACTATTGAGTTTTTTGAGTATTTTAATTGGATGTTGTTGTTTTAAAGTTAATAAAACTGACTTAAAAACAAAAAAACAGAACAAAACAAAAAACAACAACAACAACAACAAAAAACAACCAAACAAAAAAACAGACTTCCTCAGATTTCTTCACTGCAGATATCTGTGTTCTGGAATTTGAAATATTGCCAGAGGAGGAAAATGTGAGAACTGAAATTAAGTCAAAAATCAGTTATTTGAAAAAGACAGTAAGCGGTAGATAGTGCAATTCAGACTGTGGATAAAACCACATGTGAAACAGTTTATCTGACAAATTTCTACTTAAGTCTGCCTGAATTGAAGCATATGGAATTTAAAATGGGACCTTTTTGACAGATGTAGAGCCTGTACAAGTTACAGAACCACAGTCCGGTCAAGTTAAAATTTATCTTCTTGGAGATGCAGTGTCCCCCTGGACAGCCTACTGCAATATTACCTTTAATGTCATGCAAGTTATCTGCTGTTAATTGGCAGTGTGGGTGGCCAAGGGACCAAATGATGGGCTGAAGGAAAGTGGAATTCTTTAGAAGGAATGAGTTGATAAGACTGAAAGACAGTCTTAGTATGAAGTGAGGAAAAAAAATGGTTTGGAGAAGGAAAATCACTGAAAGAGGCAAAAATTCAAAACCAAAAATACCCTGCCAGGGTTGGTTCCTCTCCTGCTGCTCATAAAGAACATCACATGTAGCAAAACAAGCTGCTTACTGAAAACTAATTTACTCATTATCCCACCGAAAAAGCAATATTTAAAAAATGTAGAACAGAGAAATTTAGTTTTGTTTCCTCCTATTGGAAGTGGAGGATTCTTGTCCTCTGTGAACCAGCTTTTTGAAAAACCTGTAAAAACAGATGTCAGTAAGATACAGCCACAGAAATCTAGAACAATCTCTCTTTTTTTTTTTTTGGGGGGGGGGGGGGGGGGGGGGCGGAGGGGGGGGGCCGGATTATGAAGTCACCCTGATGCTTTTCACAGAAATAATTGGAATGATGTTTCTCTTCCATGTAATCAGTGCTTCACATGAAGTTTCTCGTTTCTTCATGGTTTAGGAACGAAGAGAGAGAGGAGCATTTTGCACATTTCATATATAAAATTAATTTTATGAACATGATTTTTTCCACAGAATTGATTAATTACAGGAAGAATTACCCAGATATTGGACAAGACGTAATAATGCTTAACATGCTATGAATTCGATAAAAACATAGCACTTAAAGGACTCTGTGTAATAATAGTTACACAAATTTGTAATTAAATTGTATGCTAACACACATGTATCCATTGGGATAAGGGAAGTCCTATGTTTTCAGTCTTTATCATGATATCCGCCTTCGGAGGATTGAACCCTGCAACTTTAATTTTAAAGCAACAACAGGTGGTATTTTCTTGGGATTTTTTTTGTACGTGCACTTAATCTATGTAAAAACTAACAAACTCTTTTAAAGGGCAAATACATTTTTAAAAGAAAAAATAAGTCATTCTACATCAGTTTTCTGCCAGTGAAATAACAAACATAAAACCATTTCAGGGAAGTATCTTTTAAAACATTCATAAAGAGGAAAGGCTCTAATAGATTACCTTTATTTAGGCCTGCTATATCCTTATCCCGTATTCAGCTGGGAAATGTATATGATTGCCTGCACTACTTTGAAACAAAGTTGAGAGGAGTAAGATTTTTTTATTGCCATTCAGATATGTTACTGGAATGTGGTGAAGGTTTTCCAGAATTGCTCTTGTACATACTTAGGCTTGAGCCAAAGCTGAGTGATCTGTGGACTGCCACTGAAGTATATGGCATCTTCAGAGACACTATGTTCTGCTGCATTTTTCTTGATACAAAGCTGGTACAGCATGTACGGAGTCTGCTCCACTGGAGCATTTGTGTGCATGCTAACCCAAACACTTGACCTTAGAGAAACAGTTTATGGATAACAAAAAGCAACCTTCATATTCTTTAGAAGATGGATTGTAGCATTTCAGGTTAGAGTTAAGGTTTTCTTTGCAACAGAAATAAAAGTTCCAACTACATATATTCTCTCCAAATAAACTGAAAAGGGAATGTCTGTTGCAGTTCCTAAAGGCAAGTTTTTACATTACTTACTATCAACTTATTCACAGCACTTGCAAACAAATTAGGTGCTTATGCAATGCAGAGAAAAACAAAAATCGGTGTCTGAACAAATAATAGCAGATTTTCCCATTACTACATGAATCTTTAGGATTTTGATATATCAGGACCATGGAATCATGTCAACGTTCCCTGGGGAAAAAAACTTTATTGAATTTTTCAGAAACATGAAATTATTTTTTTTCACAAAAGATTCACTATCACACTGTGCAGTGGACTCTATCTGATCGTTAGAGTTCATTAGAAAACTTTGCCTAAATTGTACGTGAACAATCGCAATAGCTTATAGAACTGTGGTGCAGAACAATCGACTGACTCCAGGACAGATGTACAACATAAACAAGTGCTTCTCTGTCTTTCAAACACAGTTACCTTACCTATGTGTGTCACTGCTGTGTATAATGAACCAGGCTGCACAAAATTAAATTTCATCCCAGAATAGAGGAGTCTTCATAAATATTTCAGGAAATTTTATTTAGTTGGATAATGCATTTTTTCCATATTTCTATCAAGAGTGTTTTGCCTCAACATTTGAAAAAATGTCATCTGTTGATTATGTTTCATTTTTTTAATGGGTAGCTGTGTACACAGACTCCTAGAGTTATTTTCTGTGGGTTTTGGCTTTTCTGAATCTCAGTTAAAGGTTCATTTTTCAGCATTCAGGCTATGGCTGGTGTATGCTTCCAGACCATTAGACAGGAAGCTGAGCACTGCTCATCAACTTCTGTGTTTATCAGAATTGATGCAGGACCCTTACCCAGCGTCCAGGGGAATAACTTCAAAATAAATTGGCATATAGTAAAAACATGTATCTAAAAGTTACTCCATGTGTTTGTTTTGTCTACTATCAGCTCTCTAAATGCTATGTCTCATCTCCTTCCAATTTGCATTTTATTTAATCTCTGAGAGCAGTTCTTGTAATTTGCATATAGAGGATTTTTAGATCCATCTTATGCTTTATAGAATAAATTGTACTGTTAAAAGCCATGGCCAGTTCTGAAGGGATGGCAAGGGAAGAGGAAAACATAAAAACGTTTTGTTATAACTTAGGAAAGAGCTTACCTATAGATTCTTTAGATTGCCAACCACTTCAAAGACCAATAATGCAGCTTGTCCTTTTAATAGGATAGATTTCTTACATCTTTATCTATCCTCCTGAATTTTCAAAGTATTTAATAACACTGAAAGATTTAGGATGAGCATAGTATGCACGTAAAGTAGTCTCATAAACAGTTGTATATCTGAATTGCTTTTCTAACCATGCTATTATACCCTAATATATCAGAAGAAATAAAAGCACTCCTCATGGTTTTCTTCAGCTCTGTGGTAAAATGGTGGCTATAAAGCAGCATATTCCTATTTACAACAGTTTGGGCATCTTGCCCTGTAATCCCTTGTCAAGCATCTGTTATTTAGGACCTAAAATTTGCATTGTGCACTTTTTAACTTTTAAGGAGTTACAATGTAAAAAGAGTACTGCATCACCATCATCATAAGTTTTGTGTGCATGTTTTCACCTGCTGCATGAACAGCAGCTAGCTCAATCAACTATATTTTTATTTTTGAATGTGGCTAATATTTTCAGGAGGCTGTTTACATTTTTTATTTGTTTATTTATGGTGATTGCCTGTTCGTATCTTGTTCAACTCAATTTACCTTTGCAGCGAGGCTTCTTGTTTGAGCACACCAGTAGTCTCACACTGAGAAGCCAGGAGAGGAGTACGTGTGGCCTTGGCAGAACACTGCTTTGCTTGCTTGCATGATGATCCCCATACTGTAATGACGTGAAATGTCTGCTCTGCAAACTACTTCTGACTTTCTTATGCCTCCTACAGAAATTTCAATAGCAATTTTACCCTAAAGGCAAAAATGCAGAGTTCTCTGGCTGCTGACTGCGTTGTGAGTAGCACTGACTCTTTTCCCACTGGCATTACGTGCACTGTAGGAAGTGTAAGATCTTTCCCAGCTCCTGCACATTACATTCAGACAGCTGAAACGTGTGCTGCATTTGGGATCACTGATCACCTGGTTCCTGTCCATGCATTTAAATGTTCCTCACAAGTAACTTGACATTTGGTTGTTTTAAAAGTATTTTTAGTGAATGCTATTAGGCAAAGTGATAAGCAGTTTTCCACTTAGATTGTTATGGAAATGATGGAAACGTGATGCGGTCCATGTTCATTTTTGAGGACTTGGATTCCACAGTCTCGGTCAGGATGTTTCTTCTCTTAAATAGAGTCAAAAATGCTCAGAGGTGCTTTCAATGGAAAGCAACTGTCATACATACAAAGTAATGATGGTTTTTGAATGTCACAGCAAAGATGCTGAACCACAGTAGGTAATCACTGGGGAACCAGTGCAGAATTTCTAAATTCAGCTTCTGTATAGTTGACAGCTTAAGTGAGGGGTTGATATTTATTCAGTTTTTATACTTTCTCAATTAAAATTACTTACACATCAAAGATAGGTTTATAGCAGTGAGTGATTTTTTTGAATGACAGAAGTTTTTTCATTAGAAACATGCTCTTAGATGTGTATGTGTTTTGCAATGAATGCCATAGTTGTTACTGCCAAATGTAACAACAAGGGTGAAAGAAAATAGTTGATAATATAGCCAGAGATGATGTATAAGAGACTGCAAGGAAATAGCTGATCATTTACATTCCTGTAACAGTGGTGTTCTGTACAGAGGAAAGTTTGGGAGGTGTGAAGGAAAAGTGTGAAGAAAACTGTTTGGATTAGGTTGCACATTGATCTATCTGCTGTCTTTTTTTGCAAGATGTAATATTTTTCCATGTTATTCTTCTTTGTGGTAGAAATAAGGGCTTCTATACTTAGCTGAATATCACATAAGGTAAGAATGCAAAAAATGTTAAGAGTGTTCCTTTTTGGAGGATCACTTGCCTCAGAGACGTTTGTCTGAAGTCATCTTTAAGAAGCAAGCTTTTAGGTCTAGAGATTTCATTAAGTAGCACTCACATATTAAATGCCAAAATGTGGAACTTTATGTGAGTATTATATAAGACTTGCCATGCAATTTAAAAAATGAATTAGGAAGTGTCGGGGTTTCAGTTCACGTAGCAGTAATTATTGCATAACACCTCCTAACAGTTTTGCTGGTGACATTTTATAGCTAAGCTGTATTTGGAGTGCCGGAATCAGAAACTTTATTAACTTGAGTAACATTTTTAAAGTCCATGAACTCTACTCAAGATAGACAGGTTCTGTTAATTAAAACCTGTATCATAATGATCTACCTGCCTTTGTATGGTGGAGGTAGGGTTTCACGTGGAACTCGTCCTTTCCTGTTCTACCAGTCAAACTGAACAAAATCTTCACATACCTCTAGGGAATACTGCTAAATTCAAGGAGAAACAGAATTTGTAAGGAGTATGTTTCCTTTCAATAGCGAGAAAACTTCATTATTATTTCAAGCATGATTGAGAACAATACAGATTCACAGTTTTAATGTTAATTTTTTTAGCAAGAACATTGTCATTAACATCTTTCCAGAAAACAGTTGCCTTCCATGTTTGGTGGGACATAGTAAAAAGACTGGGTTTAGTTCTACTAAATGCTGTTTGTGTTTTGTTGTCACAGTTGCACGTGGTTTGGGATGACTGTGTTCTTGCATGGGCAGTGTCCGGGGCCCTGTCAGAGCCCCTGGACTGTCAGCCTTTTTGGGTGCTGCAGTGGATCCCCTCGTGCTGGAGCTTCACTGTGCTAGTGAAACCTTGAGTAAATGCCTTTCTTAGTCTTTTACTTTTTACATTGGAAATTACTGGGGAAGGAGACTTGTGCGTGTGGAATTGAGCACTTGAATTAAATGGGAGGTTCCCAAAAATTGAGTTTGGAATACAAAGCTGGGATACTGGGCTGAGATGAAATGCCAAAGCTGGGGGGACTGCCCATTGTCCCATCCTCTGGAATAAAACACCTGCAGCTGTGATCCTGAATCCCAGTCTAACAAAAATGCCAAAGCCTGACTCTCTCCCACACTTGTGTGCCTCATCATCCCTTTGGGTCTAAATGGCTGCTTGTTCTTTCCTTTTAAAGTGGAGAGGCCCCCAGTTACAGACCGGCTTAGTAGTCATAGCATTCCCCTAGGAAGTGAGAGACCTGTGGATCACATCTCCCTAATAACCAGACTGTGGGTTTGGCACGTGGTGTCACCAGCTGTCCCTCCTCATGAAGCTTTGCCGTGCTGCCAAAAGAGATGCTCTCAGTAAAGGCAGGGAATGTACTTCACTGTTCGTTCAGTGAAGCAGTTAGCTGGCAAACAGTTTCAGCAGAGTAATTTCCCATGCCACTAGTAGTTTTGCACAATGACATGCAGTACAAGAATTAAAACAAATGGACTTTCCAATTGTAAAATCCTCAGTGAGCAGGGAGCACATGCACAGTGCGGTCAGCATGTGAAGCATCACCAAGAACCACTGAAACACTAAGGGATTTTAGGCCAGTGTCTAGCAGAAATTTCTGATTGATATGGGAACCTAATTTCATAGGAGGATAGGGATAAATCGAAATACTTCATCATAACATGGTTTTGGACTGGAATTTGAAAGATAGCAAGTCCCTGGATGGAAGAAGAGGTGAAGGTGATGAGTCATGGCATAGCTATATGCTGCCCAGGTAATAAGCACAGTACCATGAAGTTGCATGGGAAGTACCAACAAAATAATTGCATCTTTGCTCAGATTTATGCATGTTTTCAGAAACACATTTATATGTTCTTGGTTCACGGGTATTGAAGTCATACTGTGTAGCAAACAAATTTTCAAAGCATTGATGTGGCTGGACTTTTTTACCTTGGCAGGTGTCCTTCTCCCTGTTTTCCCTTGGAGCAGGCTGCTCACTGGCTGTTGTAGCTGGCACGGGATGCACCACCACAGCTTTTCTTCCAGCCCAACCTTGTTGCAGGCTGTCCTGGTGTTTTGCATTGATATGGGGTGAAAGCATGTATTTGGGAAACACTGCATTACCAGGTTACACAGGGGCTGGCTTGAAAAAATGGTGAGAGTGCTGCAAATCTGCTCTTCTGTCAATTATTCAGGAAAGCCATGATAGTGAGTGTCAGGATGGTAAGCTTATTTAGTGCAGTGTCTGGCAACAAACTTTGCTCGCAGTGTGACAGCCCTACTTCCAGTTTTAAGCAGTATCAGAGTTGACTGGGTTAGTTTTTGAGGTTCTATTCCATATAAGCCCTGCAACTTTTTCACTTAATATCTACTCTCCCAGAAGTTAATACTATGGCCAAAAGTTATCTGGGTTTCACATACAACAGGCAGGGTATTGTGCTGTATATCTGCCGGTAAAATAGATAGACAAAGATAAGATTTCTGTCACTTAACGGTTGGCTTTGAATTCGTTTGTACAATGAATGTAAAACCAGCTTTCTTATGCACTTCCTTCTCTCCACGCTTCCACTCCTTTGGCAAAGCAAGTTTATTTTGTTGAAGGTTTTATTTTCTGCTGAAAATGCAGGAAATTCAGACAGCTCTCTTGGAAGCTCCCCAAAGCTAATACAAACAAGATACATATGCTTCTCTTAAAGTAACTAAAAATAAAGTAAATTATTTGAAACTATTTAGCTGTAGAAATTCCCCTGTAAAGAGGAAAGGGAAGTTTATATCATTATAATTGTGGATGCTGTTAAATTATGTTATCAAGGTGAAATTCCCTGTAGTGCCAACTTGTCTGTTCCACACAAAAGAGTATATCACACTGGAGTTCATAATAGCTGCATTACAAGCAGGTGTGGAAGAGCTAACTACTGAATATCCAGAAACATCAATGCTTGAAGTACTCCTTAGCATCTATAAGGCTAGCTGGAAATAATCTGATGAAAAATGAACTGAAGCTGTCCATTTATCTGGATTTTTCTATGGACACAACTGATGGATCAGGAACAGCTTACCGAATTTTTCCTTCTTGATTGTCCCTGGTGAGAGAAAAAAAAAAAAAAAAAAAAAAAAGGCAAAATGTTTGTCTGAGGTTAATTTGGTTAATTTGGTGTTCTTTGTCTTTTGACAGGTGTTCCGTATACAGTCTGTCTATACTTGTTTTTCCATTGTAGACAAAATTGGCTTTAAAGTCATATTCACATCACGAAGTTAGTATCTGATTACAATTACAAGCTTTTATGTTTTCTAATTAATTTATTTTTTTTTTGAGGGGGGGCAATTTCTTTGAAAATACTCCGTGTTAAGAATTAACATTGAGGTATCACAGTAAGAGGCTCAGAAGTGAAGAAAGGCCATTCTTTATAAGGTTGCCTGAGCAACCTTCATTCTCACCTTTTCACTCCATATTCTCTCACCGATATGGTAGCATTCAACCCCACAACTCAGGGTGGGTGGTCCCCACCGACTAAATGCAGCAACACGAATGTGACACAGCCATGCCTGGTAAGCAGAGCATCGTCCTGTAGCTTGCTGAGCATTCCTCTGACTTCCTCCCCATTGCTGGGCTGAGGGACAGGGATCGGGCTCACACAGAGGCAAAGGGAGCAGACGACCTTGAGGGGGCAGTCAGAGCTAGCTGGGAGCGTTTAAAGTCAGAGTGAGTTCCACTGCTTCAGATTCTGGAGTTGCTGGGAAGGAGACTATTGAAGCGTCATGACTGTCATTACCAAGCTAAAGCTCCTTTAAGTAGCTTCTTTGCAGCTTCTGCATACTGTGTGCGCTGATCGCTCAGCCAGCGAGGGGCCTGCAGCGTCGGCAGTTGTGAACTAAAGTCATTGAGCTTCATCATAAAGAAACTTGCACTTTTGAGAATTCAGATGTCAAGGCGTCCTATTACTGGCAGAAAGATACTTCTTGCTAAAAGCCATTAGTTGTCATAACCAGTAAGTTCAGGATTGTGTTTGTACAGGCTTTTTGTCAGCCTGTGTCTCTATCATCTATTTCTTTGATATTGTAGGTGACATTTCCGCTTTATTTCATCAGGTTTCCTTGGATTAAGACTTCAATATGATGTGCCTTCCTTTTTTTCCTTTGCGTGTGTGTTTTTTTTTTTTACCCTATTTACATTGTGCAGGTCTAGCATATTGCATTACCCATCTCTGCTAGAGTGCTGTTTTCTTAGGCAGATAAGTTTCTTCCTCCTCAGATTGTGTTAACTGTATAACTGCCTTTTTGATAGCATTGTTGTTGTGCCATTTCGACAGGCAGAAACCTATAGCAGTTATTTATCTGGAAGTATCAGTTGGCTGGAGAATTGCTGCGATGCGATGTGAGGGCATTGTCAGTGAGAAGTGGGACTTTTTAGTAGACAGTGGTGTCCTGCATCCATATACGTATTGTTGTGTAGTGCGTAGCACCATATATATGGGTCTTGCTGCAAAATAAATGATGCTGTTAGATCTCTGATTTAAAAAATAAAATAAGTTGCAAAGAAGACTTAGTTTTACAGTTATTTTTTGCATTGGGTTGCCTGTTACTATACATACAAGGGAAAAGGAAAAAAAAAAAGTTGCATTTAAGTGAATCCTAGCTTGTAATAAATAAATACCTAATCACACTGTAATACATGTGGACAAGAGGTGAGGTTAAAGTTTGTGCGCTAGTGCTTTTTCGCCTAAAGCAAGTTGTAATTATTTTGTTCTCAATCCTGAAAGCAAGACTGAAATATTTCCTTGAATTCAGCTGAACTGTTGCTCCAGTGAGCTGGCAGTTGCCTGCTGAACCATTAATCCCACTCAGGTGTGAGTGGCTGTGCCCTGAAGCTGTCAGGGGGTGTCCAGCAGGCTGCGAGCCCCCCGTCCCTGCTGGTGACAGGGCCAGCAGCACGCAGTGACCTGCCGTACCGCGACTGCTTCCTCGCTGGATTGCAACAGAGCTTCGCCGTCTTTCTGGGTAAATGGTCAAAAATGTGGAATGTCATTGAGAAATGTATTAACATCCAGCTTGCATCCCTGCTATGAAATACACAGGGTACCACCCAGCACCAGGGCGGCACTGGGCTTACAGCCTGCTCCCGGGGAGAAGGAGACCCAGGCTCAGGCAAGGGGCTGAGGAGCAGCTCGGGGCTGTAGCAGGAGCAGTAGTGCTTGGATCAGTTCTGCTGTGATGGCACGTCTGGTGTGGCAGCTGAAGGCTGGCTGTAGGGAAAATCTCTCTGCTGAATTCACTGGCTGCAATTGTGGAGAAAATGGCTTCCCCAGGTTACCAGAAATCTTAAAAAGTGTTCCTTTCTCTGAAACTTAATACAAAGCTTACTTCATCCTGAAAGACAGCCTCACGTCCACCCTTGCATATATAGGTCCCTTCCTAATGTCACAAGTGACTGAAATTCTGATTCTCAAATGACTGTTATTTTCCATATAAAGTAGCATAGAAGGAAAGAAAACAAAGCTTAATAGTTTTGCCTTTTTTTTTTTTTTCTGTTTTTTTTTTTTTTTTTTTTTTCTGTTTTTTTTTTTTTTTTTAGACTATAGTATAATAGCTGGAAGTTACATAGTGTAAGTTATGAGGAATGATTAAGGAAAGCTAGCCAGGATGATACGTGGAGAGGCCTACTTTATTCAGCTAAGAATTATTAATATTTAGAGACTGGAAATTTGCATTTATTCATAACAGAACTTTTAAACATTTCTCCATTATTATAAATGTTGAAGTGAAATCAATGACAAATTAATTGAAAAGGATAAGCGCTGGGAATGTTCACATGTGAAAACTGAAAGATAGGTACCATAACCATCTCTGGAGGTCCCTTCAACCCCTACAATTCTGTGATTCTGTGATAACCAAAGCAGGTTTTTGGTGACACCAAGCTCTTACATCCTTGATAGAGTGATTTAGGTGCTTTATCTTCTTGGGGGTGAACATGTCTGTAAGGAACATAGCTAGAAGCATCTGCATGGGGGTTCGTATTTGTGCTGCTTTACATCTATATCGTGTTACACAAGCTGTGTCGTTTTGAACTGTTTTTGCACTGCAGTATCTTTTAGCAGTAAGTAAGCATTAAATTCTGTGGAAGTCTTACCCAGCAATGGTATTTCAGGATGGTCAGAAAGTTTAACATTCAGCTCCAGTTGCCTTGGCTTTGCACATCGGATTTGTGTTTCTTTTTAGTATTTATCAAACTCAAGTTCTTTTTCTGCAGATAATGTTCTCATTTCTGCACTGGTCATGTTTTCCTCATCCTGTCAGCTTGTTTCCATTTTCTTTTCTCTGGCATTATCACTTGTTTGTTCCTTTTTCTTTTAACAGGAGAGGTGCAGATTACCCAGAGCTGTACCTGGCTCTTTTGTATTTGTTGTTGCCTGGTTTGTTCCTTGTGCAACCAGAACATGACCAGGCTTCTGGCCTCTTGCCTAGCTGTTTCTGCTGGAAAATTGAAATCTTTGCAAAAAGTTACCACATTTAATTCCTATCCTGAGGAGGAAACATGAGAAAGTTACCCAGGATTACCAACAGCAATGTTAGTGCTGTGCCTGTATTCCCTTCCCCTTTTTTGACTAGGTTTCGATCTCAAAGAGTTGCTACCAAGCCTTTACCTTTCACATTTCTTTTAATGATTAATATAATTATTTCTATGGGCATAAAAATGCAGGGAAGGCTAGTACTCGTGGTTATCGATAGAAGCATTATCCCAAGAACTATTTTGTAAAGGAATGCTGTAATTATTTTAAATGTGAATGGCATTTTGAATTTGTCAATTACAAGCAATAGGAAAATGCCATTACTTTTAACTACTCTCTCACTTAAATGTGCTGTTTAATAGATCGAATCTTGTCTACCTGTCCCCCCAAATCAATGTGTGTCTTTTCATATAGCAGCCAGTCCAGTCCAAGGCAGTACTCTCACAAGGTTGCTGTGGATGATGCCTTGCAATGCAGATACATGTTCTGCACTTCAGCTGGGTTCAGCTGGTCTGGAAGTTAATCTGCAACATGATAAACTTTTTCTCTTCAACTGCGAAATGTTTTTATAACCTTATTTATATCTTTCTTGACGCCACATCTAAATGCAGAGGTGCTGTGGCTTGGTGCTGTTGATACAGAGCAACAAAAGCACGCGACATTTTATCAGCTCTTACAGCATTTCTCCATTGTCTAATCCAAACACTGTCCTTGGCTTTCTGCTTGTTTTTTCCTGTTTTGAAAACTTCTAAGCCTTTACAAATGCTTTAATCGCTAATTATAGGAGCGTACAACGCTCCAGATAACATATAAGTGATACTAGGATTCAGTCCCATGTCTCTGTTTCTTATGGAGTTCATTCTTCTTATACATGATTGCTTTTGGTGTAGTGAGTTACAGGCAGAAATTTTCACTGTAGCTGCATTTGGGTCCCAGATTTTTCACCTAGAACACAGTAGCTCAAAAACAGACTTTTGGTTCTGACCATCAGCTTTTAAAAACTTTAAATACTATTAATAAGCAATAACCTATGGTAACTTCTAATTATTTGAAGCTCACCAATAGCAGTCTGCCTTTTCGTGATATAACATGTTTGTAGATGATAATACCATTAACAGCAATTTCTGCTTAAACTACCTGTATTCTCCTGTCTGAAGGTGAACGCATTTTATGTAAAAGCATTTAGTTTTTGAAAAGCAGTTGAGTGGATTGTTCTTTTTCTGGTAGCTGAAGAGATTTCACTTGATTCCGAGTCCTAATATTTCTGGGAGGCTTTAGATAGAAGAGGTGCTCTTAGCAACTCCAATTCCTCATGTAAGGTATGCTTAGACCAGATGGACAGCTGTTCAACAGTTTCTTACAACTTTTTGAGTTGCCTGACAGGTACCAAAATAAAGTCTTAAAGAAATGGAAGCATTCTTTTAAGTTTATTGTCTGGTTTCAAATGCTTTTGGAGTGCCTCTACCATAGTGGCAGAACACCTTGCTCTTTTAACGTACGCATGCTGATGCCAACATGGTGATTTTGGGAAGTACCTCTACTCCCATTTGTCGGCAAGGAATGCAGGCACAAAGGGATGTGGGATTTATGCATGATCACAGAGGAAGTCTGCACAAGTTATGTCCTCTCTGGCTTAGGGTAGCATTTCAGCCACTAGATCCTGCTACAATTAATCTAATGCTCAGAGCTTTTTAAAATGCCACCATAATATAGCATATTCTGAAATAAGTCCAAGTTGATTGGCAAGTATCACTCAACTGATGAGTTAACCAGGTCTAGATTTTTTTTTTTCAGATTCCAGCTGGAGCAATTATTTCAGTTTTTGTCCAGTATTCTTAATTATATGCATTTCAGAGCATCTAAATGGGATACTATTTCTAAGCATTCTAACTAGAAAACCAGAGAGGAACCACCTGCGTTTTGAATGTAAGGATTGTTTCTGTCAAAGAAGAATATGATCCCATTGACAGATTAAGTAGTTGCAGTGATCAGGTTTGTAAGGGTTTTTGCTAATATTGTTAGCTACGGTGGTTGAGGTAAAGTCATTAAAAGAGAGGAGATCCTCGTGTTCAGAACAGAACCTGTGACCTCCACAGTCAGCCAGACATCGTTGTTAAAGAATAAAATTCATTTGGAGCACACACCAAATATTGTTTCTTCAAGAGAGCAAAAAAAAAAAAAAATAAAGTCATCACAAATTTCCTTTGTATATGCAGAAGACAAGCTGTGGGGTAACTGGATTGCAGTGCTGCTTTGTTTCAGCAGCAGTATGAGAACAGGCTTCCCCTTCTCTGCAGTTCTCAGTGCAGTGGAAGAGCTGGAGGAGCGGGTTCAGGGAATGATGCAGCCTTCTGCCCTATCTATGTTTGCAGGAAGAAACTGTCATTACATATCTTTGCTTTGAATTGTAAGTAGCCAGAGCAAAGTGGTAGCAAAGATTTTTACTCTTTATATGAGTCTAACCAGGATAGTGACAAGTTCCTGTAGTCTCTTCTGCCTTGGTAAGAGCAGTGGCATTTATCTGACAAGTGATGATTCCTGCAACGCTACCCTATAATAGAAAATAACTCAGCTGGGTACAGATTGAATGACAGTCCAACAAAATGCTGTTGCAAGTACAGCCTCATTATGAAGTATTTAAGTGCCTTATGATAACTCAGAAAATGACTACTTTGCAGGTAATCAGCAAAAGCAAGTGCCAGTGGTTTCAGTGTTCGTACCCAGCAGAAAAACTCAAGCCGGTTTGGCATGATTCACATTCTTGCCAGACCTGTAAAGTCTGACCTTTGATGTGGTGGGGAGACCTAGTGATAGGAACAAAGTAGATTTGCCTTTTTCCCCTGTCCCAGGGGAGGGCAGCTTTCCAGCCTGAACAACCTCATCAGGCATATCCTGATGTGCAGCCCGAGGAGAGAAACCCAGCAGGCTGCCTGTGGTTAGACAGTGCCAACACACATGCCAGCTCGTACCTGGTGGCAGGCTGTTCAGCTTGGAGAGTTTGAGTTCAGTAATCATCCAGAATGATGTGTCAGAGCCATCGACAAGATGAAAAGCTCTACAAGTTTATCTTGAGTGTTATGGCTTAGTGCACTACAAAAGGAGATTTCTTTTTTCATTTATTATGAGTGTTCTTCGATGCTGAATTAAAAAAAGAAAGGCCAGGGACAAAGTCTGGAGAACAGAACAGAGGCAAACATTCAAGGTACTATGTGTTTTGATGCAGTCAATTTTCCTCCCTTGTCATTGCTGCTTCCCTTTTTATTTTTCTGATTT
Source organism: Aythya fuligula (assembly GCF_009819795.1). Taxonomy (NCBI): domain Eukaryota; kingdom Metazoa; phylum Chordata; class Aves; order Anseriformes; family Anatidae; genus Aythya; species Aythya fuligula. Next base: position 2,203,902 of record NC_045593.1, read on the forward strand.
TTCTTACTGTTTCCACCTCTCTTCTTCTCCCTGTTCCCTATCCCCTACCTCCCCCTGTCAAGGGACCAAAAGTAAAATGTGTGAAACTAAATTGATGTTGAACTGCTTTTACCTAGCAGAGGAAGGATTGAAAAGACTGATGTTCTTTTAACCCTTAATAAATTTGGCTGCAATATTTGCTCTTTGCGATGAGATGATGGTTCCTGTTGAGAAAATCAAGCTGTAAGGCTGAATACTAGAGTGCAATGCATTCAGTTAAGATTTTGGTTATTACCGGAGAAAACAGATCTCTTTCCAGATACTCAGGCATGCCAGATTAGTTCACCATTGAGACATTAACCAACTAATAGCTCCATTAGTAATAATTGCCTATGCACTGTCTTTATTACCTAATATATTTTACAATGGAAAAGGGCACACTAACTTTTTATTCCTTTCTTAAAGGCACAAGACCTGAATGTGATCGAGGAAGTGATCCGAATGATGTTAGAGATTATCAACTCCTGCCTGACCAATTCCCTTCATCACAACCCAAACTTGGTGTATGCACTGCTTTACAAGAGGGATCTGTTTGAGCAATTTCGAACTCACCCTTCCTTCCAGGACATAATGCAAAATATAGATCTGGTAAGTGATCTATTATTTAAAGGATGCTTACACTTTGTTATTTGATCTCTTTATCCTTTTTGAGAGGTGGAAAATATTCATCTCTATCAGTTTCTTTTAAAATGTGTTCAGATGTTGAGTTCCCCTCCCCTGTTCTCTGGGCCTCCAATGTGACTTATTTTGGGCAACATCTTTTATTCAGCAGAGCTAGAGGGATTTGGAGATGCCTCTGGTAAGGAATTCCCAACCTGTGACACATCTTTCACTTCCTTTAAGGAAGAACAGTGTCAACTTCTCTTAACTGCCCCTTGTTATAAGCCTGTCTTTCAGAGGAAAAAAAGCTGGATTTCATTATCAAGAAATCATCTTTGTTTCTGTTACTCCTATCACAATTCTAATTAACGATTATGGGGGACTTTGTTAAATAGCTATGAGCAGGCACTCAATTGCCTCATTGCCTGACCTGTATCTGAACATATGTTGCTTTCACCTACAAAGTGTCTCTCCACACCACTCAGCAATCCTGTTGGGTAAGTAAATGCTTTAGAAGAAAACAAAAGGAAATAACTTGGACCAGAATTTGTTACCAGTGTGGCTCTCCATGGACTGCATATTGGCATCTGACTTTGGATAACAGTTAGCTGTTAGCTGATTTCTGCTACATTTCATAGTGGCATTAATGCTAATATTGAGGACCTGAGTAATGATTCCTGCTAGAAAATAACAGATGTAAAGTGCAAGAAGCCCCTGTATGTCCTCCAGGCAGTATTTACAGAGCTGAGCAATGCTTGAAGTCATGCTGTGACCTCTGGATGCAAAATGCTGGAAGTGGAGGCCGAACAGGGTGCTAAATTTCTTGCTGCAGTGAATAGGGCATTTATTCAGTATGAGTAAAAATCTGCAGAGGTTATTTTTTGATTTGCTTTTACTTTAAAATACTACAGAAGATTGACAGATTTTTGATGATCCATAAAGGAAAGTAATTTTTACTCTTGACAAAAATGTAGAAGTGAAACCCTGTTCTGTACCTAAGCCTTCCTCTTCTGTTCTCACTTCATATTTTCTGGTCATGCAAGAGTTCGGAGAGCAGAGGTTTCAGAGCTCAAAACTCTCCAAACTTTTGGCAGCTGCAGAGTACAGACAGCATGATACTGCCTGGATGATCAGGACAAGTTGTCTCCAGGTTGTTTAAAGCAGAACTGGGTACAGTCAAGATAACTGTTCTTCATTCCTGAATGAGATAGGGGCCTTCTCTGTCTGCATGTCCAGAACCAGGAAAACCAGTGGTTGGCAGGTCCTTGTGCCTTATAGCTCCTCGCCTTCCACAGAAAGCAGCATGTCCTTTCCCTTTTAACAGTTAAATGTAGGTTTTCCTCGACGATTTAAACAGTTCCTCCCCAAAAGTATTTAATATTGGGTTACAGCATAATGCCAGTTATATTCTGAAACTATTTAAAGCTTTCCAGGGGAGCATGTTGAATTTTTAAATAGCTCCTTTGTTAGAGAAGCGAGGATGTCAAAAAAAGATTTTTTTAAAAATGTACCTGTCACCAGCTGGCAAGTGGTGAGAGCTGTCAGGCTTGCAGATGTGAATAAAATATTAGATTCAGCTGACTCCTCTTCCAGCCTGCCACATCCTCCAGTTCATACATGGTATCAGCAGTGCTACCATCCTGTATAGAACAAGCCTTTGTCTTGTGTGCTAAAGCCAAAAATTTTGTACTGGTCTTTCTACCACTTGAAAGACCTGCAAAGCACGTTAGCGTTGCTGTACACGTGGGCAGTATTTGAGAAGAACCAAAATGAGATGCTGGCTCCCAAACTTTGCTCCAGCATTTCTCTGCAGTGATGGAGGTGAGAGCTCTGTTGTCATGGCCACACAGGATGGTGAGATCACATGAAATCGAAGTGTGCTTCTGGCTCAAGAAATTCCTAAAATATGTTGTTGGAAGCTAGGAGGCTGTGTTCATGGGAGGATATGGGAGGATCTCCCTCTTCTTGACCTGCTCATATTCTTTTTTTTTTTTTTTTTTTTTAACATCCATCCCAGCCAACTCTTAGAGACAACATGGTGAGCTAGCCAGGTTTCTTGTGTGGCCTGGGATGCTTATTCAGAGAGTGAATCCACCAGCTTCCTATACACCAAGGAATTCCTACTGGGTTTGATGCTGCCGTGCTCAATGTATAGCAGTGAAGTTGCCACCCTGTATGTGTGGCCCAAAGCGTGTAGATGGTAGGTGTAAATGCCAAGAGCTGCAGCTTTTAGTCACGGGATGTGGAGAGAAAAGTTACCTTTCCCAACCCCTAGAGCCTGTCTGCAGGGTCTGTGCTGCGTACTGGTTCCATCCATGGGTTCTTTTACACAGGGAAGTACACCTGGATTATGTCCACCCACCCTACTGTGGAAGCGTAATTTCCATCACCAGATGCCACTAGGTGTCTATGTGAGCAGGTGTATGTTCTGCCCTGTGTCACTGTGATGTCCCCCAGTGCTTCAGCAAAATCCTTCTTACATAGATAGGGTGTAAGATTTTATTGTCCTAAACTGTACTACGGATTTGTATTTGGAACAGAAATACTACTAGATGGCATGGTAGTGCTCTCTGTTGAAGAAAGCTGGCCAAAATACTGCATATGAACAATCTGTAATGATTTTTGGGCAGTAAAACAGTTGCTAGGTTGCCATGTCATGAATATATAAAATAAGAAAGATATATATTTACTTCAGTAATTACTGTTTTTAAACCAAAATAGGAAGCACAGGAGAGGTAAAAATGCTAAAAAAAAAATAATAATAATAATAACAATGAGTTGGAAAATGTACTAAGAAAATAGTAACTTGTAGTTTACTGTTCAGATGGAAAGAGGCATCTGCTGCAGTCCTGTGTGGGTATGCAAAGGGATTATAGCCCAGAAGCCCAGAGGTGTCCTCTCAGCCTGCTCATGCTAGTGATGTGCTGGCTGGATTACTCTGGGTTTAGGCACCATGGAAGAAGTTCTAGGGAGAAACAAGAGCAACGAGAGCTGTAGAAAGCAGGACTTCTAAGGACAAGTAGAACAGGTGCTGATTAGCCCAAAAGACGACTAGACCTGATATTTTTCAAATAAAACACAGCTGTGAAGAGAAAGTGAATAACCTGTTCTGTGTACCTGTGGCATGTAGGGCAAGTGACTCGTGTAAATTGTAGCAGAGGAGATTCACAGGTAGGCTTAAGGAAAGACTTTGTGATGTTTGTAATAATGAAGCACTGTGGTAGATTTCCAGGGACTTAACACTGGAGAGCTCCAGATCGGACCAGCATTTGACTGGTGACACTGGGGCAGGAGACAGAGCAGAAGTGTCTGTAGGCACATGTGCATCCGAGTACGGCTTTGCAGCTCAACCAGCTGCTCGGAGCAGGGTGGCAATTGCCCAGATTAACTCCGTGCAGACTTTGGCACGGTAGCCCAGGACTTTGCCTCAGGGTTTGGACTATTCAGTTTACTCTGCAAAGGTAATCCCGGAGATAACAAGTAACCTCTGTGAGCTTCACAGCTGAGGCAAAAACAGATGAATGTTTAAGGGGTCATCAGCATATAGAACATTATTTTATTGAAAACTGTATTATACTATCTACCTCTGGGTTTTTATAGATAAGCTAAAAATCACCATTGCCAGCTGATTGGGAACATATGGGAACAGTTAATGCTGTACAGAAGAAACTGAAATCAAAATACCTTCTGTTTCCCATTAATTTACTTTTCATTTTAGAAAGTCATCTTAATGGGATATTGTGCATCTTGTTTAGCTAAATGGGATATTCTTCCTCTGGATGGTGAACAAAGAGGAATGCCACGGTTCCTGTTCTGGCCTACTGCAGAAATGTTTCAGCTGTGAGCTCTCTCCGTGCCTCTGTTTTCAAGGTGGTCTATAATTTGGTCAGCAGGCTCACATGTGCCAGGAATTTGGTGAAGACTCTTCACTAGTAATTTCTAAAGATGAGTTTGGTTCATGACCATCATAAGATCTCGTTGGCTTTTATTACTTTCATTCTTCCTAAGTCTTCTGTGAGCTACTGATAGATATCGTGCGGTTGAACAGGCTTATCTAGGAGCTGCTAGAATTTTGTTTGCAAAATAGCCTGATAGAAATCAGGAGGTCGAGAGCAATGGCTTAGTGATGCAAAGGATCAGATTGATGCAATTTCCTACTAGGAATTTAATTCTCCAAAGACATTTCCCTGCTAGATTTTAAAATTAGTTGAGCTGGCTTGGCTCTGGCATAGCAACTTCTATTTCAAGACCTGCAGGACTTGCTGTGAGCATGAGAACTAATTTTTCATGGTTTTCCTTAAAAAGCCTGCAGAAAAACCTTGATCCTGCTAATTGTTAGAGGCTGGCTAATAGCTTTCAGTGTTTTTTTTTTTTTTTTCCCTTCTCCCCACTCCTACCCATTCTCTTTGCCAGGAGCGAGGAATTGGAAGCAGAGCACCTTGAAAAGGTCACATCTTTGAATGTACTCCTAGTTTCAAGGTGAAGCTGAAAACCTTTTCAGTACTTCAAGTACCTTCAGTACTTCAAGTCTGCTGATAAACCTTTTGCGTTTCTCCTGCTATTGAACTACCTGGAGCAGTTGCTTCCCTTCTTAAACAGGGTGGCTCTAGGGAGGGTTGTTTTGCTTTTTTCCCTCCAGGACAGAGGATGACTGTCGGCTACTGAACGTAGCTGTGATTTATGTTTTCCTTAGGAAGCTACTTAGATGAAGTGCTAATCCTGTGCTACCTTGTAACAAGAGGTTTGTTTTCCCCTTTTCTTCTCCTTTTGGTGCCATAGCGTGTTACTCTATCAGCGGTGAACAAGGCTGGAAATGTTAAATAGCAAATGTCAAAATGTGTCTTTCTCTTCCCATCACTTCACACAGAAAATGAAAAAAAGGAAACGAAAAAGGAATCCAAACTTTTTAATTTGCTGTTAAGTTGTTTTTCTCTTTTGCAGAGCTAACCTTGAAAATTGTGAGCAGAGGAGGCAACAGTGAATTGCACTGTTATTTTTAGCTGCAGGAGAAAGTGAAGAGTTGTAGTGTTGGCTAGGCAGCACTACTGCATGTGAACGGATTTGGGGCCTCACAGCACTTCAGTTTACACTGAAAGAATCCAAGTGGAGAAAACATCTTGTCCTTGATAGCTGTGCTACCTGGTCTGTGCTATAGTAAATAAAAATACATATTTCTTCACCTCAGACTGTCAGTCATATTGAAAACAATAGATGGACAAAGTAATAGACTCTGTGGTTATTTCCTCATAACTTAAAAAGAAATCTCCAAAACCTAAAATGTCACTTTTAAATCTAAATCATTTTAACTTTTTTTGTAGCACTTTTAATCTCTGGAAATACGTTGTAAATTTCTTGTTTAGAAAACAAAAGGACTAAAGATGAGTCTCAGGAAAAAATGGCCTCTTAAATAGAAATGTTTATGAAAAACAATTTTGGAAATCACTATAGAAAATGGTTTTTGTTTAGAGGTCTTGAGTATATTATGCCACCAGAACTTGTGCTGCAGTCTATACTGCTCAAGAAATCCCTGAGCTGATGGCAACCAAGCCATGCAGCTGCATGCACATTGCACAACCAGAATTAGGTGCTCTGGAGAGGGCAAAGCACTGCACCCTCCAGATACACAGTTTTATCTGGACATTGATAATATATTCCTGATGAGGGGTTGTTTAATCCAGGATTAAACATGCCTTTTAATCTCTGTTAATATGGAAGCCAGATAGGAGAGAGCTTTTTAAAATGGGCTGTGTTCCTTGCATGGAGAGGGCCTTTCAGCACACGTCATGACTTGGATCTAGATAATTCACAGGGTCTAGTTAAGCTTTGCATTGCAGGGTTTGCAGTTATTTTCAACTTTCATAGACCAGTTACCCAAGTGATCAGTGAGAGAATAACTTTCAGAATATCAAAAATAGGTACAATAAAAAAAAAAAGTCCATCTGTCTAGTTTTCATCTGTTGGGATCTGCTTTTTTCTATTCTTTAGAATAATGTGCTCAGCATTAGTTTTTAAAGCATGTGCTAAAACTTGAAACCCATTTAATACTATCCAGACATTTCGCTTTTTCTAGTTTGTTTTCTTTTAAGTGGACACAGAATTGAAATCTGTTCATTTTCAAGATTATTTTAAATGCAGCTCTGTTACTTATGTGGGGAAAATAATTAAAGCTCCTTCAAAGGAAAAGGCTACTTTTCCTTGACATTATGTTAAGCTTTCATTTTCATCTTTTGTATTTGGGCAGATAAGTAGGTAAAGTGTTTGACCTTCAGGTACAGAGATGGGAGCTCGGGAAGTAGGGAGGTCATGCTGGATGCTTTTTGATTTTATTGCTAATATAATGTTAATAAGCAAATGCCTCTTCTTGTATGTCCTCTATATAATTCGTCTCATTTTTGTTGTTGTTGTTGTTGTTGTATGTTTTTTTTTTTCTTGTAACCAGTATCTCATAGGAGTACTCTACTATCACGGTTACAAAAATAATTACTCCAGTTCCATTTTGTCTGAAGTAGAAAGACAAATAACACTTAGAGATACGTATTATTATTTAAGTGGATATTTTTAATTTTAGTCTTCAACTACATACCAAAAATAGCAATTCAAAATTCCTTGAAATGCTGACATGCCCTGTAAATATTGGAAGCCTATCTCATTTTTGTTCTTTGTGGAATATAACTCAACCAAGATTAGTACCTTTATCACACAAATATAAAAAACTTTTAAAAACATGTTCAGATTGGAGCGCTTGTCTTTCCAAAATAGGAAATGCCAAGATTCACATAGTATCTGCAAGCTTCACTTGTTTATGTGTATGCTTTATGATAAAATTCTATCCTTTTGATTAAAAGCCCAATATTAAGTTTTGCTTTTGTTGTGGTTTAGAAGAACTTGAGCTAGCAAGGAACACTAGTGAGATGTATTCTCTGCATGAGCCTGCCCTGGGCGAGGATAGGTTTCACCCATGATTACTGACAACAGACAAGTGTTGAAATGAAAGAAGGTGTTTTTTCTTTCGAAGTTTGTGGGCAACTTTCTTGTTTCTATAGAAGCTGTGTATCCTCTACCAGCAATTTGTCCCAGACTCTATGCCAAAACCATGTCAGCCTCCCTCTGAGGTCCTCCTGCTCTTTGTGCAAGCTGTTTCTTGCCATTTTCCTGTGTAATTTCTGGTTCCTCCCTCCAGTGCCTTCACTTATAAACTCAGCACATCTTCCTGTTCCTTTATATTTTTTTTCCCAAGGATTGGAGATCCCAGCGCTGCAGTCAGTCCTTATCTGTTAGAATGTAAAACCTACCTGCTGCTTCTGCCAGAGGCAGTGAAATTCTCCCCTCTTATTCAAGTACGGAGATAATCGTAACAGCCATACAGAAGGTTAAACCTAAATTTTCCCTTGACTGGTTTTCATGCTTCTGTTGAGTTAAATAAAACAGAATCAGAACAAAAAAAACCACATTTTTATAGATATATATACACTAACCCAAAAAGCAGCTTGCAGCAACTGTCATCTCTGTATCCCACTTGGTGCTTCACAGTTTCTAAAGAAAATTGTTTGGAGATCCAGCAAATCTACCTGCTCAAAACAAGAGCTAGAGTTTCGAGGATCACAGGAGAGGAACAACAAATTTGAATCCCAAAGAAATCAAGCCATCAGCTGTCTTTGTTTTATTAACAGCAGCTGAGCTGGGAGGCATAATTAGGGTAATGGTTTCTGGCTCCAGCTGTGTCTCACTACAGAACAAAGAGAGCTCAGCAGAGATTTTGTAGCATAATACACTCTTCCCCCTTCTACTTGGGAGAATTAACAAAGATTACTTGATGCGCTGGAGGTCACAATTCAGCCACAAGCAAACATTGCCACTTTGCAGAGAAGAGTGTGTCCAACACGTATGAGAAGTCGGGCAACCTACCAGCAGCGAGTGAAAACCACGCATGGCCCCAACCAAGGGGCAGCTGGGTGCTCACATATGCACAGGCTCTGTGAAGTTCCTCTGACCACCTTGTGCTTTCAAAGGACTCTAAGTAGGTGTTGAAGTTTTGCCCCATATCTTTTTCTTATTGTTCTGAGCTTCAGTTCCCCTGCGTGACTGACGAGTTCCTCTGGGAGAAGGGATGGGGCTTGCAAAATGTGCTCTTTTTTGGATGAAAGGAGCTATAGAAATGGAGGTTTTCTGATGTCCCACATGGAGAACTGCCGGTGGAATGTCTGCTGCTGGTGTGACCTACTGAGCTTGGAGAGGGATAAAAGTTAAAGCCTGACCTAACTGTGTTCTATCTAACAAGGACCAGCTGGGTCACAGAAAGGGGGGCTGGAGGGGAAATATGATGAAAATCATCTTGGCCTCACCAGGGAGAATGAGAGCATTGAGAGGGAGTGTACAGGTCCTTGGGCCTGGGATTTGTGATGGAGGAGGTTTATGAGGGACTTTGGGTAGTTAATTTGGAAAGAAGAGAGGTTTTTTTGGTTTGGTTTGTTTTTTTCTTCAAGTCACTGTGGGTTTGGATGCTACAAAACCACTGGGCAAGTCGTGTAGACTCTTGTAGTTGTATTAAGGTATTGAATGGTTTTCTTAGAGCCCCCAGTGTGGGAGTCATGGAAAATAAAGGGATTTTACTTTAATACTTGAAAACTAAACTAAATTTCTGGCCCAAACTATGAAAAAGTGGACAAGAATGCCCTGAAAATCCTGCCTGAGAAGAAGGATAGGATTATAAGCCATGTTTCAGTGTGCAGTACTTGAAAATCTTAATTTATTAATTCAGCTGTATGTGTTAGATTGTAAATTCATCCACACATTGAAAACAGGACAGCAAGAGAATACTGATAATTATGCTAATTTGTCATTAACAAAGTTTTTCTAATTGTGACACAAGCCAGGACATGCTTATTCTTTAAAAAGTACAGATGTATTTATACAGGGAAAGAAGATGAAAGCTTCATGTGTAAATTGATACAAAGATCTCTTCTTTTCTATTTGTTTATGTGCTCTGATTTTTCATTCCAGGTGATCAGCTTTTTTAGCTCCCGATTAGAGCAAGCTGGAGCTGAACTGTCAGTGGAGCGGGTTCTGGAAATCATCAAGCAGGGAGCTGTTGCTTTGCCCAAAGACAGGCTAAGAGTAAGTGCTCGAGACCTCGTCAATTAAAGCGTACTGTTCAATCAATTACATACATACACTTTATATCAGTAATGTCAAAACATCATTTCTCCTATCAGTAGTGGCTGATAAGGGATTACTTTTTGGATTGCAATATGTATATGTTTTCATTTAAATTCGTAACTTGTACTAAATGTTTGGGTGAATTTTCTTGAATAGTTATTAAATTTAAATGTGGAGGAATTAAAATCTGCTAAGGCTAAGTTTTTCTTCATGATCTAAGATGCACCTCTCTGTGTGTTATTAAGATGTAACCAGAATTTTGTTCTCATTTTTTTTGTTAGTACATTCTTCTTTCTCTAGAGTTCTGCATCTCCATTTAGGTCTACATAACATGTTACAAAGATAAATTTCTGTGGTTTTAGTGTCGGGTTAAGAATAAACCAACCCAGTAAAAATCAATTCAGGAACTGCAAGTCTGGTCAACACGGTTGTGAGCTTTCTATATAATCCTGAGCAGACCCCTCTGTTCTCTTCTGAGAATCTCAAATCTCACAAGGGATTCTCACAAGGGATTTACCAACTTGACAGGTTTTGTGAGGCTAAAATCCATTAATGGCTGTGTGATGTTTAAATACTGCAATCATGAAATCTGTGTAAGTACGTACACAAATGGGAGCTCTGTGGTGTGTTTTTTTTTTACATCCACAACAATTTTTGCTTCTCCACTGTGCCAAGTGTATTTTAAATACTTAATGCAGAACCATTTTTGTTCTTACTCCATGATAAGAGAGCAGGAGCTTCTTCTCAAGACCCATTTCTTTTGTAGTAACTTCAGGAAAATATCATCTGATAAGGCATACTGAGTACACACAGCTACTGGCGACGGCTGGTAATTTATTTATACCCTGGTAATTTTAAAACACCCAGTGGGAATTGTCTATCTGGCTGCATATACTAATGTATTTCCTACAGTTCCCAGTGTCCCTGAGATGGCCCATGTAGCAAGTCAACCAGACTGAATTACTTCAGGAGAAATTGGTCTCTAGTCAGAGCTCTGAGCTGCAGTACAGGAATAGCCTAAATAGCAGCAAAGGAGTTGTTGGATCCAAATCCTTCAGGTTGCACCCGTGCTGCATGATGGTGTTGTGACTAGCCAGTAGCAATGTGTACAAAACCAGGCTACAGAGAAACACTGGACCCTTTGCATTTCCTTTCTGTGAGCTGCTTTTTTTTGTGTGTGTGACAACATTCTTATGTGCAGGTAATTAAAAGCTCTTCTGTTACAAGACTACAGTGATTATTGACATAGAGCCATTGCTAAATAAGTTTGTTGCTTACAGAAATTGAAGGTTTTATCACTTACTTAGTGTGCCAGATTGACTTGCATGTTGGGCCACAATTTAAAGAAGTGTTGTTTCAGGAGTGAAATCCTGTCAAGCTTACGTTTTTGTGCATTAATGATAAAGTGTTCAAATTGACATGTTTATAGTGCCACTTAAGTCAACAAATGAAAATTTTTTGGCAACTACTAAACTCTGTAAGTCCTTACCAAGCAGTACAAGGCTTCCTATTTTAAATATGGTTATAGTGTGACTTAGAATGCTTACCTTTGCTTCAAAGGACTTTAGTTTTGGGGCAGGGTTACCAACTGAATGGTTATGGGGACACAATTCTTGTACCCTGGCCACTTGCACCTACCGGTACCGGATTTTCTCTCTCTTTTTTTTTTTTTTTTCCCCAAAAAAATCCCTTTAATCCCTTTGCTATGCAAGAGTTTGGTCATAGCAGGTTACTCTTCTGTGTGGAGAAAGCTGGTGACACTGACATTGGCATCAACAACTGCATGCATTAATTTGTAGATGCTCATAACTCCCTTTCTTTTCAAAGACAGTAATGGTGAGTAGCACACAATTCCCTCCTACAGAAATCACGTTGTAAGTCTTCATACCATCTGCCCTTACATTTCTCTCATAAGGGTCTCACAAGTCTCACTGTTTTTCAGGCCTTCCTCCTCTAGTCTCTGAGGTCTCCAGGGGAAGCTATTCTAAAGCTTGACAAAATCATATTAAGATCAGACTAAAGATATAGTTACACAATAACGTTGGCAACTCTGAGGAATTTCAGCAGCTAAATAAAGGAGAAAGCTTTAATCCTCATGTCTTTAATGACACTCTCTGGGCATGTCTGGATGGGTGGGAGCAGCCCTACCCACATTTGCTCTGCCTGCACAATAGGCCCAGTGGCTGTTCACAACACTGAGCTCCCATCTGTGAGCTGGAAGCTGTATAGCTGCACAGAGCAACTAATACTGCCTGCTGAAAGGACATTTTTCGAGCACATACTAGCTTGGACGCAGCCAATTGACTGAAGTGGCTTCTGGAGAGGAGTTGGCTTGTGCCTGGACAGCTTGGACAATGTGTGGAGGAGTTATGGGTCAGTTGCATCTGGGTTGACACGACCTACACGTAATTACAACGTGAAAAGCTGTGGAGCTTAATCCTGAGAATTTTTGGATCAGCTTTTCAGCTAATTACTAATTAATTTTCCAGCCATCCTTGCTTTTACCATGATATACTCAAGTGCTCTAAAGTAGAGTAGCCCCTGCAGAGATACTACACTTACCTCCTAGAAATCGCCATCTTCAGCTTCAACTCTTTGAGGGAGGTGGTTTAATAAACACAAATTGAGATTTGGAAAAATGAGGAATGAAGCAGCGCTTTTACTCACTTGCTCCTCTACAGCTCAAACAATGGTCTTTTTCCTTATGTGTGAGTACGTAATGTATGCACAGATAAATATAGCGAATGTTTTCAAGTTGCTTATCTTGGCCTTTGTTGAGGAAATGAGCATTCAAGAGGCGTTATATGTATTCAGATCTTGAGCCTTGCTTAGACCATAGTTCAAACATGAATAAAGGTAAACTAAAAATAACAGCACTTAGAGCCATGATCCTGATCTGCATAATGGAGCTTATCAGCTTTGTAGCACACCCTCGTACTCCTGCTCCCTTTCACTGTGGGAAGTAACGTGTGACGCAAAGCAAGCATGTGTGTTAGCAGTAGGGCATGTATGTAGGTATATGCGTAAGGAAAGATACCTTTTCCTGGCAAATAATGGTTGGGAAATGGAAGATACAACTCATATTTTCCTTACAGTTCTGGAGCAACCCGACTGCCATTGAATACAAACAATATAATTAACGTTACTTTGAGCGTATGCTTTTAGCCATGTGCTGTGGAAGGCAGGGAAAGTCCAAGCTGAGTAATTAGCCTTTTAGAAGACTTGTGCATAAACAGAGAGATAAAGGGCAGGTGCTGAAATCAAGAGCTGGTTATTTCTCCTTCGGTCTGTGGGAGGAGATAAATGAAGTTAATATGCCCGTGACTGAGGCAGAAGCCATGGTTTAGAGATAGAGCTGTCTCCTTCGCAGACGAGCAGCCCACAATCCAGGCTCCCTGTTTTATTGCAGAAGCTTATTAAAGGCAATTTAGAGATCATAGTGATAGGTGAAAATTGGCCTCATTCTTTATTTTTATTTTTTAAAGTTCTCAGGCTGCCTTTCTTCCCTTTGGTGAACTATCTGCGCTTTCAGGAGTCGGAGAGTGAGAGAAGCAACACTGTGTCTGGAGCCTGCGAGTTATCTCAGGATTTTAAGGGGAGTTAGCCAGCTGATAACTGGTCTTCTACAATAAGCTGGAAAACTTGTTTCGAATGCCAGCTGTTTACTGGAAACTGGCATTTGGGTTCATGGAATGATCACACTTGGGAGGCCACAGTTAAGGTTTTATAAAAGAAAACTTCCCATTAGCTAAGCCACTTAAAGCAGAGACTTCATTTTCATGAACATATTCTGAGCTGCCCTGCTCCTTTTCTCACTGTGTCAATTAGTATTTTTGTCATCAGTGTGCATTCTGTCATATACTCTTGATGTGTTATACAGACATGCCATTATGCTATCAGCTTGTACCCTTTTGGTATGGTACAAAATTTAATATTTATTGAAGTGCTTTCTAGTTTCACAGGCATTAAAATTTCACAGAACACGTAAAAGGAGCAGAGGTAAAAGCCTTCAATCTCTTGACAGAACAAGCTTTGCATTAGGTGTTAAAAGCACTTTTCGTAGGTTTCCCCTTCTATTAGCCATGTACTTCCAGCTCCTTCCACTTCCATTTGTTTCATAGGAAAAAGCCCCTAATCATCAAGGCACCAGAGAGCAGGGGAAAGCAGTAAATTGTCATGGGATTGCCGGTAGGTACTGCCTGGCAGCCAGGCCAGCACAGCTTTGTATCCTTGGCATATCACCCAGCTCCTGGGGAAGCTGCGCCAACATCAAAAATTCTGCTACCAAAAATGTCATAAAAATAACATGGTTGTTGATGGAGGTGGCAGCAAATGTGTACATCTAGCTCCTGGCTGTGAATGTGTATGGCTGGTCTTTGCTGCAAAGCTGAGTTTTGTTCCTAACCCAACTCCTGGCCACAGATAAAACCCTTTGCTTCAAATGCTGTTGTGCTTTTCCACTTGAATTGGCTGTCTAGAGCAAAGGGGCTTGGCCAGGACTCAGGCATTGCTCCTCAGCTGGTAGAGAAGCTGTGCCGCAATCTGGGCCCGCTCAGCTGCTGCTGGCTGTGCAGGGCCTTCCCACAAGCTGCCTCCCGTGCCAGGCATGAGCGAGCGTGGTGCTGAGCACACGAGGTATGCTCTGCACAGCCACCACGGCAGTGCTGCTGCTGGGACACATCTCTGCGGAGCCAACTGGTCGAGGGGGAGTGCAAAGTGCTTGCACCTATGGAAAGAAGGTGTACCTATAAAAGCAAGTGCGTATTGAACTTGCCAACACTGAGGGAGCCTAAACAGTCTCTGGTTTGGCTGCTGAGCTGTCTCTGGAAAGGTCAGGATGCAGGTAGGAGAGAGGAGATGTCATGTGCAGTCACTTGTACTGTCACACTGTGCAGAGTGGCAGGACGTGGGTAGCACTTGCAACAGTGCCCCACGTTACAAAGAAAATGGTGCATGCGTGTTACCTTATGTGAGAGATCACCCATTGCCCCATCTTCCATTACAGTCACTCCTGGTGATAGCTGCAACACTTTTGTTTCCGGAGTCCTGATGTCCTAAACCCCGCAGTGATCATTTGGCCACAGCAAGATGTGGGCTTTGGAGTCAAGATACAGTGGTTTTTAATGATCTCAAGTAAACCTTGTGGCAGATCTGTGATTCTTAAGCTATGCACAGCTTTCTTGCATTTGTTTAACTGCTGGAAGAGTGCTTCACTACTGTGGGTTTTAGATATAGAGAAGAATGCACAAACTAATTCTGTATGACACTGTAAAGAGGTAGGGGCAGAGGAGGGAGTTAAGGAGACCAGCAACTCCTGTTCAGAGCTCCAGGGCACAGTACTAACCAAGGGAGACAGAAAACTTCCTTAAAAAATAAATTCTCCATCAAATTCTTTCTGTTATTTATGTTTTTCTGACTTAAGGTCAAAGATCTTACTATAGTGGAAGCCGATTGTGTCTAACACATCCTTAGGACTGACATTAGGCAGGCATCTATAATGCAGACTTCCCTTTGCTGACCCTCAATTGCTGTTAACCCTTAGCCTGAAGAAGATCGGATTAGTAAGAGAAGTGTAAGAAACTTTTAAACAAAGTGCTTTTTGGGCTTTTCCAAAATGCCAAACATATGCTAAGAATAATATTTATAGATGGCATATTTCCTTCTGGCAACTTATACCCTCAATTAAGATGTCAAACTTCCCTGCTTCCGTGAGCTGACCTGTAAGTGATGAACAATAATTCATGTGTCTTTTGAAGGCATTCATTTTAGAGGTTAGATTCTTGGAGACCTAGGGAGGAGAAGTATATACTCTACATCCATTGCAAAATACGATTTTGGGTAATCAAGATTCCAGGAAAAATGATCTAGAAAGTTTTTATGGGTCTTGTGGTCAGAAAATAACTTATCATTGAAGCTGTGAGCATGCAAGTCAGACATGTCTGCACTCAGCTGACTCTGGCTAATCTTAAACTGGGATTAACAACCTGTCTGTCTGAACAAGGGCAAACCCTTACGCAGGTGCTCTTCTATTAATGTAAGCCCAGCTGCTTAAATTGTTGAGAATGAGTTGAAACTAAACTCAGTGACACCACTTTATAATAAGTATGTCCAGGCAGGAGTTTATATCATTTAAATCTGTTTAATTAAATGGTGCAAACTTGTGTGTAGGCAAGATCTAACTTAAATATGTGGAAAAATACTATTGAAAAAACCTGTCTATTATTGTGCTTAATGTTAGGTACACACTGACATAATTCAGCATATGGGAACTCCTGACTGTGCATTTCTAGTACTTGGAGAAAGAAAGAAAGGAAAAGCAGCAGTCAGGCTCTTAACTCTGTCATCCCAGAGGGGAAACAAAACACAGATCTTTGGGGTTGTAGTTCGAAATAAGTGCCACGGTCAGTTTTAAAAATTAATATGATAATCCACAGAAATGTTTCCTTAGTAGGAGATAGACTTGAGTAGCTAGTTAGAACATAGACCATGGTAGCAAATTTGGCAGTGAAGTCTATGGATAGTTTTCAACAAAATCATGTCCCTTATGCTTGTGTTTAAACTTCTGTTTATATGTCTGGTTACTTTTTTTTTTTTTTTAACATTGAAGAAGCCAAAGGCCAAAGTAAAGTAGCTTTATCATCAGTTGATTCAAAGTCTTTGAAATTTGTTGACAACTTTTGTTCCATGGTTAAAAAGTGTATTTCAGCAGTCTTTGGAGAAACTTTTTTGTACCTATATATAATGCAAATACAGTTGATGAATTGGATTGAATACTAACAAAACTTGAGAAGAATCCCTCACAAAAGATGGAAGAAATTCAGTAATTTAGAAGCTTTAGGGAAAGTGAAATAAGTTATACTGCAGTCCTTTGAAATGTAGTTTAACTTCTGATTTATAAAAAGCCATGGAATTTCATATTGCTGGACTCAAGATATTTGAAAGGTGGGCATGGCCTTATAGTACTGGTGAGTCACTTACAATGCATATTTATAAAAGTTTGTTTTAAAATATTTAAGTAAAAAAAAACAACCAGAATTCTTCATATAGTTACCATTCCAGTAGGTGTTTGCATGGATTTTGAATGTCATACGTGTCAAGATTTGGTTGTCTTTGGTGTGGTATACGACAAGTCCTTTTGCACATAAGGTCTTAGTTACAGCTGAGTATATTATCTGTTTGAATATTGCCAGGTCTAACAACAGTGGTGTGTACTGTGGCATACACAACCTCTGTTTGGCACTCCCAAAGAGAGTTAGCTAATGCTGTAACTGATACCATATTTATGTGTTACTCTCAAGGCTATTTGAAAAGGGGATGTGCTCTCTACCTCTCCCCAGGTGTCTGCTGAATGTGAAAATTATACAGTATCACATTTTTTTAAATTATTTTTATAGCATTATGGGGAAGGGACTGAAAATACCCACCTCTCAAAAGGCTCCAGAAAACTCAATTTTCAAATATGAATGCTCCTGAGAACCCAAACAACTTGGGTTTGCTTTTACATAGCAGCTGTCAGTCAACTTTGGAATTAAAAACAGCTTTTTAACTTTAAGTAACTTTAGTTTACTTCAGTGGTTATAAATTCTTCCATGGGGGTGGAGAAAAATAAACAGTAACTTCTGGCATTGTTGACTAGAACAAGGAGAAAAAAAAAAAAAAGAGCTATTTAATTTTGCTTGTCTGCCTGGCACACAGTTAAAAACATATTAAGGCTTTTCTGACACCTCCCCATTGAAGAGTAATATAAACATCACTGCAGCGTCAGCATAGGAAAATATGCATTAGCAAGCTTTTGAATCTCTGATCTTTAAAGTGTTTCTCATGTAATATCAGTTTCTTACTGTAAATGAGCCAAAATGTCATTCAAGAGAAAACAATAATCATGCTTTCAACTTGGAGAGAGTACTGTACAAAAGTTTTCTTTATAGATTGAGAATAAATGGAAAACTTCAACCTTGTTATCTTCCTAGTCCCTAAAACATTCATTGCCATATCCTAACACTTCAGAGATCAATGAGTAAAAGAGTGGTGTCATTGGAGAGTTTTACTGTTGCCTTCAGCAGTCTGAAGGTTTCAAGTCACATCTTTGTGCTCATGAGCTGCTAACAGGACCATGAGCAGGTGCCTAGCACTTTGCATGTCTTGTAGCGGGGAGTATGGAGCTCGTACTGACCAATGCTGATTAGTAGAGAAGCAGGACTATGCACCAATTTTCTCTATCCTCTTCCTTCCTCATTTGCCTTGCTACTGTTTTCTAGGAGTCATATTGACTTAGCAGTGGCTTAGAAAAATTAGAACTTCTGTGTTTTTCTCCCTTGTCACTTTAATGGACACCATGGGACTGTTTTTTTGTTTGTTTGTTTGTTTGTTTTTTAATTGCATCATTATAGGCGTAAGGAGGCTGGCCTCATCTTCTAGATCTGCAGTAGTTCAAAGGGCTACAAAACAAAGCTGTTCATGCCTTTGCGGGGTATCCATGCCCACCCACGGTGGTCAGCAGTCTGGTAAAGATCTCATGGCATGCTGCCGTGTGTTTCTTCCTGCTCTGCATGCAAACAGTAGCAAAAGTGAATCCCCGTGAGCTGCTGAGCTTCAGCTGACTTGGTTGAAGAGATGGAGGTAGAGCCGGGTTAACTGGTGAAAAATAAGCTTGAAGGAGCTGTGAGGCTTGATTGCACTCACCAGTTCTGTTCATTCTGCTTTTGCAAGCTCATATGTTGACATGGGATGGTAAAATGAGAACTATTCAAAGAGTAATTCCTTTTATACTGGCTGTTATTGAAATAAGACACTGATGTCTAAATCCCTTCATTGTGCTTTCATTTGTTATCATAGTAGTAGTATATAAACATTAATGCTACAGTTTTACTCTTCACTTATGTCAACCAGCCTGTGGTGTACCATAACCTGCAGCATCCCCTCCATTTTCATGCCACCACCTGAGGAGAGAAGAAAGCAGGCAGTTTTTCTGCTGTAGTTTTTCTTGCTCGTTCTGTGATCTGGGGGGGGGGGGGAGCTATTGCAACATAAGGTAAAATCATAGTAGTAGACCAAAAGTATCAGTGATATTTTCAAAGAGGGTGGTACTTTTACTACGAAAATGCTCTGAAAGAGTAACTGATGCACTTCATGTTCCTTTCAGGTATTCTCATTGCTCCTCTCATTTGGGGTCTGAAGTGTGTATTAAATAACACAAGTGAAGTCACAGAAAGGACCAACAGGGACTGGGCTACTGGAGTTTATTTGCTCTATACTTAGACCCTGGTGTGTCTGGAGTCATGCTCTGGTATTCCTCCAAGGCCATGCGTCTTGGTTACAGACCTGGGTAGATAGTTCACATAAAGAACTTTCTATTTCGATGTTGTTAGCTTGTGTTTGTCAGCCTGAGCCTGAAGCACAGTGCATCAAAGATCCCAGTAATGTCATGGTATTGTGATAAAGGGCAGAATGAGTCAAGTGAGCATTTTCCTTGGGAGCAAGAAAGAATTTATCCCAGGCTTTGCAGAGAAACAGAAGATGCAATAAAAATGCATTCAGACACTCCAGTTGAGAACAAGCATAATATTTCTTTAGCTTCCCTGACTTCCTTTTTAGATTTTTTTTTTTTTTTTTCAGTAAAATTATGTTCTACTTCCCAGTAAACTCTAGAACCAACAGTACTTTCTCACTGTCACTGTGACATCTGTTTGTGCTGGTGTAGCTAATCAATTACAGACATTGTTGCTATTATAAGCCTGCAAGCCACTTGAAAAGTTACCCAGGATTTTTGTAATGAAGGGCCTGAAGTTATTATTCGAGCTATTTTTTCCTTTTATCTTCCCTTCAGGGGTCATCAGACTGGCAGTATTTTTTTACAAGCTCAAACTTTAGACTTTTAAAAGTTCAAATCTCTGTGTGTCAAGCTACTTGAATTTCCTGTAAAAATGTTTGAGTTGCGAATCAATTTGTAATAATATAAAAGTGAACAAACATTCAGGTTAACTCTGTATTAAAAGAAGGAACTTTAACTGGGCTGTGATTTTCTGATATATTTATATTGAAGCATATTTGTCATCTTGCAATTAGTTCTGATACTTACTGTTAACATTCAGTAAAATTGCCAGTCATGTTTATGAGGATAACTTCTCAAGAATCACTTGTTAGTTTAAAAGCAGGAATCTGCAAATTGTGAAATTGGCGTTCAGCTCTCCAAGCAACGCAGCCTATAGTTCCCATTGAAAATGCATCCTTTGCAGCCTTGCTATTGCCAAAATATCTCCAATAATGAATGATTTATTCTTCTGTATTTGGATTTTTTCCTGTGGGGAGGGTGGGGAAGACTCTAAACTGCTGAATACAAAGTCATTCCTAGGAGTTGGCTCTAAAACGCATAAACAACACAGTTAAAAGTTACATACCAACGCGTGTTTTATACAGCCATGTGTTTTCAGCTCGGTTGCTTAAAGCATAATATAAGAAGTGTGCTCGAGCTGCTTTATTTTTAAGGGGATCCCACATGTTTATGGAGCGCTATCACGTTGCGCTTCAGCCCAAGCTCTAAATGGAGTCTGGCAGTCCCGGCGTTCGCATGGTGCCGTTTGGCTCGGCAGCGATAAGCAATAGACAGTCTGGCTCCTTCCAGGAGCCTCTCAGTCATGTCTGAGCACTTGACAGTTCCGAAACCCTCTGGCTGACTTTCCCCTGTGGACCGTTCATTTATCAGGAAATGAAATTGGTTACAGGATTTCTCACGTTGCCAAACCTCACTGACGAAATCTGGTTTGTTCCTACTTTCAGAAGTAGTAAGAACACATTAACTGTTTATGCTTGTTAGCGGCTTTATTGCTTTTGCTAAGAAGAAGCCAGGTTCATTCTAACTTTTAAAGGTTTCTGGAAATTGCTGACACGCATTCTCCCTATATGAATGTTTTACCAATGCAGTGAACTTGATAATTTTGCCTGTTAAATGCATCACAGTTGCCACTGGTTTTAAATATTATGTTAGGACAATTAAATCATTTTAATATGAGATTTACCCAGTGAATTCAGTGCATTCTAGCTTGAAATTTATGTTCTAAAGAAGAAGAAGGAAAATTAAGATTTATTAAAAATACAAATAACGCTTTGTTGTTTACAGGGATGTTTTAAAGTAGGTTATATAATTTATAAAAGCTTAACCAGAATTGAATAGAAATACATTTTTAATTATGCTGATGAGATGGCAACAAAAAACAAGTGCAAGCAGGGTGCAGTTGTTTCAAATTATGCTGCTGTGTTTGCAGGTACTTAGAAACCCAGTTGGTTTATGTTGGATTGGGGGTGGGGGCAAGCCAGCCACTGCTTTTTTAGTTACTATTTGGATGTCATTATCCTTTGTTATAGGTCTAGTTTTCATCCAACTTCAAAAATCAAGCATGCATTTTAAAATCCTGAAAACAAGTGAGAGCTTTCAAATGCGTGTTTTCTGGAGACGGAAGTTCACAGAGAAGTGGCTGGCAATCACTTCTATGTGGACGAGTTTTCAGTGGGGCAGATTGCAGTGAGAAGTAAGCACAATTTATTAATATCGACAGGTACCCCTATTGGTGTTGCATTTAGCCAGTGGTCAGCATCTGTCTGTTAAACCCTCTAAGCTTTGTCCCTAAGCAGCTGAGCGAGCTGCTGTCATTCTTCTGTTGCAATACTGTGTTTGTGTGCTTAAGAGTGGATGGAGAAATGACCATTAGCAAGTTGTCTGATGATGGGTGCAGATGGCTGTTTCTGTATCACTTGAATCATTTCAGTTTGTGCAATGATGCGTTGCAGCGGGAGCATTTCTATTGTAACATATCAATATGTTTTAGTGCAATCAATAGTTGTAACCTCCTGTGTATGAAATTAATAAGCCCAGAGGTAAAGCACAGTGCACATATGGTAATTATTACGTCTGGAAGTGGTTGTTGCATTAATTGATAGCAGTAGCAAGTAATACAGCTTTACTTAATTTCATTGTTTCTTATATGAAGTTCCTGTAAATAGAATTTTTGCACTCTGTTATCAGAGTTCTTTCCCCATTTTGTTTAGAGTGGATCACTATGAAAATATTTAGAGGTTCCTTAGCTCATTTAGCTTTCTTACAATTTTGGGTCCTTTGTCTATAAACAAGAAGTTGCTGAAAACAGCTTGTCTGCAACCTATGGAAGGGCCATTAAGTCTCTGCCATTCACCGAGACTCGGTTGGTATCGCGGGATCAGCATGTGGCTGATGCCAGCAAGGGACACTGTTCGTAGCCTGTACCTGCAAGGCTAAGCCGATTCAAAAGAACATAAGTAGATGATTTGGCCTCACTGCTGACATAACTGAGACTCAGAGAAATCAGATGCTTTCAAAGCTGAGTCTGCAGCTGAAGTCTGTTAACTTTAAAAAATAAAAATAAAAAAAAAAATTACAAAATTAGCATTCCTTGCCTTTTTTTTTTTATGTGGTATGATTTTTCCGAGAAAAAGACATTTTTAACTAGCATACCATATATGCCACTGAGAGCCTCGGAACATTGGCCCTTTCCATTCTGAACCCAGGAATCCAGGAGGTTGTGAAGGGCCGTGCTCACCCGAAGATCCGTCCTGTCTGTCATTGAGAAGCTACCGATGATGAAGGCCAAAGGGGTGTCATCCATAGGCACCAACACTCAAATACACTCTTGCTTTACATGTGGAAACATCAATGTATCTGTCATGGTCCCCAGAAGACCATTATTACCACCACGGGAAGCTTTAGTCATTTTCTTTCTTCAACCCTTGCATAAGATCTTTATTTTCATTAATGCCAACCAGATAAGTGACTGGCTGAAAATAGAGTACTCTGAGGTATCAGGTTATCATAGTGTTTTAAATGCAAATACAGGAAAACCTTACATGTAGGTTTTTCAGGATTATGGTGGCAGATTTATTTTTGTTTAATCCAATATTTTATGTATTTTGATTGCCTCGCTTACATTCTGCTAGAGTTTGATCGCAGTTCTGTAGGGAATATGTTTCCTATTCATACATGGGACCTTGATTATCGTACTGGAAGCCAGAGAAGTGAATTTTGTCCAGAGAAGAAGGAATGCAGCAAGAACTGGGTATTGCACAACAAGACGAGGTAGCTTGGGAGGGTGGTGTGTTGGGTGAGTGACTTGAGTAACAGTGATTCTGCAGTTCAGGAATGAGGTGCATTGGCCAAGATGAAGATGAAGGGTGGGCTAGCTCAGGACACTCCTATTCCCAAGCTGTTGTCTACATGGAGACTAATATTTACATGGAGGCTTAAAGTCTGTCCCCTCCACCCCTGAAAACTCTTCCAGTTACCTTCTGGAAGCTGCATTCTGAATTCAGTCATTTCATTCCAGAGTAATTGCTTTCTTCAGAAAATAGAACAATTATACTGGAATGAAATCACCTTATCCTGGAGTTACCATAGCTGCTTCGGAAGAGGTATTCAATAATTTTGCTGTGCAAGTTGGCCTTACACGGAAGTCTGGCCAGAGTTTTGGTTATCCAAAACCACTTTTGAGAACAAACTAAAATGTTCAGAGGACAAGGTCTTCTCTAGGCAGCCAGGAGAAATGTATATATTAGTGATGCTGAAGCTAATGCTTTAAACTGAGAACATAGAAGGGGAAAATAAACCATCCTAGGAACGGGGAAAAAAGCATTGCAAGAATTTTCTGCCATGTGCAGCTGTTCCCCAGTGTGTTTCTCCTGTGATTGCCTTTATGTGGCAGTCACCTGGTTTTACTCCATTCACTGCTACGCAGAACTGTAGCTGCAGTTACAATCCTGTAAGCAGCCGAGCTGATTAATGTCTCAGCCTTGCCTGTGGCAGCTTGTGGATTGTAATTAACTGCTTCCCATTAAGGCAACAGATGAGAATTCATGCAGTTACATGTAGAGGCTTTAGAAGATGGAATAGTGTCCTATAAGAACAGTTATTAAAGTGTAGTGCAGGTTTTTTTTTGTTGTTTTTTTTTTTTTTTTGAGGGGGGGTGTTTTTTTGTTTTGTTTTATTTTTCTATTTTGTATTTTCTGATGCAGGGTTAGGCCATCAGGAAACTATAGATGTTGCAAAGCTAAGAATTCCTTTGAACCTGAACAAGAGCAGAACTGGGGTCTGGGCAAAACAGAAGAAGGTGGAGGGTCAGTTATCAGGACTTTCAGACGTGTCATTTGGCCAGGTAATAAGCAAGTTGTTTGTTCATGTTTGGCATTAAAGTTTGTAATAACAAAAAAAAAAAATAAAAAATGGGTGAAAGAGCTGTTCATCAAGTAGCCAGGGAAAGAAGAGCACAGATAGCAAAGAATTTGTTATTTAGCATTTGCTACGGTGTAGTTAGCATCCTTTCACACCCAGTGATAAAAAAGAGAGAAGGAAGAACGAAGGGAAGTACAACCAACGATAAAGAACAAGCAGCAGTGACACTCTCAGGGCTGGTGTCCTCTTAACTAGCAGTTAACGTTTGGCTTGTCTCCTGGAATAGAGCACCAAATACAAAATAGCTGTTGTCTGAAAATATTCAGATATCTAAATGTGGATCTTCAACAAGAAATATGCAATTCTTTGGGCATCCTGTAGGGAGCAGAAAAATATTTCTGTATCGTGACACAAGGGAAGTACATTGCAACAATTTTCTCCTTCCTTGAATCAGAAGTGTGTGGTTGTGCTTTGCTGGTGGTGTAGGCATTGTGAAAGGGGCAGCTCAGTGTCCTAATTTCATGTCCTGTGAAAGATGCCCCATGCAGTTCTTATCCAGGAGCCAGCAGGAACCAGCGCTGCTATGAATTTTTGAGTGGGGGGGAGAAAAAAGTGGTAAATGGTACTATTTTCCTATTATCACCCTGTATGAGGGATGTTTTCCTTCCTGCTGCTCTCCAGATGGCAGAGTCTTTGCAAAGGCAGTGCCGGTGATAAATGTGGGGCCTGATGTTAGGTGCTCTGCAAACTTTGTGGAGGGGAAGGGTCAGGAGATGACATACAAACTCCAGTCACTAAAAGGAACATGAATTACTGAAGGAGATAAATCAAATATTTCTCCATGCACAACTAAAGTCTAGTCTAGGCCTTCCATTGCCCCGTGAAATACCCAACAAGACTGGAAGTGAACGTAGCCACAGAATCTGATTTTTTCCACGTGAGTCCTTGAGATGCATTGCCTGCCAATGCATCTACTTTGGTATTGATTTAGCTGTGCAATTTAACATAAATAAATATGCTCTAAATTTAGTATTTCAGTGGCTTGTATAGAGATGGGGTCATTCTCTTTATAGGAAGAACAAGCTCATGCAGGGACTTTGAGTAGAAGGATTTAAACCTCAGGCAGGTTGTGAAACATGAAACAGTCTGCTTCTGTCTCTCTGGTTGTTTGTCACCACCTACATTAAATCGGTTGATTCGATGAGCCATTGATATAAAGAAGCTACTACAAGAATTCAAAGTGTAAGATGTTAGGCAGAAAGAAGACACGGAGGAAACCAGAGGATGGGAAAACAGCGCGAAGCCTTCCAAGGAGCTTCCCTTAGTAACAGATCTCTGACACTGGTAAACAACGTTTTGCGTGTGTTTCTCAAAGCTACTTCAATTCTGCTAACCACTTGTCTGCCACATAATTTGAACTCTGTTAACCTTCAAGGATGATCCCATTTTTTTGAAAGGGAACGTAGAGGAGCTTCCCTGTCCAGAGCTGTAGAGCTTCGCTGGCTTTGCAGCAGCTTGGCAGGAGCCCAGCGCGCTCATTGAGCAGCCCATAACTCCCCGTCCAGTGCGTGTTACAGGAGGGCTCTGAGCCAGAGCCCATCCCGTATTAACTTAGGAGCTATACATTTATCCAGGCTAAGTAACGTTTCCCAAGTTTCCCTCCTCCTCCTACATACCATAGAAAGCCACCCTATGTACTCTATACTTTTATTACATTTTTCACCGTGACTAAATCTGCTTAGCATGTGTTGTGCAGCCTTCCTTACTTAGTTGCATATGTTGTTAGTATAATGAAAAGTCCAGTGCCAAATGCACTGCATGTGCATGACGTGTTGTTTCCAAATATCTTGCAACTTCGGTCAAAGCAAACTAAAATTATGCTGAAATACTCTGACATTTTTTCTCCTTGGTTAAGAGCTATTTCCAACCCATGTGTTCATTTTCTAGTGCAAACCTTCAGTACCAGCGAGGTAGCTGGAAGGAAAAAAAAAGTTGTGTGTGAAATGAACTTACTGCTTTCTTTAATGGTAAACCCATTTTTCTCTTTCTGATTAAGGAAAGGATTAACCTCTCTTTTATATTTATATCTTAATATATACGCAAAGATAATGTGATGGAGGCCAAGTTCTAAAATTTTATCCTAGAAGGTGCAAGACTTGGAGATTTATGAACAACTGAAAGCAAGATAGGGACAGAAGACATCATGTAACCAAATTCCAATTATACCAGTCCTATTGCTCATCCGCTTGTAAGGTTTAGCTGTCTCTTCTGAATTAGTCTTTTAAATTAACTTTCTATAACATGTGGCAGATTGAGAAAAACAGTCCTCAGAAGATTTCTGCCCTGGTTGACAGATGAACCAGATAATGGAGTATAATCTTTTCCATTTTCATGATTTGACACATTTTCACTTCTGTGTGTATGTTTAACTCAAGGAATCAAAATAAATTTGAGTACAGAATATAAATCCTAGACAAAATTACAGCTTTCGTTGCAGTGTTGGGTTAAATGTAAACAGCATGAATGTTATAGATATCTTTTAATTAAATGCATAAATTAGAGAAATGTCTTGAATGTTTACAGCAACTACACCAAGGAGTGAGATGAGGAAGAAATGTACTTTGTCAGCTGAGAGCTGCCTCAACTACATTCCCATATGGAGTTTAATTTTGTCACAACCTTTGGTACAAGTTGCAATGCTTCTATCCAGTTGATTTACAGGCTGTTTGTTCCTGCTTGGAATGATTGGTGCTTTAGATGGCCTTTTCCTGGCCAAGTGGGGGATTTCTCACGTATATCTGCATCGCCCTCGAGGGCTCTGCTGTTGGAGCTGAGAGGGCATGGTTTAGGTCACCGTGGCTTTCTGGTAGCTGTATAGTTACGCAGTGTGAGATGATAGCATTGAATCTTGAATTCACATGGGTTTGGGTTGGGTTTATGGCAATGCTCAACCCACAAGCTGTTGAGCTTGCAAACAAGGGCCGATCTTCTTGACCATGGTCTCATGTTGACTCCTGACCCTAGCAAACCCTGCTATACTCCCTTCTACCCAAGTGCCAGCCTGTTAGCTTCTCTCATTACGCTTTATGACCATGCTAGCACTCCAGGTAGGTGCAAAGTGTTTCCAGCCATGGGTGTTGTAACCAGGGAGATGGGGAAAGACAGGGAGTCCTGCAGGACATACATTGCATCTACTATTTGCATGCCAGCTCAGTAATTTATGCTAACTCCTTTGTCACAAAAATCAGTTAAACTATGGCAAGAGCAATCAACCTACGGCTCTTGAGCTGGGCATGGCTTGAGGGCAGCCAGCACAGCATTGGGGTGTGAGATTTTCATGGCACCATCAGAGTATACGCTGTGCATGTGCTGCAGCTAGATAATGCTGCAGCAGCATCCAGAGGCTCCAGGAGGAAGATTTCCCTTCCTTTGCTGCAGCGTGTTGGGTATCACTAACCCCAGCAAGGATTGGTTTTTGCTGATAGGAAACCAGAGGCTTGTATCAGATGGCTTCCTGAAGACAGGTCTGCTGGCTGTGTGAACAACCAGAGCTCCGCAACAGAGCAGGGAATTTTGTATCTAAGGAATGGAGCAGGACAAGAGCACAGCCCTTACACTCACATGTTGTCCTTTATGCATGGACCCTGAGGTTCGAGTGGTGGTTGTAACTCTGAGCTCAGAATCAGGCAGCAAAACTGTGGTTGAATTCCTCTTGCTTACCTTCACCATCAAGTTTTGCCAGGCTCTGTCCTTCTGTACTAAGACCAGCCAGGACTGGTTGCTGGCACCAGGGTTAACAGTCTTGACCTGCAGAGAGGAAGGGGGCAGATATGTTCAGTAACAAAGGGCCATAATAACATTTACGAGTAAATGTTAGAATTCCCCAGCCTGAGGTGGAGAATCTCTAGAACTGTTTTCTTCATGTCCTAAAGATGAGTTTTGGGAGGCCTTAATACAGTTAAGTTCAGTGAAGGCAGGCAGATACTGAAATACTGCATCTAAAGCATAGTCAAACAGAAAACACAAACAATTCTCATGTGTTAGTACCAAAGTGAATGAGCAGTTCGCTTAAGACCCTTTTACAGTCTGGGGTGATTGTTTGCATTAAAAATAATAGTTTCACTACATCAAAGTGCTGCTTTTCAAACCCATAGCCACAGGATGACACCAGGCACGCAGGTCCCTTTTTGGATGTGGCCAGCTAAGAGACGTGCAGCTGCCCAGCTGCGAGACCCATGGAGCTGTCCTCCACCTCAGTGATTCTCATCCTCACTCATTTCTTATCTTTCGCTTTGCCCTCCTACACTCTGCTTGCCTCTGTCATTGATAAAGGCTTGTTTCCAGTAGCTAATTTGAATGTGCCATCATGACCTAAAAATCTATTTCAGAAACGGCACCCCAGATATATGGTGAGGTCAGTTTAAACCCCCCTGGTTTGGATCCATCTTCACGGGGCTTTCAGCATTAGGGCAAATCAAAAAAAAAAAAAGAAAAAAAAAAAGCTGCAAAGTCCACGTCTGCAAGATAAAGAACATTAAAACCCTGCGTAAACGTTCACATTTGGCACAGGTTCCTCAGCTCAGAGTCCCAGCGAGATAAGGCTGCAGTCTGGCACTACGTGTGAAGGTTGGAGAGGTCTTACTGTCATTTGATGTTTCGCTCCTCAAGACAAACAAATTTGATTTCCTGCATGTAGTGGGCAGCGCTGCTCATCTCACGGCACAATTGTCTGTTTGCTGAGGCTTAAAATACTTGAGGAGGGAGTACGTCCGTCGTGGTGTGCATTTTCCAGTTCAGAGAGATTAGGGAGCCAAAGGTCTGCAGACTCAATAGGGGCGTTAGTCAGCATGTCCTGAACTTCAGGCAGATAAGGGTCCACTTCCTAGGCTGCCCTGATCTGGGAGTTAACAGCTGGTGACAGTGAGTCTGCCTCTGTTCCTAATTGTTATCGTTTTGTAATATTTACAGGTCTGGCTCTCCCAGATTAAAATGTACGAAATCAAGAGGAGGTCTTCCTTCAAGCGTCTTCCCCCGGCGCACGCTGTGCTCGGCGCTGCTGGCGGGTGGGGAGAGGATGTTTGGGCTTGGCGTGCCGCGCCGCCGACATGCGTGGTGGGAGGGATGGGAGGAGGATGTCGGCTCTGGCTTCGTCTTTGTGGCTGCTATTATGTAAAAGCAAAACCTCGTAAAAAGAGCTGCAAGGAGCCCTCTGCACAAGCGGATCCATTGTAAATGTCAACATCGACGAGGCGAATTGAAGCAGCGTGTTAAACAGAGCTGGTGGAGAGGGGCTGAGGGTTGCGTTTCCCTGTCTGGTGCACAGAGCCAAAGCCTGTGCACTGTTTTGGACCCCTGCACAGTGATAACAGAGAGCAGCTTGGTCCCAGTTGTCCGAAGTAATGTTCTTTTTGGCTTGGTGGGTTGTTTTGGATGATGCTGCAGCATTGCACCAGTTTCCAGTGAAAGCATGTCTGGGACCTCATCACTGGAAAAATATGCAAACTGAATCACTGTGCTCTTCTCCTGCCACCTTTTGTGTTGGGGGAATAAGTTCTACGCAACTAAAGGAGAAAACAAACAAATGTGACATTGTAGTAACACTGAATTTTGGTTGGAAGAAACTGGTGTGCAAAAGCAGCGTTTGACCTCTTGGTCTTCTGCCTTCGTGCTTGAACTGGATAATCCCAGGACTGCATTAGAGCAGCACAGAAGGCTCGTGTAGGTAGTTTCCAACAGGAAAATCCTTTAACTATCAAATTAGTGTGGTTTATGCTGTCAGCATGCTTGAGTCCCTTTCTTCCCATCTTGGAGTGCAGAGAACAGCAAGAGGAAAATCTGTGCTGGAGATCTCATAGGTGGTTGCTGACTGTTCACCAGGGTGGCTGGAGGAGTTTTCTGCTCTTTTCCCAGGGCTGGGGAGGAAAAACCCTAGCCCTGGGCATGAAAATTCCCCTGGAACAGTGAGAAAATGATAACCTTTACATATTAAAAAGGTGAAAAAAGCTGGGTCAGAATTTATCGATTGCCCAGACAAGGGCACCTGAGACCAGTCCCTCCTGCAGCCACACAGAGTGCTTGTTCTGCTGCGTTACAGAAACACACAAATGTAGGTCATGTTCTTGAAGATTAATCATTTCCTTCATTGCTAGAGTTGTACCAAACACCCTGAGCTTATTTTGCTTTGCTGATTGCATGTCTCTGGCACAGGTGGTGGCAGTTTCATTTGCACAACTGCAGGGTTTTTCTGTGGGAGTAGAGGAGGTCAGGCAGCAGTGAGAGGTTGAGCTGGGTTTTGTTGCAGCAGCGGAACATCTCTTGGTGGAGGAAGCGCAGGGTGATGGGGCTCTGTGTTAGCCTAGGTGGAGCAAGCTTCAGCGATGTTATCTGGAGCCCAGAGCATTTCCACAATAAACAACATTCCTTGTCTTTTAGGCTAGTCTCCTATCAAAATCAAAACAGCTGCTGTGACTGAGGGAGTAGCAGTCGCTGCTAGAAATTTTAAAAGGGTGATTAACTCCAGGATTTGTGTGCAGATCTACCATGTCTTTCAGTATTCAGTTACGTATAGTAGTATATGCTAGTTATTCAGCAGGATTACTGTCTCCAAACTTCTTGTTGTTCGTATGCTTCATAGGCCCTTTTAAAACTTTAACAGTGAAGAAAAGCTCACCTGAAAAGTTTAATGAATTATACCAATTAGACTAAAAGCATGCAATTCACTTCCCAGAAAATAATTAGGAGATAGTTCTCTGACTTTACAAGCAGAATATTGGTTGGCATTTATGGTATTATTTTTGCTTTAGAAAATGTTCGATCAAGGGAATATAGATCTCTCTTTTATGTAGAGATCGAAACAGACTTTGTAACCCAGATACACGATTTATTCTCTGCTGTCAAGTAGGCTGTGTGCGCCGAAGGGAAGGCTTCTGCCTCCAGCTCTGGGGAAGCACTTGCACTTTGTGCCAGCTGCCGTGTGTTTTGCACACTCCTCTCAAAGTGTACTCTTCCCCACCTTCACTTGCCTAAACTTAATATTTTCCATCTTTGGCGCTGTGATCCAAACAGTGCGCATACTACAGTCTTAGGAGAACTTCAGTTTTTGCTCAATTCAAGACTTTCAGTCTATTTTCATTCATTTTTTAATTCCTCCTGACATGCACAAGATGCAAAAGTGAATGAGAGGGTCCCAACAGAGTTATCAAAGCCAATTTCTTTGTTTACAGTTTACGTTCAGCATACTTGAAAAGTGGCAGATTTTGAACTTTCTCATACACAAAATTCTGGAAATAATTTCAGCCTGGAATCTGTTCTGTTTGGGAAGAGAATGGGTTGGTTGCCGGGGGGTCCTTTATAATGTCACAGGGTTTAATTCTGAGTATTCCTGCCTACCCAAGCCCTTCCTTGAGGGAACTGCTGAAGCATCATTGTCTTGATAGTGAGTTGTAGCAAAACAAGGTATCCAAAGCCTAACCTCAGAACCTTTAATCTGTCTTTTCCTAGCAACTGTGTAAACCTGTATGAAGTTGGCAATGAATAAGTGATTTCTAGATGAATTAAGCCTTGAACAAAAATACTTGCTACAAACATACTGTTTTTTACCGCTCTGTAAAGCTTTGCACAGCATTCTAGAGAAGGATGGGTTGTGAGCTGAAACGCAGGAAGACAGAGCTTAAACTCATTCGCATCTTCCCTAGCACTGTTAGAAATAGTCTCTACTATTACGAAGTGTGCATTCTCTGCAAATCCTGTGGAGGGAAACTGTGTACATCCACTTCATATCAATACAAGTTTTCTCTCGTAGTAGATTGGTTCATCCCCACTTGTGCAGGAGGAAGACTCACAGTGTGCAATGTGCCCTTTGATGCAAGTGAGAAATGTGTCCAGGGATTATTCTGGTTTTCAGATTTTAATTCCCTAAATTCAAAAGCACACAAAGGATTTTACTTATTTATCTGAGTAGTCAGTGTGTGCACATAACAGGATCAGAAATGCTCCAGCAAGGTCAGGCACCAGAACCATTTCTGTGAGCTGTGCTTGTAGCTTTCTGTGCTACATGCACTTAAATCTTGTATTGGTTATTTTTTTATTTCAATTTTGAAAACATTCCTCTTTTACCTGTTGTCATTTTTAGGTGACTCACTTTTTGCTCAGATAAATTTGCCTGTCTTCTGTCCTCCAGAAGGCCTCTGTACTTCCAAAGTATTTTTATTGTTTCAGATCAAGTCCTGAAGTGGAGAAAAGTTGTATTTTTTTGGGTTAATAGTATTTCACCTGCACATCATACCTACAAACTCAAGCTTTAAGTGTAACTGCATTTATTATTCTCTAGTCCTTTTTTTCTTGTCATTTGACAAAGCCAGCATCTATCGTGCTTTCTGCAGTGTTACAAACAGCCACGTTATGTTCTGTTGCAGTTCCCTGTCTCTCTCTCTGTCTGGTCTGGCAGCAAGTCACAGATCAGGCGTGGCTGACTTGGAGCTTTTGAGCCGTCATCCTGGGAAAGGTCTGAAAAGATGTGTGTTCATCTAGTCAACACGGTATGCAGAACAGTCCTGACATGGCAAGCAAATTGTAATTCTAACAATAAACCCATCAGCTCTCACAGATGTAATCCGCTGACATTCCTCATGCTGGAAATGTGACGGTGTGGTTGTGATTATATACATGCAGCACGATGTTACGTGGAGGTTAACAGTGCCTTCCCCAGAGCATAGTACGCAGTTCCTGCTCTGGTCTTTCATCTCTTTGTAATCCTTTCTTCCCGTTCTGAAGCTTGTCCAGGTAGGCACAATATCCCTCAAGCTGAGCAGGGATCCCCATGATTTCTCAGAAGAACCACATAAGGGATTTTCTCTGGATCATCTGTTCAGGTGGTACGTTTCCAGACAGGCTAGCGGGTTCATTTTCTGTCCTGGCTAGACGTAGCCCAGAGCCAGGTGCTTCAGAAGTAGACAGAGGGCAGCCTGCAGTGGGTACCTGGCCTCATCCTTAGCATCTTAGCACCCTGTGAGGGTAGTATAAGGCTGTCTGTACAGGTTTGTAAGCAGGTATGTTCTTCCCAAACCCTCGTGTTCTTTTACAGTGCCACTCGAGTCAACTGTACGCAGTCTTTGTGTAGATGAGTGCTACTCACTTGGAGTCTTTTTCTACAGGTAGCGTGGGGTGCCATTGCCATGTGCTGTCAAGTAATGATGCAGATTTGTACAGCACTTGTGGGATTCGTAGGGAGGAAAGCCTCAATACAAAGACAAAAATCATTTCCAGTACACAATTTGGCATTTATCAGCAATATTTGCTAGCTATAACAAAAAAAAAAACAAGCGTGTATGTGTCTCTCTGACTCTCTGGAAGGACTTTAAAGCTGTCAGTGTTCACTGGCCTTCCATGGAAAGTGCAATCTTTTCTTTTTAGCAATGTGGTACTCCGTAAAGCTTCATGCCCTGGCAGGATTACTGCAAATATTTTACTTTTTTAAATCATTGTGTCTTTACCAATAACGTCTAGGCACAACTGGTTTGTTGATTCTTTCCACCTGGCTTCTCAGTACTCCATAAAAAATTATAATTGCTGAACTTTCAACAGAGTCATGTGTACTTCTCTGGTACTTCACATCTTCCAGTGTAAACTGTTCACATTTATGAGCATGTATTTTCATGCTGCTGTAGTTGTGCAAACCTTTTCTCTGAGCATTCTGAAAATAGAAGATGTGTGTCAATGATCTGAACTTGCTAAAACAGTTTTGTCTCTGTAGAAAAATTTCCCTGCCCTCCTGGCTGGGGAAGGTTGTATCCCATCAGATGAGCATGGGTTATCTGGCTCAGTGGTTTTACTCCCTGTAAAAAATGTTGTTTTCTCTTATGGCTCACATAATACCTTAAACTGAGGATATTTTGGTAATGCATAGATTTTCTTTTGAGCCTCTTTTGTCACCTTGTTTTCTATTTCTTCAAAATCTCCTGACACACTTCGAGCCATTGCTTTCTTCTCTGTCTTTAAATGCACACCTATTCCTTACACAGATCTTTGAACAAAATGTGCAGTTCTTGCTTAGTCTAGCAGATTTCCTGTTTGCTTCCTTTGTCTCCCCACTGTAATCTACTGGTCTGTCTGTACCTCAAGCCTGAGATAGATACAGAGATGATATCAGGCAGGTGTGGTGTAGCCCATACAGATTTTTCACCGAAGTAATGTAGATTTTTGTCTTAAGAGAAGCAGTATTAATGCAAAGAAAAACAGGACGGAAAAAAAAAAATAAAGAGCTTATTGTCCCTGGAAAATTTAAATAATTGCAAAAATTAATTCAATAAGTATCTTTGAACAAGTACTGAAAAATGATATTCAATAAATTGTGCTGTCAAAGCACTTAAATACTTACATAAAAAAGAAATATACAAATATTTACATACATATGTTTGTATTTGTACCAGGAGCAGGGGGCCAGGCATGACTGTTGAATTGGTTTTCATTGGCCATTAATTTAACACAGATTGGGATTCTGGGGACAAGATTTCAAAGTGGTGTGCTGTGCATTGTGCAGACAAACACAACTGTTCCTGCTCTGCCCAAACTCCGTACAGGTTGGTACTTCTGGTGCAAGGGAGGTTGCAAAACTAAACCTTGCTGGGCATCTCTAATGACAACCTGGTGTGGTGCTGAATCTGAGGGGCTTTTTTGATTATTTTTTTTTTAGCCAGTTTGTGTACATTGCTAATATGGTCCAATCCTGCAGATGCTCCCCAGGCAATGCTACTATATTTAGCTGAAGCAATGTGAAACATAATTTGCCAGCATGTCATTAGGTTACCAAACAAGACTCGTGGTAAGATTTTCAAGCGCACACAAATCCCGTTTTCAGCAAGACTTTGAGGTTTCGGATTTGTTGGAAGTTAATGTCTGTTTGACTCTCAAATGTGTAAGACTCCTTTGGAAATTGTATTTTTCTCCTAAACTGTTCACATGCTTTTGAAAAAACTGACTCATATTCAATTGCTGTTCTAGAAACAAGTGTTTCTAACCAAGCACTTGGGGAAAAGAGGATTCTCCAGTTTTATGTTAATCCAGCTCTTTGATTTCTTTCTTTCCACAGTAGCTGCCCCTTTTCTTTGATAGCTCTGCCTTGCATTCAGTGAAATATCTAGATCACCGAACAAGCAAAGGCACAGAGTCACTCTCTCTCCTAAAGCAACTCCATCTGCCATTGCTTATGTTATCTGACTGGAGATCACCCACTGACGTGACACTGCAGCCCAACAGCAGCTCGGATGGATAATTTGTGAAGGGAAGGGGATTTTTTAATTTATTTTTTTTAATGTATGGCTCAAGTCTTCTAGCTTGAATGCCACTGAGTTGCCTGGAGCCATGCCAGGTGCTGTTGGCTGGCCGTGATGCTATCTTCCTAATCGTTAACTGCAAAAAAGATGTTGTTGAACTTTTGTGGTGGCGGAGT
The DNA here is from genome assembly GCF_009819795.1 of Aythya fuligula. Classification (NCBI taxonomy): domain Eukaryota; kingdom Metazoa; phylum Chordata; class Aves; order Anseriformes; family Anatidae; genus Aythya; species Aythya fuligula. The sequence continues at coordinate 2,239,334 of NC_045593.1, forward strand.
TATTGCAGTTCAGTTCTGCATCTGTTCATCGGACTTCCTGTGGTTTTTCATCGAATCATATGATTGACAGCGCAGACAGTCTGCAAAGTTCTTGGTCTGTCTAGTTTATACCCCTGTCCCAACCACTAAATCTGACTTCTGCTTTGTCTGGCAGAAGAAAACAAGATAGGGTGCTGTGGTAAGTTGATTCCCCAGAGCTGATAAGTGTTGTCTGTATTTAAGTTGTGCAGCTCAAATCCTGGTGTTACCTCCTGCTCTGAAGTTTAAAGTCACGTCTCAGGCTGGTTTGTTTTAAGCTGGCCAGGGCTCTCTCCTCTGGTAATGACTGAGCAGAAATGCAGGTTATGGCTCCACTGGACCCATTTATGCCAGGGCAATGAGTTCAAAAACTTAAACAGTGAAGCAGAGGGGTGGTGAAGAACGTGTGCATCTTTCAGCACCATGATTCATATCCAGCTGAATGAACGGGGCTGTGAAGGAAAAACAGGAAGGCGATTTATCGCCTGCCAAGACTTCTCCCCTATTATTAGGACTACCATTTAAGATGCCCTAGAGTGGTCCCTCTTTGCAGAAAGTGCTGCAAATCAGGTTCATTTAGGTGTCACCAGGTAGGGAGCAAATGCCTTTTCCTGAATGAAGTTGGATGCGATAATAGCAAAGCAGAAGAAAATGGTTTTCTGCATTGCAGCTTTGACTTGCCACTTTGGGAATTTTGTTAGCAGCCATGCTCGATGATAAAAGCCTCACCAGCGCTGTCTGCAGTGTTTCCAGGAGTGCTCTGAGACTCCTGTGACCTTGTTGTTTTCCAGCTCTCCTAAAACATTCATTTGGTGTCATCTCCTGTATGTCTGCAGCACATGGCAAAGGCTCACTCATTTTGAGGCAGTACGTGCAGGAGATATAAATGGCACAGAGCTGTAGTTAAACATTCCTTGAACTACCATCTGTCAAAAATCTTAAAGCTTTATGGTGTTGGTCAAACTTTTTATGTGGTATTTAGTCCTTGCTGTTATAAGTTGTTTTAAAGTCAGTCTGCTAAGTCAGAAACATTTTGAGGTGACCTAAATGTGATGATTTTGAATATTAACAATTTTTGTTTTCAGTGAACACCCCAGCAATTCTAAATGAAATTTTGGTATTGGTAGGTTTTTTTAATCTTAAAAAATGGATGACTGCCAAACCTTGCAAGACTGATGCTGATACAGGAGTTCCCCCCGTGCTGGACCTCTAGGATTTCTCATTCTTAATGGATGTGGAAACACAGCCACCACGCAGCCAGGGATCATTGCAGTCATGTAAAGAAGTTGGGTTTGAGTTACCAGCCTGAAAGGCAAATTCTCCATGTCTTGTTTGCAGTGCATTGAGCTGTCCTGGGCCCACTGTTCAGGTGCCTGTCAAAAAATGTTCATTTCTGCCATTACTTACCTTCTTTTTATAGAGATCTACTTGAAATTGTGTGTATGTAATGGCAATGCATATAGTCACTGACAGAAAATATTATCTCTCTCCTTAAAAATCTCATTATCCTTGTCTGCATTCCCAAGATAAAACTGCAGACTGTTCAAGGCATATGGTGAGTGTGAGAGAGTCCAGGCTGGTTGCAGTGAGTTACAGTCTTTAATCTGAAATTGATTATTAAATTGCTACGGTACGATCACAGTTGATGGCAACATTGATCAGTCTGAAGAAAGACTTAATAATAAAATCAATGGACGACTGTTCTTGCCTGAAAATGTGAACGCTATCTGGTTTATTTTATGCTGCCCTTCCAGCAGGGAGCTGATGGTGTAGTAAGAGCTGAGCACCTCAGATACAGCTATTGGAATTTTTAATACAACGATATAACTTTGTGCTTTAAAGCTAAAGACATCAGTTAAGCTGCACAAGGGTCCAGAATGGTCCCAGACTGGTACCCTGAGTACCTGCAAAAACAGTAGCTGTAGCCTGTGGCCTTGAAGGTGAGAAAAGTTATCTGTGTTTAATTCAAGTCAAATTAGCATCTCTAATCGCTTTTTTTTCCCTTCCCTCCCAGAAGGACTGCTACGCGCTGCAGTACTGGCGTGCAGCCACCTTTGGGGTGAAGAATGACAGCTGTGTAAGGGCTTTTCTCTGCTAGGAAATGTTACAGTGGTTTAATCATGAGGTTTAACCATTCATTCTGCTGATGCAATGCTGAACTGAACATGTTCCTGTCTACACTGACCACAAGTCAGGAAGCATTTAGGAGGGAAGTGGGGAAGATTACATTGAGGATAAGCAGAGTAGAATATCAGTTTTTTTGTTGTTTGTTTTCTTTTAATCTACATGAGGTTTGGTTGGAGTGAGGCTTAACCTGCCAAAAGAGTCGTGGCATCCTGAGAGGAGGGGTGTCACGAGGAAGTCAGGCTTGAGGACTGGGAATAGGACAGAGGATCTCACAAGGCTGATGAGGAAAAGAAGAAAATGTGGGCAACTGCAACACAGAGGGATATGCTAAAGAGAGGCCATGAAGGTATAGGAACGGGGCTGGGGAAGGGAGCAGACTAGGAGACAGGAAATTAAATATTGGGTGTGAGTGTGAAGGGACACCTAAAAGTGAGGGAACAAAATGATGTGGAAGGATAAACAGGCTGGTCAAAGCAAACCTGGCAAGGGAGGTTGTAGGGGCACAAAGGGCTGTGGGAGTGCTGCTGTACCACAAGCCCCATGTCTGACACAGGATATGAAACTTGCTGATGTACCTTTGAGGTTCTGGGCTTTGAACTTTTAGAGGCAGAAGTGCCTTTAGCAGCCTCGTCCTCTAACAGCCTCAGGTCCTTAAAGAGAAACATTAGTGATGGAAACCATACCGCCCTTCTTCCCCACTGCCTGTCACAAGGATGAGCTGCCCCCCCTTCTGAAGGCAGCAAATACAGCAGCAACAACCACAGCAATGCCCAGAACGGGCCCCGTGTGGCTGGGTGCCGGTGTTGGGCAGACCACAGCAGCCCCAGCACATGGGAGCACGCTGCAAGGTGACACCGACGTCCTCGTCAATAGGGCAGATGACACATCGTCACCCAGGTCTGTGGCTGAGTGAAGCTGAACGAGCTGCCCGTGGAGACGCCTTCCTCACAAAGCACGGTGCAGGTGGCAGCTTCGTGGCTGGGCGTAATTGCATGCTTGGGATTTGCACCAAACTGCCCTAATAACAGCAGCGACGCGAGCAAAGAGTGGAATAGTTTCCATGTTTTGTGACTCCCAAGAACACAAAGAGCCTGGGCGTGTAAAGGTTAGATAAATAACCCTGAGAGCCAAGAGGCCAAGAAGTGCTCCTTCAAAGGAGACCATTCCAGCCAGAAGAGTCCTGTGCCCAGCAGGAGGAAGCAGTACACTCGAGACAGATGATAGGGCATCCCTTCATTATTAATGGGCAAAGAGGCTTCTTAGCCACTGCTCTGCTTGTTCTGATCATGTCACACCATGGAGTTTATTCTTAGTCTTAGCCACAGCCTTATAAATAATAAAATGGGTCATGTTTTATCTTACCCCAGTGATCATTGTACAGCGGCTCTTATCTGAGACCGTGCCAAGCTCTTGACACAGGCAACATTTAGAAATAGGATGATTGCATAGCACAACACAAAAATAGGCTCTGCTTTTCCCCAAAGCACGTACCAAGGGTGGACACGGTGGCTATGCGTTGACCCACCTCTGTGTAACGTGTGCCTTTGGGAGGAGAGAAATGGGAGAAAACGGGAGGCTGAGGGTGCAGCATCTGTCTGCAGCTGGGGCTAATTGTGTTAATTGTGGAAGTCCTTTGCTTAAAGCTGGTACTGAAAAACAGGGCTTTTGTGAAAACAACACTGCCTAGCCCGTGTTGTCCAGGAGAGGGAGGTACCTGCCTGGATGGGCAACAAATATTGCTGTGTGCACGGGTACTGTGGTGATGGCCTTCGGGGCTGAGGTGGAAGAGATGCGTGCGTGGCACGGTGCACTTGAAGAGCTTGCAGGATTTTGTCCCCTAATTACACAGTAATGCCGTGAGAGTCACTGCGTGCTCCTCAGCCACAGGGGAGCCCAGACACCGAGGCGAGGGCTTGCTCAAGCTGAGAGGAACTTGTAGCAGAACTGGAAAGGGCACCCAGGATGCCAGAACCCTGGCCGTGCTTCGCACTGTGCTCCCTGTCAGGAGGTGTTTCTGTCCTCAAACCTCAGCGTGCAGAAAGTCTGGGAGGATTAGAGGGAAGAAGTCAGCGTGCCCTAACGCTGTTACTCACAGCACAGACTGTTTGTTCTCAGGGTCTCTCCAAAGGATTCTCCTGCTAAGGGGCTGGTTGCAATTAATAGCAAAATGCGTTTCAGGGAATACCGGACTAAGCAGGGCTGCACACGTGCAAGAGGATTCACACGTTCAGTCTTTGTTAACAGGGAAATTGAGTGTGACCAGCAGCAAAAGGGCTGAGTACAATATGCCAGTGTAGCATGCAGTTCAAAGAAGGAGCTATAAATGATCTCTTTATCCCTCATGGTAAATATTTTCCTTTGGGTCTAATGGTTCAGTTCCCTCCATTATTTTTGTCACCAGGCCTCTTTTTTCAGCGTGTATGTGGGCTGCCTGTTTGCAAACAGACACGCGAGCCTCCCCTCAGCGGCCTTTTGTTTCTTGTTGCAGAAGTTCCCGGAGCTCAAGTTCAAGTACGTGGAGGAGGAGCAGCCCGAGGAGTTCTTCATCCCCTACGTCTGGTCTCTGGTGTACAACTCCGCCGTGGCCCTGTACTGGAACCCTCAGGACATCCAGCTCTTCACGATGGACTCTGGCTGAAGGAGATGCCCCCGCCGAGCCAGCTCGACTCCGTCGTCCTAGAGAAAACGAAACTCTGCACTGCGTGTGAATACGTGACCCCTTCCAGTGTGCACCCTCCGACCCCAGAGCTTACAGAGAATGAAGCTTGCTGCTCGTGTACAGTCCAACATCGATGTTTCAGAAGCAGATTGCCACAGGCAGCGGTGTGAGGAACTGACGCCTTGTATGCAACCTTGTATTTATAGTCCTATAACCCGGAGCTTGTCTGAAAATGAGGCCTTACACATGGGGTATGATGTTACTACCGACCACACAACTGATTGTTCTTTTAACGGGGTAAATGGGGAAAGAGATTGTGGACTTTGATTTGGAAGCACCGTTTGTATGTTCATTTCTTTAAAGCCAGGCAGCTTCTTTGGGTCAAGCTTTCTATGGTCTGTTGGATTCTGCCGTGGGTTGCTCGTTACCTAACACCGTGCTTTCACTCACAGCCCTTTGTTTCGGTGACACTGTCAAGGCTCCAGTCCTTCAGTTGGTGTCTACACCGTCATCCAAGTGAACTAGCAAGCAGCACATTAATCAAATTAGCTCCCAGGCAGACTCAAAACACTTGATTTAGATGTCAAAATGTTTGTGGGAGGATTTTCAAAAGCAATTCTTTTTCATTTTTTTTTTGACTGGCAAATATTCTGTAGAGGGCTAGAAACACCAGCTTTCAAGGTAAAGTCCCTTACAGACTTGTTTTACTGTGCTTCTGTGCAAAAGTTTTCCCTGGAAATTGAACATGTGAAAAAAAATCTCCAAAGAAAATAGTTACAAGATTGTAAAATAGACCAATGTCCTGTAAAAACGTGTAATGGTGATAGAGTGTTGTGGGGATCCTTGGCAAAGTTCTGTGTTGAAAATGCCGTTTGCTATTAAAGGTTTTATGGCAGAAGTATAAATTTATCTGAATGTAGAATGCTTCTTTTCTGTTTGTTTTGTTGTGTGTGTGTTGTTTTTTTTTGTTTGTTTTTGTTTTTTTTTTTTAAGTGTCCTTTCCTGATATACTAGTTTCTGCAGTTAGAAGAACAAAAGAAATGGGTTGACCTGATTTTTTAAAGAACATCTCATTTTTCAGGATGAGGATCGCTTCTTCTGTGGGGAAGCTCCTGACTGTGCTCACTGCACATGCATGCAAATGCTCTCCTAATCCCACACACTGCTGTGTGGAGGACTGTCACCAGTGCATCGCATGCCAAAACAGAAATATCAAGGAATTAGTACCTAAACATACATGGCAACCCCGCACTCACTGCCTGCTCCAGCATGTTCTGTTTACTGACCTGAAGAATTGGGTGCATTTGCTTTCAGGCAGTTCTTTAAGTGGCTCTAAATAGAATTCCTTGCACTTTTTTTTTTTTTTTTTTTCATGAATGTTATCCTAAAATTATACTTTCCTTTTATCTGTCCATTTGAGTCCTACACAAATGAAAATGCTGTTTTTTTTAAAAAAAAAAAAAAAAACAACTTTCGATATTTATTTAAATATTATCAATGGGGAGACAGATACAGCTCAGGAGCATTTGAGACTTCAAAAAGGCAGGAGCTTTTGAGATGAAGAAACAGACTGGAGATGCAGTTTTTTCTTAGGAAAATATGAGAAATGAATGATACATAACTGTGCTGCACTTATGTTTATGCTACGTTTTTGGATATTTGTTTTTCTTTGAGCAAACTTTACAAGGGGATGACTCTACTTGGTTATTGTAGTGATTTGTAATCTTCTCTTTTTATTAAGGCTAAGAGTGTTTGTGAGACAGCAGAGCTGTACAGCCTTCGGAAAAATCAGCCTGAAGATGCACTTCTAAACTGGATTCAGAAATTACTGGGGTAGCTCAGTTTTTGTGAGCGCTTGAGCCTGCCCCGAGGTGAGCACCCTCCACCCCGCTGCCTTCTGCAGAAGTGGAGCTTCGTGAACGAGGGCGCACAGAGAGCAGATGCTTGTCTGCCAGGTGTCCAGCTGGAGAGAACCTGATTTTCCTTGAAAGGGCTTTTTATAAAGCAAAGGGTGCATAAAGCAGCACTCTGCTAGAATAGGTCAAACCAGCTGCTCCATCAATGCAGGAGTCGCACAGTAAATTATTTCTTGCTGTCCTCTTGTTCTGATGGCATTGAACTGAAGTGCAGAAGGAGCAGGTTTGTTCCGATTGCATAATTTCCTTGTGCATTTAATTAATATGCAATGCTCCTAGGGCCCAGCTGGTTTGGAACAGCTGGAGTTACAATCCAAAGTCAAAGCAGCAGAGCCAGACCAAGATTTATGCCCAAATCCATGCTAGTCTGATTGGCTCGTCCAAAAGTATAGCATTATATGGGTCTGGCAGTGTCCCGAAGTCTGCAGTCTGGCATGTTCACAAATACTCTGTTTTCCTTCAGATCTGTAAAGTATCACCTTAGGGATCCTTTTCATTACTTTGTGTGAAAGATTTATTATGCGTAATAAAAAAAAAAAAAAATTAAAGCAGCGAGTGCAGGCTCTGGTTGTGTTTGTTTCACCGAGACGCTGCCGTGCGGCGACGTTCAGCCCACAAGCCTGGTGCTGGCGTGCGTGGGGCCCTGTGGCACACTCAGCAGTGTGCAAGGAAGGGAACACGGCCGTGTTTGTCACCTCCAGTGGGCTGCTGAGGCAGGTGGTGTCTCCCTGTTCTGGTTTTGGGGGGTTACACGCTTGATCTGCCAAATTCTTGCTCCGAGATCACCGGTGGTGCCGCCTGCTGAGGCGCCTTGCCTAGCGTCAGCCGCTTCTGGCGCGGGGAGGAGAAGGGAGGTCTTGCTCAGCATCCCTCCCGCGAGTCTCCTTGGGGTTGGAAGCTCTCAGCAGAGCAGGCAGGACGCCAGCTGAGCGTGTGCTGGTGCAGGGGAGGCCGGGCACGCGAGGAAGGGCTGCAGGTAAGAGAGAGAAACTCCGGGCTCCCTGCGGAAAGGGTGGCGGCGTGCAAGCTGCAACTCCTCCCTGCTGCCCTACAAACGTGACAGGAATCATCAGCTTTGAAAAAATTAGCCCCCAAATCCTCCAGATCTGATGGCAAGAAAAAGTAAGACCGCACTGGCCTAAAACTGAGGAGTATTAGGCAAGTTACGGGAAAGAAACAAGCTGTGTCCAGGATGCCTGCTGGGTTGTTGATCTACCAGCTAAACAGGAAAGGGAGACGCAAACATCCCCCTCGCTGCTTGGGAAACTCCAAAGCCTTTCCTACAACCTCTCTTACCGAGCAGATCAGTTTTATTTTATGTTGTGCTATCTGAAGGTGAAATGCCATCCTGTAGGTAGTCCAACCCATGCTTTTCCCCGATCATTTAGGGTCAGGCTGTGAAAACCCTGCCTTCTGTGCCTGAAGGCCAGGAGCTGTCTATACAATAGTGCTCCTGTCGTTGCCCAACCGCTGCAAATCCTGTCCAGGCCTCCCCGTCAGCGAGGCCTTGGCCATTTCATCTGGCTACCCGTGAAAGGTTGTACCACCGGTGCCTGTAATACGTAAAAATCAGGGTCCCAGCTGCTTTTGTGTTTGGTTTCTTGTTGGTGATTTGTTCTCTGGAGGGCTAATTGCTGGAGTAGGCTCTGCTAACGTTTCCAGCGCAGTGTTTAAGCAACAGCTGTGCGACTGATAGCGACACATAACTGCCTCGGCCGAGTTATCAGATTCAGAGAGAGGAAATGTTTACTCAGTCTGTTCCTTTTCATAGCTGCGGGCTCCCCGCCTCCTCCTAAGCCCAGATCAGGGTGCTCAGATCTGGATCAGGGCATTAATCTTGCTCGAACCGTTCGGTTTGGGGAGCTTTCAGCTTTCCTGAAAGTTGCATCAGGGTTGTTACCTTTGAGGTTTCTCCAGCGTTGTGTTAATTTCTGCATCCAGCATACCCACACCTGAGAGGCTCCAGGAAGGATCTCTTCCCTTGGAGGGAACGGAGGCTAATTTCTGCAGGGGATTACGCAGGAAATTTCTGCAGGGGTGATCCCCTCCGGGGAAGGATCCGGCCAGCAGGACATCCCCACGCTGCCCCGGCATCACCACGACGCAGCCCAAGCACCCCAGGGCGCTGCTCCCAGTGCATGAGACCTGGGCTACATCACCGGGGTTGGTGGATGCACTGATAACGGGTCCGTTATCGGAAAATAATGCCTGTCCCAAGACAAAAGGGCAGCCCTTGTGGTCTTGTTGTGCAGAGCCGTGCTGCCTGCTGTGACCCTGGGTGTAATGATTCGTAGGAGCAGGGCAGGGAGGTGCTGCGGGCTGCGGAGGCAATGCTGGAGGTTAACCAGAGGTAATCACGGGCATGCCTGCATGACCGCATCAGCTGAGGTGTGAAAGGCACCAGCATGCGAGCTACCTCCCTCCTCAGCACCTCACTGGAAATTTTGGCATCTCTTTGCTTGCTCCCTGTGGCTGGGGAGACCTGGGACCTCTCCGGAGTGACGGTGTTACGAATACTTTGCTCCTTGAGAGCAGCTACCCCGAACTGCAGGGCTCCAGCTGAGATTACAGCACAAAAGGCTTGTAAGCATTTAATCATGGATGCTGTGTTATTGCTGGATGGATGCTTTTCATGTGCTAGGCCTGCACTGCCTTCTTGCAAATGAATTGCTTCAAGTAGCCATGTTTAATATTGAAGGCGCTGCTACCACCCACGGACTGTGCCAGCACTCGCATGTACTCAGATAAATGAAAATGTCACTATCAGTGAATCCCTCCAAATCACAACTCACAGATACCACTGAGCTGCCAAACTGGGACAATTTGAATGAGAGATTTAAAAAAGAGAGAGATTTTTATTTTTTTTTTAATGCTGCTGAAGCGCACAGCATAATCCTTCATCATCACTTTAAAAACTGTCTTAAAATTAATCCAAAATGAACATGTCTTGGCAGACGTGATGAAATGTTCAGCTGTACGTAAAGTTTTTGCCAGCTGTCTTGGCAAACGGAATGGCAGACTTTGGTCTTCCTTACAGTCACTTTGTGCTGCTGGAAATGCTAAATTGGGTGGCACAGGGAGAAAACGGGGGGGTCTTCGAGGGTCTGGAGAGCAGCCTCGGTGCTGGTGATGTCCCCGCAGCTCCACCCCGGCCCCTCCTCCTATTTACACCGCACCATGCATGCCAAGGCAAATGCTTTTCAGAGAGCAAAACAGCTTATTAAAACCAGGAGATTTAAACCAGAAACAGCTGCCCTCGCCCTGCTGCTGCTATTTTGGTCCCCAAAGCCGTGGTCAGGGCCTGTCCCCCCTCCTGGCGCAGCTCCTGTGTCCCAGCAGGGCAGGGGGCTCTGGTGGTCCCCACGGATCCTGCCCGGCCTCGGGCTTGGCCAGGGGACCTGGGGCTGCAGGTGAAATATCTGCTGGGTGCTGTGCCGTGGATGTGTCCATCGTGCTGAGCACAGAGAGGAGCAGCAGAGACCTTTTTGCCCTGAAACTGAGCTCCCTGTGATGGCTCCGGAGGAAAACCCCAACCTCCCCTTCAAACAAAGAGCAGCTTTGGCATCTGCAGTCCTGCAAGTTTTTCCCAGCTGAAACGCAAAGTGAAAATTCAACTTAAATTATTTTCTTTCTCCTAAATCAAGCCTTGCAAGCACCCTTTAAAAGGTCAACCTTTTAGCCCACAAAATATGTAATCGGTGCATTATTGACCCAAGCAATACCACAAACTCCAGCCTGCCTTCACCTCCTCTCTGCTTCTTCCCCTTCTTGACGGAGGGCGTTTGGGCTGGGAAAGCAGCAGCTCCGAACAAACCTGGCAGGGAGAGACCCTGTGAAACCCCACGTCCACAGCAGCCCTGGAGGATCACAAGTGCCAGGTGGTGCAGGACCAGCTCTTGTCTCCTCAGCTCTCTGTCTGCCTGGCTTTGGCCTCCTGGGGGACAAATTAGTTTCAGAGGCCACCTTCATGTCTTATTGAGCCTTTATTCCAGGACCAAAGGAATGACGTTTAACAAATGGTGGGAGGCTGGAGCAAGGGAGGGGTGGTGACAGGACAGGGAGAGCTGAGGGAAGAGGATGTGGGATAAATTGGTGTTGTCTTCCCCCGTGCTCCTGAGTGTGGATGTTCTTAACCACCTGGGCAGCCCTTCAGGAGAAACTGGGCGACCACGGAAAATACTCTGAATTCCCACTTTTTGAAAAGAACAGCTCTTTTCAAGGCCATGTTAGGTGTCACAAAATCACAGATACCAGAAAAAAAAAAAACAGATACAGACACCCCATGCTGAACTGCACCACTCCAATTCATCCCAGGGCTGCTGTCACTGATTTTTACAGTTACTAAGAGCTGTGAATGAACCAAAGAAAATGGAACTGAGCCCCTCAGTGCTGGGTTCACCCACTGGTTAAAGCCAGAGGCTTGAGAGACCTGAGCCATCTCCAAGCCTCGTTATGGAGCAATTGCAGCTGTGACTGCAGGGTACTGACCTGCTGCTGGTGCTTCCCCACTATTTGGGTAAGAAACAGCCATTTTCATAAAATACTTCACCACTTGCTGTCCCGGACCCTGTGCAGACAAATGAAAGTCCAGTTAGTACATAGGAGAGCGGTGCTGGAGCATAGATCAGAAACCATGGTCCTGACCCAAGAGCTTATAATCAGTGAGAAAATAAATTGATCTGGAGGGGACTGAGACTAGACAGGTGGCTTGGATATGTATACGTATATATGTAAATATATATGTTTGTGTATAGTACATACATATACATGTTGGTCAAAATGCTATACTAATTACTAATATATTAATCATTCTATAAATACAAATTTATATAATTTAAATAAATATAAATAATAATAATAATTGAATAAATATAATTTTATTTTATAAATATTTTAATTATTCCATACAGTGCCTCTCTTTTGTGGTATGACCCTGTCTGTCGAAGGGCTTTGAGTGGAGGCACACCGCTGGTGGGGTTGGGTTGGGTTGGGTTGGGTTGGGTTGGGTTGGGTTGGGTTGGGTTGGGGACCCTCTCTTACAGGGTCCTTCCCTATAAAGAGGCAATGGGTGAGCACAGACCATCAACAGCACAAGCAGGAGGTTTGGGGCAGGGCTCGGGGGGACACCAGGAGCCGAAGGGGGCTGGATTTGTCCCCCGTGGCTGCGGCGCGTGGCTCGGGGAGGGCAGCAGGAGGGTGCCAGGGAGCGGGCGCCGCGGGCGGCACGGCAGCACCCCGTGTAATGAGGCTGCCGATGACGGATTTACCTCATCCATTACCTTGTGCGGCGCGTATGTTTATGTTGTGGCTACGAGCATTAAACGAGGGCAGATTAGTCGTGTTTGTGCAGCTGCCAAGCTCGCTGTTGTGACATTTCCATCTGCCTCGCTGTTGTATAACCCTCTGCTCCCGCTGAAATTAAGAGCAAGGGAGAAACCCCCTCCCTGCCAGCTCCTCGTGCTGGCGGCACTGCTCATCCCCAGCCCGCAGCATCGGGCCCAACGCCCTCCCTCCAGTCCAGGCCTGAAACCCCGTGTCCTGTCCCATGGCCTTGGGTGCTCTGCAGCCAGAGGAGATCAAACAGCTTGTGCCAATGCTGCGGTATTTCAGCCAAATGATTTCAGCTCAGTGGCCATCTCTGGTGAGCTTTGAGGGCTGATGGTCGTCTCCAGGTCAAAACAATTCAGGAACTGGTCCTGGGAAGCTCCTCCTGTGTGTGCTCATCATCAGACATCACCACAAGAAGCCGTTTGTGCCGTGGTAGGCTCCCACCCTACTTCATCCCCACCAAGAAGGGTCGGGAGTACGATGGAGACCCTCTCTGAAACATCCCAAATCACCTCCCACAGAGCCCTGCTGGCAGGGACTGGTGCACCCCCGGCTTTTTGTTTGGTCTGAGGCCATGAAGTGGGGACCCACGGCCGGGCAGTCCTGTCCCTTCTTCCAGGGAGCACCTCCATCCCTCACTGTGGACCGTAAGGGAGTTTCCCAGAGAACAATCCTGATTTAGCAGGATCAGAGGATGATTTGTCACCCTGCCCTCCCAGTGCAAGGCTAGACGGAGTGCGGAGGCGCCAGGCTCTTCCTCAGTGCCTCCGCAGCTCTGCCCTTACAAGTTTTAAGAGTTCCTTCCCCTACAACCACTCTCCTACCTTGCCGGTAACCTTTAGGACAGCACCTTGGTGGGGTGAGCAGGGGAGATGATGAAAGACGGGGAGGTGAAGAAACCTGTGCTGAGCACATTGTTGGCTCTCGGCCTGGGACGCCGGGCCCGCTCCAGGTCTTGCCAAGGTTGTTTTTGCTGGGAGGATGCACCGACGATGACAGCCAGGTATTTCTTTGATGCAAAGCCGTGTGTTAGTTGGGAAAGTACGTGAAGTCCTGCTGCCCTCAATGCCATAGACCCAATGGGCTGCAGAAGCCTTGAGCCCAAGCCCGAGCCTGCCCCGACCCACTGCGGCGTGCCCAGCACCCCTGGGTGCCGTCCCGCTCCCTCTCCTTACGTCACATTTCCCAAGCTCTGGCACATTTCACTGCCCTGGCATTTTGCTGGCTTTCTCTTTGCTTTCTCATCCCTCAGACGTAAAGCACAATGCACACACATCTTTCCTGCAAGCAGCTGCAGCCCAACCATATCCCAGGGAGCAGGAGCAGCCTCCTGTCCTCACAGAAAGTCCCAGGGAAAAGCTCATTCCCTAGCCCAGTTTTGCCGTGGTGGCTTGTGCCCTGTGTGAGAGCTGGTTTTGTTTTAGCTTCCATCAGACAGGAGTGGAAAACCCTTTTTAGCCCCAAGGGGACGTAGAAAATGGGCCTTGGAGTCAGCTGAGCTCACAGCACTTGTGATGACAGAAAAATCCCATCTCGGGTGGGGAGGAAAACCCCGGGAGATGCTTGCAGACACCAGTCAGTCCCGAGGCTGCAGGGTGCTGGGAGGAGTGGGAGCCCACATGGGCTGTGCCCGGGGCATTTCTGCGTGTGGGTGGATGGAGGATATGGGGACAACAATGCCAGCTTGGAGAAAAGGGGATTGTTCGTGGGGGGAGTGGAGGGTGGGTGTTGATTTGGGGCTCTGTGTCTACAAACCCAGTGTGCAGACATTTCCTTCTGCCCGGTGGGTGCTCCTGAAGCCCCTGCAGGGCAGCACATCCCCAGCAGGCAGCACATCTGGATGCACCACGAACAGCAGCAAAGCACCTGGACGTGATGAACAACCAGCAAGAGGTGGGGAGGTCACACCCCTCCGGATAACCCCCTGCTCCAAGTGAAAGCTGGCCGCAGAAATTTGGAAAAGGGTGTGGAGGGGGGGAGCGGGGAAGGATTCTTATTGAGCTTGGAAACTATTTAAATATGTCAATATTAAGGGAGCATAATTACCACTCAAGCAATTCCAGCAAACAGGTCGGTCGCAGCGCCTGCTTTACGGGAAGTGCATTTCCTCTTGGCAATGCTCTGGCCGGGAGTTATCGAATGTGCTCGCTCCTGCTCCCCTCCTGGTCACCAGCTCCACGGGGACGGGGGGTCCTGCAGCCAAACGGGGCCGTGGGGTGGCCCGTGGTGGGTCTCACATCGCTCTGCCCTGCTCGGAGGTGCTGCTGCAGCCCCCAGGAGAGGAGATCGGGCAGCGTCTGGGCTTTTTGCAGCCCTGATTTTGCCACCCTTTTGGCCAGGTTTTGACTTGCACAGGCTCAGTGTTGCCAGGGATATGCTTACAAGCCCCACGTGAAGCTCGTTATTGTCCATAACAGCAATAGGAAACACATGGACCATGCTATAGGCCCTTTTAAATTCATTAAAATAACTTGAATATTTTTAATTGATTTTTTTTTTTTCAATATCCACCCAATTTTAGCCCTAATCCCACCTAACGGCTGCAGAGGAGCTGTAACAAGAGCTTAGCTCATGCTCAATGTCTGGTTAGTGCCTAAAAGGCATCTTGAACATGTAAAATGCCACAGAAATGCTGAATAATCTTATTTTTGTTGCCAACCCCTTGAGCAATGCCCTGAAGCCTGACAAATGCTCCCTGCGGGCGAGACGAGCGGCTTCTTGCTGCATCTGAACAACCACACCGTGTGCCCTGGTGCACAGAAAGCCCGCTGCGATGGTGCCTGGTGAGCTGGGGGCATCCTTTTTGAGCCCTGAGATGCAACGAGGACTGTCCATTTTCCAGTTGCCCCGAGATCTTTTGGTGTGAAGCTCAGATTTTGCTTGGTTTTGGTGCCCGCAGCTGCTCCAGCCTGCGAATCGCCTGGCAGGTGTTCTGCTAAATCCTACACCTTGCTAAAAGCCACCTCAGGGACAGCAAATATTTTGTTAAAGCAGTTTTTCCCATTATATTTGGCCCATTATGGGGGGACATCCCCCTTCCCTGTGCCTGGCAGACACACCACCCACATTCACTGATTTTCTGTGGCATCCCCAGACAACCCCCGTGGCTCCCATAGCTGTGCCCCTGCTTTTCTCCCGAGTGCCCCCAGGATCCGGGGCTGCCCGTGGCCGCACGGTAATTCCTGCAGCGGCGCAGGGCACGCTGCGCATTAATCTGCTCCTGTTAGCTGTAATTTGATAACATTAATGCTTGGAGCCCAGCCTGCAGGAGCATATGGATGGCTTCCCACCCGCGCCGGGCTCCTGCTCTTTCTCACCGCGCGCTGTGACGCAGGGCGTGCGGTTTGGGAGGGGAAGGCTCCTAGTGTGGGTGATGTGCTCAGGAAATATCCTGTGAAAACAAGAACCCAGCGGCACGGGATGGTCCACCATGGTCCTGTGCAGCCCCTTCCAGCCCCGGGGTCCCAGGGAATTACGCTCGCTGCGTCCAGAGGAGCTGTGGCGATGTGGAGAGGGGCGCAGGGAGATGCATGCCCAGGGGGATTAAGTGAGAGCCCACACTGCACGGTGTGCTGCACCCCACTGTGCCAGCCTGAGAGAGGTTGGTCCGTGGTGGTTGCTCCTCCTGCATCGCTCCTGGTGGCTGCAGGGCACATGGACACGGGACATTTGGGTTGCTCGCTGCTTTGGGTGCATGGCAGCCTCCTGCATCTGCTTCCTGACCCTTTCCTGGTGGGTGCAGTAAGAAGAACTGACTTTCTCGGGGTGAAACAGTGATAGCTGGTGGCTGAAATCAAGTAAGTTCCTTTAAATGTAAGGTCTGTTAAGAACAGCCTGGCCAGAACCTAATGCAGCTGGAAATAGAAGAGCTGGAAGCTTGAATCCTTCAAGATCAGTGATAAAAGTGCTTTTGCCTTCAGTAGGGACAGCGCACAGAGGAAATCCCAGCTGTGTTACAGGAGCAGTCACTCTCCTGAGGCGCTGGGTCACGCCAAGGGGGGATTTCTGGCTGCCATCCCCATGGCATTGTGCGTGGAGACATGGCTGGGGCAGGGATACCAAGGAAGCTTGATGCTCTGGGTCTGTTTTATTTGTTTGATGAAAAATTGCCAAGGAACAAATGGGGACAGTGGTTCTTTCCCTAATATGTAAATGCTTTCCCAGTAAATAATTTCTCTCCCCTGCAGTAAGTCTTGGGGAAGAACTTCTTGGACAGGCATCTCACCCTGGCTGTCAGCTGAGGGACAGGCAAGAGAGATCTACGGGAAGAAGCAGAACCAAAATAAAGAGATTTAAAAATCATCCAGATTCCCCTTCCCCATCAGACGTAACTTTAAGTGATCCTAACCATCCCCGTTTCGCTGCCTGCAGACAAAACAAGGTGTAGCACGTATCCCTCCAGAAGCACTTGAGATGATTGAGAGGAAGGGCTTTCTCGGGCACGTCTTTCTTTGAATAAACACCAGCTCTGCCCGGCGCACAGTGGCTGGTTGGGTGAGGAAAGGCTCCAAGGACCCTGCCCCAGTGCTCAGCACCTCGCAGAGCAAAGCCCACGGATGGAAAAACCTGGCTGGGGCTGCAAAATACCCCACAGGAGCAGGACCCGGGCAGGGCAGCCCTGGGCAAGGCGAGATCTGCAGGAAGAGGCAGCAGGCATGGAAATATTTGTAAAAATAAACCTGCCCATGCCCTTCTGCCTCCACCCTGTGCCACTCGTGCCCGTGGCTGGCATGGTTTTGCAGCAAATATTCAATACCCTGCTGCGAGACAGCCCTGGCCCGGGGAGCCCTGCTGGTGCAGAGCATCGTGCCTGTGCCATGCTTTCATATGGATGCAAGCCTGGGTTTTAACCAGAGCGCTCTAATGGAGATTAAACAACTCCACGAGCAGCTGCTCGACGGTGATATTAAGTGGGGACTGGATAAAGTTATCAATTTAGATTGAACCGGGGAAGTTCTGCTAATGCACTCGGACAACAAAGGTGCACAGATGGTTACTGAAATGCTTAGGGAACTTCTTAAGAAAAACCCAGCTGAGCCTTATAAACAAATGTCCTTTGTAAAACTGGCATCTGAGGAGCGAGTGAGGGAGACTCTGTCTGAACTACTTTAATTAAAAATTTCTTCTGCCATCAGGGACCTGCCTGAAGTGTGAGATGTTTAAATTGGCAACATGGCTGCGGGGAGGAAAAAGCGAAGGCAGGATTTGCACGTGACCCAGCAGTGCTTGTTAAGGAGATGGCAGTTCTGCTTTTTGTCTATTTTTTTCCTAAAAGAGAAAAAATATATACGCTTTTGTACCATTCCTTCTGCTCATTTCTGTAGGGCAGGGGCACGGTGCCTTGAGCCCAGCACCTTGCATCCATCCAGAGGTCTTTGAGGCTGCCAAACAGAAACCACCTGGCGCAGGCTGCCCCGCTTGGCACACCAGCACCAGCAGAGCAGGGCTGTGCAGCTTGGCCGATGGCTTTGAACTCGTGCGTGTGCCTTCCCCCTTATTTAAATGGCCTGGCTAGATAAACATCAGCACCATTAATATGCACAAGAACAAATGTTCCCGATTTCAGCCGTAACTTATTCAGACCGGCTGGTTGCAGCGGGGCTGCTGCTCTGCCATCACCTCCCGGGGCAGGGACGTGTCAGGCCTCAGTAATCTGTTGCTGCACTCGTACAGAAGCACTGATAATCGCTGGGGCTGGGCCATGCCGTGTGTGAGAGGGCTGCAAACCTGCCTGGACGTCAGGGATGCTGCTCCTCTGCCAGGAGTGCTGCCTAGGGCAGGGTTTGGGGGCCAGGGGGTACCCAGGGACAGCTGAGTGCTGATCCAGCGGAGCTCAGCTTCTGGTCCGTGGCTCTCCAAGACTTCCACAGGTGGTCTACTCGGTGGGCTGGATTTGCCCAGATAAAATATGTTATAAAATTAATATAATATATAATATAATTATAAAATACATAATTTGCCCAAATGAAGGTATATTTAATGTGTTTTGTATTTCTGTATGTTCTGTAAGGTCTAAGCTCTGGCTCGCCCTGGGCTTCCTGGGGGGTGACACCCCAGTTTCGTGGAGGCTGATGGAGGGAGGGGAAGGTGAAAGGCAGGTTCTGCGGGCAGCCGAGGGACAGTGTGCTGTTCCAGTTACCCATGCCCAGAGTTAAATTGTTCTTTAGGTACTGTTATTACTTACCTTAGAAATCCAACTGGCTGAGGAAAAAAGAAGAACACTGTGACAGGCTCTTTGCACACTGATTTTGCTATAAATTGAAGAAGTATGAGCCAACCGGGATTTTTGACAGCACAACGCCGTTTTCTCACCTGACAACCAGCCACAGGTATGGGCTCGGAGGCCTTATACCAGCCACAGCTCTGGTACCTTGAAACTTCTCAACAAAAGGACTCCAGCAGCCCCCCAGCTTCCCGGCAGCTGTGGAGGTAATGCACCGGCCATTCCTGTAAGCTGCTGTTTGGATTAGATGCATTTTAAAGCATAGGTGGAGGCTCCTTCTCCAAAAAATGAATTAGGTATTGATGTTCAGCTCGTCTGCTGTTCTGTACGTACACACACATACTAATGCATCAAGTGCAGCATAATGGCTGTGTGCTGTGAGGACTGCACGGAGCTCGGAGCTGCTCGTGCCGGGGAGCATCAGCGGGGGCTCAGGCTCTGCGAGCATCGGTGATTAACTCCAACACAAGTGGCTGAGACCAAAACTTTTCAGAAATCCATTAAAGAAAAGGCCAGTGCCAAATCAATAAAAAGACTGCCTGCAAGACCAATTAGCAATCTATGAAACAGAGCAGAGCAAATTGTGTATTCACCTTTCCTGGACTTGCTTCTAGCGCAGCCCGGCAGTGTGCGCGACTGTGCAGGCACCCTGTTCACACACACATACATGTACCTTGTCATATAATACTGTACAGTACTGAACTTTTTAAAAAAAATATTCTTTATATTAGGAATGGGAAGGCTTTCTTGTTGCATCTTGGTTGTGACACCCCTCTATGCTTCATGTCAGGTATTTTCAGAGCAGGTCAGCGTGATGATGCTGGCTTCCCTCACGTGCATTGTGACTGCTGCAGAGTTAGACCCAACACCACTGATGCATCATCTAGCAAAGCCAGGTTAAAGCAGACCGAGTGCATGAGGTCCAACAGGAAAAGCTCTAGGGTAAGGTCAAAGAGTTTTTGACTAAGCACTGCTCCCCAGGCAGGGAAGGCAGGGATGGTTTAGGAGCTGCAGTAGTCCATCCAGCAGATCCTGATGTCCCATCCATTTTCTGGCTGTCTCCAGACCAGTCTGCAAGCAGAGAGCAGAGGCTGCACGGGTCGCTGTAGGCAAAGAGAGCATGGACATCCAGAGTTCATGGACACTTGGCCTTTGGAACACCTAAATTGCCTCAATCTGCAAAAACATTTGTGGACCTGTCCTTGAAGAGCAAGAGATGGGGATCCTCAGCACCACTCGGGGCTGGAATCCCATCCACCCCCCAGGCTAGCATCCAATGCCAGACACCCACTGAGGTGATAAGGTTGGTGTCTGCAAGTACACAACGTGCCACACCAGGGAACTGGGGTCAATGTTTTCAGCACAGGATTTTTTCACCAATTGCATAAAGTCAGCTATAAATTCTTTCTGCTTCTCTGCACACTGGTCTGACCCAGAAGCTAATTCACAGAGTATTTAATGAAAATCAATGCTGATGACAGTAAGCCATTGTTTTTTTGGTTATCCATAATGAACCAAATAGCAAAATCTCTACTCTTAAGTCACAACAGTTTAACTTGGAAAAGTCTGTGCAGGCTCTAGCAATACACATCGCTTGACCTGATCTTACTTGTAAGCCTTTCTTAGAAAAGAAGTTGTGGCTTCTCATTATCAGGTCCATTTTAGTGCTTCGTCTGCTGTTGCTGTGTATTGACACTCATTTTGCAATCTACGTTGAAAAATGCCAGCTCTTCACAATTTAATAAGTGCTATGTGCTGCTCCAGTTGCCCAGCACCTTCAGGGCACCAGTCCCCATTTTCTCTTTATTTGTGGCCCCGCTCTGCAGAGCAGTGCCCCTGCTCACAATGGAGTTTCCTGAAATGCTGAAAAGCCACCCACTTTTTCTCTCAGAGAAAGGGGAGCTGTGAGCACACGGACATGCCTCATGGTTCCCAGATTTTCAGACACCTCGATGTCACAAATGCTGGCAGCTGCTGCTTTTCTGTATTTTTCTCAGAAAGGTGCAAGAGGAGCAATTCCCAGCTGCGCTTTGCCTGCCATCAGCAAAGGGCACTCGAGAGGCTTTGCACGCCTAGGATGGGTTTTGAGGAAGATGATTAGACCTCTGAGATGCAATGCTGGAAATAACATTCCAGTTCTGGATCTGGCAAGCGGACAGACGTGTGTCCGGAGGCAGGGTGGAGGCACGTCGGGCCGATGCCGCCCCGCAGGGAGCCGGGCTGCCATTTCTCCAAGAGGATGGGGTTTGTTTGCTCTGGTTCCTTTCCAAAGCCATTCTGGAGCCACAGAGGTGAAAGGATTTCAAGGAAACTTTCGGGATGCTCATTTGGTCGCATCCAAACCTTTTTTAAAGCTTGCTTCAGCAGGACGACTCGCTGCTTCACACAGAAAGGCTGCGGGGTGCATCAGCAGAGAAATACCACGGATGGAGCTGAGTCCACGGGGCCTCTGGAGCTGTCAAAGGCCAGCGAGATTATTTCCAATGTCCTCTAGCTGGTCCTAGAAGGAAAAATATGGGAAGTCTTTGGGACGCAATAAGAGCCAATTTGAAAAAAAAAAAACAAAAACAAAAACAAAAACCAAGCACTAATTAAATGGGCTATTAAAGGTCCGTCCACTTTGCTGTAGGAAAGAACAGCATCTTCTGGGATGGATGCTTGCTAGTAAATCAGGAGGGCTTTGTTCGTCTGCCAGCTCCCCCACAGGCTGGCTGGGTGGTCTTGCTGCTAGTCAGATCTCTTTGACCTCAGTTTCTCTATCTGCAAGATGGGGAGGAAAACGATGCATTCCCCTGTCCCCTGTAATGAATGCTGAATTCCAATAAAAGAAAAAAAATATATAAAAATAAAAAGGTACCATAGAAATCTGAAGCGTTTCTTTTATTTGTTACACTGCAAAAGTTCCTGGGTGAGGATTACTTTTCTCCATCGTTATCATGGAGATTTTTTTTAGGTAGAGGGGATCCAAGAGGAGATTTGTCCCTAAGGAAGGAGACAGGAGGCAAAAGCTGCAACATCCTGAAGGAGATGTCTTCTGAGCTGGAGGAGCCGGGCAGAAGCTTTCTGTAACAGACTGATAATCTGCTTTGAACAGTGTCTGGCAGGAACTGCCCCAAAATGCCTGATGCCACCTTGATCAGGCAGGGCTGGCGGAGGGGTGTAGCAGGCGTGTGGGGTGAAAGCAACCCAAGGGGCTCAGCTCCTGGCAGGAGCCCCACACCAGGGTGCTCCTCCAGCCAGATCAGGTTTCCCTGTGCTCCCTGAGCCAGGGCTCAGCTGATCTCTTTATCAGTTCATAGCCTTTCTTCATCCAGTCTGTTTTTTAGTTAATTGCTTTTTACCTCGGATTATCTAGACCCAGCTTTTTACGTAACAGCCTTTGCTGAGATAAAGAGCGTGATAGATGGAGCCCGGGTGCTGCAGTTTGGTATGCAGGCTGTTCTGTCAAGAATGTGGTCACAGACGTTGTAAAAAAAGGTAAATCTGAATATCCACAGTGTCTGCCAAGTCAAAGAGCTCCAACTCAAAGACAGAGGGAGCAGTAAAGAAGGAAATGGATTCAGTTTTCAAGGTAGCCAGCCTAGACATAATTTTACCAACCGACCCCTTTATTTTCCCACTCTCTTCTCACAGGTCTTTGGAGGATATTCTGAGATAGAATTTCATGTTTTTTCTACCACCAGCTCTACAATTTGCTAGAGCAAAAACTGCAAGGTGTTAGCAAACAGTGGGAACGCTAAAAATGCTTACTTAGCTGCTGTTGTGAAAGCGGGGGTATGATGTACCTATTTACTGAATTACAGAAAATTGCTTTCCTCCCGCGGATGAGTGTTGGCAAAATTGGTCATTTAATTCTGCGGGGAAGGCAGCAGCAGTGACTTCAGCGTCATGGCAACAGCGTGCCAGTGCTGTGAGGAGCACTGCATCGCCTCGCTCGGAAAAATCCTCTCCTCGGGGGCAGCTTGGGTTTGGTGGGAGCAGTGCTCCTGGTGCTGCTGGCCCTGATGGCTTTGGGGAGCATCCCCAGCTGGCCCCATCACTTCAGGGACTTCAGACACCCTCCAAATACCCTCCCCAAAGTGTGCACGAGCATGGGACCAATGCTCTGTGCCACCTTGTCCTGCCTTTGCAGCCCTGGCACGTGTCAGGGTGCTCCCAGTGCTGGGCACTGAGGGTGTGGGGGCTCAGGCTGTCGGGAGAGTAAATGTAAGCTCTCCAGCTATCCAAGCTAATTGTACGGGAATGAAATCCTTACGGGCTGTAAATTGCACTGAGTCACCAGCAGCGACACCTCTCCCTCCCCAAAATCAGCTCCCTTGCCTTCAGCCAGGGCCCAGCGGGCCGTGAGGGTGGAGTAAGGGTGGGCTCCCAGTGATATCATGGAAGGATATGGGCTGGCCTGCGAATTCCTGTGTCTTCTCCTGGGCTAATTTCACTCTTTGTTTACTCTTATCAGGACTTCTGCAGCCAAGAATTAATTAGCTGCACTGCGTTAGTACATCGGGGTCCCATCAGTTCAGGGCATTGTATGCGCACAAAGCCAAGAAGGGCTGCACAGCTTAAAACAATTTTTTAAAGGAAACCATTACTAAGCACTATTACTACTAAAATATCAGCTAATCATACCAGCAAAAATAAACACTTCGGTGGGCAATGTCTCTGCAGCTTCACAGTACAAAGCAAGCAGTGGCAGAGGTCAGGAAGAAGCTGTTTCTGTGAAGATTTTTGCTTTTTTTTTTTTTCTTTGTTGCTGAAGATATTTTCTAGTGCCTGCACCGTGCCTGGCAGTGCTGGTACCAGGCAGCACGAGCCAGGCCAGGGCCTCAGCTACTGCATCGCCCAGGGCGGTGGATGCTGGCTTTTGTGTGTGTTTTTTCTTTTTTTCTTTTTGTTTTTAAGAAGGATAAAAAGCATCCTAAACAGCGAGATACTGCATCACACAGCATTAACGCAGTTACTTGAAGCGAGACACGCAGAGGTTATTTGCTTCCTCTGTTTGCTAAAATAAATAAATCGTGTGTAGATTAAGTGCTGTGCAATGAAGACAGCACTGTACGCAATATTCCCCGGCAGAGGCTTACATTTCCTAGATAAGATACATGGCAGTGAAGGCTGATGAACTACAGACTTTCACATGAAACTATTACTAACTACTATTACTACTAAAAATATCGCCTTGCTATACTTGCTAAAATAAACATTTATATGCACAGATAATCCCCAAGCTTCGATGTATAAACCAACTGGTGGTGGATAACTGTTGGAAAAGGCTGTGCCAATAAGCTGCAGTTTGCCTGTTGGAGGCTCTTCTTGCTCCGCATCCAAAGGGTTGGAAGTAGTTGGGACACATTGGCAAGTAGAAGTGAATCCAGGCTGCATGTCCCAAAATGAAAAAGGCTGGAGAGCTTGGAGATGCATTTTTTTTTTTTCTTGGTTTCAATTAGAAAATCATTACCAAATATTTTCACGTTGTAATTTTCATGCTGATGAGTCTCATTTCCTCTTAGGAAACTAAATGAGAAACAAGGCTTGGAAAGAAGCTCCCAAAGCCAGCTAACCCACTGCGCAGCTCCAGGAGAGGGTCGCCCATGGCACAAAGGACATCAGGAACCTGTTTGCTTCACAGAAGGTGTGCTGGGATGCTCTGCATGAGCCAGCCCTGGGAGAAAAGCTCCCACCACAGCGTGCTCCCATCTCCTCGCAGCTCCTCTTGAAAGGATATGGGTCCATATAACCCATGTCTGGCGAGTAGACATCCTTGTCCATAAAAAGCTTCTGGCCTGCAGGAAGCTTGTGTTTGTTTTTCTGTTGTACAGGAAGACTAGACAGCAAGTAGCCATTTGCTAGGCAAAATCAGCTCCAGGATTGCAAACTTTCTACAACAGGAGACCAAAAACCAGATGGGAATCTTATCCAATTGCTCTTGTGTAATGCTTCTGTTAAGTGAGACCATGGCTATGCTGTCTACACTGAGGAAAAGTGCACGTCAAAAAATAATGTTACTAGAGTTACCCTTCATAACACTGATCTTGTTATAGTTATTTTTTTTTTCCAGGATGGACTGAGTTTAGCCATTAACGTAATACCGAGTCCTAGGATCATGAAAGATGATCCAGAACACCTTGAAAGCATCACACTTGGAAGTGTCACATCAAACACTTTGCTGTTGATGCCCAAAGACAACCATTTCAGGCAAGGTGGGGCCAGATACACTGCCATGTTTGTTCTTTTTGAAATACCCCTGTCAACCACAGCCTGTTATTTTAGGCAAATCAGATCAAATGCAGCTATCAGTTCTCTTAGACCACATTTGCTCCTGTGCTTTTGCCTCTTTTTGCATGCCTGTGAAGGTGAACACTGCATGCTAGGCAGCACCATGGCCTCAAAATAAAATGGAGCAGCTCATCAAGCACTAGAGAAATAGCTGTCAGAGATTACACGGCGAGAGTTCATCAGGTAAATCTGCATGCAAAACCAGCAAGATACATGCCAAAATCATGTACTGTAGCTCAGCAGATCCAAATCCCAGAATAAAGCTAAGCCAGCCTAACCATCTGGACACATATGTCATGCAACAATCTATGCAATTTGGTTTTTGCTCTTAAATCCTCCTGTCCTGAAAAAAGGGGGGGAAAAAAGGAAAGAAAAAGGAAGAAAAAAGACAAGTTACCTTTAAACAGTTTGTTTCTACCACAAACATCTAAATTGTGAAATCCTTTAACAAGCTGTTCTTTTTTTCTATTCCAAACCTTAGGGACAAAACAAAATAAATAAATAAAGCAGCATAACAACTAAATTCTGCCACAGAAATCAATGCAGACAGGCCCTCTTTCAGTGCTGGGTGCTTGTTTTCACGTATTAAGTGTTGTGAGCAGATATTAAAAAAAAAAATCCCAGTTTTTGCCTTTGACACTGTGACTCCTAACAAGCATTTTTCCAGTGCCAAGAAAGATCAGTCACATTGCTGGCATTAAGTAACACTCCCACAAGCTGTTAAATTCTTTACCTGCAGACAAGTGGCTCTTGAATAGGTAAAAATCTATTTCCTGCCTTTTGAAGGTACAAAAGAGAACCTAAAGGATTATGAAATCCCTATAACTGATAACCTTTGGACAGCAGCACTATCAAAAGGCGAGGATAAGTGACCAAATTCACCCACCATCTAGCTGTTTAAAGTCAGGGAGTTCAAACCAGAGATGAATTGCCTTCAGCAAAGCCGCAGTCTGTGAGGTGCTGTGTGCTTATGGCCCTTAATGAGCACGGTGAAAGAACAGTGGATATTATGACTGACAGCGTTAATGTATGTAAATGTATATATGTGTGTGTGCATGTGTGTATATATATTTAAAAATCTGGGAGTAGCACGCAACAATTCAGAGGAATGAAACCACAGAACCGGGGTAAAATTAACGAAGGTGCCAGCATGATGCAGAAGCCTATTTCCCAATTTTAAAAGATCCGACAGTCTAGACTGGGAGTCTGGAGCCTGCCGTCGCTTGGTCCAGAAGCGGAGACGAGCTTGCCCACAGCGTGCCAGTGTAAGGGAGCTCAGCAAAGGCTTTTGTTCGCTGTGTGTATCCTACAATCACATACGGCCAGGATATTACCTGAAAGGATTTTTTGTCATACAACTACTTATTAAAGCCTACAAACCTAGCTGTAAGCATGTGGTGAGCTGGGCTGCAGACATGTCTCTTCCTTTTTTCTTCCAAGGTCCTGCCACCCTCCTTACTCACTTCATTTACGTCTGGCCCATGGTTACCTATCAGGTAAGGTCAGCATCAGGCAAATGAAGGCCATGCCACCCCTAACACAAGCTCCTCATGTGGTGTGACACAGACCAAACCCAAGTTTCCAGGCAGCGACAGCTTTATCCTTAAGGCCATTGTCCCTCTGGGGAAAGC
Organism: Aythya fuligula; assembly: GCF_009819795.1. Taxonomy (NCBI): domain Eukaryota; kingdom Metazoa; phylum Chordata; class Aves; order Anseriformes; family Anatidae; genus Aythya; species Aythya fuligula. Next base: position 2,265,509 of record NC_045593.1, read on the forward strand.
TGTAAATGCTTTGAAGCTCTGAAGCTCTCCCTGATATTCAGATCTCAGAAGCTAAATATCCCTGATATTGAGGATGAGCTACCTCTCATGGAAACAAACTTTGTTTCCAGGCAGAATTAAATAATTCAGTCCTCTGCTTCTGTGTTATTTCCTCTACCCTATGACATTTTGAAAATTCACAAGAAATCCAGAACTGTTGTTATTTATTACCTATCTGTGTTAGCACTCACAATCCTGGAGATTTCCTCATGCTCAGGAGGGAGTGGTTCCTGCTCCCATGAACCAACACCATGGAAATGAAGAGAAAGAAAGTGGTCTGTTTATAGGACATGAGCTTTTGCTGTCAAGACTGATGTGTATCAGCAAAAAATATAACCTCCCAGCAGTGTTAACTTTGTTATCAACACAGGCGAGTCCTCCTGCTCTTCTAGCTTGTGCCATTTTGGAGATCAATTTAAGCTACGCGGGAAGCATTTTAAAGTCAGTATGGGGTGTGTTTTGTTGAGCAAGAAGTATCTGGTTGCAGTGGTACAATGCTGCTGCTAAGTCCTCTGAGCACAGACAAGACCAGTTCCTGCCCTACGTGTCCTTGCCTGGTCGTGATCTGCTGAAAAAGTATGAATTCAGAAACACCTGGAGCCACACCTGGCTGGTGTGTGCACCGATGACCAAGCCAGAGAAGCACAAACTGGGCAGGGTGAGAAACAAAGGGATGAGGCACTCCGAGAGTACTCCACAAACAGACTCATGGAGGACAGTGACAGTCAGAGCCTACGTGATGACAACTGGCATGTTCTCCTGTGTCCTCTGACCCCAATCTGGCATTGCTTCCCTCTGCCCTACCCACACCAGCTCATGGACAGCCTCAGCCTGAACCATGGCCCACACTTGGGTTTGATGGGGATGTAACAGCACTAGCTGGTAAGCAAATGTCAGCAATTAGAGATTAACAACCTGGTATCTAATATTTTGTCCATCATAGTATGAATTTATTAACAAATAACAGCTATAAATAGCAGAAGCTGTGTGATTGTAAAAACTGCAGAAGCTGATGGGGACATGGAGGTGGATGTTTCACCTGCAGTGACAAAGGAACTCACTGCATGAAGCTAACAACTTCCCTCAAATTCCTCTGATTCATCTATGACATAGACTGCTGTCACTTTATGGATGTCTTCTTCTGAGCCAGGCTGACCAGGATGACTGGATTGAATATTATATCACAAAATGACAGGAGGAGTTAGTGATATGTCCCCTCTACATGCCATTTCCCACGAGGCCTAAAAAAGATCATCATACTTTATTTTATGATCAGCGGGTCATTCATCTATATCTGCTTTGAAGCCACAGTAGACTTTTTGCCAATCACTAATAGAAACTAAATAAACACAGCCAAACAGTGTCATCTATCTGTGTGGTGAGTAATTATGAGGGATTCCTCTTTAAATAGATGCTTAAGTAAATATAGAAATATCATTTTACAAATGCTGGCTCAAGAAGAGATGCTGGGGAATTACAAAGGAGAGACACCTCACTCACATATGTGCATATCTTAGTGTAACTCTGACCCTACACGGTTACCCAGTACACAGCAAAGGACTTTGTTATTTCAGCTTTTATGGTTGCACGTGAGCTTTCTTCAGCACACCATCAACTGATGCTCAGGACTGAGAAGCACTTTTCCATTTCCAAAGCTTCATTCATAAAAACGACCTTTTCAATGAATGTTTTCATTCTGCTCTGCGCCGGTATTTATTTCCCAAGGAGGCTATTGGGAGACTATTTCACATAACATATCAGGAGTCAGTTCAGTACGGGGTAGGGCTATAACACAGCGAAGTGATCGCTCTCAACCCCTTCGAGCTGTGTTTACTCGTGACCCCGGCACACTGAGCACAAAGCTCTGGGTGTTCTGGTGGAGGCGAGTGGTTTCGCTCTGCCCACTCCAGCTCTGGCTCTGTGTCTGTAGCCTCACTCCTCTCTGCGCTGGGGCTGGGATGCAGTTCGAGGGGTGGCTGGTTTTCAGTTCCACGCAGAGCAGTTTGCAACCTGTAATGAAGTAACAGCACTAAGGCTGGGTTTGTTTGGGAAGCTTGGCCCTGATTAGGACCTCAGTGGGCAAAACTCAATTAACTGGGGGAGGAGAGCAGCAGAAAGCAGGAAGGGGAAGTGGGGGAAGCGATGGGGAAGCACCAAGTGCCATAACCAGGGTTTCAAATACCTCTGCAATTGTCTGCGGATCAGCCAAGTGGCTGGTGACTCCCATTGACGCCTGCCAGCACAACAACGCTATTGCTCACCCGCCCAGCCGAGCTGGATAGCTTGGCTGAAAGATTTATTCCCCGGACAAATAATGAAGATGCTGGTAGCGAGGGAACAGGCGGACATGCATACAGATGGGCAAGGGAGAGTAGGGCCGGGAGAACCACAGCCAGGCAGGAAGCCAGGACACCCAAATCTGGAGAAAGAAGGGAACAGATCCCTGCCGTGGGCAAGGGGACGGAAACACTTAATGTATCTGGGGGCTGAGCACCGACTCTCGTATTTCCATTTGTTCTTCCCCTCCCCTCTGCAGCCCAAGCCCTTCAACCTCGACACATTCCCCCCACTCCTCCTGATAAAACTCTTGAACCAGAAAGGAAGAAAAATGCAGACCTTTTGCAACATTGCTGCCACGGCATGAAAAGAAGTTGGCAGGGAGGCCCAGGAGCCGGGATTCCTGGGACTCGCAGCCACGCGCGGGGAGGCAGCAACGGGGCCCAGGCTTGTGCAAGAGGACGCCCTCCTTCTGCAGCGCTCGGCACGGTTCTGAGCTCGGCGGGCTGAGATGGCGGAACGCCATATCGTTGTTTGCTTTATATCAAACGGGGCCATGCCATCACTTTTTTAGGGAAACGGCTGCTCTCTGGCTGCCTGCAGCCACGCAGCAGGAGCTCCGGCCAGGCGCGCGGGGGAGGCAGAGCCAAACAGCTGCTCCCAGCTGGGCAGCGGCACCGGCTCCCACCGAGCTGCTGCAGACCTCCGGGGCTGCCAGTGCTCACCAGGGTGCAAGGCAGCGGTCCCCAGGCCGACCTGCTGCTCTCCGGGCAGAAATGCTGCCTGGCAGAGCTGCAGCTCATCACCTGCCTGTGCACTGCCTTATCCCGGTGGTCTCATCCCAGTGGTGGCAGGCGGGTCCCTCCAAGGGTGACTTGTCCATGCTGTGTTGGTGCCTCAGAGAAGGGAGAGGAATGGCTCTCTGGAGGCATTTGTCTTGTGTCAGAGTCCCTGGAAAGACCCCACCTGTCATCAGGCCAGAAATCTTTCTTTATTCTGGCCACAGGTGCTTCGCCTTCACACTTCATCCAGGACAGTACCAGTGGTGACATTCTTTCCATCGATGTCAAATGGTCTGTGAGTTAATTGGGCTTTTCCTATCCAGTCTGGAGAACAGAGACGAAGTTCCTTGGAAGATGCTGGAACAGAAATACACACTGCCCTCAGGGGTGCATATAATGGCATGGGATTTCTGTACGTTACAACATTCCTTTAAAACCATGTCATCTAATGACAGACTTTCTTCTCTTTGTTTGGGGGGAGGGAGAGAGGAGTTAGCTTTGTTGTACTATTTCCCCTCTCCATTTCTCATTTTAGTTTTCAGATAGGTACGTGCCTTAGAGTACATTTTAATTGTAAATAAAAGTATGTGCTACTTTGCAGTGCCTTCCTTTTGAGGGCCTTGCAGAGCTCAGCGAGGAACCTGCTGCCCCGACAGGTTACAGACGGGTGCACCGAGGCAGGGGCTGCCCCGTGGCAGGGGGTGTCAGGGGAAAAGCATTAAACCACCCGATCTACAGCAGCTCCAGGACATACACCCGTCTTTGCAAAACCTAAGGAATCGAATAAAGAACTCTGAAGCAGGAATGATTTTTATTATTTTTTTTTATTTGTACTTCATTGCGCTCCCACCACAGCGTGGCGAGTTATTTCCCCCTCAATTCCACCACGCTCCCCCACCGTGGGGAAGGGCAGGGGGGATGGAGGAGGAGAAGGGAAGAGAAGGGAAGGGAAGGAGGGAAGGGAAAGAGGGAAGGCAAGGAGGGGGAAGCCGCCGCCGCCGCCTGAGTCACGGCTGCCGCGGGATGTGGCAATGCGAGGCCGGCGTCGGGTGGGGCTGGGTGCGGGCGGAGGGAGGGCGGCAGCGGCGGCAGGGAATCCCCCCACCCGCGGCGGCGGCCGGGCCAGGCCCAGGCAGGCGGTGGTGGAGAGCCCAGCACCAGGCCCAGGTCCCAAGCCCAGTTCGGGGCCTCAACCCAGGCCCAGGTCCCAGGCCCCGACCCAGGCCCCGTTCCCCGTCACCACGTTCAGTTCTTGAAGGGTGTAATTAACCAGCCTGAAAATGAAAATGCAGGCTGCAAGTATGCAGTAGAAGAATAGGCGAAAGTTTGTCTTCACACGCACATCATTGCTTGCTCAGTTGTATGTGCCCACTGCAAGCTGCACTGCGGCTGGCAGGTATCCTGCACGACACAGCACGGCAAGCTCCACGGGCTGCAATTTTATTATCTATTAAACATATAAATTGCTTCAAAATCTGTGTTTATTTCATTACTTCATTCTTTATATTGCCCAGTATTTCACCTCTGTGTGATTGGAAGCTGCCCCGAAGTTGTGGCACGGCTGACACCTTTATCCCAGCACTGCTGCCGTAACCAAACTACATCCAAACCACTTCTTGGGGGATTATGGTTGGTAAATTTTGTACTCATGGAGCTAGTGCTTAAAATACTATAGAAAACACATCCTTCTTTGTTTCTGAGGCTCTCAAGTAGTCTTGCTTCACAGTAAGTCAAAGCAATTAATAGGCCTTTTGGCTTTACTTAATCTAGTAGGCTACATTTTTTCTTTAATTAATACATTACAAAATGGTTTTGCTATTCCAAACTAAACAAACCATCAAATCAATGCCAATTTACTTTACCTGCTGTCCTGCAACTTTAGAAGCAGAAGTGTTGCTTTCACAGGACCAAGAAGTGCAGGACGTTTGCACCTGTGCCCAGGCAAGATATCCTGTCTTCTGCATCAGCACTACATGCTGCTCAAACCAAGTCACATAATACCTTGCAAATGTCTCAAATTCACGAGTTCAATAGCATGCCATACAATAAAATGAATGTGAATGAATGTGTGTTATGCACAACTCTGCCATCCCTGTTTTTGCAAACGGATTGAGAGCACCTCATAGGCAGTTACCCAAGTTAAAATTTGAGATAGAAGAACACAACACAGAGAGCTGTAAGACTCACCAGAGGTATCAGAACAACATGCCATGTTTCTAGGTATCTTGATGGAAAAGCTGAGATCTGAGATCTTGCTGTCCCTTCTTTCTATCTCTGTACAAGTTTTGTATTGAATTTATGGATTCAGTTGTTGGAACAGAACATAAAAATATGGCATTGGTAAGCAAAAATGGCCAACCATCCATTTGTCTACCGTATACATGTGTCACATCTCTAATCAGGCTCCTTAACTGGTCGTACCAATTAAGCATGTGTTGGACTTTGCATCTTTTCTGCAGCCATATACTCCTGTAATTTTAAAACATGGAACAGAAAGGAGCAGACAGATTGTGTTCCTCAAGGTGAGCTCAAAGCTTAACACTTGTCTTCAGGATTTCAAGCTAAGAAAAAAAAAAAAAATCTCTTTGGCTCTTTGCTTCAGAATATGATTAATATTCTACCAACCTGCCTCCCTAAACAGGACCTTGTGAGGAAGCCCTGAGAGCTCTAACCTCAGCTGGACTCCACTGGGAGGTGAGGTGCTCAGCGCCTTTAGGAGGCTGCGTGCACTTTGCAGAGCAGAGCCAGATGGGCTTGAGAAAGCCGAGCTGCTGACTTCCTAGCACATTACCATAAACAAAGAGAGTAATAGTAATAATAATAATCCTTAGCAAGTAATGACAATGGTGGTTGGGGCTGTGAATGGAGTGGGTCTTTCAAACCTCTGTTTATGGTGCCTGTGATATCACTCAGTCTGGCAGGAGGTCTGCAGCTCGGATTTCTTAAGGCCTTTAGGAGGTGGTAATCGTCTCACTTTTGCTTTAAACACAGTGTTAATTACGTTTCTAAACAATGCCTATAAACTCTTTAATTCTTTGTAAAGTGTTCCCTGTCCCTATGATTTTTATTTTTTTTTTTTGGGGGGGGGGGTGGGCTGTCGGATGCTTTGGGGGAGGTCACAGTTAAATACCATCATGAGGGCTATCAAGTGGAAACATTCATTTTTAATTTTACTCATTGTAGTTGATAGAGCTAAATTGCAAATGGTGTCTTTCTTTGAATTTGGAGGCATAGTCAGTATACAGTCCTTTATAGCGCACATTCCCTCCTTGCTTCAAGTCATTTTTCTTCTCCAGTCTATAGGTAGTGTTGGGTGGCCCAACTTTGTGTCATTAAACTATGGCAGCAACCCTCCCACCAAAAAAGTTTAAAAAAAAAAAAAAAAAAAAAAAAAAAAAAAAAAAAGTATATGTGTTATATCCTTTGGAGTCCAAAGTTCCTGAAATGATGTTTTTGAAAAAATCAAATACTAACACATTTGGGCCATGCTCTAGAAGACCCATCCAGCAGCCCACAACTATCTCAGCCAGTATGGCTGCTCTTACGTTCTCACCAAATATGTAATTTTCCTCTTAAATGAAGAGAACAAGTCTGGGCCTCCTTTGGATTAATCATTGCTATCAGATGGCATGCCTTCTTCCCTCAAGATGAAATGAATGTGGAGGTTTGGGTAATATGCTTTTGAAAATCCAATCTTCAAATTACACTTTACTATTAATACCTTTTTTTTTTTTTTTTGTTCAGTTTATGCAATTTGGGTTGTGAAATCAGGGTAGTCAGTTCCTCTCCAATCCCTGTTTACCCGAAACTCCCTTATTTCAAGTTCAAAGGAGACTTTTCATCCTGCAGGTAGTCCCTATCAGGCAGGGTCCTGACTTTCATTGCAGCACTACTCTTTAGTCCTCAAGTGACTTCTACAACTCGGATATTTTAGAGAAAATTCAATTCCAAGCAGGTTGTTTTCCCTGGAACTGAGCCACGTTGAAGACTGTCATGAAAGCATTTCTGTCGGGTTTAATATTTGTTAAAAGTTATTAAAAATCCCAACCCTACATTTAGATGAATGAGGACTTTTCAATTATCTGTTTTAATGCACTGGCACTACTAATTCATAAATTATCAGGTCTGAAGGGCTATTCCTACTGTCTAGACTACCCACCTGAGTAACGCAGGCCAGAAAAGCTCCCTGCATTCGTACAGGTTTGAACCGGCTGGAGCTCATCTTTTGAATACCACCAAAACCTCACTTCAGAATTGCTATTGACAGAGAATCCGCCACAGCCAGCGGTTAATTACTGTAACTGGATCATTACCTGTGAAAAATAATGCTTTGTTTCTCTCTTGATTTTTCCTAACAGAACTTCCAGCTTTTGGCGTACGCTGCATCTTTGAAGGACTCAAGAAACCATTAACAAAGCTTTTTTTTCCCCATGTGTGATTAAGGTATCGTGGACTTCTGATAAACTAAAGACGTTGTTTGTCTGTAGTTGTGGAGCATCTTTATTTGAATGCATCTTCTCAGCTCTCTCGTAAGCACATCATACAGGTGCAAACACAGCCAAACATGTCTCGTAGAGAGATATAATGCTCGCATGGAGACACGATAGAAACAAGTGCCCAAGAATTTGCTATTTAAAATTAGGACTTGGATTTGAGGACAAGAAATCTAAAACGTGTTCTCTAAAAGTAGACTGTGGCAATACTCTACCCTTATAACATCATTGCTTTATCAAGTGCTCACGTCAGATGTCTGCTCATTGAACTTTCTTTTCATGTAAAAGTGTAGGTCAGTATGAGGAACACTGACCCTGAACATCACAAACATGAATTTTCTTTTTAGAACAGAGTTACCTCAGTCTCTGATGGGACAAATTTCCCATTAGCATCAGTGGGAATTTTCCCTGGAAAAGACTGTGAAAAGGACAGGCCAGCACCTTACCACCAGTGAAGACAGACAGTGTTTGAAGGAGAAAGCAGCTCCATGGTGCATCTGGCTAGGCCACCACAACACAGAAGGTCACATAGATGATATTTAGGTTGTAATGTATCACATTAAAAAGGAAGGAACTGCAGAATTACACACATACCTGACAGCAGGAGGAAATACAGAAGCTGGTGGTTTTCCGTGTGCTTTGCCTGACCCTCTGCCCTCCCCTTTCCATTTCTGCCAAAGAGGTTTTGGTAGGTTTGTTTCTAATGAAGGAATTGCAAGTTCCTCCTGCTTCTAAACTGATGTACGCAGCCGTGGCACCTGGCAGTCCCTTCTCCGGTGTTATCAGCTGGTCCTGAAGAACAGCACATCCCTGCCTTGTGGCTGCCATTTGAGCAGGATCTGATAAATCCCCCTGAAGCCTGATAGTCGTGCCAGAAGTCAGGGATTAGCTTGATAACGTTATGTCTGAAATGCCACTTCTAAGTGAGGGACACCCCACCCTTCCCCAGTCCCCCCGGGCTATCCATAGGTGTCGCAACGTGGTGGTCAGCACCATATGTTGGTGGGATGCCCTGGCTTTACTTGCTTTGCTGCTCTGGGAGGAATCTGAGTGGAGGCGCCCTGAGGACTACAGGCAGATCGGGAACACTGGCTGAAAACAGAAAGCAGCTGTCTCCAGCACTGCTCTGGACTCCAGAGGTTTCAGGTGAAGGAATCTTTCCTCTGACCCATGTCAGCCGCAGCTCTTTATGTACACGCCACTATTGGGTCCAGCGCCTGCCAAATATTAAAGGCAATTACGAGTAAAGCATGGCAGTTCGTGTACTTGGCAGATGTACTTACTTGAAATAAAGAGGATTTTGATTTACTCCACTGAAACAAAGTCTTGAAAGTGGGATACAGCTATGTTGTCTGCATGTGCTTATCTTTCAAATGTTCCAGCAAACCTGCATTGCTTTCTGTTTCCATACAGAAAAATCCCTTCTTGAATGCTTACAGACCTAAACAAGTCTGAAATCATGCATTTGGAAATTTGAAACACATAAGCACAGGTACAACACCAGGAAAGTCAGAGTGACACCTAAGATGGTGCATTATGATTGTGCATTTTATTTTAATATCTGGCAAGATCCTGGAAGCGCTCCACAGAGTACACGCTGATCCCCAAGGCATTCACCTCTTCCTCACCAGAGGAATCATTCCCTTCCACCACAGCACTGTGTGTTGCACGAGGGACCTGCAGGTTCCCTTTATCTGTTACAGCCACGTGTTCCACCTGCCTCTGCCCCAGTCCCCCCTCTGCCACCCACAGCCCTGCTCTCCTCCCTCTCGCCCATGGCTCCCAGGCACTTCCATGTGCCATGTGTGCTGTCCCTGCAGCTCTGCCCCATGAAATATTTGGCTCCCTTGCCCCAGCTGACCTCAGTCCCCTTCCTCTGACCCCCCTCAGTGCCCATGTCGGGAATTCCACCGGCATTCATCAGGAGCTGGGCTGGACGATGGTGCCACCAGCAACATGCACAGAGCTGTAGGTGTGGCGTGGATCTGTTGACACAGGTGAGCACCCAGCAGCGGTGCTGTGAAGGACAGGTGCTGCTCCTCCTGCCCACCTTGGCACGGTGGAATTTTCTTTTCATGTAAAAAATGAAGATGCATGGCATGAAAACTCTTGGCATGGAGATGCCAGCATCATGGCTCTGGGCTGCAAAGCCCGTTTGGCAGCAGCACTTACCCTCTGACACTGGACACACTTGTTCATCGTTTCCCTGCTGCTTCCCTGGGCAGACATCACCCTGAATCTCCTCTGCTCTCCACCCCATTTCTGTTCTTCTTTGGTGGAGATTGTTATACCAGCATGAAGGTTCATATGTTCAAAACAGATTTTTTTTCTATTGCTAGGCTAGAATTAGGGAGCGATCATACCGAGATAGTTCCTTGATGTTGGCATAATGGAGTGCACAGGCAAGGAGACTGCCTTGTGCTTCACCCCCTCTGGATACAAAATCAAAGCAGTACACAAGTTGAGTGAACAAGACCAAAAGCTCACAAAAGTCCAGCACATGCTTCAAGTCAGGCGTGTGTGAGCACGTTGGTGGATGGAGGTACCCCCGAGGCAGGATGAGTCCCTGAAGCCAGAGCCTGTGCCTTGTAGCTCCTTGATCTGGGGGGACAGATTCCCAGGGCTGGGGACACGAGTGCTTTTCCCCATGCCTCACCAGCAGGGGCGAGCATCCAGCTCGCTGATCCTTCTCTGCTTTTCTCACTTACCCACCCAGCACCAGTGGGACCTTTCCAGCCCCAGAGCGGCTGAGAGCAGTGCCAAGGGGAAGCCCAGGCGATGCCCAGCGGTGAGGGCCGTGCCTCCCGTGACCTCCTGCTCAGCAGACACCGAGGTTTCTTGGAGAAGGGTTTTCTTTTCAGACCCGAGGTCTTGGAGATGAATTTGCTGCGTCAATGTGAGCTGCTGGAGCGGAAGGAGACGTCGGGTACAGCCAAAATGGCATCGTAACCCAGACTTTGAGCGTTGCTTGAGCGCTCTGCTCTGAAAGGAGGGCATAAAAATAGAAGCAGGGACAGCAGCTTAGCTATTCCTAATGTGCACAAAAGGATGAGAAGGTGCCAGGAGGCTCCCTGCTCTGCCTCTGCCCTGCCTCCAGCCTGGCTTCTTCTCCCCTGCGGCCTGAGAGCGCTTTGCACTCCTGGTAGCAGAGAGACATACCCCCAAAAGAGCAAGTGTGCGTGTTATTGACCCTAGCCTAGAAAGTGTATGAAGAGGGATCAGCTCTGTTTGTTTGTGCCCGGTAATGATGTCAGGAAGAGGTTTTTTTTTTCCCCGAGTCTGGTTTTTTATCCCTTTGTGTGAGTGCCTTTGGTGCGTCTCACACCCTGGTGCTGTTAGCAAAACAATTAGGTTAACAGTGCCTTGGCTCCAACTGTCTGTCAAAGGCTGAATTGCAATGCAAATTGACTCGGGTTTATCGTGCACCCCTGGCTCTTCAAAGGCAGCCGGGCTCGGGAAGGGTCCCCAGCAGCCTCCGGAGGAATGGGGTCTGGAAATGGGGAGCGCGGGCCGGGTGGGATCACGCACGGAGGCGTTTCGGATGAGGGATGCGGGTTTTATTCCCTCACCTGCCAGTGAGCACTGGTGGACACACAGGTGTGGGCTCACCCACTTTTCACAGGGACTCCCAGCCCAGCTAACGTGCTCATTTTTATCAGCTTCGTTATTCCTATTTCTGTATTTTCCATACAGACACATACACCCGGCCTGTTTAAAGGGGTCTGCAGGGTCAGTTACAAAGCACTTCTTATCGTTTATTTAATATTTATCATTTCCATTGTAATTTTCACCTGCAGAGCTCAAGGTACTTCACACAGACAAGTGCTGCTGGCCCACTGCACGGACCCGAGGGGTGGAAGCCCAGGTCCCCGCTGACGGGAGAGGGATGTGCCCCAGGTCACACAGGGAACCTCTGGCCAGGCCCCAAAATGACTCCTGGATCCCGTTTCTGTCCCCTGTCCCTTCGCTGCATGCGTCATGGTGTGCTCTTTGTCACTCTGCTCATGACCATAAAGTAATCACAGCCATCAAGTCATCAGCAAGGCAAGCGGAACTGCGGAGGGAAAAACAGCCTGAAGAAACCCATCTCATTCATAACAGCCTGGAAAGTTTTAAAAAATTAAAAAGTGTAATGCGCCTATTAATGGGCACGTCCAGTGTGTGTTCCACCGGCAGATACAGGAATGGAAAGGAACCAGTTTTCCCCTATCAAAGCCCTTTAGCATAGGCATTGCAGTGAAAAGGGGGCTGCAGTGCTCTTGGGAAGCGAGGAAATCAGCAGAGGTCACCTCGGAGGCTGATGAACGAGATGTCAAACTGCCGACTGATGTCCATTTCTCGGGACTTTGAAGTGACCATTTTAAAAGGATTTACTTTGCCCATTAAGTACTGGGAGATGAAGTTAGGAGTCCATCCGCTTCCTCACCCCAATTTGTGTTTTAGAGGCCAGCAAATGACGTCCTTCCCCTCCACAATATTTTCTCATTATTTATCATAAAAGTGAGCAGATTTTAGGCCTGGGTAGCTATAATTTTGTTACCATTTAGTAAGGCTGCCCCCCAAATCCAGACCCTTTCTAACTGGCTTAGATCCAGATTCTGCAAATGCCACGAGCGACTGCAGGCCCCCTCGGAGTCTCACTGGCCTTTTGGGGCAGGACCAGGCTCTACAATTATCCCCGTGCTCCTGCGTGCACCAAAGGCAGGCCTCCAGCAGCGGCAGCCCTGGGAATACCCTGCCTGCACGGCGCACGGAGCTCCTTCTGCATCCCCGGTGCTTGATGTCTGTTGTCTTGTTTGGTTGGGCGCAATTGTTTTAGAATTGGATTTGCTTGCAGCAGCCATGATTTAAGAGTCTCGGCTCCTACTTCCAGCGCAGCGACTGACTTACTGCATGACCTGGAGCAACTCATCCACCAGGGTTTATTACCCGAAAAGGGAGCTCCTTGCACGTGGAAGCGTGCGTGGGGCTGGGGGCTCGTGGTGCGGGGCACTGCGAGGCCCGGCTGGGCTCCCCAGCTCCCCGCCACCAGGGCAGGGTGGTGCGAGCCTCGCAGCCTCTTGGTGTCTCAGTTTCCCCATCCTGGGCAGGTTCCTGCAGGCAGAATCAGGATGGGGGCTCTGTGGAGCACCCCTGGCTGCCAGAAACGCCTCCTGCAAGCCATCCCCGTGGCAGGAATCATCAGCGTGCTCCGTGCCACGAATTCCTGCCCCTCATTTTGTGGGAATTGGAACATACCCACTACGAAATACTTTCCCTTCCTCTGGCGGCAGGTGCTGTAAAAGTGCAAAGCATTACGAGCATTATTGCTTTTCGTGCTGTGCCCCCTTCCGATGCCCAGGATCAGGGATGTAAATATATATATATATATATATTATATATAATTTTTATGGCTTGCTTTTCATGCTCCAGCGTTTACAGCGTCTGGGGCACACCCAGCCTGCGGGGGCTCCCTCAGGCTGTGTGCCGAGAGGCGTGGGGGGGTGGGCGACCCCACGGGGCCCCCCAAATTCCCGATGCGCGGAGGGGAGAGGGGGCAGCATCATCCTAAACTCACAGCGGCGGCAGGGGGCGGGGGGGGGGCGCGACACAGCCACAACCTTTCGGCAACCCGAGCCGCCGCCGCTTGCGCAAGGCGGTCGGAGATAAATATATATATATATATATATATAAATATATAATTTTTTTTTTTTTTTTTTTTTTCCTCTCCCGGAGCGACACGGTGTCTAGACGCCCACGTGATGGGGCCGGGGCCGGGCCGTGCCGGGCCGGGGCCGTGCCGCTGCGCACTGAGAAGGCGCCGGAGGAGGGGGGGAACCGGGGGGGCGGGCGCGGCCGAGCGCGCAGGCACCGCCGCTCCCCTCCCGGCTCCTCCGCTCCGCTCCGCTCCGCTTCGCCGCGCCCGGCTCCGCGCCGCCGGGGCTCCCCCGCAGCAAGGGAAGACGGAGGCGCTGGTGCGGGGAGGGCGCCTCCTCTTTGCAGCCAGCGGAGGGAAGAGGAAAAAAAGGAGGAGGAGGAAAAAAAAAAAAAAAAAAAAAAAAAAAAGGAGGAGGAGGAGAAGGAGGAGGAGGAGGAGGAGAAGGAGGAGGGGAAGGAAGGAAGGAAGGAGGAGAGAGGAGGAAAAAAAAAAAAAAAGGATAATAATAATAATAATAAAAAAAAAAGAGAGAGCCAGACGCGCCGGCAGCACGGAGAGGGTCCCCATGTAAGCACGGCGCCGGGGGAGGCGGCGGGTGGCGGCGGCCCCCCCGGTGCCCGCGGAGGGGAGCGGAGCGGAGCGGGGGGCGGGCAGCGCCGCCCGGCTCTCGCCGCCGGCAGCACGCTGCTGGGGAAGGAGGGACACAGCCCCACTTTTTTTTTTTTTTTTTCTTCTTCTTTCTTTCTTTTCGTAGCAGCCGGATCAAGACTCTGTGTGTGCGTGTGGATTAAAACCTTCGGGAAGAAGGAGGAAGACCCCAAAACCCCGCATCAGGACGACCTGGGCTTTCAAAAGGGATACAACACTCTGGATGCGCTTATTCTTCTCTTTTGTGACAGATGCTTAAATCGATTCCGACGGCCGAATCTTAGGGTCGGTGGTTGTTTTGTTTTTTTTTTTTTTAATTTTAATTTTTTCCTTTTTTTATTTTTATTTTTTTTTTTTTGATCTCCACCGTCTGGGCTCGCTGTTTTCTTCCTAATTCCTTCGTTCTGCATCCCCGCCGCCCCCCAACCTTTCCCAAGCTGGCGGCTTGATGGGAGCCGCGGCCCCGGGGAGGCCGAGGATCCCCCGCGGCTCCAGGCTCGCTCCGCAGCCGCGCAGGGCTGCGCGGCGCCGGCCAGCCCAGCCCGCCTCCCCCCGCGCGATGCGCCGCGGCGCCGCGCTCTAAGGCGGCGTTTTCGCCCTCTTTCCTTTTTTTCTCCGGGGGGCGAAGCGAGGCAGAGAGGCGGCTCCCCCCTCCCCCGGCTCCCTCGCTCTTCCTCCGCTTTCTGCCCCCTTTTCCTCGCACCCTTCGCGGCGGGCGGCGGAGGAAGCCAGCGCGGAGCCTGGCGCATGCCACAGCCCTCCTCGGCCCCGCCGCCGCCGCCGCCGCCGCCGCTTTCCCCCCGCCGCGACCCGGCTGCCGGCCCCTTCATGCGCGGCGGCCGACATGCCCGTTTTGTAGCCGGGGGCCCCTCCTCTCGTCCCGCATGTTCAGGACCAAACGCTCGCTGCTCGTCCGGCGGCTCTGGCGGAGCCGTGCCCCCGGCGGCGAGGAGGAGGCGGGCGAGCCCGGCGGGGCGGCCGAGGGCCGGGCGCATGCCGGCGGCGGCGGCGGGGGGCGAGGGTGCTGCCCCGGCAAGGCGGGCAGGGGCGGCCGGGGGGCTGCGGAGGCGGAATTGAAGGCTCTGACCCACGCCGTGCTGAAGCGGCTGAAGGAGCGGCAGCTGGAGGGGCTGCTGCACGCCGTGGAGTCCCGCGGAGGGGCGCGCACCCCCTGCCTGCTGCTGCCCGCCAAGGGCGACTCGCGGCTGGGCCAGCACTGGTACCCGCTGCCCGTGCTGCTCTGCAAGGTGTTCCGCTGGCCCGACCTCCGGCACTGCTCCGAAGTCAAGAGGCTGTGCTGCTGCGAGTCGTACGGCAAGGCGCACCCCGAGCTCGTCTGCTGCAACCCGCACCACCTCAGCCGGCTCTGCGAGCTAGGTGCGGGACGGGATGGGGATGGGGATGGGGATGGATGGGGGTGAGGGTGGGATGGGGATGGGATGGGGATGGGGATGGGATGGGGATGGGATGGGGATGGGGATGGGGATGGGGATGGGATGGGGATGGGATGGGGATGGGGATAGAGACAGGGATGGGGATTGGGATGGGGATGGAGTGGGGGCAACGATGGGGATCAATAGGAGTAGTATGGGGATGGGGGCAGGGTATAGGGATGGGATAGGAATAGGGATGGGGATGGAGTTGGGGACAGGGATGTGGACAACGAAGCAGCCACACACCCTCCCTGCCCACCCCCCCCCCCCAAAAAAAAAACCAAAAACAAACAAAACCAAAAAACACACAACTAACTAACTGGGCAACTCGGCAATTTCTTTTTCTTTCTTTTTCTTCCTTTTTTATTTTTTTTTTTATTTTTCGGATTTGGGGAGGGGGCGGGGACCCCCCCGGCGCTGCGCCCCGCACGGTGCCGGGGGATTAGGGGCCGCCTGGCGCTGCCGGCCGGCCCCGGCGCTGCCGCGGCTCCGGCGAGCCAAGGAGGCCCCGATCAGACAGCCCGAGCGGCAGATAGCAGGGAGACTGGCGCCAGACGGCCCCTTTTGTTTATCTGACAGCTAAATATCAAGGCAATCACCGCCTCGCTGCCCTGCCTCCAACCCCCAGAGCTAAGACAAACAGTTTTGCTAAAAGAATGCCACTGTTATCATAAGTTCCTATCTTTTTTTTTTTTTTTTTTTTTTTTTTTTCTTTCTCATGGCTCTGCCTTTATTTTCTCTGTACTTTTCTAATTCCAGAGTCTCCCCCTCCACCCTACTCCAGATATCCAATGGATTTTCTCAAACCAACGGGTAAGTGGACCTTTTTAAATGCAGGCTGCTGCCTTCAGATAAAAAGGGAGAACAGCCCTTTCTCAGGGAAAAAAAAGGCTTTGTTACACTGATGCATTTTGCTTTTGGGCTGCTTGGGTGCCAGGGGCGCCTTCCGATCCCCCCCTGGAAGAATTGAGGTGTAATTTGTCTAAGAGAGGCGTTGCACAAAGTCTGATTTTACAACTCTGCCAGGAAACTCGAGGAGGGATCCTGGCGCGGCTCAGGCCCTCGGGCTGGCCTCTGGAGCGAGCGTTTTGGGAAGGCTGTGCTGGGAAAAACGCGAGGCTGGGGCTGCTGCTGGCTTCTCCGGGTCAGCAGCCCCACGGGTGTCGTGCCCGGCCACGGGGGGTTCGTGCTGGTAATGGCAGTTGTGCAGCTCGCTCCTGCGCCTGTCCGGATTTTGCAGGAATTTGGGAAGCGGTGCAGCTCGGGCAAGCAGCTCCTTGACGGCTGGGAGCCCAAATGAGACCTGACAACCGGGCTTGGTGGAAATCTCGCTGTGTTTTAAGGGAGCCTAATCCCATGTTGTCAGGCTGGGAAAATGAGGAAGGGGGGTGGGTGTGCGTGTCAAAAAATGAGTAATTTTGTTTTTTAGCCCCGTTCTGCGTGCCTGTTGCTTGTAGCCCAATGTCAGGGTGCCAGGGGAGAAGCCCATTTGAGGCTGGCACCAGCTCTTTTGCGGTTGTCTGCATAAACTCTGGGCTGGCAGCGAGCTCGCCGGTGCTAGATAAATAGGACTGGCACGGGGCAGGAGGAGAGGTGGGGAGAGTCGGAAGTGGGGTAAAGCCGGGCAGGGGCAGCTGCTGTCTCCCCGGGGATTAGCGGATCTGGAGCGCGGTGTCTTTGGGACGGTGCCCCCCTGTCACGCCGGGCAGCCGGGGGATGGCAGGGCAGGCAGTCAAAGATAGATGTGTTTCTGCAGACCGGCTCTGGGTCTTTTTTTTTTTTTTTTTTTTTTTCTTTCTGCCAGAAGAGCAGTTTCCCTAAAATTGCTGCTCTGCAGTTTCTCAGGACTGGCTGCCGCTGGAGTCTGGACGGGTCCCATGGGACCGCCTCGGTGGAGTCAGTCTTTTCAGGCTGCCCTCAGTCAGTTCTTAAAAAAGGAAGGAAAGGAACCCCAAACCTGGGGTGCCTTCAGATGTCTGGAGTACCATGGTGGGGTCCCATCCTGCCCAGTGCTCCCTCGGAGCACGGCGAGGCAGGACGTTGTACCGCTGCGGGCTTTTCCCCTCTGCAAACTCTTAGAAACAACAACAAGCCTCCCCGTGCCATGTGGAAATAAGCAACGCTGCTTAACAAACGATTGGGTTGCAAAGCATGAAATGTTTTGCCTCAGCGTGAAAAAACACGAGATAAAGGCTGATGAATGAACGAGGGTATCAGGAGGAGGCTGCGCATCCCAAGCACGTGCTGCTCGCTGCTGGGTTGCAGAAGGGCTGTGCCGTGACACTCGGTGAGGCCCTGCAGGGGCTCAAAGGTCGGTGGGTTTGGGCAAAATTGTCATTATTTCACCTGCATGGAGGCTGGAGAAGGGGGTGCTCGCCCCAAAGCATGCAGGGTTTAGATTTCTTCTGTTGTTGCCCTTGTTTCCCCCAGCGATGATCCTGGCATGGGATGCGCTGCTCTGCGCAGGGCGCGGGGGACGCCTGCCCTTACGGAGCTGCAGGAGAGAAGGGTTAACGCCTGCCTTCAGCCTCCTGTAAAGATGTTAGGATAAATCTATTAGCGGGGTTTAAACATCCAATCTGCCTTTGCCAGGACCTCATTTTCAGTTAGTCGAGTGATACATTTATTCATTAGCAAGTGTTGACATAAGGTAGCAAAATGTGTGTAAACAGAAAAGCCGCAGAACATGAGTGTGCCATTTCGAAAGGAAAAGTTATTCGGATCAGCCAATAGGAAGTGATTAACGCTGCCAATCGGAAACGCAGAAACAACTGGGTTACTCACCAAAAAGTCCTCCTTTTTCTTCCCTTTTGAAAGACAAATCCATTTGGCAGTTGAACTCTGACTACCAGGGCGCGCGGGGCCGCGGCAGGCACCGCCGGAGCCTCCCGGTCTGTCGGTGCAGGTGGCGTGCACGAGCTCAGGCTTTCCGGGTGCTTCCTCTGCTGCTTGTGCCGAGGGGAGCACGTCCGAGCATCCCTGCAGCAGGGCAGGCAGTGCTATGTGCTTGGTGTTTCTCACCTGTATGTTCAGCACTGCTGGCCAGGGCTGGGAGGGATGGTAGCTGGTGGTGGGACCTGCAGAGCCCTTCTCCTGCTTGATGCATGCGTCTTTGGCTGCTGGTGCACCCCAGGGACCTTGGGTAGGAGCAGTGCCTCTGCTGAACTTGGGCAGTTTATGAAAGAGACAGTGCCAATGGAGCTGGGGACACGTATCCAGTAGGAAACTTGTGTTTTTCCATCAAAGGGGAAAGTGGTAATAAAAATATTTAGGTGCCTAGCACCGTGTCTTGTACGTGCTTCATGTGAACAGCTGTACCTGCACCAGCATGGGCTCTGACGGTGGTTACCAGTGCGTTTGGTGGGATTATGGCAAATGTCTTCTGGTGGCAGGGTGCTGGGGGAGGCTGTGACATTTCCCTTATTAAAGCAGGGCACTGGGGTCTTCTGTGGCCGGGGAAATGCCACCTTGGCTTCTGTGCTGATGTGATGTCGGTACGCTTTTGGGGTCGGACTAGATGGTCCTTCAAGGTCCCTTCCAACCCAAACTATTCTGTGATTCTGATTCTCTCAGAGCACAAAGGTCGGCTCTTGACAGCCGTGTTACCTGCGGGCAGGCTGTAGGTGTGGGCCAGCTCTCTCAGATATGTTCATCAAGGAGAAGCCCTGGGTGAGGACTTCACCTGTTCCTCACCTGGGCTGTCCCCAGGGGCTGGTGACAGCAGCTGGCATGGGGCTGAGCCCATGGGACGAAGCTGAGCCTTCTGGAGGCGCACGGCAGCTCAGCATCCCTCTGCTGCCTGTGGCTGTGTTGGAAGCCAGAGGGACAGTGATGCCCTCAAATAATTCAAGCAGATACCCTGACCCACTATTCAGCAGGACAGGAGCTGTGAGGGACTGTGTTTATAGCCCACTTGTGGCCTGGCAGAGCCTGGCTCAGTGCTGGCACTGCTGTGCAGCCCTCCGTGGCATCCCGGGCGGGTTTGGAGGGGCACGGGCTGGGCTGGTGCTCACGTGCTGTCGTGGTGGTGCTGGAGCATCCGAGGGCAGGAAACCTGCTGAGGTTTTGCGTGCAGAGCCAAATGCCCTCCTGTGGCATTGATTTTCATGGGAGTCAGAGGTTTGGCAACTTCCAGGAAACAGTCGGCACCTTGCAGGGTTGGGCTGGTAGCCACCAGGAGTAATTGGACGTCTCCGCGATGGTTTTATATTGCGGTAAGGGAATTCGGGGAGGAGATTCACCGGCAGTAGGCTTGTGTAAACCTCCAATCCGGCGACCTCTCCGGTGCCGAAAATAACACGAGCTTGAGTACCTCTTACTAGCAAGAGCCCTTGGCTAACGTGTGGGTGATAGGACGAGTGCGAGGCTGGAACCAGCTGCCTTTAGTGCAGAGAGCCCAGCAGGGTCGTGCTTTTGTGCTGTTCCCACAGCTGATCATCCCTCGTGTTGTAGCACGGAGGTGCATCAGCACCGTCCTGTAGGGAGACTTCAGAGGTGTGTGTAGGTGGCTGACCAAGGGAACGGGCAGGGACATGGATGGGAAGGGAGCTGACAGCCGTAAATAAGTCATGGAAAGCATCCCGGGGCTTTCCTTTGACTGTCAGTGTGGATCAGGGAGGGGTGCAGGTGTTTTGGGAGGCTCTTAATCTGTCTCACCAGGGAGGCATTGCTGGGGCCAGAGGACCCACCACATGCCTGTGCCCAGAAAGCATCTGAACCCAGTTGAGGTTCAAGGCACTGGGAGTCCTCTGTCTGGACTGGAAAGGGTTAAACAGAAGAAAAAGCAAATTTCTTTAAAGAATAGAAAGCACCACAAGGCATTTAGAGAGTGTATAGTATACAGTATTTCACAAGTAAGTCCATTTCCTGTCTCCCCTATTGTTTTCAGTTTGATTAAGTATATCCTGTTAAACTGTATATTCCTGTTAGGGCTTATACTTTACTCTGATAAAATAAGGTTATGAACACAGGAGGTTTTTTTTTTTTTTTTTTTTTCATTGGGATTTCAGGGATGAAGTCTGGAAAAATGACTTATCAGTAGGAAGTAAAATCTCGGGGCTCTCCTGGTGGTGGCCCTTGCCTTGAGATACAGCAGCGGGCAGATTGACATCGTCGGGGAGCCCAAGTTGGACGAAGCCAAAATTCTCTTTGACAGCCTGCTGAGGACCTGGGGGTTGTGTGGATTTTAATGGATCTTTCCTCTTGCCTTCATCACAGCGTGCCCCTGAGCTCGTGTTGTGTGCAGTAGTGACCAAAAAGCTGGAGGTGGCCCTGTAGGAGCAGGGGACCGGTGGTGGCTCCTGGCTGTCAGCACCTGGAGCAAGGGCAGCAGATGCTTGGGTGGCTTGGGATGGAGAGGCCCAAATCCTGAACCCAAAAGCTTCCTGTGTGTCATGGGAAGCTGCAGACGGGACAGGTTATCTCACCGTGTCCCTTTGGTCGGTGGTAGGAGGGGTGGGTCCCATGGGTGTGCACTGTGCTCCCAGGGGGTGGCCAGCGGTGGGTGAGGTCTGTGGCAGCTGCTGGTGACAAAAACCGAGCGGGACAGCACAAGCGTGGACCGTTTGTGGCAACAGGGCCGTGTTGAGACCTTGCCGTTTCGGTTCCCGTTCTGGTGAGCACAGGTGTTGGTGGCGTTTGGTGCACAAAGCCGCAATTTCAGCGTTTTGGGAGCCCCGTCAGCTCTGTCATAAGGAGGACAGCCTTGCCTTCATTACCCGGTGACGTGGATGGAGAGGTGGCAGCCAGTCTGTAATTTTTGCCGGTCTATAATCAGCCTGGGCTGGTGATTAAGTGCAGCACGGAGCCTTGATTGAGGCGATGAGTTAGGGTGGATGCATCTTGATGAACTACCGTGTCTGTGCAGACAATTAGTAATCGCTTCCTGTTAAACGCTTTGGAATGTGTGTTCCGCTCGCGGCGGCGCTGGGAGCCTGCGGAGAAGCGCATGTATACTGATGTCTTCTTCTTCTCTCCCTCCTCTGCAGCAGATTGTCCAGACTCTGTGCCTTCCTCCACTGAAACAGGGGGAACTAATTGTCTAGCCCCTGGGGGGCTTTCAGGTAAGACGCCTCTCGTTGACCTTACTCCTGCCTGCGGGTCTCTCCATCGCGTCCCTTTGGGTCCCCTTGGCCGAGGGTCCCACCTGGCTGAGATCGGGCACAGAGGGGTTTGGGGATGCGAGTTGCTGAGAAAGGCATGCTCTAAGGGGGAGCTGGATTTCATTTCAGTAGCAGCTTCTCTTGCAGAGGATGCGTTGAAATCCCAGGCGAAGCTGTCCCTCCCCGAAAGCCTGTGTTTCCTTTGAACTCCAGCCTTACGCTCCATTAATTTTGGAGTGAGGCAGGAAGAGGTGTGTCGGGGAAGGCTCAGTGATGTTGGCTGTCGGTTTGGTTGGATGCGTGGATTATCGGAGCAGGTGTGGGTGTCCCTTGCAGAAGGGGATGATGTGGAGCTGTCCTGGCCTGGTTGGCAGCGGTGGCACCGCTGTCTCGGGCTTTGCTGGTTGGGGTAACTGCCACCCAAACTTCCATGTGTGAGGCTCAGTTTTTGCAGAAAGCACTGAATTTCCCTCATTTTCCCATTTCCCACCTCCTTTAGCCATCATGGGATGGGGGTTTGGAGGGTGGTTTCCAAGTTGCAAAGCCTCCAGCAGCCCTTCTCCCTCCCCATCCCGGCCAGTCCTGGGGCTGGGCTCTACGCGTTGGTGCTGCCAGATGAAAGCAGTTGTGCGTGCTCACTGAGTGTCTGAAACCATGTACCTGCATGTACTCGCTGATGTTGGAAGGTGCTCTCTTTGTCGGCTTGTCTCCCTGATTTATGGTTTGTGGAGCAGTTACGCAGCTCATTGCCCTGAGACTGGAATTTCAGAAATATGTCGGCGGCCGCCGTGCGCGCACGCGGGTCTGCGTGTCTTTCTCTCTTTCCAGGAATTGCATTTGGTGTGGATGTCTTTAAGTGAGCTTTGTTTGTTTTTCTTTTGGTGTAATATATACCTTGTCTGTTATTTGAGAGGGGAGCATACTGTTTGTTCAAAGGCCCTAATGAGAATTAAGCAAATGGAGGGGGAGAGGGAATGGAGCAACTTGTTGCTGCGCTTTTTTTTTTTTTTAGCATGGTGGGATGTTGGGTTTTCCTTTTTTTTTGTCATTGGAGCCTCTAGCTTTAGGGAAGGCAGGGAAGAAAAAGACTGGAAAAAGAAAGGAGACAAGGAGCAAAACAACACAATAAGGATGTTGTTAGATTTTTTTTTTCCTCCTGAAGTATGCCTGTTTCAGAGGGGAGGAGAGAGTTCAGTTCCACAGGATACCACATGAAATAAGCAGAGGAAGTACTCGCTTTTAAAAGGGGGCTTTCTGAAAGGTTCGGGCTATTGATAACATCTCGTCTGTCTGCTCTGCTGTGCTCCTGAAGGGAAGGAGGGAGGTGGGGGCCTGGGCTGCAGGAAATCAGCCGGCTTGCTCCGAAGGGCTGCAGGAGGGGAGCCCCAGCACTGCGCCTTGGGGCTGGGGGCTGCTCCGAGGAGCTGGATGAACAGAGCCCCCTCTGCCCCCCAAAAGAAAGCGCCGTCCCCCCTCTGAGGCCAATTTTTCTTTATTTCACGTGATTGGATTTATTTTTCTTCTCTTGGTTATCAAAGGTTTCTTCCCCCCCCCCCCAAAAGCCTGGAAACAGAACCTTTTACGATCATTAACCACTCTTTTTCCTCCACAAATGTAATTGTAGCCATTTAGTTTAATGAGGAGCTGATAGGAGAGTTGACTCATGGAGGGATACGGTTAGCTACACAAGCCATGAAACAAAGCCGAATGCCTCCACATGAAAGAGCATTTGTTTTGAATTTGGTCTGATTTACTGGCATCTCCGCTCCGCTCACAGAAGTGCAGCGCTGAAAATTCCCAACTGGAGAGACCCAGTCGAGAAAGGAAAATAAACGCAGTTTGCAGCAATTCTCTAAAGCTAACCTTCTCCTTTTTTCTTTTTTTTTTCTTTTTCTTTCTTTCTTTTTTTTTTCTGGCATATTTTAGTTAGCAGAAGAGTGCATGTGAAGAGGGCATTGATGAGTCGGGGTGTGCTTGGAGTGCTTCGCCTCAGGGACAGGCGCTCATCTGGGTGTGGGCGGGCACAGGCCGCAGAGGCCTAGTGCAAATCCCATCCTCTGGTCTGCCTTACAAAGGGCTGGCTTTACAAAAAGCCATGAAACCCCCGTTTCTGTCGATTCAGAGGCTGAGGTGGGCGGGTGTGTGGCATGGCACGGCGTTGTACAGCATGGCACGGCACGGCACGGCCGGGGTGGTGGATGGAGAGCGGCATCCACAAGTGTTTCCCACACACAACCTCCAAGCTGACCCTTCTTATGTGAAAAAAGGAAGGAGGGGAGCTGAATGTGAAAATTCAGTCACCCAGAGTCCCCCACAAAGGGATGGGTGTCCCCAAAATGCTCGGGGTGACATCCCGTGTGGTGGAGTTGTGCTTTGACATCGTCGGTGGCAGTGTGTGGAAGGGGGCAGAGTGCGAGGGTGGGGACCCAGCCGCACGACTCCTCTGTGACCTAGCTGGCTTAGCTATAAATAGGGGGGGAAAAAAAAGATAGAAAAAAAAAAAAAAGGGTGGGGATGAGGTTTGTTCCAGAGGTCAAAATGAGAGCAGAGAAGCCCGTGGAGCCTGTGTGCAGCCTGGCTGGATATTAATGCAGCGTGGGCTCATCCTTGACCCCGTGCTGTTCCCCTCACGTCTTCTCAGGGCACCTCTGCTATCTGTCCCTGTCTGTCCCATCCTCCAGCCCGTGTCCCCCACCTTACTACCACCTATCTCTCTTTATTCTTGGTGGTCACTGTGTGGGTAAGCCGGGGTGTCACCCACCGAGGTGGTTGTGCTCAGGTGCTACCAGCCTGGGTCCTTTATTTCCATGACACACTCAAAGCACAGAGCAAAAATATCCCGTTGGAGATAAAAATAATGTCTCTAAATACGAGACAGAGGGTGGTTTTTCCAGTGTTTTGAGCTGACCTGCTCCCAGCAGAAGTGCTTGGTTATGACTGTGCTTTCAAACAAGCAAAGCTGTGCTTGGAGAGCCCAAGGGTGTCCAGTTGTGCGATGGGTACAATCTGTGGAGCAGCTCTGCTTGAGATGCTACCTGATGGTGCTGGGGTGGTGCTGGGGTGGTGCTGGGTCCCCACGGGACATGGACACGGTGTCTGCATGGACGTGGACATGGACATCTCCCTCTTCCAGCCCTGCTGGTGGCTGCTGGCCAGCTCAGGGTTGTTTATGGTGCCCATGGTGGGCGCGAAGACGTCTCTCCTGCGGGACAGCTGAACGGCGCTGGGTCTGCCAGCAGAAAGAAGCTCTCCAAGAAGCCCAGGCTGTGACGCAGAGAAAGCAAGATGAGCTGGCTTGTATCCTCGCCACCTCCACCACTTTTTTTTGCCTCGCCCGGACCTTGGAGTGGCCCCAGAGCCTCCCGCAGCCAGCGGACGTCGCGTGACGGTGCCGGGTGGGCGCCGACCCAAGCCCGCCGTGGCTTGAGGCTGGGCGAGCGCAGCTTCAGCCTCTCCCACTCACCTCCTCCGCCCAGGGAAAGATGGGGAAAGACCTGGAAAGTTGGCTGGAGGCTGGAGAGGCACCAGCGGCGCTCCCTTTTGGGAACGGACCGTGCCGGCTCGGATGGGCCGCTCTCCTTCAGGTTTGATTCAGCTGTGCTGCCGAGGCGCCGCGTGCGGCTGAGTGACATTTCATTATGGAATAGCGGGCAGGCCTGGAATGTTTCACTATGCCTCTGATCCCCGCTGGTATCTGCTCGCCGGGGAGAAGCACCTTGCCTAAACCCGCAGCTATTCGCGAGTGGGTCCCGCCGCTCCCCCCGCCGCAAGCAGGATCCCGAGCGGCTTCTCCGGCCCAGCCCCCGGGTTGCTTTCCCGTTCCCAACCCCTCTTCCACCTCCCTGTAGTGCAGAGCTTATAACCTCCTGTGAAATGCCTTTATTTACAAATTGGCATCCTATTATAATCTGAAATTGAGACATCTTCCTGTGTAGCTAGGATTGTATATTTGTCCCAGGGATAAACAATTGCTTGGGAATTTTTTTTTTTTCAAGTCACTTATTCTGGGTTTATTTTTGAGCATACGTCCCTTTAATTTTTATTTTTTTTTTTTGGTCGCTTCCAACGCTGCACGCCCTTGCACCCTTTCCTCCCGAGCCTTGCTGCGGAGCACTTCACAAAAGGCCGCGAGCCGCCGTGCCTGGAGCACGTCCCCAAAAAGCACGTCCCCAAAAAGCACGTCCCCAAAAAGCACGTCCCCGTCCTCCGAAGGACAAGGTTATCAGGGGTTAACGCATGGATGACAGCGCTGGAGCCTCTGGAGCGGAGCAGGCTGCCTGCCAGACTAGGAGCCTCGCGGCTGCCTCGCACATCATCTGACCGTGGCCGGGCCAGCGGGGAGGGGGGGGCCCGCACTTGGCACCAGCCCTGCAGCTCTCAACCCCGTGCCCCCCGTGGGTTTTTGAAGCAGGCTCTCACCCCGGGACCTGTTGAGGAGTTGCTTTGAACTGCTCCAGGGCCCAGGGAGGAGATTTTGGTGTTTCCTAGATGTCCTCCCAGGAGGGGTTAAAATAAAAGCCCGGCGATGGCAGGAGCGCTCAGCCCGTGTCACTCCGTCCCCCTTTCCCAGCAGCTCGATCCGTCTGCGTCGGCACCACGGGATTTTTCCAACCAAGCGGTGCCTTGGGAGCAGTCGGCAATAAAATGCAGGAGAAATCCTGCCATGAGCGACATCTGCATGCTGTCCGGGCAGGGTCGCTGCCCCTTGCCTCGCTCGTCCTCACCGCACCAAAGGGGCTCGCGGCTCATTTCGGTTTCAGGCAGGTGGCTTTGGGGCCACTGGCTCTTCTCCCGCAACCCGGGGCTTTTTGGGGCAGGAATGGGAGTAGAAAGGTGAATTTGGAAGCTCGGTGCCAGGGAGGGGTGTGCCTGCGTGTTTGCCGGGGAGCAATCCAAACCGCTATCTGCTTGCAAAATAAAATGTATCACGGAGCGCCGGAAACCCGATCGTTGGGGACATTTAAAACGAGACAGGACAAAAACACTCGTACGGGAGCAGTCCTGAGCTGGCACAGACGGGGCCCGAATCTTTTCCATCTACGCTGTCTGTGATCGGGTATCGGTTACACTATAGGAACAAGTAACATTAACCCCATGCATTTACCCGCTGCGGGGATGGGGGGACACAGCGTCATGCTGCTGCTAAATGCGGAGCCTGCATCGGAGCATCGTGGCTGGGGGAAAACGGGGTGTGTGCCGTCCAGAATGGGGCAAACGCGGGGAATTCGGGATGCACCCACCCCCCCGGGCCGTGCGGGAGGCAGGTGGGCCGGCGGCCGCGCTCGGCGGGTACTGTACGAGGCCAGGCACGGGTCAGTGCCAGCCCCGCCACCGTCCCCGGCAGGATTGAATGACCCACGCCGCAGCCTGGCCGCCTGCCTACTGTCACAAAGTAGCTTCCTTTCCAGTTTATTTTCAGCGCCGAGATATTATTAACCGCTGATGCACGCTCTCCGTTTCAGCGGCGGCGCGCGAAGAAAGGCGAGTTCCAGCTGACCCCTCCCGCCCTCGCTTTTTGCCAAAATCCCTCCGTTTTGCCCACGCCTGGCCGAGGATGGGCTGCGTGCCCCCGGCGCGGCGCTGTGTCCTGCTGCTCTTGAGGAACGGGGTGGCACAGGCAGCACGGCCCCATCCTGCGTGGTGCAGGGGGCCAGCGGGACGGGAAGGTGCTCAGCGTCGCACAGGATGTCCGGCCGAGGGCTTGTGATTAGCCTTTATTTTCTTTTTCTTGTTTTTGTTTTAAACTTTTAATAAAAGAGGCGTGCTGGGCGCGTTGGGAAAGCGGCGCCGCCCGTTGGGCTGGGTGGCGGTGGGGTACCGTGGTACCCTCAGCCAGGCTGCCACTTTCTCCACCAATTGTTTTATTTTGTATTTTTGGTAAAAAAGGAGCGGTGCAGGGTTTGCCCATCCTTGCCTGGGGAAGGCTGGGGCTTTTCTCTGCCCTCCAGTAAAAGCAACTCCATCCCAGGGGACACGCAGGTGGTCCCTGGTAGAGGAACAGAGAAAGGAGGTGACGAGGTGTGCCCCGGGACACGTTGCTCACGGCCAGCCATTCTCATTTATTTTTATTTTTTTTTTAACCTTTTTTTTGGGTAGCCATTTAAATCCGTGATGATAACTTTCACCCTGTTAATTAACAGGAAACATTGGGACAAGACAGGAAATTACATCAGTCTTTTATGAGGAAAGAGCCAAGAAGAAAAAAAAAAAAAAGAAACAAGAAAACATAGTTTAGTGAAGGGGAAGAAAGTGCCGGGGGAGGAGGAGAAAGAGAAGAAAAGGAGAGAAAAGGGGAGCCCCCCCAATCTCGTGGGGCCCACCTTTCAGAGGGAGGCAGTTCGAGTGCTTTATTTTATTTTTATTATGTTGAAAAATATTTTAATAGCAGGGTCACCTTTGCCTGAATGTTACACTCGGCCGCGCTTCTCGACTTACTGAAGAATCTTTTCATGACTTTTCTCAGCTTCCTTCCCCAAACTGTGAGGCCTAGGAAGCTCTTGGCTTGGAGACTAATTTTGGTTTGGCTGCTCAGCCCTCAAAATTGGTCCCCACCCAGTGTCATTATCTTGGTTTTAACTTGCAAAAAAAAAAAAAAAAAAAAAAAAGAGCAGCTCTGTAAGAGCTGGCTCAGCCCTTCTCTACCCTTTTAACCTCTCTGCACAAAAAGTGTCGCAGCTCCAGATCCAGATCCCTGTCCCCTGGCTCCTGATGTGCCCCCGGGCTCTTTCGGGGCCTCCAGGATGCTGGAGATGTCCCTGGGTGGAAGGAGTCTCCTAGGAGATGCCAAATGTGGCTCATTTCTTGCCCATTTTCCCCATTCCTCCTCAATCTCTTCTGGTTTCCACCCGCTGCTGTTGCGGATGGTGTGTGCCACCGTGCCGGGCCCTTTGTCATCCTCGAGGACAGAGCAGGGCATCGGCGCTGGGTTTCGGTGACTGAAGGCTCATCTCATCCCTCTCCCTCACTTTTTGGGGTAAATCACCTGCTCCCAGCACACCCGCACGGCTTTCCAGGGCTCTTCCTTCCCATGGGGCAGGTGGGCAGGCAGGTCTCTGCCTTCAGCTGCTCGCTCAGGAGCGCTCCGGCTGTGGAGCTTTCGGAGTATTGTTGCAAGTATGTACATATATGTGTACATAATAAGCGAGCAGGAGTCTATGAATGGTAATTTTCTTTTTTGAATAGATTTCGTTTGTAGAGCTGCCAGCGCTGATTAAATAAGCGCTGGCTCGCAGCGGCGAGCGTTGCGGCGGCTGCGTTGGAGCTGCCCCGCGCCCCGGCCGTGCCTGTCCCCATCGTCCCCACCGTCCCCTCCCGCCCAGGTGCTCCTTCACCCCCGAAACGGGCTGATTTACGGCCCAGAAACCCGGGTGCTGGGGAGGCGGTGAAAGTTCAAACATCCTCTGCTTTTACAACCGGTGGAGTTGGCTCCCGCCCCGGTGACTGGCGGTGATGAAACCGATGGCGCTGGCTTAGAGATACTAAAAATTCCCGGGCTCTGCCGCCGAGGGGGAGCTCCTGCCCAGGCCGCCCGTGCTTTGATGTCTGCCGTGGGGTTGGCAGAGCGGGGAGGTGCCGCAGATATCTGCGACAGGGCCTGCAGGAGGAAGGCAGAAAGCACGGGGGAATTTGGGGGCCATGCGGGGCGCAGCTGGGTTGGGGCACCCCGCGCCTCCCCGGGTAAATAACCCCAAAACGCCGTGCTGCGGGAATCGAGTAACAGCAGTTTTGTTTGGAAAAGGAGTCGGGAGCCTGAAGTTACATCACCGCGTTTGAACTGATGAATTCATTTTCTTTGGAAGCCGGGCTGAGACTTTTTAGCTCATTAGAAGGAACAAACTCATAAATCTCCGCGCGGAGAGGCCTGCGGTTTTTCTGTTCTCTGTCACAGCCCCGCAGAGCGAGCGTGGAAAATGTGTCGCGGGTGTCACCGGGTGGGTGTCACCTGGGAGGGTGCAGCGAGGTGGTTTTGGGGGCAGAAAGCAAGCGTTTGGGGCTGGGGGAGATGTACCCATGTGTGTCTCCTGAGCTGGCGAGGATGCTGCCTCCAGTGTCCCCCGTGTCATGGTGCTGCTGGACGAAGCCAGCTCCTCCAGGAGCAAGCAGCTTTTGGGGCTTTTCAGCTGGGTGTTGCTTGCTTTATGGCTCGGGGCAACGCGCCGAAACCTCCGATGGTCCCGGCTCTCTGTCTGTGAAACGGGGGTGCCAGCTCCGCCGGAGCGCCGGGAGGGTTAATTACTTAATGAACGTAATATTCGCTATAATTGCTCAGCATTATTAATCCACAGAGCAAAGCGAGAGGCGAGGGGAGGGGTGTGTGCGTGGCGAGGCAGCTCCTCGCTTGTGAACTCCGTCCAAGAGCCCTTCGCCGGCCCTTGGGCTCTTGGCTTGCGCCCTGCCCGGGGGGCACGGGGCTGGCCGGGGGCGGGGGGATGGTCCTGTCCGTCCGTCCGTCCGTCTGTCCGTCCGTGGTGACCCGGCCCCGGTGTGCCTGCGCGCGAGCGGGCCTTGCCGCATGCTCTTAGGAATAGGCGTGATTAGATTATGAAGGCAGACAGAAGTAATGATTAACTTTTTCAGTCTGCATGCTGTCTCCAGTCTGGCGCTGGGTGTTTTTTTTTCCCCCTAAGTAGGCCCTGGCCCCGAGTCGACAGGGTATTAGGTTGTAAAGAAAGACAGGAGGAATGAAGGCAGGGAGGGGAGGGGAGAAGGGGGCGCGTTTTCCATCAGATCCGGGAATGGAATTTATTGGCAGGAATGCAGTAAATGCTCCAAATGCCATCCCAGCTAAACAGTTTTCATAATTGTTACGGAGTGGGGCCGGGGGGGGCACGGCGGGCGTGAAAAGGACTTTTGTTCCAGCCGTGCTTTTCCATGTTTTACGTCCCTGGGAGAAGCCGTTCCCTGCCCTCTAGGAAAGAGCTCTGCGCGGGCTGGGTGGTGGTCTTTTTTTTTTTTTTTTTTTTTTTTTTTTTTTTTTTTTTTTAAGGGAAATGTCTGTTTTCGGTCTTGCAATAACTTTGGGGGAGAATTACAGGTCAGTGTGCTGCAAGGAGAGGATTTTTTTCATTATGGAAATGAGAGCGGCGGCGATGCCCCGCGTGTGTGTGCGTGCGCGGAATGCGCTCAGGAAAAAATCGTAACACACATCTGGGTATTAGGTATCAGCTTGGAAATACTAGCCTAGTATGCATCAGTTTTTATGACGGCCTTTACAAGCCCTTTAACATGTAACCCGCATAGCTACATGTTGTCAGAGGGGAGAATTAAACCTGGAGAGCCTTGGCTTTCCCGGGGGCCACATCCCTGCTCGCCGGGGCATCAGTGCCCGTCTTATCAGAGGAGCTGTGCTTTTATTTTGAGTTGCAAAAGCCTTTCAAGGTCTTCATCTCCCAAAACTTGAGCTCTGGAGGCTGTGCTCGGGAGGGCTGTGACCCTGCAGCTCGTGGGACCTGGTGGCCTCCGATGGCTTGGGTGGTGATTTATCCCTGCGCCGAGAGGGTGCTGGGCAGGCTGCTGTCGCCGGAGAGGGGATTTTGGCAAGCTCAGCCCCAGGTCTGCTTTGCGTGGTTGTAACTCAGGAGCCCTTTGTGCGCTGGTTTCTCCTTCTCAGGAGGTTTCTGGTTCAGCTCTGGGGTGGGTTGAGGTGGAGAAGGGGTGTGCCCTGCTGGAAGCCAGGCAGGGAGGCGTTTGTTCACCAGCAGCCAGCCCCGAGTTGCTTGGCGGGTGCATGGCACCGCTAAGGCTTGCTGGGGTTTCCTGCGTGTGCAGGAGGAGCCTCTGAAATCTCCTGAAACCTCCCCGATCGTCCTTAAAATGGGATGGCACTGGCTTGCATGAGACATGCGGAGATGGGGCACAGGAGCCCGTGGGCATGAGGGCAGGGGCTGTGGGAGCATCCTGGAGCCTTGGGAGCAAGCTGCTCCTCCAGGGATGCATCCCGGCCACCTGGGAGGAGAGGATTTTGGACATGTGTGGCACAAACAGGGTCTGGGGGGGTCGCATTAGGACTTGGGGGTGCTCTGTGTGCACCAGCTGCACCCTTGTGCTGAACCACAGCGCACAGCCCACCCGGCTCCCACATGCCGGGCAGGATTTCTCTTTTCTTTTTGGCCTTAAAATCCCCTGGGGTGTCTCCCCCCGCCCCGGGAGGGGTCTCCCCTGTCCCCCTGGAAGGCCTCCTTCTTCCCACCCCACCGCGGGCAGGGCTTGGCGAGGCGCAGGGGGAGGGATTCCCATCCTGCTGCTTTCTGAAAAAAGAGAAAAGTTTCCCACACCTTTGAGGGGTGCAGGAGGAGAGGCAGATAAAGAAGGTTCTTTAAATTAAAACTTCAAAAATAATTAGACTGACTGTATACTAAACAACAGCAAAGAGGCCCATTTACTGTAAATATTATGAATGGATTTGGCTGGCTTCTTCATCCCCACCCTTCCTCTAAGGCTTTTCTCTGAGCTGAGTCGAAATTCGGCCTTCAGACAGCACGGTACTCTATAATTTGCATGGCTGATGAGGCCCAAAGCCTGGTACAGAGGAAACTGGAGTCAGCTGGCTCCTCTCTAACCACTGGAGACAGGCAGACAGGCATTTTTGGTGTGTGCGTGTGTATTTTTTCCCCCTTGTAGCTGCAGCAGACTCAGACCGGTGGCTGCAGCCTCGCTGGCTTTTAAAGAAAGTGGGTACAAGAAAGGTTCTTCTCTTCTCGGGTAATTTTTAGCCGTGGTAATTGATTAATCACCGTAATTAGGCAGTAGCAGTGACTAATAGGATGTTTGTGAACCAAATTTCTGGTTTGGTGGACTCCATGAACCCGGCAGTTTCACTTTGGCTCTTTCTTTCCTGTCCCCACTCCCCGCTGCCCCGTGCACGTCCCCACCTGGCTGCGAATCACCCTCCACTCCTCGCGCCTTGGCTGCCCTCCTGGCCTTGCCTTCCTTTTTCCTGCTGCCCACCCTCGTGGCTTTGTAGCAGACCCTTCCTCAGTTTGCTCTTGTGCTCCATAACCCCCACATTTTGGGGCTGGATTGGGCACTCCAGCAGAAGGCTGGCCCAAGGTGCCACCAGGCGGGGATGGAAACCATGGGGGGTGTCCTCGGGGACCAGCTGTTTCCTTGTCCCACCATCCAGCCCCTCCTCGTTTTGGTGCTGGTTTCACAAGAGGGTTTTGCAGCCCTGCTGGAGGTGATGGGAATTCCTGCTCCGGTCCCCAGAGGATGCCTGTACCGAGCAGAGCCCGAGAGTCTCATGGGTCACCACTAAATGGGCCCAAACCAAAGCCCTGGTTACAAACATCAAACATCATCACAATCCCGACCCCTTCCCATGGTGGCTTCTGCCAAATTTTATCCCCTGCGTTCCCCATCCGACTCACAAGACTTCAAATCTGTTCGCGGTGCCTTGGCTTCTAGACACCAGCCCTTAGAAAACTGAGCGCAAAGGCCTTGGGTCCTTCCCCAGGCAGTGAAAATGGCTCATGGTGGAACAGAAATTTGAAGTTTCACACAAAAAATTGAGATTTTCTTTTTCCAGGCAGGGAGATTTCGTGTTGCTGTTGGTGCCAAAGCAAAAGTTTTTGGGGAAAACTCAGGATGTGAATTTTTATGCGAGGTTGACTTATTTTGAGGAGTGAGGAACCATTTAAGTGATTGGGTGGGCAACTTGCTAAGGCGCTTTGCCCGGCATGGTTACAGTGTAGGTTGAGTAATAAGAAACTGCCTAATTAGACGTGGACACAAATTTAAGGTCTAGCCTGTCAATCCGCAGATTAAGGACTCTGTAAGTACCCACTGACACGATGGGCTGTAATGGCTCCTAAAGAGATGTTATGGTCTATCGTGTCAATAATCCACAGATTAAGGGCTCCCTAACCAAGCGTTGACGTGACCGACTGTCTTTGGGGGCTCTCGTGCTGGAGGGGGGCATGTCCCCAGGGGCCACCCCGTGGGTGGCTTTGGGTGGATGCGTCCCTGGGGGGGTATTTTGTCTGCAAACAAGAGGAGTTGAGCCCTAAATTAGCCTTTCAGAAATCATCCCAGCCATCAAAAGCAGGGGAGCGAGGAAGCCAGCGCTGTCTCGCCCCTGGTGTGCAGTGAGATATAAAAGGTTTGGGGCAAACATTCCCGTGGGTGGTGTCTGCAGGCTGCCCACAAGCTCCACTAAAGGCACAAAGACCCTTTTCTACAGCAGGGTATGTCCTTTAATTTGGATTTTTCTTTGCTTTTGCAAGGCATACCTGGAAATCTGGCTTTGAAGGGTTTTTCTGGACTTGTTTTTTTTGTTTGTTTGTTCCCCCGCCCAAGGACCCTGTGAATTGCCTGGGAGATTAGAAGGGAGGTGACATTTCCCTGCTTCGTGCCTGTTTGTCTTCGCTTTGATTAGCTCTGTCGTTGCACATCATGCTCAGTGTTCTCCTCACCTTGATGCAATTCCTGGTCCCTTCCCGAATCAGAGTTCAGGCACGTGTTTTTCCTGAGATCCTAAAAAAAAAGGTACTTTTGCAACTGCAGTGACCCTCAAGAAAACACAGAGGGGCATGCAAAAACCTGTGCAGAGCCAACATGAACCACTCCTGGCGTTTTTTGAAGTGTATTTGCTGGTAAGAGGGGAGGCTATAATCAATTAATTGCGGCAAGTACATTTGCATCCGGCTCATGGTGCTGCACGCAGCAAATTTGTATGTGAACCACAAAAGCCTTGCACCTTTTCCGCAGGATTTATTGCCTGCTTTTGGGTGGGTGGGAAGAGATCTTGTGGGCAGCGTCCACCTTTTCTCCGTCTCCATCTCTTCCATCTCAGGGAGCAGCAAGAGGTGGGGGCACAGCTCTGCCCCGCACTCACAAATGCCACTTAAGGTCAGCCAAGAGATTACGGGCGCGGGATGCGCTCAGCTCGGTCTCAGCCTTGGCCCCGACCAGACGACACGTTGTGCTGACACCAGTCCAGCCAATTCTTTTTTTATTTAAGCACAGATGCCCTCCACACGTGCTGACAGATAAAGGAGGAAGGGCCTTTGTTTCATCTGTTCTCCAGCGCTCGGTGCACGTGTACTTTAATTTATCCACTATCGCTGGCCTTTCATGATGGGTTGTTGGTCATGGGTGCAGGGTCACCACCACGAGTGGCTCGGCGAGGGGACCCAAAAAGAGGAGCCCTCCGTGGCCATGCAGGGGGAGGTGATGGCACGGCGAGGTTGGGTGGGAAAACCCAGCCCAGGCCTCCTGGAGGAATGAGGGAGGGAGGGCGTGTGATGGTGGGATGCTGAGGAAGAGCACCAGGAGACCCTTCGGGGCAAAGCTGCTGTTAAAAAGAATCAAGACACGTAAATCTCCGCGGTTAAAACACTTCTGCAGCCGGGTAATTTAATTTACGTGTAGTCCCAATATCACCGAGAAAAGATCCAATTACAGGCATTTAAGAACCTAATCAGGAATGCTGCTGCATTCCCATTTTCAGCTGCGAGCTGTTGCTGTCACAGATGCCAGTGACGGTCCAGATAGCTCCTGACTCGATCAAGTGGGAGTAGTCCGGGCGGGTAGGATAGCGCAGTGTGTGCTCAACTTGCTGTTTTCCTTAGAAGTCGGTTGATTACAGGAAAACCTTTAGCTATGTCAAAACAAAACAAAGCAAAACAAAAGATCCCCTTCCCACCTCCCCCCTGATGTTTGTGAACTTGGCACCGGGACAAGGCCGAGATCTGAAAACCCGCGAGCGGCTCTGCTGGCCGCAGCCTTGCTGCCTCTGGGCAGAGCCTGGAAGAAGTGCACAATTTTGGGGGGAGAAGCAAGGGGGGACCCGCTCCTTCCTCTCCTCCACCGCCAGGCAGAAGCTGTGAGCAGCAGCGAGTGCTTGGTCTCCGTCTTCTGCAGGGCTCGGCTTTTGCAATGGTTTCTGGCACTCCTAATACCAGCCCAGAGGGTATTAAGGGCTGGATAGATGGACTGGAAAACATGAAAACATCTAGGGATGAACAGGAGGGATGGGGAGGGCTGATGCACATTTCTAAACCAAAATTTATGTTCAGCTTGTGTTTTTTTTTTCAATCCAAAATGGCCTTTAAAAAAAAAAAATCAGACAGAAACCTCTCCTGAAATCAGCTGAAACGTCTCAGTTCCTGAATGAAAAAGAACTTTTTCTTCCTGGTCCCCTCATAAAACTGCCAGAACTCTGAAAGAAAAAGTACAGATGCAGATGACACGGTTTCATCATCCCAAAGCTGTTGATGTGTCGAGGAGCAAAGCCGCCCCACGAATTCCTTGCTGCTTCCAGCGCAGCTGCGGCGCGAGGTGCGAGTCTGCTGCGGCTCATGGAAACCAAGCACGGGGCTCGTCCTGGGGCACACGGGTCCTTCTGTGGTGTCAGTCGCCCTCATCCACTTTCCTCCATGGTGCCAAAGCAAGAGAAACCCTGGCTCTGGTCTTTCGTTGAGCAGTTTTGGGCAGGACTTGGCAATTGCGAGGGTCGAGGCAGGCGGTGGGAAACCTCACGGTCTGATGGTCCGGATTTTGTGTTGGAAAGGAGCCGGGGTGATGCCTTCGTGGAGTGATGCTTCCTTCCCCTCCGAGGGATGGGCTGGTAGAAGTCGGGATGGCCCTTCTGGAAAGTTCAGAGGGTGTCATCTGGCGTGGCAGTAGAAAAATGAGAAAAAAATGTAGTTTTCCATTTTCGAGTCAACACAAGCTTCTGCAAAGACGTCGGCACCTCACTGCTGAGAAATGTTGCCCCCAGAAGATTGGGGTGCCACGCTGTTGCCTCGATTTCTCCCCTCTGTGCAGAAATGTGCTCTGCTTCAGCCAGCGGCTCTCTGTAGAGGCAACTATGAGTGATCAATATGACTAATTCTCCTAATTCCTGCGGGCAGAGGCTGGCCTTATTTCCAGTTATTTATTTTTTCTTTACAATAAGTTTGCACAATGCACTGGGGGGCCCTTGATCCTGATGGGGCCCCTAGGCAGGCTGCCTTGCAAACCATAGAAATAATAATAAACCAACGATAGCAGCAAATGGAGGGGTGCTTAATAAGAAAATAATGGTGCGCATGTTTCTAGCATTAAGCATTATCATTGTTTGCTGGGGTATGGGAGCGCTCTCAGCTTGCTGGGACTTTTCCAGGCATTTAGAAAGGGATGTGTTTGCTCTGAGGAGCTCGTAAAAAATGATGCTTTTAACTCAAAACTAGAATCCTGAAGTGTTTCTCAGCCGTTCATGGACTGGCCCACGCAGTGGCCACGGTTCAGCCGGTGCATGGCTTGCTGGCAGTGGCAGCTGGTGGCCCACGCTGTGGGAGACGTGGCTGCAAATTTCCCAGGATTTGGGGCTTTGTGCAAGTTTGCAGCAGGACTCACTGCGGGAGGTGGCACGGGACCACGAGATGACCCTGACAGGGTGTTTTGGGACTTTTGGGAGCATCTTGCTTCATTTCTGTGCCTAGCCCAGCCTGTGGTCATTGCCATAAAGCGGAGCCTTTTGGGGAAAAAAGTTTCCATCCCTGCCGGAAGCGTGCCTGCGTCACTTTTTCCTTCTCTCCTGCAACCTCCTCTCCTGCCTCCACCGCCCAGGCGATGCCACTGGCTTTTCCCACCCATTTTCCCTGCTGATGCCAAAACGGGGGGAGTGGGGGAGCTCCGCCGGGGTCCCAACAATCGTGAAAAGCGGCTTTGGTGGTGGCTGGCTCACCGGGCTGGCAGGGAGGCCTGACCCTGTTTATCCGGGCTCAGCCCGTATATTCTCATGGCTTTTTGACTAGACATCCAGTCAACAGCCGCATCCCGCAAACGGAAGACGCTCTGGCATATTTATACTGTGTGCTGGCACTGGCTCGTTTAAAAAATCCCGGATTACCTAAGACTTGTCCTTGAGGTCTGGTCACCCCATGTCATTGAAAAACCTAGTGGGATTCATTCATGAACTTCCAGCCCTCCATAAAGGTCTGTTCATTCATAGCCAAGGCAGTTTTCTTTTTCTTTTTAGCCCCCTTTTTTTTTTTTTTTTAATGCACTGGCAATTAAATAACTCTTTGTAAGTTGCAATGAGCTGCTTGTTAAGTGGTCTTCACTAATGCAAGCACAAACACAGGGTGAAAAAGGCTTTTTTGCCCCCCCCCCCCTCCTCCTGAAAGGGATGCTTTTATGTTAAAGAAAATAAATAAAAACTTACAGGAATTTCAGCAGGCTTCAATGGCTGTTGCTGCAAAATTCCCTCAACTGCTGTAAAGCAAAAAGACCTGCAGGCTCTAGGCATTGATGGCAGGCTCTGATTAGGTGGGTTGGTTGCTTGGGTTGTGCTTTTTTCTTTTTTTTTTTTTCTTTTTTTACAACCTAGCTTTGCTTTCACGACTCTTTAAACAAACAGCTAGTTAAACCATCTTTAGGAAAAAAAAAAAAAAAAGAAGAAAAAAAATCCACCCCTTCTCTCTCTGCGCATGTACACAAACAGCAGTTTTGCCCCCCCTGCCCGAGCGGCGCGGTGCCTGACGCTTCTCCGGGGGGAGGCTCCTGCGGCCGCCCCCGGCTCGCCGCCGGGACCAGGGCTCAGGGCTCAGGGCCAGCCGCTTTTTTAACAATTAACTTTTTTTCCACCATCAACCCAGCTCGTTTCTTTACTTGGGCAAAACTCCCGCTGGCGGGGAGGGTGCGGCAAGGGGGGGGGCGCAGCCCAGCGGGCACCCAGGCGGCTTGCATCACCCCCAAATTGTGCTTTTTTTTTTTTTTTTTCTGGAGGAAAACACAGTCCTGAGGGTGTTTTTTGATAAACACCCACTTGGGGCATCCTCCGTCGGCGGGGGGAAGAGGGGTGCCGGCACCCCGTTCACTTAGGGCCGAGGTAACCCAAGCTGCGCCGCCCCTTCCCTCGCTCGTCCCCTTTCCCCAGCAGTGCCAGGTTTCAGCAGGATTGAGTTAGAGGAAACAAAAAAGTCCTGGGAGGCACCGGCAAGGGGAGGTGGACGGACAAACAGCGGCACATCTCGACCCTGTGGGGCGATGCTCGGTGGGGCTGTACCCCCCAGGGACCCCCGGCCCCGCTGTCCCCGGGGGCTGGCAGCCCAGCGACCCTCCTGCTGCCGGCCGGGTGCGCTCGGGCCCGGTTTTAGTAGCTGCCTCCAGCAACTGCAGAAATATTTTCCTTGCTGGCATAGAAATGAGGAAATTAAAAGTGTGTGGCTGGAGTTTTTTTTTTTTTTCTTTTTTTTTTTTTTTTTTCTTAAGAGCACAGTGCCGTGCTTTAAACGGGAGGCTGGAGGAAAATGCCTGTGTTGGGGAAGCAGGCTTATTAATAGCAAAAAGTACAGAAAAATACAGAAAATAAGGCGGGGGGGGAGGTCAGGCAGCACTGCGGGGCCTCAGGGTGCTTGGCTGGGGAGGCCTCTGGGTGCTGCCCCCTGCTCACCAACTCACGGCCCCCTCTGGATTTTTGTATTATTATTATTTTTTTAAAATACAATTACAGAGATTAATAGTTCCCAGGTCTTAACATGCCTGTGAAGGCTGGGAGGGATTGCTAGCTGAGCAGCACCGGGCTGGTACAGATCCCCCGTCAGGGAAAAGGGGTTTTCACCTTTCTCAGCCCCCCTGCCCCGTTTCCCTCCTCTCCCTCCCGTGCCGTCCCCTCACGTGGTTAGGTGGAGAAGGAGGAGTTGAAAAAAAACGGGTTAAGGGAACTAAGGAACTAAGTTCGGGGCTGCTCTTGCGGGTTTTTGTGACCGTTTTTGTTAACAAACGCAAGGTTTCCGGTCTCCACCCTGCTGCTGCAAGCCGCCGTCTGCCTGCGCTTCCCGCGGCCTGCCTGCAGCTGAGGGCCCGGCCTGGGCCTCTGTCGCCCCAAAGTTAGCCCCAGCCCCCCTGTTTCACTGGGGTGACCTCCAAAGTGTGCCTTTTGGGTGTAAATAAATGTTTTTAGTGTGTTTGGTCCTGCCAGACACAGCTGGCTGGAGCAGGAAGGGTGCTGGGACGGCAGCGCTGCGGGTGCTGCTGCTGCCTCGAGCTGCTTTTGGGGAGGGGGAGATGGTGCTTTGGGCCCTTGTACCCCACCAGAACTAGGTGCTGGAGCAGCACAGCAAACACCAAAACGTGGGTGAGCGTAAATGGATGTAACTGTGGCTGTCACACATTGCTGTCAGAAGCGGTGCCTCTGCTAGGGGTGCTGGTGCCTGTGTGGAGGCATCATGCAGGTGCGGAAGCGACATCATGGCATTATATTGTTTTTTGGTCACATTTTTAACCCCCGCAGTACTCAATTTCTCCTCTTTTTCCTTTTTTCTCGCCTCCTTTAGATTCCCAAGTTCTTCAGGAGCCGGGGGATCGGTCACACTGGTGCGTGGTGGCATACTGGGAAGAGAAAACGCGCGTGGGTCGGCTGTACTCTGTCCAAGAGCCCTCCCTGGATATCTTCTATGATCTACCTCAGGGGAATGGTTTCTGCCTCGGACAGCTCAACTCGGACAACAAAAGCCAGCTGGTGCAGAAGGTCCGCAGCAAGATCGGGTATGGCATCCAGCTCACCAAGGAAGTGGACGGCGTGTGGGTGTACAACCGCAGCAGTTACCCCATCTTCATCAAGTCGGCCACACTGGACAACCCCGACTCCAGGACGTTGCTGGTGCACAAAGTGTTTCCAGGTTTTTCCATCAAGGCTTTTGACTACGAGAAGGCGTACAGCTTGCAGAGGCCGAATGACCATGAGTTCATGCAGCAACCATGGACCGGATTTACTGTTCAGATCAGCTTTGTGAAAGGCTGGGGCCAGTGCTACACGAGACAGTTTATCAGCAGTTGCCCGTGCTGGTTGGAGGTTATTTTTAATAACCGATGACTCGAGACAGAGTGGACTCATGACATTTATACTACTTTGCTGCTATTATTTCCTTCTGAGTGCTTGCTTTTCATGCAAACTTTTCGTTTTTGTTTTGTTTTGTTTGTTGGTTTTTTTTCCTGTTTTGAGAAATAGCTTATGGAAAGATTTTTGCCTTGGTATTTTGATAAATATATATATTTTTTAAAAGTGTGAATGACCAATAATAACTCAGAAGGGCAAGAGAAGGGTGTGTGGGGGGTGGGGACGGATCGCATATGATAATTGTTTCCCACCTCTGAAAGGATTATTCTATGCGATCGAGGATCGGGGAGCCACTTGCTGTTCGTTACGGCTCCGTCTCTTGGATAACAGGACAGGAGACCCATATT
Organism: Aythya fuligula; assembly: GCF_009819795.1. NCBI lineage: Eukaryota > Metazoa > Chordata > Aves > Anseriformes > Anatidae > Aythya > Aythya fuligula. The sequence continues at coordinate 2,306,090 of NC_045593.1, forward strand.
TTTCATGCACCACCTTCCCCTTGCCTCCAGCTGTCCCCAGTGGTGGTGACACCCAGCTGAGGCCCCTTCCCCAGCGGTGCTGACCCTACCCAGCCGCTGCCAAACGATGGTGCAAAACCTTCCCAGGCAGGTCTTTACCCACCCTTGTCGATTTTTTTGTTGTCATTGTTGGGCTTGAGTCTCGTCCCTGTGTTTATCTTGTCCACCGTGGGAGTGTGGGTGTTGGGGGAAGCCTGCCCATCCTTCCACTGCTTTTTTTTATTGTCGTGGATTGATGCAAGGGGAGAAAACAACCATGAAGAAACTGTGCATGGCCCGTGCTTTACAATTTGAGCTGAGATGCGAAGTGACAGAAGCATAAGCTTAAAAAAAAAAGAAGCAAAGCAAACAAACAAACAAACAAAAAAAAAACAAACAACAAAACAAAACAAAGTAAAATGGGGAAAATAAAAAAGTGTTCACGATAGTTGGTCTGTTGTAACCTGCTAATCAGGTTATCCCGGTACCATCGTATCTGGAAACGCAGTTGTGCTTTCATTTCTTCTTGAATTCATACACGAGTATGATACTTTTACACTGTTCTTAGCTCAATGAGCATGTTTAGACCTTAACATAAGCTATTTTTCTAAATATAAAGGTTTAAATGAACAAGAGAGCATTCTCCTTGGAACTTTAGCATTGTAGTGCTTTGGAAATAAAACACACAAAAAAGGACTCCTTAAAAAAACCCTGAGATTTATTAAAGAAAAAAAATGTATTTTATGTTATATATAAATATATTATTACTTGTAAATATAAAGACGTTTTATAAGCATCATTATTTATGTATTGTGCAATGTGTATAAACGAGAAAAATAAGAAAGATGCACTTTGCTTTAATATAAATGCAAATAACAAATGCCAAATTAAAAAAAAAAAAAAGAAAACAAAAAACAAAAACCCCATGAGATTGGTGTTGTTTTTTTTTTTTTTTCTATGGGCGTTATCATCCAGATGAATGTTTTTTCTAAAAGAGTTTATGTTCCATTGAAAAATAAAAACGTACACTTGACTGAGGCTGTGCGGAGTGGCTTTCTTAGCGGTGGGGAGGAGGCAGGCAGGGGGGATGCTGCTCTGCGTGGGTCTCATGCAGGGCACCCACCAGGCCCTTGGTGGACAAAACCTGAGGTGCCTGGTTTTGTTGGTTATTCCTGTTTCACATAATTTTGGCTCAAGCAATCTCCTGTGCCAGCTCCCATCCGACACCGCCACAGTGCATGTGTCCTCAGCCAGGGGGAAGGTCCCTCCAGCTCCTGCCTCTTCTGATAGGAAACCTTTCTGGAGTGGAAATCACCAGTGAGCTTTGCGAGCATCTGGGCCAGGTTCACCCAACACTACGCCTTTCAGTTCAGCAGAGACGTGCCCTGCCCAAAGGGATTTGCTGAGATGCAATATTTGGTCTGCTCTGCATGGACTGTGCCTTCAGCTGGCTTCATTCCCCTGAGCGCACGAACCAGCTCCAAAACCTCTTTTCGTCACGTGCGAGGTTTGTGTGGGAGTTTCAATCTCCAGCCTCTCAGCTTTGAGTGGGAGCCAGCAGAAGAAGCTGAGGGCATGGTGGATGTTTCCACCCTGTGCTGCTTGGTGTGCACTGCAGAGAGCGGGCAGACATCAGTGCAACTTCAGCTGCTCCACGGTTTGGCTCCTTTCCTTCCCCTTCTGCGCCAGCAGCCTTGAAATACTCGATAACCACCTCACATCCCCAAGGGCCAGCGGTCGGACTAGCGTGGATGGTTTATGTCGGAGGATCAAGGAAGAGCAGTCCTGCCCACGGCCTTGACACCCCGAGAACGCAGCAGCAAAGGCCCTGCAGAAGATGGATAAAGCAGACAACTTTATTACAAAACTAACTCAACGCCTCCTTTCGTAGCACATACCAGCAGCAGCAGGGCTGTGCAGGGGCCCTGGAAGGATTCGTCCAAGCTCAGGAGCCATCAGGCTAAGGAATATTGGGCTCATTTTTTTTTTATTTTATTTTTTTCCTCCCTCCAAGTCTCCCTGCTGTGCTGGCAGCTGGACATGGTCTTCACCCAGAGGAGCTGAGAGGGTTTTGTCCCTGGTTTGTGATACCAAGGTAGCACCGAGCCGTGTGGGCACACCGCAGGACTCTGCGTTTAAGGGCTGTTTTGCTGATGTTTTTACTTCTTTGCGTGAGGTTCAGCATATCCTGGAGGTTAGAGCCTAGAAGCCCATGGTGTTCATGCCCTTGCTCATCAGGCAGCGAGATGTGAACACATCATTTAACCACGCTGTTTCTCAGGACTCTCACTTGCGAGAAACAGGGGATACAAACTGTAGCTCCTCCTGGGAGCGGTGTGAAGGAGAACGGGAGGACTGTACCCCAAAATGAGCACAACTCACAGCAGCTTTCCAAAGTATTTAATGCAAAGGGATAAAATGACCCAACAGAGCCCAGAGGCTGCCTGTGGAGGCGCCCCCATGGGTGCAGCACTGGCGGGCTGTGGCACTGCTCTCCAGGAGCAGCAAGGGGCTGCTGGGGCTGGGAAATCCTCTGCACACCCCATGCTACCCCTTGTCCTGTGAGGCTGCCTCTGGCCTTGGCTGCAGACACGTTGCTGAGCTGGCTGGACCTGGGGCTGGATGGATGTGGCTTGAATGCTACGGCGCTGGGCTGGAGAGTGAGCTAAAGCGCCTCACGGAGCACTTTATTTTTTATTGGGGTCTTTGCTTGGGTTTGTCTGTCAAAATAAAAGACCAGGCAGCACTGTTTGCAGTAAGAAGGCTGGGAAAAAGCAAAACTATGGCTTTTCAATACTGCTGCAGCTTTAGCTAAAATGTTCCAGACTTCACCTCCTGCTGAGCTAATTTTAGCCCTCTTTCAATGCAAGAAAAAATGAAGAAGACAGGAAAAAAAAAAAAAAAAGGAAAAAAAGAACATGACAGAAGGATGCTGAGCACCAGCTCATCTGTGTTCCCGTTCACCCAGAGCTTGCTCAGCTCTAGGGCTGGTAGATGCAGGTGGTGCTCGGGTGGGAGGCAGTCTGAAGGGTAAGATAGAGATGGGGGGTTAAGGCAAAGAAGAATTTCCCCTTGGCTGGGGTTTGCCGGTGCTGTAAATCCGTCTGTAGGGCTCAGGAAGGCTGCAGCCACATCAAGCAAGGTCCGATTTGCCTCTGCTGGTGCCATGAGCTGTGGCTGGAGGCTTCTCCTCCTGCTTTGTGCCCGTGCCCCTGCGGCTGGGGCCGTGCCAGGCTGACACACACGCGCTCACAAAGAGCCCGAGTGCTGGAGGCAATTTGTCCGAAATGCAGCGATGTGGCTGCTCTTGATCTGGTCAAATTTGGATGACCCAGTAATGCCCGGATTAAGGAGCAGAACCACAGCCCCGACCTGCCCTTGGACGGAGGAGCTGTGGGCAAGGGCAGAGCCAGCTCCTTCCCAAAAGGAGAGGCAGATGTCCAGCCTCTTGGTAGCTCAGCAATATGATGTCCTTGCTCCGTGCCTGCTCCTTCCCACGGCACATCCCCTGGGTTTGAGCCCCCCCAGCACTGTGGACATCCACGGCCACCTTCCAGCAAAGCAGTGGTGGCCCCGGGACCTCTCGTATCATCGTGCTCTGCACGGCTTAGCTGCCGTTCCCACTCTTGCCTCCTCAGAAATCACCTTACCCAAAGCTCATTCGCCTAAGAGGCTCAGACATGAGCTGGCTGAGACAGTCTCAAGTCCTGATTTCAAGTCCTGGTCTCCCTTCTCCCCTCTCTGCAAAAGGGTTGCTCTGGAAATTCGGGATGTCTGAAATGGGTCTGTTCCAGTTAACTGCAGTCTTGCTTTGTACCACGGCTCCAGCGTAATCAGCACTAAATCTTGTAATGACATACTGCAACACAGTAAATTACAGCACGGTCGGGCCTTTTTTTTTTTTTCCAGCATTGCTGAGCGGTAATTGAAGAGTGCAATAAAGGAGGGTCAAACCGTGTCACTTTTTGGTGATAAATCATACATAAAATATGCTCAAACTCCCTGCTGCTGATAAAAGATAGCGTCTACAATGTCCGATGCACTGCAAGGGGCAGAGGTGAGCCCCCACCAGCTTGTGATCATCGGAGCAAATGGCTTTCCATGGGGCAGAGCCGTGATCCCTGCCTCACTTGGGTGATGCTCAGCATTGATCCCGTTCCCCACCCACCCCCAGGCATCTGCAGGCTTTCATCTTGCAGGCTGCATGCGGGTCCACGAGGTGAGCAGACCTGAGCCTTTTGGGGCCAGGCATTGCAGAGGGAATTACTTTGTCCCAGGTGATGTGGGGATGACAGCAAGGCCAGGATCGGGCCCCAGCCCATGGAGAGGGGTCTGTCCCCTGGTCCTGCAGCAGGGCTCCTGTGCCTTGGTGCAGCAGAGCCTGGGGACATCCCTGGGCACTCCACCGAGTCACAGCGTAACCCTTTGGGCGGCTCACAGACGAAACAAAACAAAAACCAAAACGCTTGGGAGGCTCAGGCAGTTCTTGTGGTTGGCAGGGAAGTCACCACCGTGTCACGTTTACCAGCCGAGGTCCCTGACATCAGCTCTGGGGGAAAACCCCGGGATGTTTTCCTCCTCCTCGTGCTGACTGGACCAGCACCGTGACCTGCCAAAGGGCTGCCAGCAGTGAACCAGACCATCCCCTTTTCCAGATCTGGTTTCGGAGAGGCGAGAGGCTCCATCTCAGACGTCAGCCTGTCTGTCAGCACGCTGAGTAACTCCCCAGCCCTGCCACGGCGTTAATCAGGCCCGAAAGCAAGGTGGGAATCCGAGGGGGAATTCACTTTGTGCTTAGGGAGAAAAGCAGAAAGCTGGGTGGAGGGGGAAGACCCGAACCAGCCCTGAGAACAAAACCTGGCTGGTCTCGTCGGCTTTGGTGGGGGAGAGCTGTTGGCAGTGCTCCCCGGTACCAGACGGGAGCACACCAGTGTAAGACAGACACCGACTGTGCGGGTGCTGCTGGTTACTAGGTTACCGTGCACGGGAGAAAAAGGGGAAAAAATCCCATATACAGCTAAGCGACTAACTATTAATTTGGCTGGAGAGACAATATTTAAGGCTGGCATTACTGTGGGTGTATTTATATGTGCGTGCTCTGTCCTGTAGAAAACACCTACGGTACTCTGATAACTGGAGCTGGGACACCGCAGACCTGGGGGTGCCCCTGCCCTTCCCTGCAGCTTGCCAGCTGAGAGCACCATCTGAACGTGCTCAACATGGGGGAAAAATCCCCTTCCAGCCCCAAAAGCATCTGTTTTGCACAAAGCAGAGGTGGCCGGGGGCTGTGCTCAGCCGGTCGCTGGGCATCACATCTGCAGAATTAAGGGCGCAAAGGTTTGGTGCAGCAAACCCCAGCTTCTGGGGACACCCCGCACTGGATGTGCTGCTTACCCCTTCCCCTACAAGCGTGGGCTCTGTGGTTTGATTTTCCTGCCCGGCACGCCACGGGGAAGCTGAGATGAATGTCACGGTCGGAGAGCTCTCTGCTTTTAATAACCGATGTGGGGGGAAGAGCTGGGCACCCACGGGCTGCTGTGGGGTCCCCGACCTGCTCCTCGTGCCAGGGCCAGGACGAGCAGGGCTGGGGACACTGCCCAGGGACGGCCCCACAGGGTGCTGCGGGGGCCGTGGGGGCTCCGTGCCCCCCACCCAGGCAGGGCGGGCTGCTTTCATCTTCCCGGCTGGAACATCTGGAGCCTGGACTCGTAAAACTCTCCTTGTTACTTTAACCCTTCAGGCCCTTTCTGGGAGATGGGGCTGAGCACAGGCTGGTGGGAGGCACCGTTTTTTGGGGCATCCCACGAGCTCAGTGCTTCTTGGGGCTGCCGAGGTGTTTGCAAGGAGGCGTCGCGATGCCCGGCAGCGTGGCTCCAGGCGTGGATGGGTGCTCTGCACAGTCAGCCCCGGTGCTCCCCATCCGAAGCCTTCAGTTCTGGGAGGTCAGGCTGAGTTCAGGAGGCAAATTTCTCACCTGGGGCATATTCTTTTTGCAGATCTCCAGATAGGGACCTGCTTTGTTACAGGAAACCGATCTCCAGATACAGACCTGCTCACGGCTTGGGGAACGCCAGGAGGACAGGGACAGGGCAATTTTGGTGTTCAGAGGGGTTAAAGCACACCCTCCTCCTTCCGATAGGGATGGACAGTCTGGTAAAATAACCTCAGCTGAAGCAATCGGGGGCACAGCACTGTGGTAAGGCAGAATTCAAGGAATGTCTAAAATGGGACCGAGAGTGGAGATGGTCAGCAGCAAGAGCAGCAAACCACAGGGAACAGCAAATCTCTCTCGTATGCTTCTGCCCCAAAGTCCCGGCTACTTTTCCAAGCTCATATCACTGTTCCTACCCAGGGGCTCTGCCTGGCACCCCTGGGTGCCCCCCAAAGCTCACGGATGCTCCTCACCGTCACTGAAAGCACACACACATATCCAGTCCCTTCGCTGTAGGAGAAATGTGAAAACATGAGCTATGAGCAGGCCAAAGACCCAGAGGCTGGACGGCCAAGGGATGGAAAGGTTTTTAGGAGCTATCCTGATGTTTCAGTCAGCCTGGGTGATTTATTATTGTTTTTTTAATAGTTGGGTTGGACTCTGGGACTCCTGATGAGGGCTTTCCGATGTGCCGGGTAGCTGAGGGACAGCCCCAGGCTTGACAAGCCCAGGGCTATGCAAAAGCTCGTCCACCAGGCAGCAGGCAGGAGATGAAAGCTGCCTGGATTCCCGAGGGATAACAGCCACGGGAAGGATGCCTTCAGGAGGCACCTGAGTGCCCCGCTGCTGGCCGGTGAGACCTCCACGCCGGGAGGCTCAAGGAGGGCACGGCACCCTGGGCTCCACGCGGCAGGGAGGAGAAATGCCCTTCCAGTTCAGGCATGCCTCCGAGTTCGCTGAAAACCACTTCTTATTAATCTGTGATTGAAACTGTAATTATGTCATCGCTCTGAACAGCCCCATCGACAAGCCCAGGCACGGGGAGCGCCTCGGCAGACGAGGCTGGTGTGCTGCATGGCCCTTCCCTCCCGCACTCCTGGTCGGTGTTATTCGGGCTGCAGAAACCTGCTCCGGTCCCTGCTGACCCTTCTGGTGTGGCCAAATGTGCACCAGGGTGCTGGGGTGTGCAGCTGCTGGAGGGAGGCTGGTGGGGTCCCGTGGCTCCAGCCACGCTGCAGCAGACCCTGGAAGCAGCTGGTGTGCCTCCAGGGGATGTCTGGGTCCCAAAAGGGCTGGGGTTTCTGATACTGCTGGTGTCCCACCTCCCCAAATGCCTCCTCACACAGCCCTGCACCATGCACAGCCCCCGGAGCTGGTGCAGGACCCACAGCACGCGTGGGGCATCTCCCAGCATGGGATGCTGGGGTCCTTCCTCCACCCCTGACCTGATGATCTCCCAGAACACGTCCCTGCTCCGAGCTCTTCTTTCCACTCCTTAGGTGCCCTCTTCCCCCTGGGGAAGCCAATCCCTCTCCCCTAGCCCCCGCTCCGTGAAATGTGGGATGCTGGTTTCAGCTTTCATTGTTCTCAGATGTTTTTGGACCTTATTAAATAACACTGCGAATGCTGATGTTAATTAAAATTCCTCCAAACCGCTCCCTGCTCACCCTCGTCTCGTAGCCCCTCCTTAAAACCTCATTCATTTTTGAGACCTTCCCAAGCTGAGGCTCTCCAGACCCGGCTCTGTTTGTGGGGTTTCTCCGTGCCACGCGCCTCCTCCGTGCAGAGCTCCCAAACGCAAGGAGCTGTCTGCACACCAAGGCTCCTTCCTCCTCACCGTCTCGCTGTCATCTCCTCTGTCCTTGGAGCGCAAGCCTGAGGAACATGAAAAGGGTTTAGACGGGATTTATCTCACTTATACTGGTCTTTATCTGCGCCAGGAACGCCAGAGCCCGCGCTATCGGCGGGCATGGAGCACTCACAAAAACAATTCCTCGTCCTCCAGGGTCGCTCCTGCGCACGTCTCTGTGGCAGACGTGGTAGGAACCCGGCTCCCATCTGTTCTGCATGGACGTCATCTAGCCGGAATAATGTCTGTAAAATCCCCCTCTTTTTTTTCAGTTAGTAATCTCCATCCTGTGTTTTTGCCCGCTGTCTGTGTCCTTCGGAGCCCTGCTGGCCTTGCTGCCGGAGCAGGGCTCTGCCCTGCGGGGCGGTGGGCATGCAGGCAAGGGAGGAAAATGTCCTCAAAATCCAAAATTCAACCCAGCGAAGGAAGAAAAACGAGCCAACACTAGAAAATGGGATTGGAAGAGAGCACCAAAAATCAGCAAGTCCACCCCTAAACCGAAGGGCAATTCGGCTGTCTTTAAACCCTTGGTGACAGGCATTTTTCCAACCTCTTCTTGAAAATCTCATGTGAAACTATTCTTTTTTTTTTTTTTTTCAGGCAATTTTTCCAAGCCTTAATTATCCCCTGCACTGGCAAGCTGCCCTCTGTCACCCAGGCTGCATCTTCCTTCCTGCAGTCTAAGCCTCTGACTTCGTGGTCCTTCCTTTGTGATTATGAAGGGTTTATTTCCTTTCTCTTGGTGGCTGTATTTTAGGATTTACTACGTTCCCTCTCTGTTTTCTTTTTTTCTTCTCTAGACTAAACAACCCCAGGTCCTTCAAACTCTGGGATATCTTTTAATTTTCTGAGCACTTTAGAAATTGTCTTCCAGACTTCCTCTATTACTAGTGCACCACCTTTATTACTAAATCATTATCTGTCGTTTATTGCGTATCGCTTATGGGGGTCAATGCTATTCAATACATTTTTAATTCCCATTATTACTGCAGAATCACTGTTACAGGGCACAGCAGCTGTTGCCCAGCTATCAGCCAGCCCTGCGAGGCGTTGCAGAGGTAGGGGTGGTTGTGCTGAGGGCGAGCAGCCACAGGACCGTGGGGAGCCCTGGGATCTTTGTGGCACAGCAGCGCATTGCATGCCTGCTAAAAATGTTTTGAGGGCGAAAAGGGATTTTGGAACTTTATTTATTTATTTATTATTATTTTTTTTTTCTGCTTGAAAGGTGCATCTTCAGTGGAGATCTCTGCCTGGGTTTCTGTCAGAGCTCCATTTCCTCCCCTGTGGATTTTCATTCGTGCCATTTGAAATGTGCTGAAGTACATTTAACCACATCTTCACTAGCATTTTTGGTGGCATCACCTACGTCAGTGACCCCAAACCCAGCTGTTTCCAGCCCGCTGCCATATCCCCTGCCCACCACTAAGGCCAGGGTGTGCTGCTTGCTTTTATCCCATAAAATGACCTTTGGCACAAACCCTTGGCAGCTCCGCAGCCCCATTTCCAGACCAGCCACTGCTCCGGGACCTTTCCTGCACCCAGCTCTGCTCACAGCACAGGCAGGATCTGGGTGCAGGCCCCTCAGCCACCAAAAAACAGGCAAATCAATCCTGGATTTCCCTGGTAGAAGGGAAAGGAGGATCTGGGTGAGCAGTAGGATGCAGGCAGGGATTCCCTGTGGGATGCAGGTGGCTGTGCCGACCCCACACCACAATCCCCCTCCACCTCTGCACGGGGGCTTCTGGCCCTGCTGGGGGGGGGGGCAGATGTTATCTTATCTCCTTCCTCTGCCTTATCTGCTTCCAGGAGGATTTGGGGTGGAAATGCATGTCCCAGGAGCGGGGCTGGGTGGCCCGAAATGGAGCAGGGCTCCCTGGGGGCTCCCAGCCTGCGCACAAAGCAGCGCCGCGATCCCACCCGGCACCTCGCAGGCGAAACAAAGCAGCAAGGGACACGAGGACCTGGGATGACCCCGCTGGGCAAAGCCCGAGAGCTGCAGCTCCTGGGAGGGGGAGCAGCACGAGAAAGTGGGTCAGGGCTGGAAAGGGAGCGAGGGACCTGTCCCAAACCACCCCGAGGCTGCGGGGCGAGGTGGCCGCCCGTGGGTGGCACGGCGAGGCGCAGGGGATGGGGTGCGCACCGTGGCACTGCGGGGACAAACCCAACCTCACCCCGTGCACCAGCAAATCCCACACAGCAAAGCTGCAAATTGCTCCCCCGGTGAGCCCCCGGGCCGAGGTGGGGCTGGGGTTTGTCACGCAGAGGGTGGCAGCAGGGGACAGAGGCCACCGGCTGTCCTCCGGAGACCCCGGCTGAGCGCCCTGCGGCGGTGCCCGGCCGTCTGGGCTCCCTTCCAGCAGCGTCATGGGACTCCCAGCAAATCCCCCAGGGCAATCCGATCCGCGGGGCGCCGGCACCTATCGCCCTGGCACCGTGGGTTTTCCACGGTTCAAGGAGCCAAAGTTCATTGATAACGGTGCCGGCGGCTTGGGGCGCGCCGCGGGGTTGTGCCACCACCCCTCGAGGGGCAGAGACAGGGCGCTGGGGGGATGAGGGCACCGCAGCCTCTGCATAAAACACTGAGTCCTGCTGCCCTGATGGATCAGGAAAAAGAAATAACCCTCACGACACCCTCTATGAAAATGGAAGAGGTTTTGCTGCTGCTAGTGGGTGCTGGCGGTTTTTGTTTCCCGCAGCAGTCAGACTTGATGATGAAACTCTGTCTGAAGCCTCACGGAGACAAATGACACGATTCCCAGTAGTCCTTGAATGGCTATCAAATGTGTCATAGTTAGGAGCCAGCCGAGAGGGACTTTTTCTCCAGTAGCTCCCATTCCAGGAAATGAGTCTGCCCCGTGCATTCCCTAAATTTGTCAGTGATCCGGGAGGCCTCTTTGTTAAAATTAGAGCGCTTTGCTAAGGTTTCTAATAACTCTTGAGTAATCGAGGAGGTGAAACAGCCAGGCGGTGAAGCCTCACGTCCGTTCCCAGCAGAGAAGATGGGCTGGGTGGGAGGTGCTGGGAGCTCTCCCATTGCACCGGGGGCAATGTCTCGCCGGCCAGCCCTCCGACAGGGCTGGCAGGGAAACCCCCGCCTGCAGCACAAGGTACTTGGGCACTGCACGGTGTGCTACCCACCAAAACAACACCAAAACCTCTCCGCTTTCCCCTTTGGCCTCCCTGGGCTGGGCCAGATGCAGGCTGAGCTTGGGGAAGGAAGGGGAAGAGCTGGGAAGCCCCAGAGTAAATATCCAGTGTGAAATAAAAGCTTGTTTGAGCCACCCCATCACCATCCCAGGCTGGTCTGGAGGTGGATCCACAGATGTGGCACATCAGCACTCATTGTATCAGGTTTATGTTGGATCTGAAGGCACAAGGAGGTGGGCTGCTTGTCTTTTGTGCATTGAAAGAAAGAAGGGGGCCAGGGAGATGCGTGGCTGAGGTGCTGCAGGGCTGCTCTCTGCAGGGCTCTGAGGTCTGGTCGAGTGCCACTGGATGGAAATGCTGTGAGGAGAGCTTCTCCCATGGCCCTCCAGCATTTCCCTGCGGATGAGGCTGGCCAACGCCAGCAAACGCACAGAAAGAAGTTAAAAAAAAAAAATCCAGTGCCCCCCCTTGCCTCTCTCCCCATGAACTCCTGTGACCTTGGAGGAACCAAAGCAAAACAGGGCCGGGTTCAGACTCAGTTCACGTTGTAGATAAAGTTCAGCCTACTTCTAATTCTGTCCCGGCAGTTCCCACCAGAAAGCAGGCGCCGTGCAGGACAGACAGTCCTGGGGCTGTCCCCAAAAACCCACCACCAGGCAGGGCACCCGGAGGGCACAGTGAGCATCCCGGCCACCCCCGGGAGCATCTCCTTCTCGTGGTGTCCAGCAGGGCCACCCTGTCCAGGAGACACCTCAGTCAGATGTGCCTTCACCCAGGCTCCCTGTTTTTATTTTATTTTCTTCTTTCTTTTATTTTTTTTTTCCTTGCTCCATTTGGTCCAGCACCGTGGGGACAAATAGGTGGAGAGGAGGGGACGCAGACCCAGCACGCAGACAGGCACGCTGTTTGCACCAGCAGCAAGCATTAAAATGAGAGAAAGCTCTTGTGCAGGGTGCTGAATCAGAAATATGGGGACCAGGGATGGTTGTTTGTGCCCCAAAAAGAGCATGGGTATGGGGACTGGCACAGGGCAGCTCGTGGTCCCCAGGATGTCCTCGTTTGAGGAAAGGGACGTCAGGAGCCGTGGTGGCCAAATGTGGCAGCACGGAGCTGGGAGGGGACAGGCTCCTGCTGGTTGGAAACATGGGGGAGAGCAAAGAGAAGCTTGTTTTTTTTTTTTTTTTTTTTAGGACAGGGAGCAAATGGGGAATAAATGGGTAAATGGGGCTGAAAAGTCAAACCTCAGCGTTACTTAGGATTAGCCTGTATGATCTCCCAAAAGTTTTTCCCATCCCCCCAAAAATAAGACTGCATCTATCTCAGGAAACCATCCCCAAACCTGATTTTCCAATGGTACCAAGCATGCTGCATGCTTCTGCCCCACAAGAACTGCAGCCCAGGCCTGCGAGCCGGGGTTTGATTTCTTGCAGCCGCTGTAAAACACAGCCCTGGGGACAGCAGTTACCTTAGCTGTAAAACAATACGCGAGCTGTGTTTCACAACCTGCGCTGTCTTTCTCTCCCCAGAGCAATATTTTAGAGCATTTGCCCTCAAACCAGTTTTTCATAACCCAACACGTGTAATTACCAGCAGACAGGTTTTTGTAACCCATCTCCCGACACACCTTTAATCCTCTCTGCCCCCCGCCCCCTCTCCTCCAACCTCAGCTGTGCCGAAATGGGGCTCTTGCAGGCTCGCTTTTTGAGCTCAAAACCTACAAATCTCAAAAAAAGTGACTTCAAAAGTGCACTCTGAGCTGGCAGGGTGCTCTTCCCACTAATTTTGGGTAACCCCTGGGACGTGCAGGGCATGGACGGACAGCGGGAGATCTGCCCTCCTGCAGGGGAGGATTTGGGGGATGTTACCGAGGCAGGGAGTGCTGGCCAGGATCGGGCCGTGCTCCCGGCACCCCTTTCACGGAGCAGAAACATTTCCCGGGAACGCTGGATGGGAAGTTATTGAAAAGGTCTGTGCTAATAAAGCGAAAACACTTTGTTTAAATGTTATTGCTACAGCAACATAACATACATCGAAACGAAGCGCTTTGTTTGGTGAAAAACTCGGACGGTTTAGGACAGAATGGAATTTGGAAATCTCGGCTTTTCTCTTGAGAGGGACTGCGCATTTTTTCCCCATGAGCGCTGTGGCACGGCTGGGAGCGGTGCTGAGGAGCGAGCGGCTCTCACCCGGCGCTCTGTGAGGCACCAGCTCAGCACACAACCCAACGGGACCCGGCTCCCCCTGCTCCTGCTCAGCTGCAAGGACAACCACGGCAGCTCTCCGGGAGCCATTTGCATCTCCAAAAACGTTTAAATCATTAAATCACATCCCTGGGATGGGATATTATTATTATTATTATTATTTTTCCAGAAGTTAAGCTCTAGGCATTAACTCGGAAAAGTCCTGCGGGATGGGATAGACACGAAGCCTGGCTCAATAGCCACGTTCAGGTAGCCATGGAAGGCTTTGTAATTTTGTAAAAAAGTAAAAAATCTTTGTAAAAAAAGGTGAGCAACAGAGTTGGGTCCAAAAGGAAGAGGCCTTACAGCCCTGTGGGGTGTGTTATCATTGTATAGGGGCCATTCAGCCCTGTGGGGTGTGTTATTGTTGCACCCTTGTTCTTTTTGTTGCACCCAAACCTTAAGAGTGTGGTCCTTCATATACAGCAAAAACACTCCTTGTGCCCAAATTGCCCCAAACCACCAGAAAGCTGCCCCAAACTGCCCCCCACCGATCAGGGTGGCTTTTGCAGGGCTCTGCGTGCCCGCACCCCAGGCGAGGTTGCACACCCATGCGCGTGGGTGCGTCGGCACCACACACATGTACGGCCACACATGCAGACGTGGTGCCTGCGCTGGTCCAAATCCCTCAGAAAAACCCTATTTTCTGCAGGCTTTTAGACAAGGCTGGCATGGCCGAGCTCAGCAGGTTTGAGCCCAGCCACAGCAGGGATGCTGCTGTGCCCCCCACCAGCTCCCAAAGCTCCACGCACCCCAATTCTGACCCAAAAAATGCCGGTCACAGCTCCGGCTCTGTCACCAAAGCTGAAGCAAGCTGCTAGCAAACACAGCCCTGGAGAAGGGTTTAATTACAAAGGCAGCGACCGCGGCCGTCCCACCCTGCCAGCTAATGGCCTGTTTTTACTTTTGCCAAAGCAATAATCATTTAAGCTACATTTCGGCTCACAAACAGGGCAGCAACGCCATTATGTTACGTGTGAACTCGCTTTGTCACTTAGATGGGATTTATCTTTGTTATCCATTTTGCCACGAGCACGAGCGTTTAAAATCTCCACTCATTACTCAGTACTAGAAGCAGGGCTGCTGGAGGAGGAAAACATCCCTGTTATTTGCAGGTTTGCCATGCTTTAGCTAAGCAAAGCGAACTTGCTCTGATTCATGGGGTTTCTTTATTTGCTGCTGCCTGGGTTTTTGGCAGCCGCGAGGAATGTGCAGAAATATTCCTGCGTCTTGAAAGCTTCAGGCCCGCAGCAATGACCACCAGTCTGCTCCCATGCCTCGTGTTTGCTGCACGCTGGTGTCTCACCGAGGACATCCTGGTGGCCCAGGGCCTGGCCCTGCTTTTGGCTTGGCTGCCCTGACCTGGAGCTGGTCGGGATGCGAGCACGGACCCAGTCATTGCTTCCCCCTGTTCCGAAAAACCCAACACAGACCAGTCTGCAGAAGGGCCGAGCAGGCTTTGCATCACCTTCCCCATGAGGACACTCAACTCAGCATCACTTTACACCCATGGATGGGAAAACAAGAGCAAAAATGATTAAATGACTATATTTTTTTTTTTTGCTAGCTGTGCTGCTGCAGACGTGCTGGTACAGGAGACGAGCCCCGGCCACGGCAGCACCCACCTCCTCCCACCCGCTCCTCGATTTATTCTGCAGCACGGCGAGCTGCGAGCGCACACGCACGGTCACGTAGGGCATTTCGCAAGAGGCAGCAGGCTCCCCCAGCAGCACCTGCAATTTTCTGGCCGTAGCCCGGGAGCCCGAAGACACAAACCACTCACCTCGAGTGACCTGCGGCTTCCTGGGCGAACACACGCATTTCAATTAGCTGAAAATCCTTTCTAATTGACTCCGGCTAGGCTGAGACGGGTTTTCCAGGGGAGACTGCTTAGAGAAACCACAGGTTTATATATATTTTTATTATTATTTTTTTTTTCTTAGCAGGTTGCATCGAGTAAAAGCCAGGGCAGTCTGCTCCGAGCCGTGATGCACTGCAGGGTCGGTCCCACCCCTGGTGCTGAGCGGTGCCGAGTCACCAAATGGGGCCACAGGATCAGACCTGGGGGCTCCATTTCGAAGCAGAGACCACAAATTTTTTTTTTCCCCCCTCCTTCCTTTGTTCCAAGCAAAGCAAAAGTCCCCCCAGACCACCAAAACTGACTGCACATACCCACAAAGAGATGGGGAAACGTCAAGCTTTAAACATTTATTACTCAGATGATGCGTTTTATAGCATACAGTGGGTTTGGATGTTCTATAAACAAGACTGGATTGCCACAAAGAGTTATTAGCTCCCTTGTTTTAACAGTCTCTGAAATGCTGAAAACGATGAGTTTTTGTTTTCTCTAGTATGAAGATCTAGTCTTTATTCTCCCCAAAATCCCCAAAACCTTTGTCTTTTTTTTTTTTTTTTAAGCACTTAGTTTAACAAACATGATTAAATTAAAAACATCGCTTTTTCAAATGCAAATAAATACATTAAAAAATGAATTGCTAGCATTAAATCCACGTTCTGCAGGACACCACAGCCCCGTTGGCCATCAACAGGACTTTGCAACCCTTAGAGTCGTTTCTCCTGAAAAATACTGCAAGTATCACCGGGACTGGCTAACAGCTAACACCAAGAAGAGCAAAATTTGTGTAAAGCCATAAAATACCCAGCGGGGAAATAAAAATCGTATTTCAGATTTTGAGAGACTTCCAAGTGAGGGATGTTATAAAAATAAGCAGGAAAATAAATCATGAGTTATTCTGACAAGTTTTCCTTCAAAGCCATCAATCATGCCAAGAATAGATACTAATTAATCTCCTTCGGGGTAGGAGGGGAACCAGGCAAATCGCTTACTTTGCCTTTTTTCCCCCATTCTCATTTCACCTCCGTACGAAGGAGACTTCTCCATACAGGAGGGGGTCAAATCCCTCGTGGGGAAACCAAGCAGCCCGCTTTGTGGGCAGCCAAAGCCTCCAGTTTGGCAATGATTTGGCTGGGAAGGAGGGGACCGGGTGCTGGGAGCTCCACGGGGAGCAGAGCCGGCGGCTCCGGGCATCACCACGTCCTTAACACCAGCCCCAGGTTTGGCCTGACACAGATTTGGCCAAAGGAGGGTGTTCTGCCCCCAAAACACACTGCTGCCCTCACCCCTCCGCATCGCCTCGCCGGTGGCACCTTCCCTTCCCAAAACCATGGGCTTCCCACTGAGGGCCTGCAGGGATGCCAGCGGCAGCAGGTAATTCCGGGGGAAAAAAATACTTTTTTTGGTCAACATGAAGATTTTCACGCACCAACAGAGCGATTGACGTACCGAGTTACCAAGCGGTGAGTGGCTGGATGAACGGACCCTAATGGCAGAGACAGACATTGAAAAGGACAGGTTTCACAGGAAAGCTCTTCCACGGGAGAAATCCCAGCGATGGAGGGTAAAGCCTCAGGCTGAAGCTCCTCCGGGCTTTTCTGCTTTTATTTTTATTTTTTTTTTTTTTCTTTTGCTGCTGTTCAGAGAGCAGGCCCCAAGGGATGCGGAGCAGGGTGTGAGGAGGCTCTTCTGGTCTTCAAAAAAAAAACAAACAACCACCAACAAACCTTTTCCTCCAGCCTTCTCCCCAAAGCCTGAAGGAGCAGCAGCACCTCCCCAGCTCCCTCATTAACGCTAACGACCGGCGGGGCCTAATTTATACTGACCACGTGCAGCTCGCACGTCGGAGGCTGTCACGACACCACAGGCCCCGTGACAAATTGTCCTCACCACGGGTAATTTCACTCCCTTTGCTCAATTTCAGCCCTCGCTCCCCCCCGGCTCCCCACACGCCTCTTGGCCGGGGCTGCCGGCGGCGCCTCTCCGGGCTCACGCCGACCTTCACACCTCTGCTCCCCGTGGGGCTGGGGAGGCCAAGAGCAAGGGCACGGCCCTGCTGTCCAACACCGATGATCCTGATGCAGTCCAGCTTCGTGCTAACACCTTCTGGCCTCTCTGCTCTTCTCTGGCAGTGCTGACACGGCTGCCGGGCCTGCATCCCCAGCCCACATCGGCCCGTGCAGACACGGGCTGCTGAAGCTCCTCTTTCCAGCTCCTTTCCTCGTGCTCCGTGTGTGGATTAGAAAATGCCCCCGTAGATCAACTCAAGAGAAGTTGAGGCTGTGCTGCACCACACGGCCAGGATGCTCGGCCCCTGTACATGTGCATGGGGAAGCCTCCTGGCCTCGCCGGCAGCTCCCTAAGGCACCCGAGATCGGGATGGCAGCGCGGGGTCAGGGCCTCCTCTGCTCCTCTCCCACCTCACCAAAACGAGCACTGGCAGGGATTTCGTGTGGATATCATCATCAGCAGAGAAGTGAATAAGGAAACGCCAAGTCCTGATGTCTGCTGGTTGACATTCACTTGCCATCCACGCTCAGGGCACTTCCAGCTCCGCCAGGCGAACGCCTCCCCAAATCCACCATCATCTCCCCATCTCTCCCTTCTCCCCATCTCTCCCTTCTCCCCATATCTCCCATCTCCCCATCTCTCCCACCTCCCGTATCTCCCACCTCCCCTCTCTCCCACCTCCCCAGCACCCAGCAAAGCGGGGTCCCCCTGCTCCCACTTCACCCTGCTCCCTCCAAACACGTCCCCCTGCGCTCGGGGACACAGCACCACCTACACCAACCAGGGCACACAGCTGCCCCTGTACAATGCACACCTACAAATACTGGATAGGAAATGCAGCCAGTTAGAAGCCAGGCTCAAAACCTGTATTTTTGGCTTTTCATCGTTTTCCTCTTCTTTTTTTTTTCCCTCCTTTTTTTTGCCATGCACTTCTTGTCTTCTCTCTACTGGTTTCCCCAGAAGAACATCAAGTCTTCATTTCTCCGTTGCCCTGTACATTGCTAGGCCCAACTACAACGGGCCTGGTTTTAAACGTATTATTACAACTGTGACAGTAATTACAATAAAGCACTCTTTCAACGGAAACAAAAAAAAAAATACAAAAAAATAAATGGGTTATAGTTTAGTGGATGGGGGATGCGGCGGCTTGACCAGCCGGAGCAAGCGGCCGCAGCACCCCGCGTCTCTCGGAGCTCCCAGCTCAGGGCACACATTTTTCAGTTAATCTGCGAGGTTACTGGCAAGACGACTGTGGCTATGTTACTTCTACGGTGGCTTTTGGGCTCCTTAAAAAATCCTCCTCCTACTTCAGCATCTTCACGTAAACCATTTGTGAGCTCGCAGGAAGGCGTCGCCCCCGCGCCTCCGCGCTGATCGCAATTGTCCGTTCACAATAAAATAAAATAAAATAGAATAGAATAAAATACAAATGACCAAGAACAAAAAAAAAAAAAAAATAAAACCCAGTGCAAATAAGAAAGCCATCCTGCTCGCCGGCCGGCGTCCGAAGGGGCGGCGAGTAGACGGAGGGGAGGTGGGGGAGCAGAAAGTCGAAGACAAGAGGAGGGGGGGGGGGAAATAACGAAAGCTCCGCTTGACAAAAGCCGTCAATTATGAGCGTCTGGTGTAGTGTGTGTCGCGCTTTGTCCTCCCGGGACATCTGCTGTGTGCTGTCTCCTGCCAGTTGGCCAGGGCAAGCTGGGAGGACGGTGTGAAAACAATACCAGCCCCCGCTCGGGCTCGCTCCTCCAACTCGCCGTCCTCTTTCTAAAGCCAAACAATAACCCGGCGGGACGCGCTGCTGCTGGAGCAATGATTTCATAAAAGAAACCCTAAAACAAAAACACGGCAGGGAAGAGGGGTGGCACTTGGCGACACAGCTGAAAAGAAACATGCTTCTCCCTCCCCACCCCACGAACGTATTCTCGAGCATGCTGGGGTTTGTCTGCTTAGGTATTTAAATCAGAAAGGCGCTCGCCGGGCCGCGAGAGCCGGATCCCGCTAAGGTGCATGTCTCCTTCTCGCCCCTTCCCACCCCTCCCTGCCCTGCCCCTCAGGCCGTCAGTTTTTGGATTGTCTTGTTGTAGTACTGCGTGATGGTGGGCGTCAGCGGGTTCCAGTTGTTGGCGTGCAGCTCGATGACCTCCAGCAGGAGGGACCGCGTCAGCATGGACTCGGAGGGGCACAGCATCTTGTCGCGGGCGATGGCCAGCAGCTCCGTCATCATCTCGGGCAGCTGCTCCTCCAGCAGCCGGCCGGTGCTCTGCAGCTGTCGGGACAGAGGGGTCACGGGCGGCACGTTAAAGCTTGTGCTGCCGCTGTGTTTTGGGGCGGGGGGGGATCCTCCCGCATCGCTGCTCGGCACCGCCGAAAATGAGATGCTGGCAGGAGGGCAGCGGGACGCGAGCCGACCCCAGCAGCAGCGAGGCAATATTTACAAAGTAGGGCTGTTGTCCAAAAATATGCAATATGCAGCCTGCTCTTATTATTTTTTTTTCACCCACGTTTCACACTCCCCCAGCTTTCCCCAGGCCGGGCGATGCTGGGATGCTGCTGCTGGTGAGCTCCCCGGTGCTGCCCAGAGCCGCGCGCTACGGGCGAGGATTTCGAAAGCGCTCGCCGTAGGAGTGAGTGGTTCAGCTCCCGCTGACTTCAAAGGCGGCAGCACCGGGCGCTTTTGAAAAATCCCACCTAAAAATCAGGCTATTGTCAAAACAAAGTGCGCGCTGTGATGTGGTATCCCTGCCTCTTACCTGCTCCCTCATTTACGCGCTGATTCACAGCTGCCAGTGACTCCCAGTCATTAATCTGACTAAGCAGGGCTCTCCTGCATGCATAACAAATCCTGCCTGCCCTCTGCACAGCGCCTGGCTCTGCAGTTCTACCTGTCGCACCTCTTCTCCGAGTGCTTTTCAAGCAGAGTAAGCCCCAGAAAGCCCCACCTCAGAGCAGAGAGCACGAGGCCTCCATCACCCGAGGCTCGTGGGGCATCAGGGATTTATCGGAGAGCTCTCTGAAGCCCTGACCTTAAAAATGTAAACTCTCCTCTTCAGCCGCCTGCTGCTTTGCTCAATTTCAACCATCCAGCTGCAATTTTGCAGCCTACTTCAGCCTCTCTCTGCAAGGCAAGCGCCAGTCCCCACAGGCCAATCACTTCCAAAAAGCAAAGCTAATGAAAACTTTGCAATTCCACTCCTGCTATATTTGTGCCATCGTTCCTCTGCAAAGCTTTCTGAGCACACCGAGCCTCTCTGCGGGAGCCACTGCACGAGCAAAGGCAGTGTGATAGGATTTGCTCCAATACAGGTGTTTTTGCGCTTAAAAATACCACAGTGTGAGATCTGAAGGGATCTGGAAGAGACTCAAAGAAATAGGGATGACAGGAATTAGTTTTGTGGTGGGACCCCAGTGAGCAAATTTGGTTGCACCCATTTGCACACATTGGAAGCACAGTGACAGAGCCTCCTCTCTTATCCCGTGGTGCTGTCTTTAGGATTTGGGTTTAATGCAGCTGGGTGACGTGGCTCTGGGTTTGGGGATGTGCAAAACCAAGGACAGAAGGGGCAGAGCTTCCCTACCTCCATGGAGCAGCAGAGCACGGCGTCCTCCTTCACGTCCTGAGATTGCAACAACTGCAAGAGAGAGGAGAGAGGGGGTGAGTGGAAACATGCAGCCTCCCCCTCCCTCTGGATCCTGTAGATGAACAACTTTCAGGATACATTTCCATTAGTTTAACAACGCTTTTTTTTAATTCCCTCAGCAGGCAATGGCAAAATGCACTCGTTCCACATACGTGGCCAGGAAACACAGCCCTCGGATGGCCGTAGTGCAGGAGCTCAGCCTGTCCGACCCCACAAAACAAGGGGCTGTGAGCGAAAACGGAGCAAAACCGCACATATTTTTGCTAGCACACGCTTCTTTATTGTCATCTTTGCTTTCTGACTTTGTTGTGCAGATGAAGAGGCCGTTTCAGGCTTTCTGCTCAAACCACAGAGATAAAGCAGGGTTGTTTGGGTTGTTTCCCAAGCAGATTCTCAGCAGGGAGCCGGGGCGCTGTGAGCAACGCGCTGCCGCGAGGTGCCTGATAAACCACAGGTGGTGGCACGCACTGAACATGGAGAAAATGGAGAAAAATCGGGAAAACTGACTTCACTAGTGTCTGAAATTCATCGGGGGGGGCAAACTTGGGAAAAGCGGCTGGACTGAGCACAGCTGCCCATGCACAAACAGCTCAGTGTAACCGGGTTTGCTCCCAAGTCACACTCCTTGGTTAACGCCGCAGCTCTGCTGCTCAGTCGTAGCCGTCTCTCCTTCCCACTCATTTTTTCCTCTTTTCCCTTCCTTTACAAATAAACGCTGGTTTGTTTACAGGCCCACAACCGCTGGAAAAAGCTAGGAGAAAAAGAGGTAATTCGGGGAATTCACACGGGTCTCAATAAAGTTTTGTCTTCGCTCTCTTCTGCTTCCCGCAGGCAGAGGTTTGTTTGCTTTGAAGCCGATGGTTACGGCACCTGCCCGAGCATGGGGGCCCGTCGGTTTTGTCTCACATTAGCCAAAAGTCCAGCCAGGGCTCCAAATACAGGCAGCAGTTTCCCCAAGTTTATCGTCCTGCTGAGTTGTTTGGGAAATGTTAGCTAAGCCCCAGCCGCACGCTCTGAGATAAGTTCTCACAAACAGCTCACAGATTCTTTGTAAAAACAAAACAAAACAAAACAAAACAAAACAAAACAAAACATGAGATTACTTTAAACCCAACAAAAAATATATATATTTCTACCAGGGAGAAATATAAACTGGCGATAACCCAAAAACATGTTCTTGGGGTATTTAATGGAGACTGGCTTGTGAGCGTGCAATGGAGCAGGGCTGCAAGTTAACACACACTCATCTGTCCTGTTTGGTAGTTGTTAGTGAGGCAAATAGCATGAAAATCACAGCCAGAAACGTGGAGGTAGAGCAAGCTAACAGGAAGAGGGCTGCAGAAACTGATGCTCTCCTCCCATGGCTTCACGCAGACAGACTCAGTCTGTAAATCGGGGGATGATTTTCTAACTGCTGAGGCAATTAGGAAGGTCCCATTGTGTCCTGATTCCTGTCCTTCCTCTGCGGTGTTCTCCTCGGGTGACCCTGCTCTGCCCTGGTGGGATGTGGCCAGGGGCAGCTGCAGCTTCACTTTGGGCTTTCCTTGCCCCGGCTTCCCAGCCACGGGGCTGGGACGCTCTTGCCTGCTTCAAAAAGTGGTCGTGTGGGTGAGTCAAAGACTGTTTGATGCGCAGAGATTTGGCTAAAGGGGAAACTTGCCTTATTTACCCATGGACAAAAGGAGATGTCACTCCCTGTCCTGCCGGGATGTCCCTGGGACAGCCAGGTCATGCCATCAGGGCTGTGCCAGGACGGGCACTCCTCAGCCACCAGGGACACCACGGCCCTGCGGTTGTGGCTTTTGCATGCTCCAAACCCTACAATCGTAATCTGATTTATATTTACTCAAAATACCTTGATGCTAACAGGCTATACCTATTAACTTAGCGCTCCCACACCGGAATTATTATTTATTTAAGTGTCTATAGCCGCTCCTCCCTGCTGCGGGGATGTGCCCGTGCCCCACCAGGTCTCTCTCCAGCAGGTTCCCACATCTTCCACAGCATCACACAATCACCTAGGTTGGAAGGGACCTCCACGATCACCTAGTCCAACCTCTGAGCTAACAAATCTTCAGCCCTGGCTGCCCAGCACGGGCGAGGGAGCTGGGGAAGGAGCAGGTGAGTGCTGCTCAGCCTGTAATCATCCCCCCGAGGCTCGGGCTGGCTGCGAGAAAGCTTCCCTTTGCTCTCCAGCCGGTTCCCCGTATCGGGCGAGCGAAAGAAGCAGTTCCTGCTGGAAAGCAGACAAAGAGTCTGCTCGATTTCCTAACAGCGGAGGCTGCATGCCAGAATCTGCCCGGCCGGTCATATAATACCCAGCCTCGGTTGCGAAAGGCTTCTCACTTTTGTTGCTGGTGCCGGACGAACAGCTTTGCAGGCGTCTCTGTGGAGGGAGGGCTCCTGCTCCCGAATTTCTGCGTCCCGCTGGGCGATGGGTGCTAAATGTCTTGGTGAAAATAAACCCGAGGGGCTGTTCCTGGGAGTGCAGGGGGTAGCAGGAGGATGGGGATGGCACGGGGCGCAGGGCGTTCATCCCCCAATTCCTTCCTCTGCTGAGGGAAGTGAGTCCTTGCAAGGGGATGTCCCATGGGATGGGTACGCAGCAGTGCTCGAGGGGGCAAAGAGGCCCCAAAATTTCAGCTGGGCTTCACCACAGAGAACTGGTCGGCTCCCTCTGAACGGCAAGGGGCTCGCATGCAGCTGGTGCAGACCACCAGGAGCCAGCCATGCGATCCAGCCGCATATACCGTGGTATATACAGCATATACCACTTTCTCCAGAGCCAGCTGGAGCTGCAGGGAGGCTGAGGTGCTTACACAGCACTCCCACGCCACGAGCAGGACGGAGAACCTGCCCTGCAGTCCCTGCTTATCGCCAAACCACGCGGGCTGGATCGTGCTCTGCAGCTCTGCCCACCGGGAAGGGCAGTGGGAGCAGCCAAACACATACAGAGCCCCCCACGGCCACAGCACCATTCCTCCTGCGAGGCACAGAGCTAATTAGAGCTGCCCAAAGCAGCTGCTGGGGGGCTCACGGCACCGCTGGGATAGGGGTCCAGGTCTGGCAGCCCCCTCCTGGAAGCCCCACGTCCTGCTGGATGGATCCTCCCGGCAGCAAAAGCCTCCGCAAATTAGGGGCTGCGCTTCCCGGGCTCTCCGCAGAAGGACATCAACAGCAATTTGCTGCTTTTCCAGGGGCCCCTTATCGACCTCCTGTCGCAGGGCTTTAAGGAAGATGCCTGCGATAAGAGCCATGTGCCTCCTCTGCTGCTTCGCACGGAGAGCCACGCACCACGTGCAAAGGAGATTGTCACAGCTCTCCAGCTTTCTGATTGCCACTAGGCACGGGGCGGTGAAAACAGCCAAGACTGGGGAAAATGCAGAGCACAAACGAGGGTGTGGGGGATGAGTAATTAGAAAACAACCTCCCAGCAAGGCCAGTTGCAGGATTTCTACAATCTGCTCCCATCACAAGTATCAGTTCCCTGATCCTGGGCATCGGCGTCAGCCGGGCTGACCCTGCACCCCCCAACAAACTGTGCCTGTGCCAATTTACGGGGCACCAAATGCCATGCAGGGCATGCCCTGAGCTAGGCACGTCAGGGGAGTCCAGAATCTGGTGAAAAACCGAGTGAGAACTTGGAAACAGAAGACCTTTTGGAGGCCACTGCCACAAGCAGCATCTGCTCTGCTGAGCCATTTGATGCTGAGGTTGCCCAAAGGCGAGATGTGTTTGGGGAACCTTTCCCCTGTGGAGCTGGGGGGATGCAGCAGCCTGTCTCATGAGACCCTTCTCACCCAACTCTTTGCCATCCAGCTTTGAGCTGTCCCACTGGAAATGGTCTTTGTCCCCGTATGGCCTTCTGCTCATAAGGTTTCAAGCCCCCTGAAGATGCACAAGGTGCCACCAACCCTTGTGTCTCACCTAGAGGTCCCTCTTCCCAGATTCCTGACAGGGACAGCCTGGTCTCAGCCCCCTAGAGAAGATGCTGATGGCAATTCACACTTGCTCTGTTAGGATGAGGCCACCAGCACAGGGCACTGCTGGCCCCATGAGGAGCTCTGGGCTGGATCTGCTGGTGCTGGCACAGCTGCCGTGTCCACGCGAGGCTTTTCCCTAATGTATTTGGGACAATTTGAAGGAATTGGCTTGGTGGCACCTACTTGCCTTACAGGGATGTGCTGCTTTCAGCCGAGGAGGAGACTTGTGTTCTCCTATTACCCAACCAGAACTCCCCGGGAGGATGGTAAGCAGAGATTAGTTTGTTTATTGCATCAAGTAAACCAAAATGCTGGTTATCCTCCTTGTCGGGCTCCTGAGGAACTCAAACAAGAGATACTTAACAGCAAATTGAATTAAGGCCAGAGGAACAAAACCCTGTACCCAGCCGTGGGAAACTCCTCCTACTCCTTTCCACTGCAGACAAGGGAAACCATGAAACATGACTCTCGCTCCCCGGATCTGGAACAGAAGAAGGGATTCCTACGAAGATGGAAACCATTAAAAGGCAATTACTGGAGACAATGACGAAGAAAACCTGGTCACTCACCAAGCCAGCCAGGCCAGTCCGGTGGCTCCCATTAGGCACCCAGGCTGGAGGTGGGGGCCCTGACCCGTGGGACCACCGGGGCTGCGTGAGGGGGACCCCGAGGCGCGCGGGGACAGAGCCACCCCGTCTGCGGGGACACCGAGCCACCCAGACGGCCGGCTTCATCCTGCCTGTCTGAAGACATAATAACCCTGGGAGCAGAGGATGTGATCTCATCCCAAGGGTCCGGGGAAACACAAAACGTGGAAAGAAAAAGCGGCGAGACCATCGCGCTTGATTGCAGAGGGCTCCACCCTTGCCCGCCGGACGCTCTGCGCTTTCCTGGCTCTTCTGAGGGCGCACGGCGGCAGACGCAAATAGTTGTGTTTACATCCAGCTGGAGGGGCCTCGGGAGCTAACAATGCCGGGTACGGAGGGCGAAAGACAGAAACAAAGCCACGCGAGGAGGAGGGACCATCCGGCGAGATGGTATCTCGCTCCGTTTCTTCCCCGACGCAACGGCTTCCTCTGCCCTCTCCGTGAGTCCCCGAGAAGTGGGGATGCTTCCTCACCTCCACTGTGGGGTGAGGGGATGCTGGTGGTCCCGGCCATCCTCCGTGGCCTCAGCTCTGCCCTAAATGCAGCTCTGCAGGCAAAGCTGCTCCGAACCTCTGCAAGTCAGAGTAACTGTGATGGAAGGCTACATGGAGGAGCGCAAAGCCCGGGCTCTGTGCATGGGAGCGCATTCTCTCCTTGGAAATTGTATCTCTGGCACGAGAGCCCTCCCCTATTTAAACTGTGCCACTGCGGTTTTCGTGCTTACCATTGAGGGCCAAACAAGTCCTGTAGCTTTCTAAGAAAACACATTTCTGTGCTCAAAACACTAAGCCGAGCAGGAGGGCTCCAACACATCGCAAAGACCTTGTTGGTTTGGTGTCCCTGTCCCTTCACACCTGCCCTCGAGGTGAGATGTTTCACAAGTGCCTACCTCAAATGTTATGGTCTGTCCCTGGCCAAAGTGGGGAAGCACAAACTGGAAAAAAAATCAATTTTCATCATGCCTAAAAGGTGTTTGTTCTCATGGTCTGAGGGGACAGCAGGGCGGGCACTGCGTGGGGACAAGGTCAGGCGAGGTGTCTCAGCTCAATGACTGTCACAGCTTTTTAGGGGTAATGACTGAACATTGATTTCCTCCTTTCTTCCCACCCCCAGTTCCTCCTCCACCAGGATTTATTTTGCTGTTATTTTCTCTGGTCAGGCCCTGTGGAGCTACCTGGGCAGCAGGGTGGCACGGGGTCAGGATCTGGCGTTCTCGGTGCCTTCGCCTGTACGATAAAGAGGCAAATCCTGTCTTGATCCCTGACTGGGAGCAAAATCTCAACATCCTAGCATCTTATTACACTGTCAAAGACCCTCTTTCGACTCAAAAGCTTGGTGCTTTTTAAAAAGTGAGAGCGATTAAAATAAAAAAAAAAAAAACAACCCTCCACGTTAAAAGATACAATTTTCTTTTCCAAACAGCACCACCCTCCAGCTCGTCTGGCTGCAGCCAGGAAGGTTTTTCCTCTCTCTTCCTCTGAAGGAGACAGTGAAAAGGCAGTGCCCTCTTGAAGTTCAGACGTTAATTACCGTGTTAGAATATTTTTCTAAATTACACAGTATGGCCCCAGGAGATAACAGGCACTGAGAGAAGGGAGGGGAGTGGATACCAGTCTGCATGCTGCACCGCAGACTCAGACGTGGGGGAAAGGCAATTAGACAGGGAGTATTTATCCTCCCTGCACCACCACCCCGAGGCTTTCAGTTAGCAGCGCGTACCAAGGCAGGGAAGCGATGGGACCGTGCCAGGATTTCAAACCATGCTGAAACGGGGCCGCCTCTGCCAGCCAGGCTGCAGGCAGGAGATGCTCCTGCAGAGGAGAAACTGTCCTGCCTGCTCTGCTCCCTGCTGATTCACCGTGCCCAGACCCTCTTCTGACCCTCGGGGTGGGCAATAGGGACTGCCAGGGGGCAGCTGGGTGCCCACGGGCCCCCCATCAGCAGGGATGCTCGGGTGACACAAGCCATGGAGCCCTCCCAGCTATAAGTGCCCCGGGATGAGGGGATCTCCATGGGCTGGTCCTGCAGCCGCAGCCTCCCGCACTCGTTAGTTCTGTGATTTAATGAGCCCGTGATGAGCTGCTTCCTGGGATCTGCTCTGAACCTGCCCCGGCAGCCCCATCTGATGCACCCAAGGGTGCCGGGAGCGGGATGGTGCCGGAGCAGGGCTGCTCCCTGTCACCCCTGCAGGTCCGCGACCGGGAAGATGCAACGGGAGAAAGGCAGATCTTCACTTGTGGGAATTACGGGCCCACCAGACCCACCTCAGGCCATGGAAACAACACGGAGCAAGTCATCTTCAAGCGTATTTCTGGGCACGTGAGGGAGAAGAAGGAGACTGGCATGGATGCACCTCATCATCTTGCTCACCTTCTGGATTTATGGACAGGGGAAGAGCATGGATGTCTGTTGCCTTGATTTTAGCGAGGGCTTTGGCTCTGCCTCCCACAGATTCCCATATCCGAGCTAGGACATCAAGGCTGGACAGCCAGGTAAGTTAAAGACAGGGTTAGTGTTTGGGCTCGGAGGGCTGTAGTCACTGGGTTACATCCCAACTCCACCTGGAGGCCAGTGACGAGGAGTGCCACAGGGTTTATCCTGGCACCTGCCCCGTTATCATCCTTACCGGTGACGGAGGAGGCGAGCAGCACTCCTGCAATGTCTGCAGGTGATCCCATTTGGCAAAGTGCCTCCAGGAAGCCCGGCACCATCGCTGCCTGGCACCTCTCGGGGTCCTGCAAGGCAGTTTTTCCACCTTCTCGCTCCAACTGCTGGGTGTAATGCCAGGCCAGTCTGCTGGATGGCGTGGTAAAGATCAACAAAATGCATCCAAAGCGGCACTCGGCACCGAGCACCTTGGCTGGGAGCTGCTCCTGCTGGCAGAGCACACGCTGGTGGGCAGCAGGGTGAAGGACCAGACCCAGCGAACAGCAGATGACAAATGGCATCGCTTATTATCTCAGCTCAAAGTTTACAGGGACAAGCTTGGCGTGGTTTTGGGAATTAAACCGAGGCCGGAGTGGGGAGACCACGGTGGGACATCCCTCTTGGTGAAGCCACCAAGTGTGGGAGTCAGGACAATTTCCTAAAAATGCTAACGTGTTTTCACTGAGGCAGACGATGGACCCAAGGCAGAATGTGGTCCTGGAGGATGTCAGCACTGCTCCTGCGTTAGGAGAGCCCGGGCAGCACAGCCTGGCCCCAGGGAGAGCCCTTCCCCAGGAACAGCTCCCTCCTCCAGCTCGCTCCTGGTTCCCCTGGGCACAGAGGGATGGACGGGAGGAAAGCTCTTTCTCTTATTTATCTTTAACCTCGACGCCTCATTATTCTTTGCACAAGCTCCCCAGACTTGATGGCTGCAATATCCTCTGGTTCTCACCCCAAAAAGGGCTCTCCTTTCCGCACTCCCCAGCTGCCTGCGCTGCCAGCCTTTGGGCTGGGCTCGGGCGACCCGTGCCCCTTCTCCAGCTTTAACCCCACACACTGTCGATCCAAAGCACCACACAAGCTCACCAGGCTCTCTCAAACCACTTCAAACCATTTAAACTCTTTGCATCCTCTTCTTACTTTTCCTGGCAAGCCGTCTTTGCCTCAAATCCCAATTTTGCCCCCGCTGTGAATACACCTTCCTCTCTGCCCACACTCCTCTTGCCCCCAAACCTCCCAGTGGTGAAATTGAAACATTTTTGGTTCCTGGGGGTTCAGCTCATGGGATGCCCTGTCCCTACCTTGGACACGGTGTTAATAAGCTTTTACTGGGGGGAAAAGGAAAGGAGATGGTGAGAGGAAGGTTTGCAGGGTGAAGGGAAGAGGCATTCCTGCTGCAGCCATCAGGCAACCTTCCCCTTCCTCTTGCTCACTCCCTTGCTGACCTTTGGCTCAAACTGCCAAAGCTATAAAGGAAAAGGGAAAAAAAAAAAAAGAGAGAAACTAAAAAGCAAGAAGAGCTGAAAGGACAGGCAGAAGCAGAGATGTTATCTCGCCCCTGATAATGATTTATCGTCAGAGGATGGGTGGATGGAGGCAGGGAGCGCTAAGTGCAGCTGCTGCAGCACAGAGGGAGCCACCAAGGAGGAAGGAATCGGGGCGAGGGGCTGAGATTGGACATGGGCACGTGTGTGCTGATGAGCAGGAAGGGGAAAAAGCCACCAAGAGTGCTGCTGAACCTCACAAACCCGTCCTGAGGCAATGGAGGGATTTCCATGGCTAGCGGCCAGCCACAAAGTGGCTGGGCCACAAGGACCAGCCCAGCCCAGCTTCATGAAACCCACCAAGGGACGTGTGTCCCCAGCGCCTGCTGAGCTCCAAAGGCACCAGCTGATGTGGTGTACCAGCACAGGAGAGCATCAACCCACAGCAAGGAGCCTGTCCCTGCTGCAGGACCTCACGGGATGGGGTCAGGACAAGCGGGGTTGTGCTGGCAGCCACCTCAGAGCACCTCTGGGTCCCGTTCTGGGCTGGCCTCTTGTGATATAATTAGCCGAAATGGCAAAAAAAAAGAGCAGTGTTGGCACAAAAAGCCAGCCCTGAGCCATCAAACGGGGAATGGCGAGAGTCAGGGTCCCAAGTTTATGCACTGCCTCTTGGTATCACCAATAAAAGCTTTTTATGGAGCTGTTCTGCAGCAGGAAGTATCCCCAATATGTGAAATTTGTGTCCTTTGGCATGTCTTTAGATCACCACCGTGCCCCCACGTAGCGGCCAGACAACGGGAAGGCCCGTGACAGCACGGCGAGGGCAGACAGGAATTGGGGAAAATCCTGGCAGAATCAGGGCTGGGCCGTGTCACGGCTGTGATGGGAAGCAGGGAGGAACGGGGGCTCTGCCAGACGCCAGGATCTTCCCAATGAGGTGACACACACTGCTGTGGGCAGAGATTTTGGGGAAGTTCCACTATTCTTAGCACCCCTCTCCCACCTCCTCGGCTGGACGTGTGTGCCTCGCCACGGTGCCCGGGCGCTTTCTCACTGCTGCAGTCACTGTCTGTGAGCTCTGCCCACAGCGTCGCTGCGCAGGCAAGATGTTTACAGTGTGTTTGCATTCAGAGAAAACTTTCCGTGCATGCAGAAAGTCATTACTGGCAATTTTTTCCCCTCTCCCTCTCCTTTCCTTGCCCAAGGTCCAGCAGGGAACTTATTTTGCAGCGAGTTATTTATGGCCCGACAGAAGTGCTACTGACAATTTGAGACTCACAGCTCCAACCCCGGGCGATGAGACAGACTTCTGCCTAAGGAAGTCCTCTGCAGGCAGCAGCAGGAGACAAAACCACCTTGGAAAAGAGCATGGAGGAAAGTCCTCTCCTGCTCTTCTGAATGTCAGCTTTGGGTTTCCTTTCCCGTTTGTCCCCTGTGAGGTTTTTGCTCCCAACCTGGACCACGCTCACCTTATCCATCCCTGAAATGTCCCCAGCCCCGATGGCAGGCTGGGTTTATGCTGCATTATGTGGTCTCCTATGTCTTTATTCCCTCTCTCTTTCCTCCCCTCAGTCCGTATCATCTATTCAGTTGGCTTCACCTGCTTTTAAGAAGCTTTCTTAGCTCCTTCAGTGGGGATTTGCAGTGGTAGGATTTGCCAAACTCCACGTTGGGTTTGCAATCCCAACTCTTGGGCTTTGCAAACCCTTTGACAAAGGGATCCTGCATGTGCTGGAGCACCTGCTTTTCTTTAGCAGAATCACACCGGGGAGGAAGAACCAAGTGTCCCTGCAGGCACCAGCACTTTTGGGGCAAGAAGTGTTCATGTGGGTAAAGCAAACATCTGGGAATCACACATATCTACAGGTCACGGGCACTGCAGCTCAACAGCTTGTCCCGAGGGGGGAGAAGGAGAAAACCCCGAAGGCATTACCTCCCTGAGGCAGGTATAAATGGGGCAGACGAGGACTCGGAAGGGCTCTCCGGTGCTGCTCCTCATGGTGCCGAAGACCTCGCAGAGGAAGGTGATGAACCCCAGCCAGCGCTCCACGTCCCGCTGCTGCAGCTCCTCCCGCATGGTGAAATCCTTCTGCAAGAGGGACAGAGACAACGGGCTGCATCAGCACAACCGCGCTGCCGGGGGAGAGGCCACGGCCGTCTGGAGGCAGAATTAGGAGGAAATTGAAACTCAGGGTTGGGGGGAGGAAGACAGACAGGCTGACTCTGTAGTAAGAGCCGGGGGATTGCTCAACACCCGCGGAGTGGCTGGAATTTCAACACGGCCACGCCACCAGGAGCAGGTACCGTAAAAACCACGCCAGCCTCTGCTGTGACTGCCACCTTGCACGGGCCTGGGGACTCTTTGCCCTGTGCACAACCAAAATGGGATGAAAATGACCACAAGTGGCTCACACGCAGTGCCTGGGTGGCTTGGTGGTCCAGCATCTCCAGCAGGGGTAGCTCCGAGCTGGTGTCGGGCCGGGGGCTTCCCAACGCCCTGCCTGCTCCCTGGGGTCTCACAGCCGTGCCTGCCCGCCCAGCAGAAGATCAGGGGAGCACAGAGCTGATAGTAAAAGGTCACCCTGCTCCCGAGCTGATGGTTGCCATGACCAAGGATTAGGAGGATGACGTGATTTATGGAGCAACACCGGGAGCGAACGAGCAGGGAGGCAGCTGCCTCCCCCACCAGTCCTCCAGCCAGGGAGGGGAAAAAGGGTTTGCCCAAAAGCAGGATGTCAAGAGGGGTATGTGTGTGTTGGGAGCCTGTGGCAACGAGCGAGGAGGAACAGAGGAAAGCAAATAAAAAGCTTTCCAGAGGGCAGCACCACCACCATGTGGGATGGCACCGGGGTGTGCGCAGTGCTCGGAGCCCAGAGGTCTTCCCCGGGCTCTGAGCGATGCTGTGAAGCCTTCTGCAAGACGTCCCACATCAGCTCGCTTGTCTGTCTCCACAGTGACCCTTCCTTGGTGTTCAAAACCAGTAGGCACCAAGCAGGGGAAAGTCAGAGAGCAGGACAAGCTCGCTCTCAGCAGCCCGTGCTCCCAGCGCGGCTTGCACAACGTCTGAAATCCATCCCCTAAATAAATTACCCTGTATCTTTTCCATCTCGGTTTATCCCTCCTGCCCGAGACAAAGGCTTCGCTGCTCCAACCTGCAGCTGCACTCTGCAGGGATATAAAAGTCACCACACCAAAGACTGCTCTGATGGCCCGGACAGCACGGGGCAGCCGTTCCTTTTGAAGCACGGGCAAGCCAACCAACGCCAGGCAAACGCGCGATGCTTATTTTCATGACACCACTCTATGCATAGAAGATCCAAGGAAGGAGCTATTTATATGTTTCACTACAAAAGGAACCAAAAAAAAAAATAATAAAATAATATTTGCATATGCAGGAAAAAGACTTGTAAAACACCCGAGCCACTTATTAACCAAACGGCGATGACTAATTCCTCTCTACACCCATTTCTATAAGGCAGTTGCCCAACTGTGTCTGCGACTGAAATCGACCTGCAGACAAACACTGCCGGGTCTCCTCAGGCTCTCCGGGGGAGCTTGCACAGCTTTTCCTTTCGTTACTCAGCTGGTCCCAGGCTGGCGGTGGAGGGGAGAGGTTTGCCAGCTCAGGTTGTCACCCCAGGGTTACTGAATTGCTCATTCTGGAGTCTTCACTTGACATTTAATGGCCAAAAAATAATAATAATAATAAAAAAAATAAAAAAGAGAAATGGCATCCTGATTACCGAGCAATTAAAAAAGCCAACAAGAGCATCCCGTGCCCCCTAGCTTTGCCGAGGGAGTTCCTAGCTGCTTGGGATAACCACACCGGGCTTCAGGTGAGGAAAAAACCTCCCATATACGTGCCAGTCCCTCCATCTCCCCTAGAAGCAGGGAAAGCACCTTGGCAGGGGTAGGGATTTGGTGTTTTGGACCATGCCTGTCTGCAGGCAAGAGCTGGGCTCCCCAGGAGCCAAATTTCCACGGCAGCTGGGCTCTCCATGGGCATGGAGAGCAATTCAGCCAGGTCCCCCAGGAGCTAGCCACCGAAAGAGATGAGCTGGACCAAGGCAGTGGGAGAAGGGAAGAGCCACGGGGCTGCACAAGCAGGGACAAAACCCACGCCCCATGCTGCCACGGCCACCCCACAGACCTCTGCACCACAAAACCCCTCAGAAAGGGGCCGAACCCAGGCGGCAGAGCCACTGCCCTGCCCCGCCAACTTTATTTGCTCTGGAAATGCCTCCTGGAGTTATACAAAAATAACCTGTGGATTGGCCTGCCCCATGCTTAGGTGGTGAAGTCAGTGCAGTAAGCAAATTATCTTTCATCAGTTTGGCTGTATTTTTAAACACAAACTGCACTGCTAATTTGGGGGTGCCCCGGCCCGTAGATAAGCTGGGTGCTTTTACTGGGTGACCTTCCTCCAGCGCCCATCGTTTAAAATAAAATGCATTTATACCAGGTAGCAGGGCTGGCCTCGCTTCTCCTCCTGGTTTGGGGGAAGAGATCATTAGGAAACCGTGCGAGGAAGGAAACGTTTTCCATTAGGAAACAAGCAAGGGGTCCTGGAGCTGAAGCTCCTGCCGAGCCCCTGCCACCAAGGGATGCAGAGAATGCTGTGGCGTGGGGCTCTCCGCTCCTGAACCCAAATCAAAGCCCTCTCCTCATCTGGATGCACCTCATGCAATGCTATTGACCTCTCAGCCCAGGCATGGCATCTCCTAAAGACCCGAGGAGAGGAGAAAAACCCCTCCTGTGCTCCTCTCCCAGGCAGGACGAGGGGCAGCGCTGCATTTTGGCCCCCGGACCTGAGCCCTTGCTCCAGCACCGACAGCTGCAGCCAAAACCCATCCCCAGGAGGGGTTTTGCCACACTTTTTTTAAAAGGTGAGTCCCAAATAACTCTGCCCCAGAGCTGAGCACACCGACGCACGGCTGGCTGTGTCAGCAGCGAGCTGGAGGGCAAAAGTTTACCAGGGGATAAAAATGGGAGTTAAATTTAAGCATCACCACCTTCTGATGGAAAAAAAGACCCACACATTCGGGCTTGTTGCTCTGTAAACACAGGGCTCTTCCTCTGGCAGCTCCGCTGTTTACTCAGTCATTGTCAAGGAGGCAGGAAATACTGAGTCAGGAACGAAATATATACAAAAAGAAATTCATAATGCTTGGGTATCGGCGATCGGCGCTACATAAAACGCCGAGAGAGGCTGTGCTAAGTGCTTGGTGTGGCTGGCAGCGTGCTACGAAAGGTTGGAGCCTTAAAGGGATGCGTGGAAAGGGCCTGAGATGAATAAAACAGGTCCCAGGGGCTCCCAAAGATGTCTGCTCCCTCCTGGAGAGGGATGCAATTTAAATAATTCTTGCACTTTAAGTAATTTTTCCACTTTGGTCCCGGCTTGGGTCGGGCTCCAGAGCAGAGCTTTGGTTTTGGGGGAATAGAGCCCGGCTTGATGAAAGACAAGAAGGAGAAAAAGAAAAGCAGAGCTCACAGCTCCCGAGCAGAGGGCAGGGCCTGGCAATAGCAGCGCAGGAGGCTGAGATTTATTTCGAGTCCTGCGTGGGCTCCCATCCCCTCTGCACCCTGATTTCTCGGCTGGCGAGCGGGAACAATTTACTCATCTTCCTCTGCAGAGCGCTCTGGGGCGTGTGACTGAGACATGCAAATTGTAGCAATTATTATTGCTCCAACAAAGGCGCTATTGACATTTAAAGCAGATAAACCCTTCAAATTACAGATGACACTCTGCACCCAACCTTGCAAAGGTCTGGGCTTCACCCAGCCATCAGGCATTTCACTCCCACGGGCTTTCATCGCGGCGTTTCCTCGAGCTGGATCGAGCAGGCACCCACCTCTTCTCGGGCAGCTTTGGCAAGGGCAGAAAATGAAACCGGGGGCCTTCAGCGTGGACCTGGCTTCTTCTGAACTGGAGGACAGTCCTAATGTTGGTTATTCCTCCTGCATGGAATTGGGCAGGAAGGCGAAATGAAGGCTGGAAAACTCCCGGCTCTGCTGAAGGTTTGCTGGGAGATGCCCGGCGAGCTCCCAGCACCAGCAACATCCAGGAATTTTAAATTCCTCAGGTTTTTGGGGTACCTCTCCAGATAATCACAGACTGCAGCCAACAGCAGCAGGGGGTGCTTCCCATCTGCATTGCCCAAACAACCCCGGCACCCCAAAATGAGGGGCTGAGGGGTCATGGAAACCCGTGCCCCCTGTCCCTCCGCCACCCCTCCTTCAGGTCCCAAACCCGGGACCACCTGCCTGGTGTGGGTGTCTCACGGTGGCCTCAGCAAGGCTCGCAGCTCCTCGGTTAATTATTAATTTGGTCAAGTTTTACAGCACCCGAGGGGGAGCCTAATAATGGCTCTGCAAACAGAGAGGCATTGCTGTTGATCTGGTAGTTGCTGGAGATCCTGGAGCACCGTCTGGGTGGATGCTTTGGGGGGTGAAGCAGCCCTGTCTGGCCACGAGGAAGAGCAAACAGCATTCAGCAGCTGTCCTGGTGTAAGAATCTCCCCTGATGAGCCTTTGGAGGCTGCCCAAATACATCCCCTACCTTCTCCTTTCCTCTCGAAGGGAGAAGGACCAGCACTGAGACACAGACGCTGTGTCCCAGGGCTGGATTTGAATGGCACAGCATCCCATTTCGGCCACGAGGCATCAGCCTCATGCCTTGCTACTGCAGGAGCATTTCTGCAGCCAGTTTCCAGGTGGGATAACGCCAAGAGCACAGACACCACGGAGGTAGATAGAGAGGAGAGGTGGGGGCACGATTGCTTCACCAGAGGTTGTTAGCCAACACCAGAGCTGTCTTCCTCCTTACTTAATTTTCTCTGTCGCCTGCCTACCCAGCAGTTCGTCACTGCTGCTGGAAGCCCTGCTTCTCCCACGAGCCTGCACCCGGCTGGGACAGCTCATCTGCAAAAGGAAGGTCTCGGTGATGCTGAGACACACAAATTAATTGCCTCGATGGGCTGTCATCAGAGCAGCCGGGGCACCCGTTTGGCCTGACCCTGCAGGACACCCCACGGAGATGCCCCTGGGATATTTCGGAAGAGCCTTGCCATGGGTTTCAGTCCCCACTGCTCCATGGAAAAAAAATGGACATAATTCTGCCCAGCAAGCATAGAGGGACTGCTTTGAATTGCTGTTCTGGATGGTTTGATGGGACTCCTCCAGCCCTCCTCCGTGCCGGGGTGAGGTTGGAGCCCCAGCACCATCCCTGGCATCTGCTCAGGGGCCACTTCTGTGCCTGAAAAAACACCCATGCGGGTGGTTTTTTGTTTTTTTTTTGGGTCCAGCTGGAGCTTGCCAGCAGGCTGCATCCTTATTTTAAGCTCCACGCGTGCGACGTGGCCCCTTGATAACGCAGAGGTGCCGAGGAGTCTATGGGGACGGGCCAAGCCTGCAAAGAGAGCCACGAGCACCGCCAGTGCCACCCTGCCACGCTGCTGTTTTGAGGCTTTTTAGGGCTTTCTGCCTCATGGGTGCACCCAAAGCCCGAGCTGACCTGGTGGCACGAAGCCGTGAGCTCGATGCCATGAGCAGCCTGCATCACATCCAGCAAACCCTAAAGCTCGGGTGGTTTGTGCCCCTGCTCACAACCCCAAAAACCTCAGCAGGTATGAGGGTCTGGGGTCTCCAAACAGCCCCGTTCTCCCCAAATGGCACAAAATTTGGTCATAAAAGTTAAAAAAAAATTGCAGAAAGGCTTGGGAGCCCACAGGCAGCCAGATAGCTTGGTCTGAGGATGGGGTTTTGGGATTTTCCCTCTGCCTGCCCAGAGCCTGAACCGCAGGGCGAGGGGGGAAGCGGAGGGGACGGGGTTAACAGGCTCCCGGCTGGAGATATTCGAGGCACCCGGGGTTCGTGTAAAGTTTCATGCCGGGACCCTTTTCTAAATTCTTTTGGTCATGGGAGAAAACACTGCAACTGTTTAGTCTGCAGGGAGGAGGTGGCTCTGGCCCAGCACAAGGACGTCGCTGAGCACACGCGCCAGGTCCAAGCACCCCTTATCTCCTTGGCCACCCGCTCCTCACCCGTCTCTCGCTGCCACGGCCAAGGGCACGGGCACGGACCCGTGGCACCAGCACTGGGTCCTGCTGGCAAGGCTGCTCGGGGCTCCTGAGCTGAAGTACCAGCCTGCTAAAAAGCGCCGCCGTCCAGCTCTGTTTACACAAAAAAATTCGCAGAAAATCTTTCTTAGGGGGTAATGTTTACAAGTGCTTTGAAGCCAGAGAGCTGCTGCTATAGGAAATGTTGTTTTGGCTAACATTTTTTTTTTTAAAAAGGATGTAAAAGGATCTGCTCTGCTGGCCCCCTGAAGCTGTACATACCCTACACGTGCTGCAAGCTGCCTGTCCGCGTGGGAAAAGCTGAGCTTACGGAAAGAGCCGGGCTGAAAAGCTGCAGAAAACATGAACAGCAAACCCCTGGGTGCCTCCAAACCTTCTGTCTTTACGGACAGGCTAGTGATTGCCACGGCACATTCTGCAGCGTCCTGGTGGAGCCTCTCCATACGAGAGCAGACATCAGGGGCCGGGATGCTGGAGAGACGTGTGGCAGCACACCTCACCCCTAGGAGCCAGGCAGGAGCAGAGGTTTTGTCTCCCCAGCCCGGCACCATTCCCCTACCAGCTCGGCTTTGTGCTCTGCATCCAGTTTCACTTCCTGGTGCTCCGGGACCGGAGGCGATATCGCCGTGCACGCTCCTCCCACCCCCTGTTAACGAAATAATGTGCAGAGCAAGTCTGATAAAAAAATAAGAAGGAAAAGTGGAGCAATTTATCACCGGGAAGGGAAGAGGAAGCAAGGCTGAGCACACTGGGTTTTGGGTGCTGAGGATGGGGGCAGCACGGGACGCAGCAGGATGTGTCACGGCGGGGTGGCATCATCCAAATGTCCCCTGCTTTCCTGTGTCCTCACACCCGACTGCTGCATTTTTGCACTGGTGTCAGGCCTCACTTGCTGGCCAGGGCGTGGGACACAGCCTGGGACACCTCTACCACATCTCATCCCTCACCTGCACGCCTGGTCCCATGGTCACTGCTGCTGGAGCGGAAAGACAACCCCAGGAAATTCCCCGTGCCACAAATGTTTAAGGCAAAATATCACCGGTGCTGCTGTGCTACAGGTTTGCAGGGCTGTCGGCTTGTCCTACAGTGCTTCTGGGGGGACAGCAGGGCAGCTGGGGGGGCTGCAGGGTGCTCCCCACGTAGAGCAGTGCCTGGCGGGGTGCTCACCCCAAGCCTCCGTCCTGGGGGTGCAGAGCCACTGCTGCCGGCTTGGAGCACCCAGGCTGGGGGGTCCTGGGCATCCTCACCCCCCAGCAATGCTGGGAGCAGCCTGGGGGCTCTCCCGGAGGGCAGCAGCTGCCGGGAGGTGTCCGGGGCTGCAGGCAGGCTGCAGGCAGGCAGCACAGCCCGCAGTCTCCACCTAGAGCCCGGCGCAGCCTCTGCTCCGCGCTGCAGCCCTGCGCTGGGGGCTGGACCCTGCCCTTGGTCCCTCCGGGGTGCCAGGGAGCATCCTGCCCCTGCCACCCTGCTCCTCCCAGCTGGTTCTGCTCGGAAATGGGAAGGTTGGAAGCACACAGCCTGATTTTTAATCCCTGGGGAAAGCGGGGCTGATGCTGATCCCGCTGGGACTGCACAGCTTGCACACACACACACACACACGTACTGTATGTATATGTGTGCACTAATTTAGAATTGCCTTCGAATTCCCTGGGCATAAATTAAACAAATCCCACCTGCCAAGCTCTGGCTACAGGGCTTTGCATCTAGCAGGGTCCCACCACCGTGCACAACACCAGGACAGTGCTGCCAAGATCAGTGCCGAAATTAAATGAAAATGCCAGTGCCTTTCAGCACGAACCGTGCATATTGGCTCAGATAAACAGGGAGCCTGCAGGAGAGGAGGGATTTCAGCTCGCTCCTCCCAAATCCTTGTGCTCAGCAAGGTAAGTGGTAATTAGAATCAGGTAGGTTGGGAAAGGCAATCAAGGTAATTAGAATTAGAATTGTCTAGGTTGGAAAAGACCATCCAGGTCACCAAGTCCAACCATCAACAGTCAGTCAGTTGTCCACACCTAATGCCTCAACATTTCTATCCCGAGAAAGGATTCAAGCTAAATTTTACTCATCTATCTTCTGCCTGGGCTGCCAGCAACAGGTTTATGAGCTTTGCCACCTTCCTGGCTAAACCCCTCCAGAAACATCCACCCTGAATGTCTCAAATCCATCCCAGCCCACCAGAACACAGGTGTGACCACGCCAAAACCCACAGGGTCTGAGTCAAGCTTTTAAAACCCGAGGGAAGCAGGGCACCGAACCACGGAAATGTCATTTTTCGGGCATCAGGAGGTTGCACTAAGGTGACTCATTTGAGTCTCTCCGAACAAATTTCTGCGTTTGAGCAAGCACCAGGCTGATGAGCATGGAAGAAGCCCTGTGTGGGTGTACAAGAGGGAATTTACAAGAGGATGCAACAGGGTCTGTAACACACAGGGCATGCCACTGGGTATGTAACTGGGTACGTAATTAGGTATGCAACTGGGTATTTAATTAGGTATGCAGTTGGGTATGCAATTAGGCATGTAACAGGGCATGCAGTAGGGCATGCAATGGAAATAGTCCCAGCCCCTGGCACCACGGCATCTCCAAAAACGAGGACACACCAGGCTTTGCCTCTGGGTGCACGTGTGAGCCCTGCAAGGGGCTGCGCTGGGCTCTGAGCAGGGATGTGCCTTTTCATTTCTTCTTCTTCTTCTTCTTCTTTTTTTTTTTTTTAAGAAGGTATCAGCCTTCTGTTTGATGTGTTGCTGGCCACGGTTGCTACGGGGAGCAGTGTACAATTACAGCCCCAGTGATGTCCTCTCTAATAATATACTTCGCTATGCATAGCTCAGATGCAGACACATCTCGGCTATAAAGAGCACGGAGATTTGAACAGAGGAATACTCCAACTTATGTTACACGCGGAGGGTCTGTGGCATGTTGCTCAACACCTCCCCGCTGCAGAAAAAGGCGCTGCGGCCAGCAGGAGCCAGCCACTGAAACTATGACAAGCAAAAATCCCTCCCAGGAGGCTGCCTCGCCATTTATTAATCGCCCAGGGATTTTGTAGGGGGGGCAAAGAAACCGTGCACGTATCCACCGAGACGTTTTTCACGCCCCTGTCCCTCCAAGGTCCCCAGTTCAGCTGCGTCCACCCCAGCAGCTGGTGCAGCCCCAGATCAGTCCTTGTACCAGAGTGGGTACATCAAGGGACCCGTGCAGAAAGGAACCACGGTTAGTTTGTGGCCCTGGAGAAATGGAGTGAGTTTGTAGCTACGGTTTGGGTGGAAAGGAGGAGGAAAAGGGGGCAACTGCCCCCAAGAGGAAAGCGCAAAGGCAACTGGTGCTGCTTTGCACCGGTCTGCTGCAGCTGATGGTTTCCTGGCAAGTGCCTGCAGGTGTCTCAGACTGAACCCCAAAAACTAAACTCAGTGAGGAGAAATTCAGAACCCAGCACTGAGCTTAGGGCCAGCAGCATCTCCCCAAGGCTGATCAGCCTGCCCCATGGCCACCTTCCCTCCAGCATCCCAGGTTCCCAGCATCCGGCTTCAACAGCAAAGCTGAAATCGGGGACCAAAACACGGAGAGAGATGGCAGAATTCAAAGCAGGGTTTTCCCGGCCCCATTCCCCTCGTTTCAGGCCAGGAAAGCTGCTGCGTGTCTTTTGCACATGGAGCTGCTCCATTTCCAGCTGCAGCCGTGCTCTGCGACAGCACATGCTGCCTGGGGAGATGCTCTTTAGCAGAGCTGTCTGCAGGGAGGGGATGACACGACAGCATTCCTGAGCCACGGCGCTGGCATCTGTTTTGGGATCAAAACCAGTGCCATGAGATAAGCTGCGAACATGTGCAGCCCCCGGGCGCAACCGGCGCGAGCACCCCTCCACGCGGGCGCTTGTCAGCAGCTGAAAATATAAGAGGAGGCAGGTTAAAAAGACAATTTGTTTGGCAATGCCAAAGGGAGATGCTCCAGCCTGCGTTCAGGGGCTGAGATGCTGAAATTCATGAGTGTTTTGCTCCTAGAAGAGGCACAAACAAGTCTGCTCAGCCCCAGAAATCAGGAGCATCTGCTGGTGCCATCTGGGGGGTGAGCAGCTCGGCCCCGGGCGGGGGGATCAGCTTTGGGGCACGGTGATCCCGATTTATCACACCCCGGCGGAGTAATGCCTTCGGTCCGGGGATCAGATTAGTCTGAAAGGTGCTGCAGAGACAGAAATCCAGCTCCAGAGCAAGCGTTTTATCGGAGTTTTTTAATTAAGGGGAAATTATCTAGAAATGGCTGTTGGGAAACATCTGCCTGATGATGGAGAGGTCAGGACCGGAGCTGGGCAATGTTAGATTTTCCCTGATGCAGCCAACCCCCCTGTTTCACAGCTGTGACAAGTCTTCTGTGTGCTCTGTACGTGTGTCTGTCTCCTGCCAGGGCCATCAAGCCCAAATGTGCCACAAAAAAATGCTGGTTTGGGGCTGACCAAAAGCATTTCATAAATCAGTGTGAATGGATCCGATCATTTGGGTTGCAAAAAGAAACTGTGTCTGGAGGAAGCCAAAATGCTTCGCTCTCAGAAACAAAAAGTTAAATTATTTAATTTCACCTAACGCCGTGCTTTTGATTTGTACTGATGCGTGACCTTTTGCCCCACCAGGTGCAGTTTTGGGTGGAGCGACCCCCTTTAGATTAATTCCCCTGTGCTGCTGCACGTGAAAGCAGTTACCACACAGCCTGCTCGCTCCTTGCATTCGGTGCCTTTGCAGCTCTCCAAGGCAGATGCTGCGCTCCCTCCCTGTGCACCGAGCACAGTGGGGCTGGTTACAGGTTCTTTTGAAGCACTTAGGGACTCTCTGGAGGAACAAGATGTATTATTTATCCTGCACTCCAGCCACGGAGAGCTGAATGCCAATCCGTTCATTACTGCCCACGGTGCTGCAGCATAGCTCAGCTCCCTGGGCCTGCTGGCGGGGACTGTGGTGGTGCTGTGACAAGAGGGCACGTTGGAAGGGTCCCCCCCAGCCCGGGGGGCTGCTGTCCTCCTCTCCTTTGGGGTAACGTCCTGCTGCTTCTGGCCATCGCTGCTGGACCCTGTTTTGGCTCTGCTCTTTCTAACTGTTTTATATCACTCAGCCAAACCCATCTGTTGTGTCCAGGGCAGTAAGAAAAGCAACGTGAAGTTACCTTAGCTTACAATAAATATTGATTTTCATTATGTTGTGGTGTTTCTTCTTTGCCTGCTTCCCTTGTTGCTGAATACCAGCGTAATCCAAGATCAAATAATGACACCGGCTCACCCCAGCACAGCTGCTCTAACAGCCTCCTGAGCGGCTCCTGGCTGTTTCAGTGGCATTAGAAGACAAAAGCAAGGTGACACCGCTCTCAGGTCCGCTCTGTGGCTCCTGACACCCCTCTGGGTCAGGATAAGGGGTGACAGAAATGTGCACATTTCTCCCTGTGGGCTTTTTCCAACATTTTAATGCACAGGGCTAAGCCCCCCAGTGCAGTGCGACACACGGACAGCAAGGATCCCACTTGTTCCTGAAGATGCAAGGAGAAATTCCTGGTAACCCCACCAGGGAACCCTGATCCAAACGGGTCACCAGAACTCATCCCTGCTCGGTGATTTCATCCTTACAGAGGGCCGACACCTGAACTCACTGTCTTCTTCTGCCGCACACAATTTCTCTCAGCTCTGGTGCAGACACCGGGATATTCCCTGGGAACCCATTTTTTAAAACCTATCTTTAGGGCAAAATTATTCCTGCAGCAGGGTGATTACGTGACTTAGGCGCAGTTCTGTCGGCGGTCGAGCTGCCTGAGTCATGCGATCTGCGTATCAGCTGTAGAGCCCTGAAAACCTCTAATCCCAGGAAAAGGAAAATAACCTGACATTAAAAAGCACTAATATTTAAAAAATGACAAGTGTATCGGGCAGTTATGTGGTGCTTAGCCATAAAACTGAGCCTAAGAAGCCCTCCTCCATCGTGGCCAAAGGAAATAAAAGAGACGGATGGTTTCCTTGAGTGTCTGGTGGCCACGGAGCTCCCTGCCCACAGATGCTCTGGCTGCCGGGCGAGAAAGGACCCATCCTGCTCACCTCTGGGCTTCCTGGTGCAGTGCTGCATGCCCACACGCTCCTGATTCCATCCCCATGTCCATCCCCAGCTGCCTCTCAAGGGCTTGGATGCAAAGATGGTTGAGGAATGATGTTCTCACCTAACTGCAGTGGATTCAGGGACGGATTCAGAGGGTGCTGGTCACTGCACAGCAGCCACACATTGGGGATGAGTCTATGCCAGGAACCACATGCCTTAGCTGCACTCTTGCCTCGCACCAAGACCACGTCTTCCTCCTTAAAAATAGCTTTCTTCCCCTTAAAAGGAGACAACAGCTTGATTTAAAGCCTATGAAAATGGGAGGAGCAGCCCTGCGACTCGCCTGCTCCCCACTTTCAAACGGCTTTGCAGGGAGCAGGGGAAATGGTGGGCACGGCTGCTGTGCCCCAGACACCAGTGGACGCCTGTTGAGCAACGTTTGGGATGCGTGGATGCCCTAAATAACACCCCCATTAGCTGGATCTGCTTCTCAGTCTGGGTTCAGGGTGTTGCAGCCTTGCTTGGCCCAGGACAAAGACAGGAGGGCTGGTGGGAAGGACCAGCCCTTTTTTTTCCCCTCTCTTAATTTTACATACCATCTTGTTTTGACCTTCGCAGACTTTTGGAGAGCCTTTGACATTTGTCTTCACAAGTGGATGCAAACTCCTCTAATATGGGCTCTGAGCTGAGATGAAAGAGCCTGGGATCAGACCTTGCACCACTGTGGGCTGTTGTACAGGTGGCCTTGTCTAAAGCACTCAGTCTCTCCACATTTTTCCTTGCCTGCTGTGAAGCAGAGACAAAGCTCTCACCCTTCTGGGAGTCACACCTCCTCGGACCAATGTGCAAGTCGGACCCAGGTGGGCTCTCTAAACCCAGCCCTACCATTCTGGCTACATCCTGGTTTCCTCCAAACTCCTGCCCTAGCAGCCTGCTCACCCATTCTTTGTAGTCACGTAGCATCTCTCTGCTACAACATCATGTGGAGCTGCAGATCCTCCTCTCATCACCTTCATCCCTTCCTTCCTCATCCTCAGCCCTTCCGGCAGCTACCGCCGCAAAATCAAGAGCAGGGGCTCAAATGAAAATGCCAAGAGATTCGAGAAGAAATACCAGCTGGCTTTTGTGAGGCTTGTTTATGAAGCCACTATCAGCTTGTGTCAAAGGAAGCAGGAAAAAACAGCTGAGCACCCTGGTTGCAGGACCCAGAATTGCTGCAAACTAGGGAAACAACGGCAGAGGGAGATGGGAAGACCTGGCCAAGGTGAAGGACTGATCACTAGCATAGAAAAGTTAAGCGCCCTGTATCTGGTAGACAACCAAACCTACCAGACAGCTGTCTACCAGCTTTCCTCTCATTTCCATAGGAAAATCCATTGCCAGAAACATTTTCCTTAAAACACGCATTTCCAGGCCAAGTTTCCACTCCTGGAAAAAAAATAATAAATAAATCCCAGTATCCCCAGTGAGCTGCTCTGGATGCTGCTGCCCACAGCCAGCGACGTTGGTGGAGGTGGCAGAAGATGACAGCTTCTTCCCTCCCAGCCCTGTAAATACGACCGGCAGCCCTGTGCCTGCTGATCAGACATGAGAAGGTGCCTGG
The DNA here is from genome assembly GCF_009819795.1 of Aythya fuligula. Taxonomy (NCBI): domain Eukaryota; kingdom Metazoa; phylum Chordata; class Aves; order Anseriformes; family Anatidae; genus Aythya; species Aythya fuligula. The sequence continues at coordinate 2,351,072 of NC_045593.1, forward strand.
AGGGCAGGAAGACTTCTTCCAACACCTCCTCCACGGCAGGATCAGAAGCACGAGTGGCTGCCACATGCCACGTCCCCAAAAGCTGTGTTTGGCCCCCAGCGGGTACACACAGGCACAGAAGGAGGGCAGGCAGGTGTGCCACAAAAAAAGAAGGGTGCAATGCTGGATACCGAGCAGACACTGAGAACGAGAGCTGTGTGTGAGCAAGTGGCCAAACAGAAATGCAAATTACAGCAAAGATGCAAATTTGTGCACGCCCTGTCTGCAGAGAGGCAGAAAGATGGAGGTCTGTGTGACACCCTTTCCAGAAAGCACATTCCCACCTCGACTTTGCTGTTGCTGGTGTTTTTTGGAGCAGAACAGCCTATCCCACTAAGCAAGTCACTCAGAATAGGTACCAAATACACAAATTATTAACGTCCAGGGTGCAATGAGAAACCAGGAGCAAGCTTTTCCGCCAGGTGATGCGGCCAACAGCCTTCCCAGGGACCATGACTTAACTCGACAACCGTGGTGCTGAGAGGTGGGGGGACAGCAGCAAGAGAGCCCAAAGGAGCAGCAACGACCCCTCACTGTAAGGCCAAGCTCACTTCTCTTCATGTCACGGGGATGCTGCCACAAGCAACCCACTGCTTTCACAGGTGGGTCCTGCTGTGACACACCGTGTTTCCACCTACAGCTCCTGAAATGGGAATGGAGAGCAGCTGGATGATGTATCAATGTCTACAGCAACCATTAAAAGGAAATGCAGAAGCACTTTTCTCGTCACCTGGGCCTAAAAGGAATTTGGTCAAAGCCCAGCTCCTGCCCAAACGCACGGTGAGACCTGGCAGGGTGAAGCTGCAAGCGCCTAGCCAAGTAACTTCGTCTAATTACCTGCAACATGTTGAGGAGCAGACTCCGGAATTTGGTTCCTTCCACCATAAAGAGGGCCATTTTGTCACAGAGCTTGGCTGCTGTGGAAGCAAAGCTGCGGTCTGTCACCGCTTTCTGGTAGATGGTCTTAACTATCTCCCCCAGCATCTCCTCAGAGTTGGTGGAGTTCTGGGCCTCCTCCATGAAGGTAGTGAGCTTGGAGTCAACATCACTGCTGTTGTTCCTCATGCTGTTAAGGATTTCAATTAATTTGTCCATTTTGTTCTTTTCAGGATTGGTGGTTTCAACCGTGACTTCGTCCTGGTCCGTGAAAAGGGAAAGACAAGGCGTCTGTTACACAAGGAGAAAACAGATGTATCAGCCCTTGTCCTTCCACAGACAGCAAAGGGGGAAAGGGGACAGGGGAGACATATAAACAGAGCTAGAAAAGTCAGAGCATCCTCTAGAGGTATAATGGTCTCATCTCAGCATTGAAAACCACAAGGGAGTGAGTCCTGACCCAGAAATGTGCCGTTTCCCCATTTCCCACAGCACGCAATCCCAGAGTCTTCCTCCTCAGCCCAGGGAGAAGATGTGCTCGAGGGCTCTGAGCCAGGATGCCAAGGTCAGATCACCCCGACTGCCTTCGCAGTCTCAGACAGGTTTCTGGCCTTGTCTGCTCAGCTTCCCGTCTGGAACATGGTAATAATGGTCATTTTTTTGGCCTCTCTTTCCAAAGTGCATTCTTGCTTGCAAAATGCTCGCGTAGCAATCCCACAAAAGTATCTGCATTTTAATGTATATTTAATGATTTAAATGCGGGTCAAAGATGTTTTTCACATGTTCCAGGCATTAGAAAGAATCCTAACTTTTCCACCTCTTCACTGCTACACATTTTACTTCATGCCATTACTGCAGAACTCACTGCTTCTTTTTAACATTTAATTAGGCATTTTTCCCTTCCTCCACTGCATAAGGCATGCATCCTGCTTGCTCTGGTCTGCTCCCTTCACCTCCCATGGTTCAATCTTAACACAGATTATACCACACAAACCTGTAGCAATCGTCTGGACAACTGCAAGGCCAGCCAGCAGGAGCTATCAGGACACCAGCCGGGCTGACTACACGCATCCCAGAGTGGGTGCTTATGTGATGTGTTTCTTACCAGATTATAAATTTGCAGGGCAGACACTGCAGTGTATACTCTGAAAGTCTCTGCTGTACTTCCATCGCTTTAAATAACATGAAACTAACTAGCAAAACCTTTTCCTCACCCTCAAGGCACATACGTAAATGGTAAACGCACATGCATTCAAAGGTATACATTTCCAATGTGCACTCCCATGGAATTGTACACGTTCAGGTTATTTTTGCGACACATTTTGAAAATCTCATTGGAGGTCCCCCCACGAATGCATTTTCCAGTCTGAGAAGAGAATCTCAAGGGAAAGAGTCTGGGTTGCACAGAGGGCAAGTGGAGATCTCCGAATTCCTCAGAAATCTGAGGCTGCATATTGTTTGGACTCTCCTCCATCACTTGCAAGCAATAGCTTTGTTATTGTTGGGTTGCTGGAAGGAAGGGGGAAAGATAAGGGAGTTTCAATTCATTGCCGAGATAAACGGGTATCAACTTTTAAGTAGCTGACTACAAATGCTCAGCATTCAGAAGTCAAAGCCTGGTATTTTGCTCCTTAGCTGCAGAGAGCCGAATTGCCTTTTTTAGCCCTCTCTGAGCTCTGCCGAGTGGAGGCAGTCAGCGGGGATCAGCCCGGGGAGGGAGGGCCCATATTGCAGCTCCCACGTGCCCCAGCCTTCCCCGAGGGTGTTCGAGGGGATAGGGATGAGCTCCCAGTCCCTCCTGGAAAGAGGTAGCAACCTCAATCGTGGAGGCAAGCTAAGAGCCTAAGCACTGTGTCAGTAAAAAGCCTCCTGAAGAAGCACGGGGACACTTCAAGAGAAGTGTTGACATAGGGATATTAAGATAAATTGGGTGCATTTCATGGAGAGGTCCCTTGAGCCCAGCCCACCCCCTGTATGGAGTATGTACGGCCCACCCTGCACGGCCAGCAGCCAGGCTCTTGGAAAAAGGGTACGCCCAAGTCCCCCCAAAGAGCAGTACCTTTTCTTTTAGCCTCCTCCGCAGCCTGTCTTTGGAAGACTGGAGCAGATTGATCTTGGGTCTCTCCGCGATGCGCTCGTGAATGCTGTCTTTCCTCTTGGTCTCGGGCTCCTGGATGTACTGCTGGGACTGCTTCTCCCCCACCTCGGGGCCCCGCTGCGTCTCGGCCGTGCCGACGGAGCTGTCCTCGATTTTCAGGTTCTCAGTCTCTTTGGCGTTTCTGTGCGTTTCTTTGTCGTTGGGCGAGTGCTTCTGGTTGTGGTGCCATCTCCGGTTCTGGCTGTAGCCGTGGTGGCCCGTCCTGCCCGAGGAGTGCGGGGCCTGGCCTCCTTGGTAGAGCTTCTGGTGGTCCCTGTTGTGTTTGGTGCCGCCTTGCTGATGATCTGCGTGCTGCTGAGACTTGTTCCCTCCGGGGAGCCTCTGCTGTCGCCTGGGAAGGCAAAGAAAGAGGTCAGTATGCCCTGTTTTTTGCACGGGCTGGTAGCAGAAGGGCAAAGAAGATGAGGTAGGTTTCTCCTGAGCAGGCAGCAGTAACCATATTTACTCACAAAATGGCTTCATTCATGCAGTGTCTGCAGTGTCATGGAAACGACATAGGAGCAGACTACCTAATGATCTCAGCCCTCCGTGTTCATATAAATTACTCCAGCAGCACCGTCTCATAGCAACTGATGTTCCTAAACCCTGCCGAGCCCAGCACCTACCTCAGACGCAGCCCCGATGGAGGGAAGGAAACAAACCCCAGACTCAAGTGCTGTACCGACTGGGCCCGCACATCTGCCTCACCAAACAGGCTGGCCCTCGGGGTGGCTCTCCAGTCACCCCAGCACAAAAGAGGAGCCAGGTTAATGGTAGCTAACACGACCATCTAGCATGTTTCAGCTGGAAGTTTTCATGAGGAATTGGATAACGTGGCTTTGGTTCCTGGGAAAAGCTGCCCTGTGCTTCTCTGTGAGATGAAGGCTTGCTTCTACGCTAAACCGGGGAAGACTTGGTTATAGCAGCAGCAGCTGGAAGGCAGGGAGGGAAAAAATGCTAGAAGTTATGTTTTTCTGAGGTCCTCAGTTATCTTTTTCTGAAGTCCTCCCAATATGCCTGGCCCATGGCATCGCTCCCCTGCATGCCACCTCCGCTGCACCAGCTGGGTGTCCTGATGTGCTCATTCACAGCACATCAACCAAGGACTTCTAACAGAGAAATAAAAAAGCTACAAAGCAAACTTCTAAGAAAAAGAGGTGCCCACACCAAATGCTTTTGCCCTTTCTGTTTCCCTTATGCCTGTCCTTCATCATTGCTACGCAGGGGATGTGTATGAAGAGACTGAGGACCACGCTCGGCTCTGGCAGCACGGGGAGCCAGTGGCTCTGGACAGGAGGCAGTGCAAAAATGTGGCTCAAAGTGGGCAGCATGGAAATTCAACAGGCACAAAGAGGAGGAATGGCCCGTGAGTGGTTTGCTGGAGGAACTAGCAGGGCTCGGAAGCCAGCACTCGCCCCTCGCTGCCGGCAGGTCCCCTACAACCCCGCAGCCCAGTGGAAGAAATGCTCTGGCAGCATCTTTGCTTTCACATCCAAAGCTCGTGTTGTCTCCAGAAACACGCCTGGGGTGACAGGGCTCCTCAGAAGCAGACACTGCTGCACTGAGCTGTGAAAAAAAAAAAAACAAAAACAAAAAAAAACCAGCCCAAGAGCGAGGAAACTTTCCCCTTGCTCCCTCCTCCAGGAAGCTGGAGCGGGAGGAAATTCCTGCCAGCAGATGCGGCCAGAGTGTCTTGCACCCTGCCGCTGAACTTGGACATTTCAGATTTCCACACGGGCTGCGAAGACAGGATTATCAGGGCTTGCAACACACAGATACGTGCGCAGAAGAAGAGCGAAGGAAGTTTAAAGGTCTCTCCTCACTCCGAAGGGCAAGGCTTCGGGCTGCTGGCGGCTGCCTGGTGCTGCGCTGCTTTGGAGTGGGTTAACCCCGAGGCACCAGGCAGCAGTGGCTGGCTTTGTTTAAAGGCCTTGGCACGGCGCTGGGGCTAGCCCTGAGCACAGTGGCAGCTCCCTGCGTGCCTGCTGCCTTTTTAACGCTTGGTATTTGCTGGGAGAGCACGTGGGATGCCCAAACGCTCCGCTCCTTACAAGGCTCTCGGGAGCAGCGCCGGGAGGCGCAGGGCAGCCTCTCCAGGGTCCCACGAGGCAGAGGCATCGCACAGGGCTGCAGGAGCCACGTCCTTGCTGCTTTTTCAGCCTCCACAATCCCCTTTCTGTGGCTCATCCTCGCCCATTAGTTTCAAACACCCCACGCAGCAGCTCGTTTTATTTCCACGGCCCAGATCTGCGCTGCGCAGCTCCGTGGGCTGGGGCGCAGGAAGCGTCCATTCACCAACACATCGCCATGGGCAGTGGCTAAACCATCCCCAGCCCGGCCTGCCAAACCACGCTGCCCCTCGGATCTGTATTCCTTGGCAGCCACGGGAGTTAAAAACCTACTCTGCGAGGCCAACTGGCTCCCCACCACAAAGAGCGAGGGCTCGTGCTTGGCCAAGGCAGGCCCAACAGGCTTGTTCTTGGTGGCAGTGGAAGGAATTTGTGTTTAGTCTCAGACCATTGAATCCGGTTTTCTGAGATACTCAACATGTTTTGTTTTTTTTTTTGCAAGCTGAATGGCAGGGAATTAAAAAAAAAAAAAGGAGATGGGGGAAGCTTTCCTGTTTGCTGGAGCCTACAACCATTTTATGAGTACAGATTCTCCACATAAAGTTTTCCTGGCATTTCTTTGTTTCCTCCCAGTAACGCAATCATATAAACCGCTTTATAAAATGCATAAAGAGCAATGCTTATTAAAAGGGGAATGTCAAAATAAAAGTTAGTTATACCCCTTATCTAGCTCTAAGCCCTCGCATGCTTAAACGTGCAAGGGTTTTGCTGATACAACCGAGCAAAACCTTTCTGTGGTTTTGCTCTTTCGTCTTCAATATCAGAGTTTAACTGTTTGGGTGCACTTCCAGGCTTGGGTGATCGGCCAAACAGACTGTCAATGTATTTAGATTGCACATATTGCACAGAAATGATAAAAGCTGCATGCAGATGCAGTTTTAATATAAGAAGGGGCAAAGCAAAATGTCTGGAAAGGACCTGGGAGCCAACCTAGCCTCTTCCCACCGCCATAAATTCCTGCAAGAAATGTGTGAAGGGACATTTCTTCTCAAGATAATGATACCATAAACCCAACAGTTTCTGTTTAAGGGCTGTGAAAGTTAAAAAAAAAAAAAAAGAAGTTTAACAACAAAAAAAAGACATCACAGTTAAGTCAACGTGGAATGTGAAAGATTATTCAGTTTGGGGCTTTAACAACAAGACAGGGAGAGCAAAAAGCAGCTCTGTTCCCATGCAGGATAGCTGAAAGGCAAAATTCACATGGCAAGGGGCACAGCAAACACAAATGCAAACCAAAGCTCTGCAGTCACTGACCACAGGACGGAAAACACCAGAGTTAAACACGTTAGGAAAAAAAAAAGCTAGAAATAAAAGGCAAAGGAAGGAGAATGGCAAACAAGAAGCAGTGTCCGTGACTTGGCAGCAGGCTCAGGTCTAGACGATAATCCAGCATTCAGGCAAAGACTCGTTTTGTGCTATTATCTTCCCAACACCCCAGTGAAGAAGAAAAGCCAAGAAGAAACAGGACTCTCCGCAGAACAAAAAGCCAAAGGAGGGAGAACGGGGCCCAGATCTCAAAACTCTTTTTTTTTTTTGTCTGCAGAGCGTTGCAAAGCCTGGCAGATTGGGATGGCCCAGCCCTGCTTCCAGACACGGTGGAGGCACTCCCAAGGCTGAGACCCCAGGAAGGGGGATGAGATGGGAGCCCCTCAGCCCGGGTCGCAGTCTGGGGGTGAAGCTGATGGGAACAGGCTCGTGCAGCAGTGCACACACCCAGAGGGTGGCTCAGCTCACTTGGGATAAGCAGCTGTGCTCAGGTAACCAAAAACACTTCCAGACCCAGGGATTTGGGCTTGTGGATGTCCATCACCTGGCTCTGGTCCCCCACCTGCAGCACCAGGAGGCACCAGGGCAAGGAGAAGGGACCAAGTGATGGATGTGGGAATGGGGATCTCCCACTGCTGGGTCCCTCCTGTTGGTTGGGACAGGGGTTCCCAACCCGCGGGCTGAAGATTTGGGGATCTGTGGGTTATTCTGGAGGTGCTGGTCCTGGAGACAGCAGCTCACAGTGTGGGAAGATGCATTTTGACACTGGCAGGAGATGCTGGCTGTCCTCCTCACTCAAACCTTGACACTGCTGATACAGGGCAGGACCAAACACTGTGTGGGGACCAAGAAGCAATCCTTGATGTGTGGGCTCGGGGCTGAGGCCACGGGACAGGCTGTGGTCTGCAGGAACATCCCCATCAGTTGTGGGGACAGTGCTGCACTGCTGGCACGAATCACAGCAGAAGGAGCCCTGGCACCTGCATTACTTTCAGAGCAAATTTGTTCCGAAGTGCTGTATCATGGCACACCATCCTTGGTAGAAAATTAACCTCCTCCACCCTACCTCACACAAATGCTTTGTTAAAACGCCTGGGTGAAGACTCAAATCTTCCAGCGATGACGAGCAGCAGCCTCTTCCCAAGCTGAGGAGCTCCTAAAATCCTCAACAGATCACGAGGCCCCAGGGAAAGCAGACAGGCATCGAGGGAGGTGGCCACCCCTTTGAGCTGCTGTTGCCCCGCTCGCTCCTGTGCTCCACCGCAGCACAATGTTCTCCCACCTGTTGCCCCTGTTTTGTTTCACGCTGAAGAGCTATTTTCACTTGCAATTCTGATTCAGCTCAAAACTCCCACTGAGTTCAGTGGGACTGGGAATTTGGCCACCAGTCAACGTGGAAACTAAGGAGACGTTCAGAGTTACAAAGAAGCTGCACGAATACTAAAAATCAAGGGGAGACGGTCGGGGTTGCCAAGCTGCAAATAGGATTGTATCGTTTGTGCTATTGTTTCTCCACTGATTTTTTTATTTTTTTTTAATTAACAAAACGAGATACCTTTCAGTGGAATGTAGATCTGACAAATGTTTGCTCTGCTGGAGGAGCCTATGCAAACAAATCCACGGCCTCAGCTGTCTCGGTGATTACCAGCCTACGTGCTCAGGAATACGGGATTCCTGCAAGTTGTACTGCATCGCTGGCTCCCAAGGAGAGGGGCTGGAAGGCACAAGGCTGGGGAAAATAGCTCCAGACACGTGCACAGCTGCGGTCTAAAACACAGTTGCTGCCTCCCGTCAGCTTTGCTCATATCCCTCGAGCTAGACAAGTCCTCCGAGAGCCCCCGCCGCTCGTCTGGTGTGTCGAGAGCCGGAGGACAACGCGGGGTTACATTCTCCCGGTGGTTGCATGGGGATTTGCTTAGGCAATTCCTGTAAATACCGAGAGGTAAGCAGCTCCATCTCCAATGTCTCTTGAGAAATTCACCCTGCGGCGCGGAGCACTCCGTGCGGTCCAACAGACGGGGATATTGCCCGCGGGCTCAGGGACATCACGGCTCTTGCCTTTGAAGACACTGCCCGGACACCAGGCTATCCCTCAGCCCCAGGCACCTCTCCACGGGGCAGACCCAGATCTGTACAGGGCAGGGACATGGGTTTTGTCCTGCTTTTGTGTAGAGCCTGACAACCTGGCCAACATCCAACAGCTAACACATACCTGCAGACACCTGACGAAGCTGAGGATGAGCTGCAGTGCTGTGGCCATGGCCAAACCTTCCCTTCACCCTTCTGACGTGTGAATGGACACGTTCCTCGGTGCATTTTGAGGCAGAAGATGCATTTCCATCCATTTTCTGCACAGTTAATTTCTTGTTTCTGTACCAGCAGAGGCCCAGGAGTGCGATGCTGAGCCTTGGGGGTATCTCATGGCTGGCATTCCCATTACCATGGCTGCAATTAATCAGGAACTGGCGTCACCCAGAGCACCAGATGACTTGGAACAGCTCCTGGAGAGGTGCACCAGACGCCTCCTTTGCTGCAGACCCTCGTGTCCCCCCCAGGGAGTCTTTCAGAGGGACTGAAGGCCACCACAGCCCCTCTGCCCCAGCAGCAATGTGGACTGTGTTGTGGTCTCGGTCCTCATGGTTATGGGGTGCACCAACCTGCCCCAACCTGCAGCCAAAAACACCCATTGGTGCTGGCTTTGGACACCCCTGGCACATAACTCAGCGTTATGTGCTTCTGTCGCTGGGTGCAGGGAACTGCTTCCTACCCCTGCTACGACCGAGAGTGGGAAACAATCAAATAAGCTTGATGGTTCCACACAATTTAATCAAAAACCTCAAAACCCCACAGAAAGCAACAGCCACCAGCTCCAAGCATGAGGAACGCAGGACTTCTGTGTGTTTTCCCTTTGGCTTTCTCTCTCAAACTGGTTTCACTTGGCTCCAGTTTCATTTTTGTTTGCATTTTTCTCGGATGAGAAGGGAACAAGATGTCATGTTCACTTCTGAAAACAAAAATGAAATTATTCACACTTCTTTTGTGCCTTTCTCTTCACTAAGGTGGAAGTCTATCCCACCACCAGGAACAGCCCAAGTGTCTGGAGGGACACGGCGTTTTGGGAGAGCAGAAAATCCACCTGTCAAAACGTGGTGGTCAGGTTCTGCAATCATCCTTGGACGTCCTGTAGGTCTCACGCGTACGCATCTCCGAAAGCATGCGATGAACTCTGGAGGACCAGCACAGCCAACAAAAACAATGTTATGTGGGTAGAGATGTTTTTGATGAGGCTCTCACAGCAAAAGCATCTGGCTGCTGGGAAGAGCACTATGAGATCTTCAGAGAAGTCCCCTACCTGGGAACAACTCCTCTCTTTGCCACCTTGGTTCTGGGGCACAGCTGCGGCAGACAGCCCTCTCCTGGGCCTGGATGTCACGTCTTTTTTTGCTAGATATGATTTTGTTTGGCCTTTACAACAAAAGTAGACCCACCATAAAAGAAAAGGGCAGCGTTGGAGGGCTTCAGACAGGGAGCCCATGCAGTAACCTGCCAAAAAATGGTGCAGGAGGCACGGTCCCTCATGGAACGCCCTATCTTCTGCCATGGGATGCCAGCTGATTTGGCCTTTCCAAACACAGAAATGGACCTGATTTCTCCCTGCACCTTCCTGCAGCATCACTTTACACCACTGGGCCCCAGTGCTGCTCCCAGCACGGTGGTGGATGGCTCACCCACTGGGACCAGTCTGCAGGCTGGGCCACCGAGCAGTGGCAGTGCTGTGGGGCTGAAAGGACACGGCACTACGTCCTTCAGAGTAAAGCACTGAAGAGCAAACTTGTCTTCTGCTGAAACCCAAAGAAAGTCCTCCCATGCTGCAGTGCTTGCCTGAGTCAGCTGTTTTCTTCTGAGCTTCATGGAAACCAATCTTCAGGAGGAATTTAAGTAGCTGTTTTGCAACACCAGCTTGGGAAAGACATCCCAAGTACAGATGGCATGTGAGATAGCTCCAAAACAGCTCTTCAAGCGCTTTGCTGGGTCTCCCACAAATCATCAGGGACGTCCAGACGGAGGCCCTCGTTGCACAGAGCGAGCGACCCGCTAGGAGGACACCCCCTGGACTTGAAGGCTGCCTGCCCAGACTGGTGTAGAAATCACTCCAGTGATTTCATGTAGAAATTGCTCGGAAATGGTTTTCCTCATAAACTACTTTGCTTGGAATTATGTTTTCGGATTCCTGCTGTACCTTAAACATTATAGCAAAAATTACATGAAAACCATAGGAAAATACAAGGGAATTAACCCATTTCAGTTGAAGTAGCTTAAAACTGAAACGCACAACCACGCTTCCCAAGAATCTGCTGAGTGCAGAGGCACACGGATCCCGCACTACTGGTGGGAATGTGAGCTGAGTGAATATAGATTCATCTTTTACTGCTGTGCAATAAAAGAGCTTATGTCTCAGACTCCAGGCTCCCTCCTGTAAAAATACACCAAGACTGACCAGTTATCCCGAGGTCGGATAATCCTCAGAGATACGCAGCTTAAACCCGTGCCAGGATGCACGGGCTCCCAGACACAGCCCCGCTCCATCCCTCCGTGGTCCTGTCCCCAAAGACACATCCTAAATAGCAGGCACGGACCCCACCTGCTGCCCTTCTGTTCAGCTGTCTTCCTACAGACCTCTGTGACTCTTTGACCCGCAGCAAGGAAACATCCTAGGTTTTTCCATATCCTATTTATACTGGCGCTTTCTAGTGAAGAAATAAATGTCTTTCCTCTAGAAGCTAAAGCAAGATTTAACATGAACTCCGACAGGATCTCCCAGCAGCTGTCCAGACACATGAGCTGACCCGAAGTCCATGGCAAGCAATTACTTCCGACACAGGGATCTGGTAAAACACCACCCCAAGCGACAGGGATGCTTTGCACTTACATCTGCCAGAAGCCTTTATAGCACTTAACAAACCTGTACAAAAATGATGTGGGTTGCTGTAGCACTTACTGAGGAGCTTTTGGAGCCAGGATTGATCTGGGCTGAGCTGCCCGGCTGCCCCAGCAAACAGATTGAAAGGACGTGGGGGCAGAGCAAAGGCAGCGGTCTGATAAACTGCCCACCCAGCCTCCATGACTGGTGGCCCCATAAAAAACCCATGCCACCACAAAAAGGGGCAGGAGAGGAAAAGAGCAGAAGGGAACAGGAACGAGATAAAGCTCCTCTATCAACAAACCTTGTCCAGACCAGAGCAAACCTGCTCCCATCAGCGTAGATATTTGTGTTGGGAAAAGACACTGCTGTGGGTGGTTGTTCCTGCTTTTGCTTTCACTCTGCAGTGACATGTAACAACAAAATTAATTAAAATAGGTCAGTTTAAATGAAAGAAGCCTCTTGTCCACTCATGCCTGGAGGCTGTCAGGCCAAACACAGACATTATCAGAGAAAGAGTAGGTATTCAACGCCTTTGTTATCGACCCCAGCACTGTGCTAATCAATCCGGGGACTGCCTTTCCCACAGATGGTCCCTTGGAGACAGACAGCTCTGGCTCTAGCAAGAATAAATGGACACGAAACAGTTAATAAATATCCAAAAATAGAGCGTAGTTCACTTCTTTTTCTTTTTTTTTTTTTTTTTTTTTAATATGGAGATGAAAAATCCCTGGGTGATTTACGTGCCAGCAGAGATATTAGCTGCATATAATAGATGCAATATTTTTAATACTAATATTTTGGGCTGAGACAAGAGAGGGAATGGAAAGTATTTCCAGTGCCTTGACTTCTTTATTTTGCAAACATCAGTTGCTAACTGGGGTCAGACAGAAATATTGTTTCTGCAACAAGAGCCCAAACAACTCGAGCTGGCAACTCCTTCACGCACCGTCCCTGCCAGGAGGCCCCGCAGAGCTTCGGCACGGCTCGCGGGGAGGAGGGAAGGGTGGCCAGCATGCTCTGGCTGCACTTTCATGGCCAGGTAAAACCAGAAAACACGTGAAACAGAACCATTTTCAGCCCTGAGGAGCCTCGCCAGAAACACTGCACCAAAGAGAAAGACATTTCAATAGCAGATGGGTTTCCTAGCACAGGGGAACCTGCTGCTCTATATTTCCTTCCCTCAATGCTGGCAGGCTGAACCAGCCTCACGGAGATGGTTACGTTTTTGGGCTGCACGACACGACACCAGCAGCCTCTAAGGGTGTGCTGATGGGTGCTGGGGAAGCTGGTGGCCAGGGGTTCACCTCTGCTTGCCCACAGGACGAGGACTTTCCTGGCAGGCTGGCAAAACTTAAATAAGTCACACCATCACCTACACTGATAGGACCAGGTCCCTTGGGGGGTGACCCCAGAGCAGGCGCTGCTGGATTTGTAGATGGTAAAAAATTGCAAAACTCCTTCTGAATGCTGACTGCCACGATACTGGTACAAGCGGAGAGCAAAGGCAGGCACAGCACTCTGAGGGGCCAGCTCTCGTGGTAACAGAAGGGCAGTTCAGAATAAATGAAAGGAGATATTTCTTCACATAATACACAGTTAAATCGATGTAATACACAGGGTATGCGTGCTATAAGCAGCAGACTGCTGGTGCCAGCCTCAGACATGTGCTGTGCAGGGAGTGGGGTGCTCCGGTGTGACCAAACGCAGCTCCCTTCTGCTCGCACAGATCCCCTCCAGCTCCATCCCACTGCCGCCTTCGCTCAGCTGATGGCAAATGCGAAAAAGCTGATGTGCAAGGCACGTGCCTGGCCTGTGGCACGCGTCCGAGAAGGCCATCCATCTCGGGGCTGGGTGCAGGGTTCTCATCGTCAGGCTCTCTGCGCCTAGAGCCGGGAGCGCAGGCAATTAGCAGCGCCCGGCTCACGTGCGGCCATTCATTAAGCGGCGGTAACGCAATCACCCAGCTGAGCCCTTTTAGGAACAAACCGCCCAGGCAGTATTGCCCTCTGGGGACCTGCAGTTCGGAGAATTAATTTAGTGCAATAACTCACAGCGACGTTGCAGACAATCAGGGTGAATGAAACGATGATCTGCCTCTGAGCTGCCTGTAGCTAACACCTTGGCTGATGCGCGGCTCGCCCGCAGCCCCGGCGCGGCCACGCTTTCCAGGCAGGCGTGCAGTTACTGCTGGCTGCTTCTTTGCTACTTCTCTGCATTGGAGGCAGATGCAGATCCTCTTCTTCCCAGAGGAGCCCTGCCTTGGAGATCCAGCACCTCCGTGAGGATTTCTTCACTTGGTTCTCCAAGATGTGCAGCTTCGGCCATGCGGCTTCCTCAGTTTGTTGCTAAATTGCGCCTTCAGCTCTGGTGTTCCTGGACCCGGGGCCTGTCCTTCCCCACTGCTTCAAAGTTTCTAAATCTTCAGGAGGACAGAACCTGCTGATTTAACAGCACCCTTAGGTGATTCTGCCCGCTAGAAGCCTTTTTGCTCTTGCTTGTGTTGTTGCACTCTTAATACCGTGATTTAGCCAGATGCTCGTACCGCCTCCCATCAGTGCAGAGACCTACTTCTGTCCTTAAAAATAAGGAATTGGTCCTAAATTTGCTGAAGAGAAGGGCTGTCCCGCAGACACGCACCAGGCTGGCTCAGCTCCTCGGTGTGGGTGGCCAGGACACCCCTTGTGGGCTTGGGCTGCTTCCCCTGTGTCCCCAGGGAAAGCCTTCACAGTGGCTCCACGTCTCGCCACCGGCTCCCAGGAGGGCATGGAGGAGACAGGAGGGCACGGAGGAGGATGGAAACCTGACTTCCAGACACCGCTTCGGGGGTCCAGCCCCATGTGCTGTTAAGCCTGGCTAAATTACACTTGGAAATACTACTGAGAAGGAAAAGGGTGTTTCAACCTTTTCGGCTCCTTCCCTTCCTCTCCCTTTCTCCAGTTCCAAAACTATCTGCAGTAAAAGCACTGCAAATCACTTCGCTCGACGCCGGTTTTCAGCAAGTTCATCTGAAACATTTCGTTTTGTTCCAGCGAGGAACAGCGATTCTGCACTAAAATAACGCCTTGATATTGTTGCTTTCGTTAATAAACATCCTCTCCACTCACTGCAAACCCCTCAATAAATGGCCCTGTAAGAACAAAAGACATTTCTCTATTGTTTTAAGCTCTCTTCCTTTCTGAAAACCTCAATTAAAACAGTGAAAAAGCAAACGCGCCAGTTCTATACTCTGCAATTATGAACTCATTTCTATTCACTCTCCCAGCAGGAGAGATTTGTACTGCTGACCTCTGAGAACGGGCTTTCGGAGGCTTTTCCAAAACCTCCCAGCATTAAAAACGACACGTTAATATCATCCATAACACACGTTCACCTTCACATTCACCCAAAATAGCTTGCAATCTTAAAATCCATGGTGAGTGGCATTCCTGGGACTATTTTTGTTTGTGAAACATGCACTCGCACTGGCCATGAATAGAACAGCATGGGAGCGGCTCTGGAAATAGTGCAACTTTAATGACGGCGTGAAAAGCACATGGACACGGGCTGCCAGCTTGTTGCAAAGAGTTCTCAAATAAATACCCGGCACGGCACGCTCCTGAGTGATGCCTGGGGCTTTTCTTACTGATTATATCGATATTCCCAGCACAAAAACTACCTGTCTGGAGAGGATGTGCCAGCGCGATCCCAGCTGATATGGCGCTTGGGAAGACAAGTGTGGAGGTTTTTGCTTGGTAAAATCCCACCGAGAAAACATTTTGTAAGACAAGGTGCTAAAACAATGAAGTTTTGTATGTATCTCTGAGTAAAAAGTGACAAATAAGGAGGTTGGGCAAGAGGGGGAAGCATCTTTGTATAAGGGATGAAATAGCGGATAAGGGGCTGATGTATGGGAAGTCAGAACCAGACAGGAATGCAGGACAGCAGATTTTCATGTAAAATAAGGCAGCATTGTCCTTTAAACACAAACTGGACAATAGATTTAATATTCACATGCACAACGACAAGCCATACTATACTAGGGCCCATTCCTGATCCTCCCATGATTTGGAGCACCCATGACACCCCTGCGTGTGTGTATTTTTTCTTGACATTTAGGCCCAAATCCAAGCACGCACACATTCACACCAGAGCTTAGGCAGACCTGAGGGTCCAAGAGCTCAATGAACCTGACCACAAGGGTTTGGGGAGCTCCCACGTTGTCTGAAATGCAAGTGCCAGAAGTGTCCCTGTGGTGCCTGACCTGAGATGCCACCACCTCTTTGCAGACCATCCCCTGCCTTAGGACACCCCCAATTCATGAACAGTTGCCCACCAGAGGAGAAGAAACACTCTGGGAGAAGGTGCTAACTGGTAAGAAGAGGTTTCTCCTCCATGGGATGCTCAGTCTCAGGCCTTTGTTCTTGCTGAAGGGAGAACAGAAACAAATCCCCGACCCAGCGCTTCCTCCAGCGTGAGGTGGCTTGGTTCAGCTCCTCCCACGGCTCTTTGTTTGTCAGACTTCCTTGGCTCTGGTCAACGTGGGAAGGTAAAATAAAGCAAGGAAACCTGCTCTAGCAAGATGGCCAGGCTCATTTTTCATTTCTAGGGGCGAGAAGGCCTCTCAGCGTGACGCTCCTCAGGGCTCTCCAGGCCCTTGCGACTGCCACCTTTGGACGTTCCCGCTTGGGCCCAGGATCCTCCCTTCTCTCCATGCAGGTTTCACAAGGACTGGCGTCTGCCAGCTCCTTGCATGGATTTCACGACATGCTTTGGCATCTGAAATCACAGCTGCGATCACAGAGATGAATCCCAGGTGTTTTTGGTAGAGGTGGGAACTGAAATGAGGCCTCCCATGTCCTCCCCAGGGCCTTGGAGACAAGAGCAGTCTCTTTGCTAACCTCCTCCCCGGCGGTACTGCCACCACGAGCTCCTGCTCACCATCCCCTAATGCTCTACAGAACAGGCAGCAGCAGAAAAGGACAGAGGGAAGAGCTATCAGGGTCAACAATTTACCGTCCACCAGCCCAGCCCCTGCTGCCACGTGGGAGAAATATACTTAAAAATACGAAGTTTTGATGAAAGCAGGCGTCCCTCCACCTCAGACACCCACTGAAATTCTCCTGGATTTTTGGCTGTAGCAATTATTTTGCTTCCTAGGAAGTAACATCATAAAACCTTGAGCTTATCCAGCAGGCCATTACATTGCTGTTGAGCTTTCATAACAGTGAAATGTTCTGTCAGTGGCATGTAAGTCTTTCAACCAGCTGCAGAGATGGAGAAAAACAACCTGCAAAAGCCTCCTGATGCCACGAAGTCTACTGGCAGCTTGGCAATTCACGTTAAATTTAGTCTGCAGGACAGGGGTCACGTCAGTCGCCAAGATCATAAAAAAAAAAAAGAGAATAAGAAATCTTGTGTTGTACAGTTTTTATGTAATGACAAAGCCGCTCTCAATAGAGAGGTGGCAACCCTGCAGCTGGGAAACGCACCCGTCTCTCTCCTGCCACTGCCTCCTGGCATTAAAAAGAAGGAACAATGAAAGGAAAGGATTAAATTTGCTTAGATGAGTATCTTTTAACCCTTTTGTACCGTGCCTTTGGCTAGGCACACAGGGATGATGAAGCATATATATGAATCTCCCAGCCCTGCTCATGTCGAGTGTGTCCTCTTGAACTCACAAATGTTTTTTGTTTTTTGTTTTACTCTTCAAGCTACTTTTGAGCCCACAGACTGCTCCAACATTTACAGGGATGCATTTTCCCTGAGTTGTGTGAAGTGCAAACCCCTTGCAGTCGTTGTTACCACTGGGGAAGGAGCTGTAGATGTGGCATTGCCTTGCAGGGCACGTTTTCCAGCAGGACTGCAGCTGCACCATCTGCCTTCGGGGTGCCTCGGGGCTGGGTGGAAACCCCCTGCCACCCCATGCAGACCAATGCACAGTCAAAGCAAACTTCCCAGCCCATGCTAAACACCAACTGCTCCACTCAATGCTGCTGCTGCTGCTTTAAACACACCACTTGGGTGATGGAAAAACCCCATGCATGCTGCTCTGGGGGCAGTGCTGGTCCAGGCAAGTGGCTCTTAGATGAGCCAGTCCAGGAGCGATGCTAGATACAAGCTCAGTTGATCTTCAGGTGGCTTCTGCAGAGCTGTGTGACCTTCTGCTGGGATTGCTGCACAGGGATGCTGTTGGACCACCACAGTCCCATTTACTGAGCCCAGAGCTCTCCCTGCAGGAGCCAAACCACCTCGAGAGCTCATCCCCACGAGGTCCCTCTTGGTGAGAAGCTGCAGCTCCACCCGAGGCTGAGTCACCCGCAGCGGATGCCCGCGGGTCGTCACGAGCTGGCTTTTTGATCATCCAGGGGCCGCTCCTTCAATGGGGAGCCCGGTGAGGTCTTTGTTCTCAGCTCCCTCCTCCTGGGAGAGGGGTGCCAGCGCCGTGACCCCTGGCAGAGCCTTCTCCTTGATGCCTGGAAGGAAGGGCAGCGGGGCCGGGCACTGCCAGCGTGTCTCGCCAGTGTGGCTCTGCCAGGAGGAAGGGGCTCCTGCTTGGCTCCTCCTGATAGCATCTCCGTCCTGCTCCATCACTGCCTTGCCCGAGGAGCAGCAGAGGGGCTGAGCAGGTCCCAGTGACACCCAGTCTTTATATGAACCTGTTTGGCAGCCTGGCGAGAAGGCAAGGTGTTGGGGTAACTACAAACATGGGAGGGCCTTGTGCACTGCAACCCCATCTGGTTCCTCACTCCGGTTACCCCCTCGGTGGCAATCAAGGCAGATCTTCCCCTGATTTCCAGTTTTTATTAGATGGCTGCCTGCTTTCCATGGCAATGTGTGTCCCCAGCAGGAACAGCCCCTACGCCACGTACCCTGGGTACCTCGAGAGCATCCACATCCTCTCCAGCCTGCCTGCCCAGGCTGCACAACCAGAGATGTGCGAGGCAGCGTTTCCTTCTCTGAGCTTGAAGTCTGTTGTTTGCTTCCCTAGGTGACCCCTCGTATGAACAAACAGCAACAAAAAATCAACCAGAAAACTTCTGCTTTACCTCTCCTTACCTTAAATCCCCCCTGTGGAAGGCTCCAGCACTGTGCAGCCCTGCTACCCTCATCCCACCGTATACCTCCTCCCCACACGGGGAGGTTTTGCCCTTGCAGGACTGGGCTGGGCAGAGCTGATTCCTGTAATATTTTATTGCAGGGTAAAGTGGTGGAGTGCCCTTTATGGTGTTTTGAAAGGAAATTGTACAGGAACAATGTCCCGGGCAGTGTGGCTATTGAAAACCCTTCACAAAGGGAGTTTGCCACAAGAGGAAAAGCAGCTTAATCAGTTGAACTAATCACCGTAGGTGGTTGAGAGTCCCCGAGGGTCTGTAAAATCAAATATAATGGGAAAAGAAATATATCACAGCTTGCCTACGCTCCTCGGCGGAGCCGCCAGCGGATCTGGGACGCTCCCTGCCTGGCCCCGAGCCCGCCGTGACCGTCCTTTGGGCTGTCCCCACGTAGGGCCACGCTCGCCCCAACACGAGACCCCGGCCACATGGCCGAGCCCTGGGGATGTCCCTCAGCGAAGCGGTGGCCTCGGAGGAGACCCGGCTTGGTGCCACGGGGCTGGGGACCCTGAGCGAAGAGGCAGGGCCGGGCTGCCCGCCCTGCTGCAGTCACCCCAGCTGACCCCGATTTCGGCGTGGGCGCGAGCAGGAGGGGTGAGCGGCGCTTACACAACCCTCGTGCTGCAGGAAGAGGAAACTGTCCCTGACAGCCACCCGCGGCTCTCCGGGGAAAGGAGGATATTTCTGCCTCCCCCAGCTCCGAATCTCATTAAAAACAAAAACACCACCACCACCAAAAAAAAAAAAAAAAAAAGGAAAGAAAAAGAAGGCAGACTGTTTTTTTTTTTTTTCTGATCATTTAAGTGGAAAGCCAAGTTAGCGGTAGGAAGCAAACTGGGACAGTGCAGGAGAAAACTTGGGGACATTTCTGTAATCCTGTTATCAAAGCAAGAGGTATTTGGGGCATGCTGGTGGGGAGAACTCCTACCCCTTTGCTTCGTGTATCAGCCAGAAGGGGCTGAGGCTCTGCTCCAGCTCCTTACCCACACAGGAGGGCTTCCTGAAGGATGGCAGAAATGCTCCTGAATCCAAGGGGAGAAGCCACTGCTGCGGGTGACAGTCCTCCAAGGACTCCAGGGCTGGTTCCTGCACATCAGCCCCTCACTGTGGTCATCCCAAAGCCCTGAGACACTCCTGTGCTGTATGTAAGCACAAAGGATCCACATTTATACTGAAAACAGGAATTTGGATGCCTTTTGGCAATAGGAGACTGATTAACCCCGAGGCTTTCACACCATCCTCTCCAGGCCACAGGGCTGTGTCCCCCTCTGTAATTCTCTGTCCTACCCTCTAGACCGACCACCAAAAGCCCTGTGAGATACCTGCCAGCATCTACGCACACATGAGGATTTCCTTTCGCTAAGGAAATCAGCCCGATCTGACCTTTGAATCGAACAAGATGCGAGTGAACCAATGTAATTACAACGGTGCAAACGTTTTAAGAGTTCCCCAGCAGTCTTTTTCCTGGTCCTCTGAAAAAATGGTCCCCTTCCTTAGGTGACAGAACAATTTCAGCACCAGAAGACCCAGAAGCAGGTACAAACTCACCTGTCTCAACCCTGCTTTGAGAGGAACCCCCAGAAACCCACATATTCCTCTGTATCCTGAGCAAGGTTTTGTACCACTCCCTTAACACTGGCCCAAGCAGCGTAACACAGACTTGTGTGAATGAGCCTCAGGGCCATGGTTTTTGGCCAGCTGGACCTCCATCCCCAAACACATCGTCCTAGGAGGCCACAGAGACCAGAGGAACCCTGTGCAGAGATGGGACAGAGGAGAGGACTTGAGAAATGGGTTTGTTGGGCTCCATATCTCAGTCCTACGGGATGTCAAAGCAAATTGCCACTAGTGTTGTCTAGGAAAGGTGGGTCTTGTGGTAGTAAGCAGTGGGTTAGTACCTGGGACAGTAAAACCTCATTGGTACTCAGCACTTGCTCACACGGACACCCACAAAAACCTTGTCCCCGCTGTGCTCCTCCAACGATCCCATTAAGCAGTGGTGCCCCCCATGGCTCCCATCCCACACAGAAGGTGACACTTGCACCTCGTGTGTCCGAACTGATGGAGAAAACACTGGGGGTGGGATTTCTGCCACGAAAGGTGGGGAGAGCAGTTCCTGGTCTGCTTCCCTGCTTACAAGCTCC
The DNA here is from genome assembly GCF_009819795.1 of Aythya fuligula. NCBI lineage: Eukaryota > Metazoa > Chordata > Aves > Anseriformes > Anatidae > Aythya > Aythya fuligula. The sequence continues at coordinate 2,371,678 of NC_045593.1, forward strand.
TTGCCACCTCCTGCATGCTTTTACGAGACCTCACGCAATCAAGTCCCGCACCAGATGTGGCTGACTCTGATCGCTGTTACCGAAAATGTGTCAAACAGACCAGAGCCAGTGCTCCTAAACTGTGTCAGTCGAAGCCTGTTTCAACACCTTTAATCCACTCTTTCTATTTTACGCAGAAAATGAAGCTTGCATCCCGTGGAAAGAGGACTCCTGTAACGTGAAAGCGTTGTACATGCAAAGAGAGAGCTGCGGCCGCATCTGCACAGCCAAGGGCATAAATGCAGCCCTTCCTAAGACTGAGTTAGAAAAGCTTTTTTTAAAAATAAAAAATAAAAAGTCTAATGGGAATAATCACCTATAATTTGAAATCCTTGTTTTATCAGAAACTCTGCTGACAAAAGGTTTTGGAAAGCTGCTGTGCTCAGCTCTCACCCAGGCAGTGGTACCTGGGACATCCAGATGTGCTACCCAGGAGCCACATCTGGCTGTGCACCACGATGCCACGGTGCTGGGGAGAACTGGGCAGCAGTGGTGAAGATGTGGAGCCCTGCAGGGGCTTGCTCATCCCCAGGGGCTGCCCGGGGCACGCAAGGTGCACCGCGGGGACCTGCGGTAGGTGAGGCACATTCCTGCGCCGCGCGGTGACCGCATTTCCTGAGGAAAGGTGACGGGAAGGAAGCGGGGACTTGCCCTATTTATAACGTGGCCGGACACGAGCGTCATTGCACATGAGAAACAAAAGGTGCTTCGCTGGCCTCAGGCCTGGCCCCTCCTGGATTTCGCTGCCTGTGAACAAGACGATTTCGCTGTCTGTCTCTGTTTTACAGAAGCCCGTCAGCATCACGCACACCAATGGGCACGACATGTTTTTCACAGCTCATCAATGAAGCTCGAAAGCTGGACATGGGTGGCTCTGGCAGAGCAGCCGTGCCTTGGTTTTGCAATTCTGTGTCTCTCCGCATCCAGACGACGTTTACAACAAAAGCCCATAACTCCCAGCTGTTTCACTGGCCATAAAACCTCTCCTCCACCATCCACGGAGCAGAGGGATATTCATACCACCTGTGCAGCTCCACCAGCAATGAAATGAAGCCTTTCTCCAGCAGCACGATGCCTGGGATATTAAGATAATAGCACTGCAATAAAGTGTGAACAGCTTTGTAACCAATTTGTGCTCCAATACAGTCTGGCATTTAAGCTGCAAAACAGTTTCATCCAGCAGGACTTTTTTTCCCATTCCTTTTTTTTTTTTTTTCCCTTATTTCTACAATGTTTTTCACATAAAATAACCATTCTGAGATCTCACTTACTGCTAGGAATCAGTTTTAAGGAGCGAGTGCTCTCCAGGGGCACCTCAAGTGGCACCAGAAGTCCAGGCAGACGAAATCCCCTCCTACCCCAAATGCACAAGAGGACCCCAGGTGCTTAACGCTGTTCGTTCACACCCCCCAACACTGAACCGTGTGGGGTTTTTGTCTTTACAATTTGCCTTTTTGGCTTAAATAATTATTTAAGAGACTGTTGTTTTGCTCCAGCTCCCTCTACCCATGCTTCCTAGCTTTCCTGGCTAGTTAAAATAAGCATGCCTTTCTTTCTAAGCTTTGACAGGCAGCACTAACAAGGATGGCAGTGTTTAGGGGGACCTGGACAGCTCTGTATATTCTCTGCCCTTTCCATTTTATTTCATTCACGACTACTTAGGGCTGAAGCAGACCCACATCTCCTCCTGCGTTCTGCCATACTCACCCAGACTGAAGGCTTTTAACTAGATTCTTGGGTTTTGCCCTAATCCAGAGCTCCTCCTGGGACATCACCCCAGTCCCCTGCAAACCCTCGTGCTCAGCTATTTGCCCTGGGCTGCTCCTTGCCCCATACCTCCCAGCACCAGCCCAAGGCAGTTCCTGTTGCTGTCACTCCTTGCCATCTACAGGGAGGGCAGCGCTGCTCTAAACACTTCTGTTTATCGTGGTAATCTGAACTGAAAGAGAAGAAATACACCTGGTGTGATCCCCACACCTCTGCAGTGGACTGGCTGTGGACATTTACACCAGCTGCAGCTCTGGCTCAACACAGTGTGAGACCCATCTCCACCCTCCGGCTGGGAGGATGCAGGGCTGTCTGAGCCAGAGGGCACCTTTTGGGCTGCACACAGCTTGTGGCAAGGGCTGGGCTCGTGGGATGCAGACACCCACCTGCAGGAGGGCTGCAGGTTGCATTTTGCAGCACAATGCACCGTAATGCTACGGTTTGCATTTTGCAGCCCTGCCAGGCATCAGCGTGGAGCTTCAGGCACAAGACCCCTTTGCTCTGCAGCTTTTGCCCCTTCCAGCAGGGAGATCTGAGCTCCTCTGGCACTGAAGAAGGACATGCTTTGGGCTGGCAAGTCAGGCTGGGAGCAGTGAGCCCCAGGGTCTGCTGCCATTTCTGGGATGCTCGGGGCTGCAGCACAGCGCAGCGATGAAGCCCACCCAGCTCCCTCTTGCAACATCAGCAGACTTCAGCTTGGCTTTAATCCCCTTTCTGTGATCACAAGGCTGCAACCCAGCACAAACAAGATTTTTTATTTTTTTTTTCCCCCCCCTAAATCACAAAAACTGTCTTTTAAACTGTGTATAGTGAAAAAAGGAGGGAGCCCCAGTGACTGCTGGCCACAGCCTAGTCTGGTTTTCCTCCTGGCTTGCGGCTGCCAGATCACAGCAGCAGCACACCAGCACCGTAAGGGATTACTCAAACTCCCCTCACCTCTGTCACTCAGTTCTATTTATCCCTGCAAGACTGCTTTACTTAAACTGAAGAAACTGTAAAGCCCTCGGTGACATGAGAGCAAGCAAAACCAGACAGAGGGTGATGATGAAATGCTACGCCATAACCATCCGGATTGCAGAAATGACACATTGAATGGGAAAACAGAGTTTTGCTGGAGGCCCGGGGCTTGCACAGGAGGACCCTTTGTAAGACTTGCTCACTGCCCACAGACAGTTTCTGGGCTGTCTGAGCAAGCTTTTATCAGTTGCTCTGTAAAATGGAAAACAACTCAAGCACAGAGTTAACTGCATCATGGCTCCTTGCGGGCTGTGAGCAAGTTGAGGAGTGATGGCTCTGAGTCATTGTCCTGGAGATTTGGGGACATATCCTGTCTGCCATTGCAGTCTCTGCAAGACTTCCCCCCAAAATGAGGCCCCAACGAGGCATTGCAACTCAGGCTATGATGAACCACTGGCCACTCCTGCTCTTGTTCAATAACACCAACCCTGCAAGCTCCTGGTTTTAGAAATGCTTTACTGCCCTGGCTGTGTCATCTCTGCCACAGCAGAAGAAAAAAGCTGCATGTGCAACTGATTCCCTCACTCCTGGCTAATTTTCACATTTAACCATAGTCACGATTCCTATCAAGGACTCGAGATGCCCTCACATAATTAAATATGCAATTTACACAATTAAATATACAATTTGTCCAATTAAATTAACTCAGTGGATTGAAACCACCAATGCCACAGGAACTCAGCTGCCTGCCTATTTAGCACATCCCCTCGCTCACACAGAACGGCATCCGAGGCTTGCTGCAAACCCCTCTCAACCCATTTTGCAGCAAACCCTGAAAGTCAGCAAATTTTGCTTTTCAATGGAAAGAGAGGAAGCAAGTTGCAGGGACTCAAAGCCTTTATAGATAATGTCTTGCCAGCTGCCTCTTCTAATGAAAGTGGAGGGATCTGGCTATGCTAGAATACTTAAGGGGAAGAGGAGGTCTGGAGCAATACAGGACATACCCCAGATTTCAAAGACAAACTGGAGGGACAGACAGACAGCATTTTCAGGACATTAGTGCTCCACTATCAGTTTTTGCATTAATTCAATAGTAACAGCTGCTAAACAGCAATGTTGTTCAAAGACACGCCATGAGACAGTGGGAGGAAATGTGCAATGAAGAAGTGAAGGCTAAAAAAAAACATTAAAGAGAGGTTTCACCTACCTCCGGTCGTTTCTCCTCCTTCTGAAGAGCTTTTTGGTGTGTGCGATTTCAGCTTCATGAGGCAATGGATGGTAACCCTGTAACACAGAGGGAAAAGCAACCATCAATTCCAAGATACAGGAGGCATCGATATGTAGGTGCTCAGAGTGAGACAGAGCTGTGTGCCCAGCGCATGAGGCTGATTCAAGAAAATGCTCCTATCTGCAAACCCTTACGAAACACAAACCAGGACAATACCTCAAACCCGACCAACACTTTCTTCTCCATTTCTACTCTTCCTCTCTCCACTGAAGGTGCCAGGTTGCCTGGCTCAGACTTGGGATGTTTGTCTGGTGAGAGGGGTGCTGTATTTACCACCCTGCTACGGGCATCGAGGCTTCATGGATACCAGCAAAGGGATTCGAGGCTCCTGGTCAAAAGGCACTACGCGAGTGCAAAGTGTTACTTATTTCCCAGGGACTACGGAGCTGTCATAGCCATAATGATTATTATTTATGTAGCATTGTACTTCCCAGGCTGGCAATAAAAGCCTTGTAAAAGTCAGTCCTTTTATTTCCACGGCAATCTATCTCACTGTTTGAGCTGGAGCCTGCGCGAGGGGCCACGGGGAGCAGTAAGGTAAGGGCAAGGGCTGGGCGGGATCGGCTGTCATCGAGCAGCAGCTTTATCACATTGGCATGACAACACTGCCTGCAAAAAAAGTCCCTCTCCGTGCACAGATAGCCTTAAAAATTACAGTTAATTTTAGTAGTGGTTACGGGTACAACAGTATTTTGTGATTTGCTGGTGGAAGATGTAACAGAGGAGAAAGGTTGCTGTGGATGGCAAAAAGTCTGAGAGCAGCAGGGCTTCTCCTGACCATCCAGCCTGGAGAAAGGCACCCCACAGCTGCTGCAGCACACCCACAGCTCCTCTGTCTGTGTGTGCCACTCTGGAGGTCGTCACCCTTTGAGATTTGAGGCAATGCAGAAGTCACCGAGCCCCTGGGTTAAGTACTGCTGCTGGCTAGCCTGCCCCCATTTCAGCCTTGCTTTGCCAGCAGGGTTGAGGTGTTTTTTTTGGCAGGTGGCTTCCCTTTTAACTTTCCTTTTCACATCTACTCTTCCAGAGAAAATCACCCCACACCATAAAGAGCTCTCCTCACGCTCCCTACACCTTGCCTCAGCCCAGCCTTGGCTAAGGAGGAGTAGGCTGGGAACAGTGAGAGAGGCCTGCTCTGCCTGGGCTGTGGTGGGATAATCATTTGTTTAACCGGGTTTGACTGTGCTTTTCCTACAGCCAAACACCTTCTGGTTAATTCTCTGTGGCACCACAGAAGAACAGAGACATCCCCGAGGAGCCCCCACACAGACATGAGGCCTGGTGGGCAGAGGGAGCTGCTGGGGCTCCACTACGGGCCCAGGGCCTCTGGGCCTGGCCATGGGCACCACTAAAAAGAGCCCAGACACCACTGAAATGAGCCTGGAGATCTCTCATGTCAAGCAGCTTGAAATTATATTGAACCCATTTCACTACTGGGATGGCAATCTGAGGCCTTGTCACCTATTTGGTTGCTTCTCGTTCACCAATTGCACAGGAGGAGCTTAACCTCCCCGAGATCTGGTCCTCCAAAAATTTGCTTGCAATTGGCCTGTGGGTACCAAAGCTAATGGGAAAAGGAAGGGAGGGAGCAGACGCACACAGCCCAATCGCATCAGCTGTACGAGTTTAGGAAACGAGGCTAAAATTAGCACAATACTCAGTGAGACCATTTCCAAATGCTGTACTACCACAGCAGGCTAAAGCTTGGGGTATTTTGAAGAATTTAAGCCACGCTGCAAACACATGTGCAAATACAATTACCCTGAAAAACGAAACCATCTCCGCAGAGCACGAGCACCCAAAGTACCGATTTCCTACGAGCAAAGCCTTCATTAAGTGTCGGGAGCTCGAGTCCTGCCCATTCCAACCAGAAACCATCAGCAGAGCCATGCACTGCTGCGTGGCCTCCTCGCAGCACGCTGCTGCTCCTCCTCAGCCCTCTGTCCCCCAGAACAGACAGCCCGGGTGTGAGAGACGGGTTAATGGCACAGGAACGTGTCTCCTAGCCCGAGGAGCACGTCTGGCCCTGCCTGTGCCCAAGCAGAACGCGGCGTCCCCGCTCGGAGAAGCAAGCATCTCCCTTCTCCGGCCGAGCGGTTCCCTTCCTTAGTCCGAGCCATCAGACAATGTTTTGGAAAAAAAAACGTCACTAGTCCCTACTCTTTGTCTATTTCGGTGCCTAAGCAAAGCTAAATTTGGAAGGGAGAAAAGTCGACTTTTTTTTTTTTTTTTTGTGCAGCAGGCTGATGTAAAAGGAAATATCAGCAACTCCCAAGAAGGGCGGAGTGCCCGGCCAAGTTGAGGGCGCTGGGTGGGTGGGTGCGGGACAGAGTCCCAAGGGCACAGTAAATGCATTTATGACATGGCTCTTTGATTTGTCTGGAGGCTGCTCCCCACCACAGGTCACGCAGCACGGCGCTGGAAGTACCTTTAGCAGAGCTGATTCACTGAGGACAACGTGGATCTGAAACGCAGCTCTTCCGTTTTTGGCTCTTTACGAAGCTGAAATCCCAGAGCAGAACCAAAGGGATATGCTTCACCAGGCAGAGGACCACCCTCTGCCCTGCAATGGGTCTACAAGAAGGACACCAGAGGGATGCTCCTCGCTCCTGCCCGAGCCAGCAGCCAGCAGTGAGCCGAGGTGCCCACGGATTTCACACGCGGGTTTGCAACTTGTCTGTGGGCAGTAAAATCGCATTTGGTCTCTCTCCCACAGCGGTTTTATTTTGATATTTATTCACAGGTGGCTTGAGAACATAACAAACAACATTTCAGTGCTGCTGGTTCTGGAAGCGAGAGGTGTGGGAAAAGCAAAGAACAAGGACTCCATGGTCTTCGGAAGCACTGCTAATAGAGGTCATTTTCAATCTTGGAGCAAAGCGCTCTGCGGTTTACATGGTGGTAAACTTGGAGCAGAACCTGAGAAGCCCACGGGACTTCTAATGTATGTACGCGTATGTCAAAGTTAAATTACAAACATGCACACTGCTACAAGAAAGGCCAGCAGCTCTGTGAGAGAAGGACCAGCCCGCTCTCTGGCCAGTCCCCTAGAGATAAAGCTCTGATGTGCACACTATTTTTCAGATGTTTTTCGGAAAGCAGCTCTTGGAGAAGAGGTGGTGGTGTCTGGCAACCTTAGGTGACTGTCACCTGGGCAGCTAGCAGGTGCCAAGGGAAAGCTGTCCTTTACCTCGACTGCTGCAAGCAGGCAGCAGAGCAGGACATCTCTGCTGGGTGCTGGGAGGAACACAAGGAAGAGGGGCACAGCCAGTGAAATGCAGGGAAACAGGGAGTTTTTGGAGTGACCCTTCTCTGGGATGGAGCTTTTGTGCTGTTTTTCTCATGCCCCTTATGCACCATCGCCAACTGAAGAAGTTTGAGGAAGGCAGCAGCTCTGTCTCTTTTTATGGATGATGGCAAACCCCACCGCAAATCACAAGGCCAAGTTCAAGGGCATTCCACAAAGGCTTAGTAAAAATATACAGGCATATGAGAGTCTGGTGTTCATTGTTTCGTCTCTATTCTGCTGACGTCTGCTTAACGCAGCCTGACCCTCAGCTGCCAAACCTCACCCCACACTGTGCCCTTCTTCACCACTCCCCACACCATCAGCCTCTGCTGCAGCCGCTGAACAAGATGCTGAACAAGATGCTCACAGCCCCGATACAGTCAGGCAGGCAAAGGTGACCCAAAAGGGAAACCCAGAGCAAGCAGACTGAGAAAAGCAGTGGGACAGATGGAAACAACCGAGGCTGGGGTGATAGGAGAAGTAAAAGAAATGATCTGGCCGTATCGTAGTATCGGTCCACACGAGCTTTATCTCAAAAGCCTCTGTGGCCCCAAGAAACATCTCCACCCCTGCTTATCTTAAGCAAATGGTGGCAGAAGGCCTGAGCTGAACAAACAGGTTGTTAGGCCGCCAGCAGACGCCGGGAGCTTTGCTCCGTTTTATTACACCCAAAGTTCAGGGTGGGATTTATTTTCGGAGGCGCTGGGAAGTGACGGGCAGGGCTGGGTTTATGGCAGCACTGAAGACACTGCCTCTGCAACAGAGGCGACAGAAATACTGTGGCTGAAGGCAGGGGCAAAAGCTAAACAAATATTGCAGCTCCAGAAATGATCCACAGAAAAAACAGCCCAGAAACTCATAACATACCCTGGTAAGGTTTCCATCCACCTATATGACGGGTTGTTCGCTGCAGGCCTGGAAAGGGTCAGGTTGAAAAGCTTGGCCCAGGCAGTGCCCGTGTGGGATGAGCAGCACGGGGACATCTCCCACCAGAGATGTCCCCATCACCTCTGGGGCCAGCATTTCTCGGCACCAGGGGCACTCTGAGCAAAGCAAGCTGCTGAGAGACCACTTGCCGGTACCTCTTCCCCTTCCAGGAATTCCCACAAAAGTGTCCTGCCATCCCCTCTCCGCTGACCCGAGGGGAATTTTCTGCCTCTTGAAAGAAGAGAGCTGTGGCACAACCCAAAGCCTTGACCTGATTTGGAAGCCATGGAAGAATACCAAACAATGGCAGGAAGGGGCCTGTAAATGATTTCCTCTCCATTAAAATTTAAGTGATAAATCTGTTCCTTCAAATTGCAAACTATTCATTTTTCCTGGAAGGTGCTCACAGTATTAGCTGCTTCTGAACGAGGAATCAATCAGTGCTCCTTTTTTATCAGGACTCAAAGCCAAGTGGATAGAAAGTGCCACGATTTCCATGCTCCAAGCCCAAGGCAAAAGGCGGCTCAGTTGTCACAGCCCTGTGCTGTAGTGGCTCTCCCACCACGCAGCACACACGGCACAGCACAAGTGGCTTCTGGTCACCTCCGAGGATGCCTTTTCAGTCTAAATTCAGCTATGGGTTGGCAGAGGTGCCTGTGTTTCCAGCACAGCTCCTTGGGCTTTGCCACCACTGAGCCCCGCAGCGGCGGCGGAGGAGGGATGCTCGGCGGGGCCTCGGGAATAGGACGTGCTCGCCCGATGAATCATGGCATGGCGCAACACGCCTATTGAATGGCAGGCATAGGAAGTTGTTTCTTGGGAGATGTCCCGGTTTGGAGGATTTCTTGATTAGCTGCATCTTCAGGGAGCGTGCCATTAAGTGCTCATTGCCAGCAAAGGCTGGACGTGGAGCTGCAGCACGGTTCGGTGGCGAGCACCTCGGAGGAGACTCTTACCCCAAGGAAAGGGTGGGGATAGAGATGAGCAAGGACTGTGATGGCCAACACGATGGCCACAGCTAAACACCACTCCTTCCTTGGTTATCATTAAAAGCGCCGGGCCAATTTCCTACAGGGCTCTGCCCTCCCACATTGCCCCAAGGGTGCAGACTCCTGTAATCCCATTTGCTGAGTGTTAACAACAGTTTATATGGCCCCTCTCCCAAAACCGTGGGCGTTTTAATGAATTACAGACTCCACACACACGCAGTCCCAGATCTGAAGAAGCATCACTTCGACTCATCTCTTCCCACCACTTTTCCCCAGCGTTTGCTATCAGCTCCTGGCAGAGAGGACACCCACTAGGCAGATGATAGCACAGACCCTGGCATTAAATACTTGGGGGCAGCTTCCTCCCACTGCAACCAGCCCTGGGATAAAACCAAAGACACAGAGAAGGGCAGGAACAGCCCGGCATCAAGCTGCCCATGTGAGGTGAAGGATGCAAATGCAATTAAAGCATGAGAATAATTAGGCAAAGTACCTCCAGTGAAATGCACATCGAACCTACCTCAGTGCCATCTGCTGACTGACAGCAAGTTTTTCCGGGCTGTGTTTTAAACTCTCAGCCCTATACCTCCTGAATTAGGTATAATTTGGAGAATTATATATGAAAAACTGGGAGAATTATATATAAAAACTTCGAAATTCTGCACAAAGTCTCCTCGGAGGATCCGCAGACACACAGTCCCCACCGACACCACCATGCAGGGGCAGCAGCAGGAGCCGTGGAGCGGGGTGCACGCTGGAAGCATTGATGCTGGGTGCTCCAGACACACCGACACAGACACACGGTGCCATAGGAAGAGTATAAATAACAGACAAAAGAAATCCCCTTTGTTACCAGAATCCGCAAACCCAAAATCAGTCACAATCTGACTTAGGAAACGGAGTTTTTCCCATGTTAAAGCAAAATGGGAACAATACTTCACGAGTGGAAGTAACTTTAATTGTTTTAACTGATGTTATTTTAGTGTTGTTTAGGTTTATTGTTTATTTGTATGTATTTCCTCTAGCCCGGTCATGCTTAAAAACAAACCTTGCTGTCAGCAGTAAAGCGTCCCATCCGTAAATAAATACATTTATCCAGTAAATACAGATACAACCACAGCACTGCTTGGAGTCCTTAGATGCACAATACTTAAATAATCGACATCAAAATAAACAGCGTTGGTGACCTGGGTTTGCTTCCCCCTGGAAAACAGAGCCTCTTTCAGCCATTATCGGGGATAAATGCTGCCCGCATCACGTGGGCCCTGGTATTTGCCTTGTGGTCAGCTCAGCTCACGCTGTGCAAACACTGCAGCATCAAATTTGGCACTGCCCGATGGTCTCAGGGGTGACGGGTTCAACTTGCCCCCATCCTGCTGCCTTCCCCTGGGGGTACACCGCTGGCCATCAGGCTCCAGGTCGCGCTGGGTGACGGGCACGAAGCTGCTCTGCTGCAGGTTGGAGAGCTCGGGGCACGGACTGGCTCCCAGCTCACCCAAATTTACCCCGAGAAAGGGCCGCGCTGCTTGGAAAAGCCTTTCCTACACTTTGCTTGGCGGCTGCTAATTTGGGGGTGAGAGAGGAATTGCTGGAGCTGGGACTTAAGATGTTGTGACGTTGCCATGGGGATATTTGTAACTTCAGATATTTCGGTCCCTCTGGGACCGTGCATTTCTTTCAAGTATACTTCTCCTCTGTGTTCCTCACATTCCCAAATCTGTTTTTCGTCGTCTCTTGCCCCTTCAAAGCCTACAGCCCCCGGTCTGTAGATGCAGGCGTGCTGATCCTGCCTCCTCGGCATGGTGATCACCCCCATCACGGGGCTGGTGGCACGAGGAGGGCCTCCCTGGTGGACTTTTGGTGATCCACCAGCTATTTTTTGGTACAACACCCTCTGGGAAAAGCAGCTTCTACTCCGTGTGCTCACCTCGGCATCACCCTCAGAAGAAGGAAGGGTTGTACCCAAGTATATTTTCATTTCACCCTTATTATTAACAAAAGATTGCACAAACGGACGTCAAAAACACGCAATCCCCCAGCACCAACTCCCTGGAAATCCACCCAACTTGGCGGACCAGAGTTTCAGCCGGTGCTCAGGCACACTCACTGGGACAGTCCAGCAGCAGTGAAGGCCCTCGATTGCAGACTGATAACTTCAAACCCTGACAGACAATAGGTGGCTGCTCCTTCCTTTCAACACGGTGAGACTTTCGCTTCCCTTTGGAGGCGACCCAAATGCACCAGCTCTCACCACGCATTTCTCTGCTCTGATACCCGGCGAGGGGAGGCAGGTGGCCTCCGAGAGGTGTCTTGTCTCTCCGTCATCCCTGTCGCTGTGATCCCCGCACTCTGACACCGAAGCCGAGGGGAATTTCACTATCAGCTTCAATGGGGTCACGACGGTGTCAGCCCCTTTTGGTCCACCAGGCCAAGCCCTTCTCCCAGGCTCCAAGACGGCACCTCTCTGGCTGAAGCAAGCTGTGCAGAATGTCAGCGTCCTTTCCTTCTTCAGGGCCCTCGCATTGTCCTTGAAACATTTTCACACAATAGATATTCCTGTTTTCAGACTCCTATTCCCAAGGCACAGCCAACACATTTTCCCTGGGACTATACCACAAAGAGATGGTTTTTCTCCATTCCCAGGTCTCTGCTTAGTGCAGCTCTGTGGGAACAAGTGAGGGCCCCATGTCGCTGCCACCTTAGCTCAGAACATACCCCGGTGTGTTAATACCAATTTAATCCTATAAAAAAATCATTCATCCATTTGAAAAGTCCCACTCCTTTGCCCCGACCCTCTGCTAACCTACTGGTACTTCGGACTTGGGCAGTAGAATATGTTTCTTGACTCTGCTCCCATGCAGGATCTTCCCTCTACACATCAAGCCCTCCAATTCCTCCTGCTGTATTGGGTCTAAATATAGGGACAAGTACAGAAAACGTTATTGCATTTGAGTATCAGTTATGCCACCTCATTTATTAATTACACAGGTGGTTTTTAACTGGTGCTTTGCAGACCTCTGGGAGCCACAGCCTACCTTGAGCAATAAAACCAGTACAAGTAGGTAAAGCAAGCTTGTAGCTGCTTCGTAGCAGTCTCCAAATGTGACATTTGTAAATGGATCTGGCATTTCCACCAAAAAAAAAAAATCCTAAAAAATGGCTTCTTATCTGAAATCCACTAGAGGACAGGAAGCAAGACAGCAGCATCTGCTCTCCCATGTCTTACAAAGGATGAACGTGCAAAGGATGAACCATGACAACTCCACAGATACAAGGAAAGCTCAAGGCACCAAAGATCAGCCTTTCTGCCACTAAAAACACGCACTGTGAGTATTTTGTGGTGGCTGTCAGGACCTGGGTGAAACCCATTCAATTCATTTCGCATCAGACCAAGTGCCTCCAGGCTGGATTTCATCAGAACCGAGTGGGGACAAAGAAGAACCAGCAACCAGCAACAAAGCATGGCCAACAAAGCATGCCACCCCTCCTTGCCAGGGTGTTTTTAGCTCTTTTCCTTGGGTGTACGAGCCCTTCTTGCTGGCAGGATTGTGCACGTGGGGTGGGCAATGCAGGGGCTCAGCTCCAAAAGTTGTAGAGCTCTGAGACAGCTCACAGAGGGCTGTAAGACCTTAAATTATGTTATTAAGTACTGTATTCAAACTGGTTTTAGACATCCTTGCCTCCATACACCTCTCTGCCCGCCGTGCCCAGGTAGAGGAGGAGCAGGGGGTCCCTCCTGCCCACACCTCTGCTGGGGAGGCAGAGCCCGGCATGGTTACAGACTGCTCCCCCTCATATCAGCTCGTCTGATATCTGCATGGGTGCCTGCGTCTCCGCACTTGGCAGCCTCATCCTCCCTCTCCTTATCAACGCCGAAAATATTCACTTAGGATCCGTGGCCTTTCGCCAGGCAGAGCGCCGCACGAGGAGCGCAGCCTCCAGCAAACCCAGGAGGCAACAGCGAGGAGGCTCTTCCTCAAGTGCAGGAAAAAATAATAATAAATTAATTAAAAAAAAATAAAAATAATTAAAAAAAAAATTCCCACCAGCTAAGAAAAGCTGGAGGTTAATATAAATTCCATGGGTTTGAGGGGGAAATGGAGCTGCATTCAAAGACTCGATGGCTAACCACGCTTCCTTCGTCTGGCAACTGTGCGCTCCCCGAGCAGAGTTATTGAGGAAGTTAGACGAGCGCTATATTTGTTCCAGCTGCAGATTTCCCTTAACCCCTGGTAGTGGTGCTTTCAAAAAAGCAGAGCTTGTTTTCTGATGCTGGCTTTTCATTTTCATGCACGCCACGGCCGCAGCTATTGGCTTTAATCACCGCCATGCGTAGATTAAAAATAATGAAAAAACCTTTGCCGTTCTCAGAAGTCCAGGCTGGATGAGCAAAAGGGGGATTAAAACAAGGCTTTCAGGAATTAACTTGGAACAGGAAAGAAGAAGATAAAACCATTATAAAAGCTTGCACTAATACAGGAGTCCTTTTCGTTGTAAGTGTTAATGCAGCCATGCAAATTCCTACCAAGATTTATTAGCTGGGTCATGTATCTGCCTTGCTTCCTCTCCTGATGATAAAATCAAGGCTCTTTCACTCCACTAGAATGCTTCTTTCTCTCAATTAAGAGGAAAAAAAATGTATAGCCTTTCCAAGGCTGTGTTTATGGAATGCATCAGACTACCTGTGAGGCTAACACCTTCAGAAAAAATGAAATACGGAGACACTGCCATCACGATAGCTGTTTAGAGGCCAAATTGTACTGGTTTTCCCCAAAAGGCGGGTGTGCTGCTTTCGGTACCATCCTCTTCCATCATCCCCATCCTGCCAGAGCTCTGGCTGTCCAGGGAAGGCGCAGCACCCCATTCTCTCCTGACCACCTCCATGGTCCACCAGCCCAGCAGAGCATCTACTTTACCCGAACCCGCTCCCAAGTCTGCTTGTTTGCCTTGGCCCTCGGCCAGCAAAGCACTTAGGCACATGCTTAAAGTTAAGCACAAGAGTAAACAGCTTGAAGTCGGTGGGACTTAAAATTAAGCACATATTTCAAGGATTTGCTGGATAAGGGCCTTAGCCACGTTTAACTCGGATGATTTTGGGCTTGTTGGCTCCCCCTTTCCCCTCCACCAGACCGGGCACCAAACCATTTCTGTTTTGCCACCACGCTAGGGGCTGGCTTTAAAGCAGCCTCGTCTAGCCCGCGGGCAGGGTATGCCTTCCTTTAATTATACCTGCCTGTGAAATACCTTCCAGAAATCCCCACCCAAACAAAGCCTCAGGAAAGGAAATAACGGAAATTCCTGATGGTTTCCACGGGGGAAGCGATCCCAGCCCGTGAGACGAGGCGCACGTAAGAGGAGGCTGATGGCTGCTCCTACTGTACGCGGCTCCCTAAAGGGCTCCCTAAAGTCCCCCAGACTGCTGCTTGATTCCTTTTGTCTTTCTCGTGAGCTTTTACGCCCTTTTTCAATTGCATCTCTGCTTGCTAGGGCCGGCGTGCAGTTCTGGCAGGGAGAAAGCCCTCCTGCATGGAGGCAGCCACCCCAAACAGGCAGCACAGAAGGACACTGAAGATTGAAGAGGAGATGAGGAAACTTGGACACAGAAGATGAAAGATTTGCTGCTGGTTTCCCCAGAAAGAGGACTGCTCTCATCAAGAAGCAGCAGCTTGCCCAGACTTGACAGGAGATGTATGGAGCATCACTGAGTCTGACTCCTCTCCCTTCCCCTTCCCCATCCAGCTCCCTCCTGGCCATCCTCTGCTGTGCCTCCATCTAATCATCAACAGCCAGCTCTTCACAGAGCACTCAGGGCAAGATTTGCTTGTGCTAGGCTTATCAATGGCACTAAATAATCAAGTAATTTTGGAAAAGCACTTGTGAAAGGAGCTGCTATGACCCTACCCAAATTTTAAAAGACTCTGGATGAGCACCAGATCTTCAATCTTCTTCTGCACTGCCAAAAAACCCTCTTTTTGCCCAACCTTGCACCAGGCTGGACCTCAGACCTCCCAGAAGGGCACAGCCATGGGCTGCCACACTGGCCCTTCCTGAAGCCTGCGACCCTCAGAAGTTAGGGCTGGCAGAATAAATTAAAGTAGAGCTCCTTGTGAAATACCTCCCTGGCCTCACTGGCTATGGTCAATCATGCACAATTTCCTCTCATAGATGAAGAAAAGTGTCAAAAGAGCTGTGTCTTGTAAATCTGTCACAGTTCGCCTGCTCTCCACAAAGGTCAGAGTCGCCCATTCCGTTATCATTCATTACTTGTGCTGCCTGGAAACACAACCAAAATGTTCGATGCTGGATGTAGAGGGCCAGAAAGCAGCTCCTATACCCAGAGAACACCAGTACAGCTCCAAGGCTGAAGGAAGAACTCACAGCATGTGAAGAAAAACTCATGGGAATTTGTAAAAAAACGAGTTTAGATAACAAATCTGTCTGTCCAAGCATTTATAGATTGAACCAAAGACACTTTTCCACTCAAATAAAGGCCCCTTGCAGTGCGTGTGGTTGCAACCCATGGGGGCAGGTAGGAGACCTTGCATTAATTCTTGGCCACGAGTGTCCCACCATGCCCTCCAAATAGAAATCAGACAAGATGTGGTGAAACTCCCCCCACCTCCCTTGCCAGTACTGTGATCTCCGACAGCTCTCTGCCACCGGGCTGGGCTTCGTGTGGGCTCACAGTGACCGTGGGGCTCTCGGGACCATGTCGTGCCGCACGTAGGTTTGAAGCTGGCCGCCCCATCCTCAGCTCCGAGGTGCAACCTCCTGCCGGCGGCTTCCTCCCGCGCTCAGGGCTGATCTCCAGGGAAGCTCTGCAGCGTGAGGAAATCCTGGCCATCGCCAGCGAGGCGTTATCGACACGGGAGAGGAGATGATAAGGACAGGAACTGCAGCACCACCGCCGTGATTCACGCGGCGTGCGCGGTGCCAAGGTCTGGCGAGCGTGAGCGCGGCGAGAGGAGGTCGCACGTGCTGTTGGCTGGTCATTGTGCACGAGGAAAAAAACAGAGGAGTGCTCCTCGGGTCTGATGAGCCCACCAGCAAACCCACAGAAGGCACAGCAGCCCGGCCACCTGGCCGCAAGGTTTTGGTGATGACCACCAAACCCACAGAAAGCACCAGGATGAGCAGTGCTGGGGTCAGGCCCTGCCAGCGTTCCTCCCGAGACCTTTTAGTGCAAGGAACACCAGCTCAGACCTTTGTGGTCTGTGAATGGGGCATGCATGGCCTGAAAGGGGCCAGCTTGAGAACCCAGCTGCTGGCAGATGTTGGGCAATGCCTGCAGCAAGCACCACGAGGAAAGCTGCTGTGCCTTCTGTACCCCCATCCTCGCTGGAGATGCACACCCCACGAGCACACAGGACGTGTGCGTGCAGTATGAGCAGCAGAAATTCCCCCACTTTGGACAAGCAGGGGCACAGAGGGAGAGCTGGGGAGACACCAGGGCTCTACACGACCCTCCGTGGGGATTTGGCTGCTCATGGAGTGGATGGCACCACGGAGGAGCACCTAACCCAAAGCTGGGACGTGGTAAGGGGACAGATTTTTCCCTCTGTGAGAAATGCCCACGAGTGTCTTCTCCAGCAGGCTACTGCTACACCAGAAATAGAGCACCCCAGAGACTTCACTCTTTTTTTTTCCCCCTTTTTTTTTTTTTTTCCCCTTCCAACTGAGCATTGCTACACTCGCAGAGCTGCTCAAGAGCCTCTCTTTAATGTCACATGTGCGGCCAAAGTCCCTCAGGCCCCAGCAGCAGCAGCCTGGGATATTTGCACATACCCCTCACAATGGAAGGAAGAGGGTGTAGGAGGGAGGATCAGGCTGCTGACCCCTTTATTGTTCTTGGGCCAGAAGAAAGCTTCCTCCTGGCTTAAGAACCACGGCGCTGAAAAAGTTTTCCAGCCAGAGCGAGTCAGATGGAGTCACTGGGGGTTTTTTTTTTGTCTCTCTCCTTCCCCTGCCTCCCCCTTCGGCCAAGCGGCGGGGAGTCACAGGGTTGTGCTCCATTCACAAAATACCTGCTGCACATCACGTAGTCCTTCCCCCCGCCGGCGGGGAAAGGCGCTGGAACCCAAGCAAATGAAAATAAACCATTTTTCTCTGCAGATTTGAAAAAAAAAAAAAAAAAAAAAAAGAAAGGAAGAAAGGACCCTGCTCCCAGACTGACGCCTCCA
Source organism: Aythya fuligula (assembly GCF_009819795.1). NCBI lineage: Eukaryota > Metazoa > Chordata > Aves > Anseriformes > Anatidae > Aythya > Aythya fuligula. The sequence continues at coordinate 2,389,114 of NC_045593.1, forward strand.
GCGTGTGCGCGCCGGGGAAGGGGTAGGCGGGGGGAAGCGAGGCAACGATATGAAAGAAAACAAAAACAGCAAATTCTGCTCAGAAAGGATTAAATGGAGGTTTTCCAAAAAAACACCCCGCCATTATATAATGAGGCTTAACTCGGAGTCACAGGGGTCACGCGATGCAGCAGACTGGAAAAACCAAAGTGCAGTGCAGCCTTTTAATTGTTAAGCCAACCACAAAAAAAAAAAAAAAAAAAAAAACAGAAAAAAATGATATTGTGGTCGTGTTTCCCCCCCAGCCTTGCTCTCTCTGGCCGAAATGAGGGCTGACACTGATCGGTGAGGGATCAGATCACTCTCTGGGAGGCAGGTAGTGAGCGATGTGCCTAGCACACATCGACCCGTGGGGAGCCTGAGCTTCCCTGGGCCATCCAGGGAACAAAATCTATCAATCTACCGGCTTTCCAGGTGAAAAATTGCACGCAAGGAGATGGTTTTGTTATTATTTTTTAAACATGTTGGCCACATCCAACAAACACACCCTGCTGCTGGTGCCCAAGCACCCACCTGGCCCCAACGTGGCTCTCCAGAGCCTTTCAGAGGGTCCTGCCCTACAACCCCAGCCTCCATCCTGACCCCAGTGCAGGCCAAGGGCACTGATCCTGGCTCCACGGTGTCTGCCAGGCCCTGGGACCGAGTTTCTTTGAGCCCAGCACCTGCAGGGGCTCAGTTGGCACGGCCTCACACAGGGTGAAGTCCTAGGTGTTTTATTAAAAACTGTGTTTCTTCCTAACACTTTTAAACATCATCTCTTTGGGAAGGACAAGCCACCCGTCCACTACTTCCTGTGCTCCATGCACCCCGAAGCACAGCAGCAGGGAACCCGGAGCAATGCTGGGCCCGTGTTTTCCTTCAAAATATAGTAAGTACAAATCTATGCTTCACTCCTGAATTTTGAAACCTGGCTTTGGTACAGATCATCACTGCAAAGTGACCAGCAAAGACCAGCACAGGGCATCTCAGCTCTCAAGCTGCTGGTTCAGGTCACGTCCTGGCAGCTGCTGACCCCAAACCTCGCTATTCTTACCCAGCGAGCCAAACTTCAGGATTTTCATATTTTATCTATTGATAGCCCAAAGCGGAAGGCTGGCAAAGCTTTAGCACGGGCAGCCCCTGATCTTTCACCAATAATGCCACCCACGGGCGAGTGATGGGGCACCAGGGGCTCCCTCCCCAGGACCTGCAAGCAGCCGCGGTCGGTGCCGGGTGCGATATCTGCTTGTTTTGCCCAGCCAAAAGGAAACAAACTGCTCCTATAAGCACACAGATTTTCTTTCCGTTTGGACGGGCCGCCTCCAGAGAACATACAATGAGAAGTGAAATAATCAAGAGGACCACAAAAGCAGGAAGAAATGAAGCTTTATCATTCTTCAGTGGTTTCTCTGCTCATACGTTACAGGAATTAAGGAGGGAAAAAAAAAATAAAAGGAGGAGAAAGGAGAAGAAGAAAAGAAATAGAAACCCAACAATGAGCAGTTTCTCTATGGTGGTACCAGCAGGTAAAAAAAAAAAAGAGAATAACCCTGCCTGGCCACAGGACAAATGGCCACCAGGACAGCATCCTATGGCCAAAGGGCTGGGCAGCCCCCTCCTGGCTTCTCTAGAGCCCCTTGGGGAGACCTCAGCATCACCTCTGTCCTCCCCACCCATGGTTCTCCGTGCAGATGCTGCACTGCACAGCACCCAGGCTGCTCCTATTCACCCAGGCTAAAACCTGCAGCAGCATCCTGGAGGTGGCAGAGCCTTCTCTTCCCTGGGCTGCCCCAAATCCCTGTGCTCGCCGCTTCTGGAGCCAACTAAAAACACGAGCAAAGCCAGAAGGTATTTAAAAGTGTAAACTACAGAGAAAAAACTAAGGACAAGAGGGATGCAGGGGTAGGAAGGAGCTCTCAGTGACACTGCGTAACTCCCTTCAGAAACAACCTTTATTTGCCATGAAAGGGACACGCAGGCATCACGTGCAGTGATGAATTCCCCCGTTGTGGGACCTCGTATTGCCATGAGTGTTTCTCCTGCCCCTGGGCACATATATTTACACCCACGGCTATTTATACACACTACACACACGAGGGGATGTGCTTACCTGCTGCCTCCAGGCAGGAAACTCGCCTGCTAACAGCTTCTGGTCCCATTTATTGTGCCGCCTGCTATTTCCATAACATCAGAGGAAAGGCAGCAGAAAGGGGGGAGCATCTTCTGGTCAAGAATAAAGTTTTGAGCGCTACAGGAAATATCAGCCTCCTATTTTGTCAGACGTGGGCTGGTGGCATCCCACGTTAGCAGAAGTGCTACAAAGAGCTGAGTTTCTATGCTCCGTAGGCTCCTCCGCCAACGGGGATGTGTGCACGTCCCTCTTCTTTGGTATGTCGACTTTTTAGAGAGAAATTCCTTCCTTCCCTTTATTTTATTAAAAACTCTCATGCAGAATGGGGAAGGGGATTAGGATGTGGAAATAGCCAAGCCAGAAGAAATAGCTGCTTGACCAAAGAGGAACTGAACTTTTATTTGGGACCGTTAGTAACCTGGATTTATTATTATTATTATTATTTTTACTTCTGCTACTTTTAACAACTTTTTTAAACTTAAATGCTGCTCTACAACCGGCCTCAGGAAAATGCTCAGCAGAATTCATGGCAGCGCTAAGAAAGACCTCTCAGATTTCTAATGAATCCTTTGGGAAAACAAGGGAGAAAGAGATGTAACACTATTTAGAAGTTAAAACAAAATTCAGGCAGGATTTTGGGGGCAGGGAGCGGTGTTACAGTGTATTGAAAGGACTGGGAAAGAACAAAACAAAACCTTTCAGGCTTTCTTTAGGTATTATATAGCTGCATGAAAACAAACCTTTTTTTGAAAGGAAAGTCAGCTAAAAGCCTGAGAAAAGCCTGGGTCGCTCTCCACTGTGTCCAAGCCAGAGCTCACTGTGGTGATGTTTCAGAGCCTCAAATGCCCCTTGGATTGTTATTTATCCTCCAGTTCCAGTCCCCATATACAAATCAGTTAATTCCCTGGAAGACTGCTCTTCTCAGGTTTAGAACTACTTGTGAACTCCTTAAAAGCAAAATAAAGCATCTTTCTTCCCTGTCCTGCCAGGAGCACTTTCCCATCCAGCTCTCCCGGCCTCTCCTCGTGGCCCCTGGCTGTGAATCTCTGCTCCAGCTCGAGAGGACTCCCACATTTTCCCTCGCCCATCCCTACCCACCCAGCTTTCCCCCTCTCCATCCCCTCCTCGCACCAGTGCTGTAGATGTTTCCTGCGGGGCTCCTCTTCCTCTGCGCCCACCCAGCTCCTCCAAAACCCACCACCTCCTACTGGTGAGCCCAGATGCTTTGTGTCTACCTTTCTGCCAACCTGCCCCAGCCTGCAAAGCAGCCCAAACCCCATTATTCTTTTTTATTTATTTATATTTTTTTAAAGCAGAAATCGGCATCTGGCAAAATGGGATCCGAGGATCAGCCACGGTCCAGCTGTGGATGCCACCATGGTCTCCCCTCCCTCCTGCTGAGGCTGACACATCCTTCCACATGTTTTGGGGGTGACAGGATAGCTAAGGGACAGAGGGACAGCCTTCAGATGAACAGCCTGTGTTCAACAGGGCGTCAGCATCCTGCAGAGAGCGCACCTCTCAGCACACACAGCACCATTCTTTGGTGTGAGGATCATCATGTAAGACCGAGCCATACAAAACAACACAAGTCCACATCTGCAGGAGCCCTGAAATGGGCAAAAGGGCACGTTTGCAGAAGTCAGATTTCCAAGAGGAGAGGGGATGGCATCGTGATGCAAACAAGGGAGACACGGGCTGTGGGGCACGGCCACCCCCTGGGCACCAACACGGGGCTGCAGGGCCTGGGCAAGGCGACGACGAGGACGAGGGGTGCACAAACACCTCCAGCTTTTACTCCTGCTTTGCTCGAGGCCTCGGTTGTGTTTTTTTTTTTTTTCCACGCGGAGCTGCCCACGTGGCAGAGCAACACCTTCCCCACCCGTGGGCGCAGCGGGACGGAGCCGCAGGAGGGGTGCGAGACGCAGCCACCGCAGGGCGCGTTTGGCTGCGTTGGGAAGGGTTTGGAAACCAGCCTTTGGAAAAAAACCCTGCTTCCTCCGCTCGGAGCTGGTCTCGGAGCTGTGTGGTGATGCCGCAGTGCCCTCTAGTGCTGCAGGGTGCAGTGGCCAAGTCCCTGTCCCCGTCACCACCAAGCATCTCCGCTGGTGGCTCCCCAAACATCTCCGCTCCCCATCACACGGCCAGCACTGTCAGAGCGGCTTCACCCTCCATCTGCCAAAACCCCGGCCTCCTGCAACCCTCAAGGCTGTAAGATAAGTCAAATTTATGCTCATCCTCTCCACTGACACCCCCAAACCTGAACCCAGCCGACCCTAGCAGGACACACAGGCACCCCAACTCCTCCTGTGCTGGCAGGAGCTCGCTGCAGGTCTGCCACTCCCCAAAAAAACAGGGCAGCCTGACCCAAATTCTGCCCAGCTGACCAGTACTGGCTCCAGAAATCGTATGTTTCATCATCAAAATTGAATCCCTGAGCCCGCCTATTTAGGGAGAAACCCCCGTGAATTAGGAGCCAATACCACTAAGTCTGTGAACTGGGCGACGGCCAGAAAAATAAAACCAGCCCGGAGAAGTGAGTCCACCTCATTTCTGAGAAGTGGAAACCAGCTCTGAATCCTGATAATAATAACAGAAATGTCAAAATCCTTTCCCATTTCCCTGGTGTTTCATTCTCACAGTGAATTAGACCATTAAATGGCACAGAAGGCCATCATCATCTGAAAAACCCACTAGAAGACCTCCTCTTTTCAGCAGATCTGATAAAAAACGTGGCTTTTACAGCCTGGCTCGGGGCTTAGAGCAATTGTGCTCTACCACCAGAGGCGAGGCCATTCCCTTACCCTTACCCAGACCTCCAGAGCTTAATACCTGGGCAGAAGATCAGCCCACCCTGTCCCAGATGTCTCCTGTCTGGTTCCTCGGCCGCTGGGGACCAGGCTGAAGGGGCTGCGGGTGACCACGGTGCTGTGCTCTCAGCCCACTCCTTTTCCCAAGGAAACAGTCATGGTCAGTTGGTTAAATGAAACAAAGAAATGGGCCAGGGTAAGAGGATATCTTACTGGAAATCACGGCAAAAAAGGCTTTTCTCAGCCGTGGGGATCTGACTCTCAATATGTTGTGACCTATGCTCAGCCCTGGCTCTCTGACAGGGACTTTCCACAGCGGTTTGAGCAGTTACAGTATTGGAAAGACCCTTGGGAGATGGGAAGCTGGCTTGTGAAACTAAAAACCTCCCCCGAAGGCTGTGCCATGCCTACACGCTGCTGACGGAGCTGGGCAGGGTCTCGGGGTGGTGGGGAGAAGTGGGGCTCCCAGGCAGGCAGCACGGCTTGTTCGAAGCGCTGGGTGGACACGGGGAGGCCGTATGTCCTACCCACGATGAGCACAGGAGGGGCATGCAGCACGGGGGAGGTTAGGGACACACCATCTGCCTGGCTCCCAGCTCCGTGGGACACTCTCAGCCTGTTTGCTCACCCACTTTTGCAGGAACTCTTGCAGTTCCCAGGGTGGGCGCACATGGCACGGCTACCCAGCACGGTGGCAGCTCCCCGCAGAGCCTCCTGCACCTCCAATTCCTCCTCCTCTGGGTCCCATGGAAAAGCAGACAAGCTTTCTGGAGCTGTAACCCCCAGAGCACAGTCCTGGTTTTGCCATCTCACAGTCTGGCTGGGCATCGGAGCAGGCAATCCCTGCATATGCTGACAGATCTGTGAGACGTATTTGCTGGGCTCATTTTGCTCCTGAAAAGTGAGAGCACCACGCTCTTCATGGACTGCCTGTCCATGGCTCACCCTTCTCCCCCTTGACACCCGGGTTGGTGTGTTTCTCTTCAGGCATCGACCACATCCAGATGTGCTCCCCGACAGGGAAGGGACGTGGATATCCTCAGGGAGGCATCACCTCACCTCCTACAAACCTCTGCAGAGATGCAGGGGATCACACCCAGATGTGTCCACACCTTCCCTACAGCAGGAACCCCAAGTGGCCAGCCTAAGTGACACTAAATTGTAAAACCTGACCTGGAAGTATTTGTCAGTGAGGAGGGAGCAGGCAGAGACACGTAGTCAGTGCCTAAATTCAGGTGGAATCCCAGCACGATCAGGAGTCCTGGTGCCTTTGAGCCTGGTTTGGACACAGTCAGGAACACAGAGGTGCTACGAGGAACACAAGCAAGTTACCGAGTCTGCATTTTTCCTAGGGAGTTGCTTTGTTGTTTCTTACCCAGCAAGGAAGCTAGAACTACAGCTAGAAGAGAAACAAGCAGCCTGTTATAATTACAAGCACATGACAGAAAGGGCAAAAAAAATACACAAGGAAATGGAAAGAGATGAGCTGCAAGGCCAAACGAAAAGACACCAACGTTGTCTTCTAAATTAATCTCATAGCACCAGTAAAGCCCAGTACCCCTTCCAGAAGTGCCACGTGGTTTTTTACCTCCTAAGCCACCGGGCCAGGAGCAGCTAACCAGTAAAGGCATGGCTGCACCATTCAGAGGAGGGCAGACCCAGCCTGGAGGCACGTGCCCAGCAAACCCACAGCCAAAAGCTGCAAGTTGCCACTCCAGAAAGCACTTGGGATGCATCCCAAACCTCTCTGCTCGTGTCTGTCAGCATTCACATCCTTCTTGAGCATCCTTCTTGAGCTCCAGCAGCCTCCCAGGGAAGAGATCCTGTAGGACATGGCCCCTTGGGTTGTTCTCTCAGTGGAGAGCGTGACAAGGGCTTGGTCTGAAGGCTGTGTGTAGGATTGGGGTGACGTGTCCAAGCCCAAAAGCTGGCTCTGCATCTGAGCTGTGCCTCCCTAACGTGGCAGGTGAGCAACCCCCCCTGGAGGGCCATTAAAAAAAATACATCTTATGAATGGGGAATACTTATCTCCAAATTTTCTTCCAAACCTGCTTTTTGGCAGGGCTCACGTGAAGCAGTGCCCAAATCCAGCTACAGACTCCTAGGAGTAAGGAGGGATGAGGAGGCTACAGCCAGGAGCTGAGCCAAAGCCGTGACTTTGTGTGCTCCTGGCCAGCGCAGGGGCAGAGCGAAAGGCATCGTGTGATTGAGATGCTCCAAGCGCCCCTCGTACCCCATCCGAGAGGCAGAAGAGGAGCCCACCCCAAGCACAATGTGCTTTATAACCAGTTCCCAGCAGTGCCAGTGTTAAACCAAGCACTGTGCAAACACAGAGGGCGGCACGGGGCTGCTCCCGCTGCGTTTCACACCAATTCCTTCGCTTTTCGGAACCACCGCAGCAGAAGCTTTCAAAACAACACCAATTTACCAGTAAAAACAAGCATCCCAGCTGAGCCTCATGAAGACGGGCGGGGGGGAAAGCTTAAAAACCGAGGAGCAGGGAGGGCCCAGCAGCCAGCAGGTTTCCCTGCCTGCACGCTACCAGGAGATGGCAGAGCGCACCGCGCCGCCTGCGCTGCCCGCAGCATCTCAGCAGCCAGCGCACGTCCTCGGGTTTCAAAACAAAAGGCTGGGGACAGGCATTTCTGAGCTGTGATTCCGTCATTTTTCTCACAGATAGCGATGAAGAAAGAGGATTTGAAGAAGGGTGTTTTTTTTTTTTTTCCCCTATTTCCCCCCCTCACCTTTTAATCACCAAATAGTCTCAGGTTTCCTTGCAATATTTTGCTAAAATACTCCTGACAGACTCCAGCAGCAAAACCCAGGTATGGACATCGATGCCCACATATCCAGAACATTCTGCCCCACCCATCAGCGGGGCAGTGAAAATACGAGTACTGATACAGACCCATGTGTATTCTGGAAAGCATTTCTAGTTTTGTGCCCTACACGAATCATACCTTGCCAAAGGAAACCGAGTTTCCAAAGCAGCCCATATGTTAGACTTGCAACCTCTCTGCAGCTTGATGCCTTTGCTTTGAGTGGCCCCACGTCATGGGGGAGAAGGTGCTAAAAGCAAGTCCTAAGACACGAACCAGAAGCAATCAGAGGGTGACACGCAACCCATGAGATCTTCAGATACAGACAGAGCAAGAGTTTCTGCATCTCCAGCCTGACAAGTCTCCTTTCAGGATATGACACAAACATAACCACGATGTGGGGAAGCACCCTGGAAGGTGAAGCATTTTCTTCCATAGGCTCACACTAGTATTTTTCCTCACGATCCCACGTACTCTATGCCAAAGAGCCATTTCCAACCAGAAAGTGATAAAGAGCAGCGCAATCACCACTGGCACTGCACGATCACATTCAAATCCAGTTAACAATGACATGTCAGGATTAAGCCAGCTGTCAGTAAGCATTTCACTTGTCAGCGCTGAACAAGATAAATCCTCACCAATAATGACATGGCTCCTAGTTCCCACACGCACTTACGGCCATACATGCCTAGGTAAGCGAGTCTCCAAAATAATGCCGTATTTTACTACGCTGCCCAGAGGCACAAAACACCAGATCAAACACTTCCTCCACGAGGTCTTCCAGCTTAGAGTCGCCACGCTTACAATTAAGATCTGCAAGAAACACAAGGCAGCTTTGCGAGGTGACTGCAGCTGGCTGTATGAGACAGAAACAGATCCCCCTTTGTTGCAGGTACATATTAAAATTAATTCACTGGAGTCACTGAACTCAATCTGTGCTACAACAGGATGAGATAACCAGGCCAGGAGAAGCCGGCTTATTTAACAGTTGATTATGAAGGAGGTTAAATGAAGAATGCCAGCTCCTCACACACCAAAGATAAGAGTTTCTTCCCCCAGACAGCCCAAGCTCACGGCAGCCTGCTTGGCCAGCAAGGGCTGAGCTCTGCACCGTGCTGCCCGGTGCCCACAGTCACTCACCACGCCGTGTCCTGCCTCTCTTCCTGCACAAACCACCCTGCCGTGCCGTGAAGGGAAAGCATCATCCCCAGGAGAAGCCACCGTCCCGAGGTTCAGCACTTCCCAGTTTGGTTACCCTGCGTGACCTCCAGCAAATCCCTCACCCTCCCTGGGCACAACTTGTGCCCTTCCTCTGCTCTCCCAGGGGACGAGCTCATGAGTAAGTGTACTTTGCAGAACAGGGCCAGGGTTCACCAAGGAACATTTTAACCAGAGGCTGAAACACAGCACATGATGCTGAGCACGGCTGGTGGCCCCTCAAATCCAGTCTCAGTACATCTGGAAGCTCCCTTTGATTCCCCGTGTAAAGCATTTCCAATTATTCCTCTGGGAAAACAACCTTATTTTGCAGTTACTGGGGTCTTTATCAGCTGGCCCTGATATATTTTTTTTTTTTCCCTGTGACCTAAACTCCAGACAGACCGAGCACATAAGAGAAAACAGCTGCAGGCAGTGCTTCTGCGTGCCAAAGTCAGCAGCATTTCTCCCTCTTTTCACTGGTTCACGCACTTACTGCCAGCTAGCTCACCCAAAAGAAATAGCGATGCAGACTGTCACATGCCTTGCTGGATGAGCAAGGCTTCTCCTCACATGATGCACGAGCAAAAATCCCAACGAGCTCTTTGCTCAGCATGCAAAAGGGCAGCACTGCCCCAGCACAGGAGGAGCCTCAGGGGTGCCTTCAGAAGAAGCACGCCGAGCACCTCAGCTCCTCAGAGGACCGGGATGCTGCAAAGTGAAAAATTAAGACACTGACAAATTAACCTATTCAACAGGACTGTTTGACTGAAGGCCTCACCTTGCCATTCCCCAGCACTTGAGCACCAAAGGTCATTTAACCAGAACTACTGCGAAGTGGCTGTGGAGACAGATCTGGAGAAGAAACAGGCTGGAGAAAACGGAGTCGTCATCGCAGCACACACACCTGCATCCCGTAGGGGAAACATCTGGATCGACACACCGTCACTGCTGGCAATTTATTTCGGAGCTGTCAGGAGGCTTGGTGCTTTTCAGAATCTCCTTTCCTAACACAGGAGCCCTGTGTGTGTGTATATACGTGTGTGCACACATGTATACGCATGCATACACCTTCCTCAACATCTCACCTCCCAGCAGAGCCCGTGCAGTACCAGTGATGTTCAAAGCAAGTCTTGCTGAGACCAAGGCACAGTCCTCTGACTGCTCAGCCCAGCCTGCCCACCTCCCAGGGGTGGGTTTGTAAGGAGAGGTCGTGCAGGGAGCCCTCGGCCTCAGCACCTACCTGCCACACCGGGAGGACCTTCTCTATGTCGTTCAGGTTGATGCTGTCACCGTCCTCGTATTTCCCTTTCCCGAGCCTGCGACAGGAAGAAAACAAACAAAAGCATGAGAAACCTCGCTGGAACCTCCGTTAGTGCTCTCTTATGGCACACGGGGAAGATCAGCACTTACTGCAAAGGACCCTCATAAAAACAAAGAGGCTCTCTGAAGCGAGTAGGTTGCGTCTCCAAAACACTCCCACGTGGGCACAGAGCCATTAATGCCAGATGAAATGCTTTTCCCAGCCCTATCCCCTGCACCAGCGACTACCCATTCGCCACAGCATTAAAACACTTTTGGTAAGACCAGCAGTGAGAAAACCAAACGCAGCCCTGAGCAGTAGTTTTAGACGATTCAAGTCCCAGACCGAGCAAAACTAAACAGCCCACTGGGAAGAAAAAATGGGGACAGAAGAACCTAATGAAAAACGCTTCTTTTGAACTGCTGCTCCTTTGCCAGCCTCCACAGGAGCTCCTGTTCCCCTGCTGGGAAAGGTGGCGGCGAGCGAGCACAAACACAGATCTCAAACAGGAGAAAAGCAGTAAACAGCAATCAATATGAATGCAAACACACATTTTGAAACACAAAAAAATCGGGGTGAGAAGCCAAGTACTAACAGGCCAAGTACATAGTTGACAGGGTAAAAATAATTAGCCAGCTTTGCTTGTATCAAGAAATGAAAAAAATTGATCACATAAAGCCTGCTACTAGCTGAATGCAGAGAAAATGAAAACGATAAAGAAAAGGTCAGTACACATTGTTCATCTGCATTTACAAAGAATTTGGGTAATTTATTAAGCACAAACGATGATGTTTTTTGTGGTCAATTAGTGACAAGATATTGTTCAACAACTTACAGCAGGCAGAAACTTTGACCGCCGCAGGTGCAAATATCCAGTGTCTGTAAGTCCGAGGAACAACTAATATTGGTGGAATTACAGTAAATGTAAAATAAAAGACTGAAATGTGCTAAAACACCAAACGTGAAGAACAGCAAGCTGAATGGAAACCTCCACAGCCCAGCAGGGCAGGCCACAGACTTGTGAGGTTGTGTAAGAGCAATAGAGGACTAAGCCAAGGCAGTGAAGGACTGGCATTTAGCTAACGCCTTAATTGCTTCATGCAAAATCAGGTGTGCTCAACAGTTGACTTCCACCACAAACGAAATTGCTGCTGTACATAGCAGGTGTCTCTGGTAGGACCACCTGGCAAGTGCCCTGAACCACGGAGCCATTACATCTTATTTTATGGAGGGTCCCTCATCCCACGCTTCAAAACCATCTGTAGGGGCAAATATGAGCTGTTGCCTACTGAGGCACTTAGAGAGTCTGAAATTCACTGTTACTCATGTGTTTTTTTTAATATTCTGAAAATTGTAAATCAGAAATATTTACAGTGCAGAAAAAAGACTTATACAGTCATGTGAGTTTGCCTGTCACCAACAGGCATGGGAGCCTCCTGCAGATGCTGAGCCTGGGCTGGGTTGTGAGCCCAGACTGGTAAATTGGTTTTGCCAAAGTATGAACCAACAGAGAAGCTTTGCTGAAAGATTTCTATCCCTATGCCTAAAATGGCACTGAGAAGTCATTTGTAGCCTTCCCAGCCCCATCTTTGAGACCCATTCTTATTTTTGTCATCTTCTATGGGCAGGAGATGACTAATCACTATGAAAAAAAAAAAAAAAAAGAAAAAAATTACTATATAAAACATGGATATGGCACTTCCTCTGTTCTTTCTTTAGCTGAGATGTGCAGCGAGTTCCATCAGCAGTGAGCTGAAGCCTTGTCATAACTTGGGATAACAGAACAGGTAACACTGCCTGTACCCGAGAACAGCGCTGCCAGTGCGTTAAGCACTAGGACTGAGTGACAAGGAGAGAGGAAACCAAGCTGAGAGTTTCTCAAGTGGCAGAATCTGCAGAGAAACATCAGCACCAGTTTCAGCAGCACCAGTGAATCTCTTGGTGTCCATATGCCCATGTACATAGCCTGACCAATGCACAGCCAACAAATCCAGAAGAAATGTGAAAGCCCAGGAGGCTGTAACCACCAAGACGAGCTGCTTAATGCTCGTGTAGTTCATGCCTAGCAGGTAGGGAATGAACATTTTGATCTAGATGGCCCGTGTTGATGCTCTGCTCTTCCCTCAAGTCTTGCTGGGGAGAACAACAGAAGCCCTTCCACTCATTGTAGCTGTAACCAGGATCCTTCCCCCAGTATTCAGAGATGCTTAAATCTAGGAGACATAGCTTGGATCCAGCATGGTTTAAAAGCTGAACTCTTCCAAGCAATGCAAAACACAGCAAACAGCTCTGCTCTAACCCAGAGCTGGCTGATAGAGGAGCCAAAAAGACTGATTATGAAGTTCTCAGCCCCGATATATGGCCCAACACCTCTTTACCAGGTCTTCCATGTGGGTCATGCCAGCATTCCCACTGCAAAGGAGAGGTTACACATCTCGAGCATCACCATTTATTTCAGGATAGCTATGCAGATGCACGGCACTCACCCTTCTCTGTCTATGTGAGGCAGTGGGTGTTTGGAGGTGTTCCGGAGCTTCCTGTGAAACTGCGTGAAATCTAGTTTTTCAGGCTGCAAGTCCCACGTTGCACCGCTAGGAGAGGAAAACCAAGGAGAGACAAAGACAGTGAGTGCCCTCCTAATTAAACACAACCTCGCTGAGGAGCAGATGGCCCACACCAGCCTGCAGACGAGGAACGCCGGTGCTTTGGAGGCACCTCTCTCTGCTGCAGAGCACGCTGCCACCGGCCTCCGACCTTTATGTTGCTGTGGTGTGCTAAGCCCATAGATTTGATGTAGAGTTATGATGCATCATGATGCAGCAAACACCTTGCTAGCTGCACTTGCTTTTTATAGCAAGGGAGTATTGCAGCAGAGGCTGGTCCAGTCCATGCAGTGCGGATGCTCTCTCTGCTCTGGGGTGCCCACAAACAATCCTATTCGTACCTTTTTCAGATGTTTGGGCTTCAAACCTCTCCTAAGCAGACAAGATGCTCTGAGCAGGTATTTTGTGCTGAGTGCCAGGGATTAAATGTCGAGGAGGAGCGACGTGAGGCCAGCACCCAGCTGGGCACCCCCAGGACGGGCACACGCACAACCCCTCCTCTCGGAGCACATTCAGATCAGCTTACCTGAAGGAGTCGAAGGTGTTGGCAGCCCAGATGTCAGTGCCCAGCATGTCGAGGGAGCCCTCCTTGTTGCCATTCTAGGAAGGAGGGAGAAGTGGTTACTTGGCAGAAGGTGTCCAGCCCTGCCCAGCCTGTGCCGTGCCAGCCAGGAGGTGGCACAGCTCCACGCCAGCCCAACACAGCCCCCTCGCTCCCCACAAGAGCACAGTGTGAAGGCAGGGAGACACACGGTGTTGGTCGTTGGGACACACAGCTGTGGATGACACGGAGCAGACAACACGTTGGTTGACGCTGGCCACACTCCACGTGGGCACAAGACCCCCAGGACCCACCAAGACGCAGCGTGCAGGTTGGCATGCTGCCCACGAGGATGCTCAGCACCAAAATCCAGGCTGCTTGAGATGGGAAGGGACCTCCAAGGTCATCTGGTCCAACCGAGGTCAAGAAGAGCCCCCTAAAACCAGGTGCCCAGGCCCACATGGCTCTTTAACAGCTCCAGGGGCTGTCTCCAGCAAGCAGAAAGCCAACCCCCAGCGATGGACAAGGCAGAGCTGCCCACGGGCCCTCCGAGCACCCCAGGCTTTCAGCACAGCAGTGACTGCTTCTTCAAGGAGTCATGCTGACACGACCTGGCTCTGCTCCATCAAAGCCTCGTGGTGAGACACAACCCTGTGCTGAAACTCCTGCCAGACCCCAGCTGCCTGCGTCCCCAAAACCTGGCACTGCAGAGGGGGGCACACGGTGCACGCAGGCTGTAGGACTGGGGCTGGGAGGAATTGCTAGGGAGCTGCCACACAAACCATCAGACAGCATCGTGCTGAGCTTGCAGGAACGTTTTTTTATCCCCCCCCCAAGAAGCCTTACGGTATAATCAGACAGGAATTATGAGAAGCCTCCAATAAGCCACAAAGTGCCTCTAATTTTGCAGCGCAGCTGCTTTTTGGAAAACGAGCAGCTCGGAGGAACAGCATCCAAAGCAAGGACCCCAGACTGCTTCTTGTCCTTCACAGCCCCTTTACGCTCACCAACCTCCACCTACAAACACATAATGGCTCCCCAAAAGAAGCGGGCTGCCCTTTTTGAAGTATTCCAGCCCAAATGGTCCAGCTCTGGCTAAAGCAGTGCTGGAGAATGTGGCTTCCAAATGCTACGACTCCCAGGGGACACCACACAACCAGACTCTGCCAAAACAATTTCAGGCTGCTTTCAGCATCGGCACAGGCACAAAAAGCAGGTTTGTCTCCTCACACCCATAACACCCTCACAACGAGGGCCCATCAGGGACTGAGAGCATCTTCAAAGCGGCTAGCCATCACAAGCACGAGTGATTATAAGCTTGATTATATACCCTGCTGCAGTATTTCTGGTGGTTTTCCTCAAGGTTGCTGTTTCTGACAGGCAAACTATATTTACTGAGATCACACATACCCGAAACCACGATAAACCGTCATGCAGACAAGAATTATCATCAAAGATTAGTATGAAAAAATATTTCTTCTGTCCACGTGCAGCTTTCCTGAGGAACTGCTGTTTCCAAATATTGATAATATACAAGACACACACATAAAAAAAAAACACACACACACAAAAAAACCCCACAAAAATCTAAGTGCTTCTCAGAGAAGTCCCAGACCCCAGTTTGCCACGAAATAAGGGGCCTTTTCCCAACAAGGACACACACTGTCAGCGCACGCCACAGACAGATTACAGAGCCATTCCCAGCACAACAAACAGTTTAGATGACACATACTCAAACAGGGGCATTGCTCCTTTTTTTTTTTTCATATCTCCTTTATGGGGTGTACAGATTATGACTTTAACCTCCAGTGATCTGCAGGTCGAGATGTCTGCACAGAGATAAACTACGAGTAAAGTATGAAACTCCCACAGACAATTACGGAAGCAGAGATTTTATTTTGAGCAAACGTGAGCAAAAATTCTCTCAGCAGGGAGAGAAATTAATTCTCTAAATACTTAAAGGCATTGTCATGCAGCATAAGGAAAACAGAGATGTCCACGTCTTTATAGCATCTTTAGTCTTTATTCCTTCTTTGGTCTTCACCCAGAGAAGAAATACCTCTTCCTGCAGACAGATTCATTTCTCCTCCCATTTCTGCAGACACTGGATATTTAATTACCTATTAATGAACGACCTACCGTAGGATGTCCTAGGAGTTCACTATTGTGGCTCAGGGAAAAAGCGTGAGAGTGTGCAACCGGTTGCAACGAGGATGAGATAAATCAGCCACCACAGCTTTAAACAGACACAGGTTACGATAAGATGGGAGTGGGTTCCTAACGCAACAGGTTGTGCCATGAAACTGTCGCCCAAATTCAGCTCAGCCCTTCTTGAGCCCTGAAACCAAGCAAGGAGCCCCTGGAGCCCTGCCTCAAACCTGTCTGGACGTGGCTGGCCCAGCCCCGATTCCCAGCAGCTGTGGGGATGCGGTGAGGAGGTCAGACGGGTGCAAGCCTTGGGGCAGTGGCTGGATGCTCCCACCCCAACGGGGCTGCAGCCATCCCCATCCACATCCCCATCACCTTTGGGAGATGCTCCAGGTGTCGGCCTGGCTCCACGGGGACGGCGCCGGGGCCAGAGGATAATGCAATGTGCCAGTAAGTCGTGAGTCACCGTGGTCACTTCGAGACAGACGCCCTTGCCACCCGGGATGACAGCCTTTATCCCGAAGGAACAAAGCCCAGGAGAGCCACCAAAAAGCAGCGAGCAGCATCCGTGCCCTCCGTGATACACAGATCCCAGCCTGGTGCTGGGACTCTACAAAAAGGCTTTAAAAAGGCAAATTCTCAAGTCCAGGGTAAAAAAAAAAAAAAAAAAAAAAAAAAAAGTATTTAAGAATAGAAGTTACTGGCTGGCAGCTCCCCCAGGACTGCAATTATAAGAGTGAGCAGTTTTAACTTGAAGCTCCCCGTGACCCAACCCTCAGCTTTAGATAATAATTTTCACTGAGAAGGGGTTGGGACTGCTGAAAATTAATTAAGCCACTAGGAACGATGACTGGGAGAGACGGTGGTGAGGACGTCACAAGTGCTCAGAGGCATCCCAGCTTCGGCAAGGCAGCTCCTACCCCCAGGATGGTTTAAACACGTTTTTGTAACCTGTCCTGGAGACCTGTGAGCACGCCCAGGTGTGTAAAACCTTCACCCATCACTGCCCAGCCGCTGGGAGTGCACACAGAAGCAGGGATGGAGCGTGCCACCAGCCCCGTGGACTCTGACTGCTCATTTATGCATGCAGCTTCAGCAAATTCCCCGCAAAGTCGGCGCTGAAATGCGTGCGGCCGCCTTTCAAAAGCCAGCGGAGTGTCACGCCGGTTTCTCTCGCCACTGCTCATGACCACTCTCCAGCAAACCACGCCAGGCACAGAACCACGCTCCTCACCCCACGACTGCAACAGCAGCTCCTCGCCACGCTCTGCACGGATGTGGATCAGCACCCAGCGGTCGGCCGAGCCTCGGTGCTGTCCGTGGGGTGTATTTGGGGATTATCCTGTGTCATGCTACTTTTAAGGAGGATTTTTGGAGTTGTACAGATTCCCCCACGTCTCCTCCTTTTGCATCCAACCCATGGATGCATTTGGTAAAAAAAAAAAAAAAAACAGAGAAGAGCCCACAGACACTGAGCTGTCTGAAAAGGCTCTGCTTGAAGGCTTTTTGTTGAAAAACACCAGTTCATCAAAACTGAGAAAAATACGGATGTTTTGAGCAAGACGGTGCTATCCCTGGTCAAAGACACAGGGATATGTCAAGCCTCATTCCCCCAAAAAAGGCCCGTGGCTTTCCAGCAACAGCCCACTTCTGCAGGTCTGTGCCCTCCTCTGTCCCAGCCCTGATCTCTGCAGCACCACTCATGATTTCAGACTGCTTTCTCAAGCTCTCCGGGATGCTAGAGGTGGATGGATGGAGCAGAAACACTAGCCCAAACCTCCCAAGCCTGTCCTCCACAACCAGCGTCTGTGTGTGCAGAAGTAGGTCCCTGCTTGGATTTCAAGCTGGGAATGGCCCTAAAAACCAAATCAAAGACAAATTCCCCATGGATTTTGCATGGCAGGAAGGTTAACTCCCCCTCTAGCCCTGCTGACAGCTCTAACGGAGAGCAGCTGGACCCATGGTCATCATTTATCACTGCCCACGTGGTATCCAGCCATATACCAACTTCTAAAGAAGACTCACCAAAAAAAAAAATAATTACAGGCATCTCTTCCTTTCCCCGAATAAAAGCACTCCAAGATTTCAAGTGGAAAAATCACATTTCTCTGCACTAAGCCAGCTGCCTCCAGACCCCGTTCCCAACAGCAATGCGCTCGTGGCACTTGGGCATCCCTGGGGGCTGGAGGACAGGCAGCTACATCCCAGTCCACTCGCACCCTAGGTGTAGGCACACACACAAGCAGGGTGCCGGGGACGGAGGGCAAGCAGAGGACGCGGTTGGCTCTCACCGTGGCCACCAGGAGTACCTTGGTCGGTTGCCTGCACTGGCTGCTTCTGCCGCGGCTGCCGGACCTGGATCCAGACCCACGTCTGGAGCCCGACCCCGGCCGGGATCCTGCGCTCCCACCGCTGCTGTGATCCCACTCTTCCTGGAAACAACAAACAGCAGGCTTTAGTCGAGGGCAGCGCCGTCCTGCACCCACAAAAAACACCACAGCCCCCGTGGCCGCGTGCGCAAGCAGCTGGAGCGACGTGCCCGTGCGCAATGGCCCTGTTTGGGGGTTTCCTGGAGCCCTTTAAAGCCTCTGGATGGAATTTGCTCATACTTGCAGCTTGCAAAGAGCTGGCATTGTGGGAGGCTGCAATGATAAGATTTGGCTCTAGTTATCTAGTGTACACATGGGGAAAAATACTTACCTCCCATAGCTTCATGGCGATTAATTATGCATATTCTGCAACGCTACGTCCCCTAAAACTGCTTATATATCCTTAATCTCCTCACAACCCAAATCAACTCCTCCATTTGCGGCCTTTCAATACTTAAAGGGCTCTCGTAAAAAGGATGGAGAAGGACTCTTTACTGGGCAGAATGGTTTTAAAATGAAAGGGGGGAGATTGGGATTGGATGCTAGGAGGAAATTCTTCCCTCAGAGGGCGGTGAGGCACTGGCACAGGCTGCCAAGAGACTTGGTGCTCACTGGCCTGATGTTACCTGAAAATACTTAACCAAGCAACTCTTTTCGCCTGTTAAGGGCCTCACGTTCTCCTTTCTTCTCTTCACACCTGTCCTGCTGTCAAACACAGCAGGTTTCTTGTTCACTCAGCAACCCTGGGGGCAAACTGAGTCACCCCAAAACCGGAATGACGGACCCGACCTGCCAGCTTACCCAACCACACTGAGGTGCTCGGGGAGAAAGGGCTCTTTGTGTCGGGGTAATTGCTCCTACTGCCTTCCTCAGAGGCTTGCAAAAGACTTTTGAAGTGACCTGCGATGATTAAAACACCCGAAATCACAGAGCAAGGCATATTCGAGCTTTTGGCTTTGAAAATGTGGGAAATGAAAGGGGCAGTCTGTGCTCCTGGTGTGAGAGCTGGCACTTGGTTCTCAGACGTGGTTACCTGAGTGCTGGCACTGCCACCACCACGGCAAGGCCACCTCGGCCTTTAGCAGGCAGCAGGACCCACTGCACGTGAATTTATCTTTTTTTTTGGGTCACTGATCCCGGAGGATCGACCCAAGGTGAGGGACGGGAGGCAAAATTCATCCCATTTCTGCACTGCCCCACTGCACGTTCTCCAGCCTCGAGCACAGCAAGCCCCAGGCAAGCTCAAACATCTTCTGGTTGCTGCAGCCTACAAGCAGTATCAGCTCTGAAACAAGGAGGTCAGCTCGTTTTTGGGTAGCATTTAGATGAATATTAATAAATTGTGGTTCTTCCCACAAGACGTTGCCCTAGTGGCAGAAGGCACCTTTCCTCCCCAGCACAATTTGGCAATCCAGACATCCCGAAGGCTGAGGAACACCGAGTGACACGAAGTTAAGGGAGTTGTTAAATTGGCATGGAGGTGGAAAAAAATAATAAAAATCTATCAGCGTGAGCTGAGAGACACAGGGAGGTGGCCACTTTGGGAACTTCTGGGAACAAGCAAGCCTTGCAGGCATCCTGAGAAGTGAGAATAATTCGAATTTGACACAGGAAAAATACATAACACTAGCTGAAAAGGCAGCTGGGAGAGATAACTCTTCACCACCCAGCAGTTCAAAGGCTTAGCTACCAGTTTACTCTACCCTACACACTGAGCATCTTGCTCATCTACATCTGAAAAATGTCTGTGCCAAGTGCCACCATGGGAGCAAGCCAGCACACGCACCCTCCACTTTAAAAGAAACGCTGAAAATAAGCACTGCCGTTTGGTTGTATTTACCCAACTTTTGGTCATGGTTGCCTGAAGCTATGCAAATGGCAGAAATGTGGCTGGCCACAATAAAACCCCAGGGAGAAACAGGGAGATTGGTGCCATCGTGCACCGACGTCTGAAGGCACCAGACAAACCAGCAGAAACGTCACGAAGTAATTGGGTAAAATCGTGGATATTGCTCTTACTGAATGAGTTTGTCTCCTGGCTCCAACCCATGGCCTGGGGCCCTTCCCTGTTCACAATTCCCCATCTTCTGTGCTTTCTGCCCTCCTTTATCCATCCCTCTTAACATTTACATTTAAAAACAAACTATTTTAAAATAAAATCTGGACCCCTGGGAAATTTCAGCAGCTTTTACTGCAGACAGTCTGATCGAGTGCAGCCTAAACACATCGTGTTCAAACTCACCGGCACAGCCCAGACCAGGGCTTTACCTGACTTTCTGACTAATCGCCCAAGCTGAACAGCTCTCTGCTGCTACCAAAGCAAGAGCTCCTCCACCAGCACCTCTCCTGGGCACTTCCAGCAGCTTTGTGTCCTCCAGTAAAGCCTTGTGCTGAAATTAGCCCTCTCCACAGACTTTTCTGTGCGAACAGCGAGGCACCAAACCTCACAGGTGATGCTGGAGGAGCATGCAGGTAAAGATCTTTCCTTAAAAACCAACCACGGAGCAGCCAAAGCCCTCCTCCAGCATCACCAGGCACAGCAAAACCCTCCTGCTGTGCGCGGAGATGCCGCAGTGTCACCCTCCAGCCAGCAGCACGGCCACCCACTTGTGTCCCATGCATTTTTGTTAAGCTCACAGCAAGGTGCACGAATAAATTTGCCTGATAAAACCTCAAAAAATGGCTGTAATGGCACAGAACTCCTTCCCTTGTCTGTGCCTCTTGCCAATCCAATTCTCCCACATCCAGCCCCATTACTTCTTGCTACGCATCCCCAAAGACCAAGACTCTCCTCGCCTCTTCCCACACCCCAAAGGCCCCTGAGTTCTTGCTCCCAGATTTTCCCCAGGCCCCAGCTACCTTTCTAGGTCCACACTCACCACCAGGAGAGGGGACCTCTGCAAGCTCTGGGGCCTGGAGGCAAACATCACCCCTCCAGAGCGTGATTCCCAGCGGCTGCTCTCATCCATGCAAATCCCTCTGGCCAAGCTCTGCACCCCCTTGGGAACAGCGAGGCTTCTGCACATCAGCACCACCAGACACCCTCCTTCGGAAGCTAGCTGTCAAATCCAACATTTACATTTTAATTAGCAATAATCATATGTTTCACTTACACTGCAATTTTCACCTTTGCAGCTCTTTGAGGCATGAACTAATTAATCCTGATCCTTCTGCCAGCTCAAGACTTATTTCTTCCTGGTGCTTCAGCGTGAGTTTGAAAATCTCATTTGCAGAAAAAAAAAAAAGAAAAAAAAAAGGAGGGGGGGAGTAGCTTTGCTTGATGAGCAGGCAATAAATGGAAACACAGCAACTGCCCATGTGGAGATAAGGACGGGCAAAGTTCGCTCTGCCGGCAATGCCGCAAGCTGTAAGTGGCCTGAAGAAAACAGTGCATTCCTGGAGGGATTCCTGGTCCAATTTACACAAAATTCCTCTCATTTGATGCACAGCACTCTCAGGCTAAGGTAGGCCAGAGGAAAGGGACTTTTTGTGACACAAGTGCCTCAAGTTCCAGGTCTGAGATGCCACTGAGATTGCGCTAAAGCTAAGTCTTTGAATTTATAGGAGGCAGAATTTTGTCTGCAGACTCCAAGTGTTTCAGGCAACATCTCCCTGCTCTTCTAGACCTATTCAGGAACATCTGTTCCAGTTTTTCTACAGGAAAAAGAAGTATTTATAACAGAAATAATCATTTTAATAATTTTAAACATAGGTTTTAAGAAAAAAAGTTATAAAATATACTGCAAATCTTCTAGTTGGAATGGATTTCTATCTTTATTCTAAATGCATTGCATTGAGACAAACACAAAACAAAAACAAACAAACAAAAAAGAACAGAAATTTCACCCTTATAAAAATACCACACAGAAAAAAAAACAACCGCATACAAAAGAACAAGCAGATATACCAACAGAGATAAGGAAATAATTCGGCTTCCAAGGAATTTGTGTCTTGAGGTGGAATGTCTCTCGACTGCTTGATGTGTGATAAGGGGGTGCTGGGGGCACTGGCCACACAGCCACAATCCTGCCCTCTGCAGAACAGCTGAGCTGGCAGAGCCAGAGATCTAAACAGGGACCTCAGCACAGGCACTTCTGAAGCTCAATCCCCCAAATCCAGGCTCCCAAGCACACTGCAGCTGCAGCCTCTCCCCCAGGAAGCCCTGTGCTGGTGAAAAAACATGAGTGTCCTCTGCTTCCTCAGGGTGCCTGCAGCCAACAGAGCTTCAAGGAGGAGCTGAGGGACACAGCAGCACCTCTGTGCCCGCAGGTACCCAGGGATGGGAAGCATCACATCATGCACTCAACCTCAAACATCTGTTTTTTTTGAAGCAGGTTAAAGCTGGTGCATAACTGAAACAAAAATCCAGCAGAAAAAAAAAAAAAACAGCCCCAGGTCTGGGCAGCCTCCCACAGAGAAGCTGCTGGGTGCCTGCAGCAGGATCACTTGTGCCAGCACAAGGTGTCCAAGCATCAGAAAATAGCATTTTGCTTTGCAAGTCTCTGGCATATGATGATGAGCCATGGGGCCAGATCCAGCCAGTGCTCGGTACACCACAGCTCCGGTACTGTGTGCTTCTCCATCAGCAGCTCTGGCTCTGTCTCCTCATCCCCCAGGTACGTGTCCACCTTCCCTCATCCTCCCCAGCTATGGTCCCTGCTCGCTGCTCTGGTGAGGGCACAGCAAGACACTTGGCACCACTCAGAGCTCTTCTCCAAGCAGGAAAAGTAAGATTTTACCTATACTTGTGCCACAGTCCCACCATCCCTGAGGACACAGACCTGCACAGCACAAGCACAGAGGGAAAGCTGGCTGTCCTCTCCTCCTGCTCTGCCCATTCGACACAAACGGTGGCTCAGGGTGATGAGATGTCCTCCAACCCAAGCCACTGGTGACAGCAGACCTTGAGGATGCCCCAGCCTGCAGCGGGATGCTGATGGCCTGAACTGAACAGCACCATGGGCCAGATGCTGAACCTCAGGGATTTCTGGCTTACTCTCCTCCCTTCTTTCTCCACACACCACAAACGCACTGCCATGACACAAATGTTCTGGACAATGAATATCATCCTTAAAGCAGCCATTGAGCTCATACAGATGAAAAGTGGAACCAGTCTGCCAAGAGAAACACCATAAAATATAGGAAGCGACAGAGCAAAGGTCCATCTAGCCTTGTATCTTGTGTCCACCAGCAGTCAGCTGCAGATGGGAATGGAAAGCACACGCACCCAAAGGTCACGGTGACCTCTCCCTCCCATATATTCAGTATATTCATGTCCCAGATGAACATGGATGTTGCAAACCCTGGAGAGCATGGGGAGCATAAATCAAACACCACATGGCTGCTCCTTTTTAGAGGGTGCTGCTGACTCACAAGGCAGATCCCAAACACAAATCCCAGCGAAAGCTACACCTGTACATCAGCTAAACGATTTAATTCCTTTCTCAGCAGCCCTCTTCTCGGGCCAGATCTGAGCAGGGCTGTGCTGGCCGTACAGAGGGAGTGTCACAGCAGCCACAGAAAGAAATCCATTACGAGACGGGTTTTCTCAGGGCTGCTCTTTGATCACACGCCGGTCACCTCACTACTTGGAGATTTAATTTATTTTTCTGTGAGGCAGGGCTACAACAACCTGTTTTTTTTGCTGGCACAGCCCCAAAGTCACTCCCTGCCTTTTGCTTTCTCTTTCTCTGCTGGAAGTGAGACAACGACAACTGCTGTGTCTCAGCAGATCCTCAGCAGGGCAGCCACAACCAAATCCTGTGGGAAAGCCAAGTCAAAGGCCAAAAACACACCAGAAAATCAAATGTTGGTCCTCACTCTACCTGAGGATGACCGGCATGGAATAGCTAGCCACAACGCTAGCCTCCTACCTGCCGAAACAAGGCAACGACATGCACATTTCACCACCTGTAATACGCAGCATTTGGCACCCTAACAGCCTTTCTAGCGTGACTTATACAGTTGGAGGCCAAAAGCTCATTACCAGAGGGGGCTTTGAGGTTCAGGTGGGCCACACAGAGTAACCTATGGGTTTTAAGGGGACCTGCTACAATCCCACACAGCACAGCAGTCAGACACCTCCCCTGTGCAGGCAGCTGAGATGTCCTCTGCCTCCAGCTCGAGCTCACACAGCACGAGGCCTGTCCCAGGAGGACACCAGCACCTGAGTCACGGAGACCGAGGTCTCACCAGAGATTAGCTTTGATCTCGTGGAGGTGTGGGAACTTCTCAGGCTTTTATTAGCAAGGCTTGGGTACAGATATCTGCCTTCTGCTTGGTGACAACGGGGGACAGCCGCCGGGCCTTGCCAGGAAGGGGTTTCGGCCTTCCCTCTCCCTCTGCCTGGAGAAGTGGGACAAATCCTCATAAACTCTGGTTTTTGTCAGTGCCCTTTCCACGAGAGGAGCCTGGGATGGGGCTGCTGCCAGGTCTTTCATGTCTGACAGCCCTGCTGGATCCCTCAGTGCATACCATACCGGCAGCCTCTCGCTCGATGCATTGCTCCCAGAAATGTATCAACGTTCCCTGCTTGCCCCACAAGGGGAACGCAAGTAGAGTTATTTATATAAAATCCTCCCACTAGGTCTTTTTAGGAAAAAAAATCCCAAACATGAAAAGATTTGAAATGCTTCCATTATCTAAGCCTCCTTTGCTTATAGGGGCAACGCGGAGCGCAGACAGGATCCGACACACACCATTTCTCACCCCACAGGCTGAAGGACACAGGGGGGATCCCAAGCCCCCAGATGCAGCAGGGCTTAGTGTTCACAGCAGGGAGCGAGGAGAATTAGGGATAAACACAATGAAATTATGAGACTGGGCTTTTCTCAGCACGCCAAGAGTTCCCAAAACGTACGCCACGAGGTCCTGTGTGAGCATAACATCCACAGTGTGATCCTTTCCCCCTCATGGACTGCCCAAAGGACAGGAATTACCCGAATTAAAGGTTTATGTGGAAATTTTCACCATTTCTAAGCAACTGCAGGGTGCTGGCCTGGGGGCACTGACCCCGATCGTCTCACAGCTGCTAATAGCAGCTGCCTCAGCTAGCAGTGTGAGAACAGGACATGTGTGGGGTGGTCTTTCCCAGAGATACCCGAGAACCTCAGGAAAAAATAAAATTAAAAAAAAAAATAGGAATATCCTGTACTGCAGGCCGCATCAAGACACCTTATTATTACCCTTCAACAGGCGCATTGCCCACAGAGTGCTCTCAGCCCCCCGTTGAACCCACTTGTACAACATCCTATGGATGCTTATATATACACACACACACTATAAACATGTACAAATGTTTATAGAAATACACAGCACACCCATACACTGCTGGGGGAGGGAGGAATCTCCCTTTCACTTGCCTTAACCTCGCTAGATGCTGGAGACAGCAGCTTCAAAGGCCCCAGGTACTTGGGATGCAGAGGGGGATTCCAGGCATCGGCTCCCCTTTAACCTTTGGGAAGCCAATTACTTTTGAAAATGTGGTCCTGGACTTACTCTGCCTTAGCTGAAAGGGAACCAACTGCTGAATACATTTCCAGGACTAACCTGGATTTCTGAACAAATGCCCTTTCCAATCGCCAGGGTAGAACAGCGCGAGGTACATCGCGGTCACCAGCATATAACACATATTTTCCACTGTAGCTGAAGCCTCCAGGAATCTCTCATCCAAGTATTTTTCAGCTAAAACTGGAGCCTATTGCACAACGCACAATACAAAAATCCCAGCTGGAAATTAAATATGAAAATCGAGAATTCTGTTTTCCAAGAAAAACTCTCAAAATCCATAAAAAATAGCAATGAAAAAAAAAAGGTAACAACATCCCTCGGGAAATAATTAGTAAGCTTTTTTCCCTAGCAGGTTGGAAGAGTGAGTGATAATTTACATGCTAGACAAACACCTTATTAAGGTGTTGGTTTTTTTTTTCTTCCTCCAATGTTTAAAGCTACCAGTGAAAAATCCACAGCCAGAAAGAGTAATAAACTGAACTGAATTCTCACCAGCAGCGTTTCACTTGTATATCACTAACAGAAAGAGAAATGTTGCCTGGACAGAAGAACAATAGCTTGCAGCTCCTCTTTGGTGCCAAGGAAAATTTGTTACTCGCTGTTAAAGGAAGCCCAGCATGGAGAGAGATAATTATTAGCTCTGCTGCAGGCTGGGAGAGTGCCCAAACGCAGGGAAAACAGATCAGGAAGCAGAGCTTGGGCATATGTGGATGTTATTTGTATATACAAAACAAGCTCTGCGTCGGAGTGGATCAAAAGGCTTTAACGCCCAGGGAAAAAAAATAAAAATAAAAACAGAGGGGAGAACAAAAGGTAGCAAGGCAGAAGGCTGCTGACGGATACACCGCTTGTGCCGGCAGAGCAACGCAGCGCACAGGGAGCCCTGCTGGCTCGGGATGCCATCCTCTGACGTTCCTCGTGGGGAAAAACCCAGCCCTGCCGACATCCCTGGGAGGCTTGGAGGTGGCGGTGAGCCTCCCACCTGAATCCCAAGCAGCTGGCCGTGCTGGCACACGGTGGTGATGGAGGGGAGGGAGCCTCGCCGAGGCTCTGCTCTGCTGCGGTGCGTTTCGGCTATCAGAGCTGCAAGAAATCGAATCCACCATCATGACTGCCAGCTTCAGAGGCTCTGCTGAAGTGGCATCTGCATACAGTACCCACTTCTTTTGCAGTAAGGTCTTCCTGACTTGTCTTTGGTACGTGCAGATGTTTGTAGGCAGTAGGATGGCAAGCAGGGCAAGAGCACCAAAATCTCTCCAAAATGAGATTTTAGATGGGATGAGTTACCTCGCCCTTCCCTTCCTCCTTCCCACCAGCTCTCCCTGCCCTCTCTCTGCCCCTCACCTTCCTCACCCTCAATGGAAGAGGATTTTTTAGCTTTGTCCCAGTCCCTTGGTGCTTTCCCTGCTGCGGGAAGAGCCCCAGGGCCAGACCCCCTTCCTGCAGCTGACACTGCTGGAGGATCACCCCTAAAATATGAGGATATATTTAGGAGCTGAGCAGGTAGGCCTTATCTCACGGGGTTTTGCACTCCTTGCTTGTTTTGTGCCATGCTGTAGATTAAATTCCTGGTTGATACACTTCACTGAGGTACATGTGATCACCAAAACCAACTTACACCCAGCTTCCACTAGGGCTACCAACACAACGCAGGCTCTCAGGATTTGGGGATTTGTTCCTCTTTCCACCTCACCCTCCCAGTGACGTGATCCTCTTCCCTGCACCACCACCCCGTGTGCAGTGAACATCCCGGCAGACACATAACCAAGAAACACAGCTCCACAGCACTCCCTGATCAGCAACATCTCTGCTTCCAGCTCAGCCTCCCTGCTCTACACGGCTCCCTCGTACAGGTGTGATGAGGAGCTCTTCAGAAACAGATGGCACATCCCAATTTATTACAGAGAAAGATGTTTTTTGATGGAGCATCTATCAGCATGTTGGAAAGCTGCTCATCTCCTGTGGCTTTTGTAGGAGGGGGCTTTTGGAAGCAGACCCGAGGGATGAAGTCTCTCACTGCTTGCCTACATCCACCTGCAGCTCCCGAAGGGCAAGAAGCCGAGTGCTCCCCCGGGATGTGCTGGGGAGAAGCCCACTCCCCATGCCCCAGGCAGTGCTCCTGGCTGGGAGCTCCGGACCCCAGCACCCAAAACCTGTAGCAGTGATCAGCAGAGGCTGGGTGGCACACAACCACACACACACACACACAAAGGGGTGCACGAAAGCCCAAGGATGAACGTGCAGCCACGTCCCAGCCACGACATCCCAAAATGCTGTTCCTGAAGTGTACAAAAACAGACTCTCCAGGCTTGGTTTCCACCAAGCCCACTGTCCTCTAAGCCCTCCAAGAGGGGGAACCGCCGTGATGCCGAGCTGGCAGCACAGGAGACACAGTAGGAGGAGAGAGGCAATGCCTGGGGAGGAAGAGCTAAACACAGCCCTACCTGATTGTGTTCGTGAGACGACGAGCCCTTCCCTCTGGATGGGGAACAGCTGCCATCAAGCTGCTCACTACAATCCGCCGTCCACTGTAAAAGGGATAGAAAGGCATTGTGTAAAATAATAGCCGGGCAGGGGAAACTGCTGTGTCAGCCCACAGCACGCAGCAAACACCGCCCGGGCCAAGGGCATCACCGCACGCCTGCGGGTAAGCCGTGTTTTTAGCAGGGACTGTTGGCAAAAGGCAGCAGGGCTCGTGCCCCTGGCTCTGCCGGGACATGGAGCAGCCCCAGCCTTCCCTCTGCAGCACCATCTCTTTTTTTTTTTTTTTTCCAGAGAAACAGGGCTCTTTTTTTACACGAGGGATGCTGATCTCAAAAAGCTTTGGCTGGGAAACGCTCCACCCGCGGGTGGCGAACAGAGGAAAGATTCACGAACAATAGCAGGAAGCTCCCGGAGAAGCTGTCACCACCGAAAGCTGCGAGAGCCATCCCTGCACACCAGCCATGGTGCCGCGGGCAGCTGAAGGGTGCTCTGCACGAAAAACACCCCCTGATTTTCCCTGCAGGCTCCAAACTCGGCGGCTCGGGGCCAGCGCAGCCAGCCTGCCTCAGCTGCACCTTTACAGATCATGGGGGGGATAAAAAAGTGATGTTTTTATTTCAAAATGAGACAAAACATTGCTGCAGGTTCAGCCAAAATGTTACACATCACAGCTGCAGCAATGCATCAAAATGTTTCAGTTTGGGACCATTTGATACCCACTCCACAAGGAAAAAGATACTGTTTAATCCTAAAATCATTTTGATTTTTCTGCCACAGCTGAGACTGAACTTTTTTGACCACTCCCATTTCTGAGGTCTTTCATCCTGGGACTGTCACCGCGCGGGTGCCCTCATACCATGGAAAATAACAATAATAAAATAAAAGTTTACATCCAAACAGCAGAAACAGCAACCAACCGAGAGCTTCCTGGCAGGCAGGGATGAAGCCGTAGAACGGGACAAGGAGTCCAAAAGCCACGTAAAGCAATCCCTGTGCTGGGATCACTATACCTTGCCCTCGGTGGGCTGTTATAACCCACCTCTGCCTCGCACCACCCCTTTCACAGGCTGCTTTCCTAACGTGCAGCTCCTGTTGGCACGCCGGAGCCTTCTGCTGGGCTCTCTGGGCGCAGGGAGCAGCTATTTGGGATGCAGCACCAGATGCATCCCCTCTCCAGCAGAGAAAACATTACTGCGGCCACGAGGAAGCACTTTGGAGAGATTGAGGAACTTGCCCCAAGTTAAAGATTAAGTCACCGGCCCAGCCTTGCAGTGAAAACAATTTTCTTGGTCTCAGTCCAGCGCCTCGGCCATAAAGCCATCCTTTCTGCTCTGGCTCTGGCTGAGAGGGAGCCTGCTGCCCTCAGTCAGCCTGGAAAACCCGTGCAGCCTGCACCAGCTCCACGCAGTGACTCCAGCAAGGGGCAGGATACCTGCCTGTTTATGGCTGGCTCTGATAAGGAGCAATCAGGAAGAGAACAGCAGAAATAAATGACCCCAGATCACTTCTTAACGCAGGTCTGGGGTAGGAGGCAGGTGGGACAGCGAGCACCTTTTGGAGACAAGGGGTAAATCCTTCTTAGTCCGTCCCTGAAAGCACGACTTGGTAAAAGCAGGATACATCTAGAAACTCAGCCTCGCTTCTTGTCCCATGTGCAGCCCTGAGTAATGCAAAATACTGCACTTCCCTGGTGAGTCACACTGAAATCATATTTCCACGTAGGGACCCGCAGTCTGAGGTACAACCACATCGCGCTGCTTAACTTGAGACGCCTTTAAAAGCAGCATAATTAAAAGAGTCAGTGCTCAAGTCTTCTGTTACTATTTTTCTTTTGAAATAAAATCTGATCATCCCTCGAGGCAGTATCCCTAAAATTGACATTAAAAACAAACAAACAAACAAACATATAAAAAATACACAAGGAAAGAGCAGCGTCTTTCACGCAGGCAGGCCATGGAGAAGAGTCCCCATTTCCCACAAACGCAGGATGGATTTGGTTGTGGCAGCCAGGGGTCCACATCTGAATGTAAAAACTGTAAGTGTAAAAACTGTAAGCCCTGACCAGAATTAGCAGCTTTTGTCTTGAGGACGCAGAGGGGGACGCAGGCTCCAGGGCAGAGGTCTGGGCAGACCAAACCCCATTTTCCAACCATGCTCCCATCTCACGCTCAGCCTGGGTGACAGCTTTTAAGTGAGTTCCCGATTTCATTTACCTTTTCCTTTATAGGGAAGGGCAAATCAGGATGAGAATTTCCCTCCTGCTCAGAGTTAAGCCTCCTCTGAATTGCAAAGTGGTTATAAAACTTTGACTATTAATTTATTTCTAATTCAATAGGGTTTCCCAACTTGACACGTCAAATGAAGCAGCACTTGCCTGTTTGACCTGATACCCCTGCAAAGCATCACTTCAAATGCAGCCATTTTCCAGCCCGGGGTTACAAAAAAAACGCACCATTGAAGTGCTCGGGATCACTCGATTTTTAAATGCATTTTCCCCACTTGTAATGTCTTTGATCGTCAATTCGCAAAAGACCTCTCTTCAGCAAAACCTATTCTTTAGAAGCTTCCTTTTGCTGGTGATTTCTACGTTATACTAATACATAAAAGCAATCCCACAGCAAGCCTGGCTTAGGAAGGGGTGCCCTGGCCCCCCTACACCAGTTCTGGAGGTTTAATTTCTCCTCGTATGGGAGATAAAAAGCCAATTTTTGAAGTTTTTTTTTTTTTTTTTTTTTTTTTTTCTCCTATGACATCACCAAAACCTCACCTCCCTTAAGCAATCGCTCTCTTTGCTGGGTATTTGCACCCTCTGCAGCAGGGCAGTTTGCTTCTCTGACCCAACACTCACAAAGCAAGCAAACAGGTACCTGTACCCATTAAAACATGCAGTGGTGTTAGGGGGCACAGGGGGATTTTGATGCCTTTAGCATCTCCATCTCTTCACTGGCATCCCTGTGCACATGGAGAGAAGCAGCACGGGCACGTAGGGCTGTGGGAACACTTCTCAGTATCTGGATACTCCCCTTGCTGGGTCTCTGCAGCTCTTCCTAAAGCTGGTGGGATTTTTTTGGGTGAAGAAGTGCGTTGTTTGGGGCAGACCCCACCAGCATATACCCGCTCCCAGGGGACAGCACAGAGGTGCCACCCAAACAGCACCCAGGCACGTGCACCCTGCCAGCCCCCACGTGCAGGGCAGCCTCTCACCAGCATCCTTCACTTGACACAGCAACCCTGGAGAAGCCAAAAATCCTCAAGGCACACCCCGAAACAACATTATGACAAATACAAGCAGAGCTGGGGGGCCTTCTAGCTGCCCCAAACCCATCATTTCACTGCGTTTCTGCGCTCGGAAAGCTGCTCTGGCATCACCCAGCCCCGCAGCCCCCCTCAGCCTGTGCTCCCCACCCACCTGCGAGATGTTGGACTGGGTCTTCTCGCTCTCGCCGTCCCCTTCTGTCTTGTCAGTGAGCAGCCCCTGCACCTGGTACTCCAGCACGTAGCTGTCGATGAAGCGCTCCAGCTCCTCGATCTCCTGCGAGCGGCTGCTCCCCGCCTCCGAGGAGGCCGACGCCACCGACGAGTTCTCCATCACTGCAGCTGGGACAGCGGGAACTGGGGGGGCCTGGGGAGGGAAAAGGATGGAAATTGAGTCCTCGGCCAGCTGCTGAGCCGTGCCTGCCTCTCCCACAGGCACAGATGCCCTTTTTTTCCTTTGCAAGCATTTTTCGCGCACCGTCTCCGAGGGACCCCCTTGGCAGTACCGCATGGGGAGGTTCACGGTACAGCCTCCCAGAGCCACCACGTGCAGCAGGACACATGAACACCAGCAGGACACACAGACGCCAGCAGGACACACGGACACTAGCAGACCTGCTCCAGCACCCCAGCTCATCCTGCAGGGTCACGCTCCGAGGCTCAGCACGTCCCCGAGCCCATCGTGTGATCCTTCACCTAAGGGCCACGACAACATTTTCCTGTCCTCCTCACCACCAAAGCGGCCCGGCGAGGAGGTTTGGATGTGGAGGTGAGACAGCGACCACACCAGAAGCTATTTTTACAGCCTCAGCTGGTTAAAAATGCATTAGAAAGAGGGAAAACATCCTGCAGAGCTCCACAGCATGCTCTGCACCAGCCGGCTGGCTGGCAGCCCTGTGCCCCCACAGGGACAGCATCGCCCCGGGGATGCTCTGCCTCCGCAGGGACGCTGCTCTGTAGGGTGCACAGGGACCTCGGGGCTTGTGCCTGCCCCTGTGGCTGATGCCAGGGGACCAGCAGGTAGCCCAGCCAGGATGCAGGCCTTCAGAGTGGCAGCATCGCGGATCGCCATGTGCTCTCCGTGCAGATTTTGAATGTGTTCTCGCTGGATAGAGTCAAAATAGGAACAAAAGGAGGAAAAGGCTGTGCAAAATACAAAAAATGCAGGTGCCAAATTAAACCACTGGCTCTCAGGGCTTGGTTCAGCTGCCTAACTGTCCTGACAGCTGCCCATCCCTCCAGCTCCAGCTCCAGGAGCACAGCCCTCTCCTAAAAGCGCACGTGCAGACTTCTGCTGGCACAGTAAGAAGCCATTACCCAAGGGCTCACGTTACAAACCCTACTGGGAGAGTAGGACAGTCTCGTTCAGGGCACAGATCACCAAGGAATTAGGAGCTGTGCTGCAAAACAACATCAGAGCCCTGCAAAACAAAATCAGAACACCTCTCCAAAGCCAACACGTGCGAACGGATGCGCCCCTGCGTACTCGTATGCCTCTGCAGGAGACACCAAGGACTGAGCTCAAGCCCTTTTGCCTCCTCTGATCCACAGAGGAAATTGAAAATTTCAGCAGAAGATCCTGCAGCTGTCCCTCAGGCAGTGAGTGAGGACGTCAGGAGCCCAGCAGCTGGCACCCAGACCGATTGAAGGGCGTGCATCTGCTGAAGAGAAGCTGCTGAAACCCCAAACGTGGCATCACCTGTAAGGGCAGCTCGGAGGGCACTGACGTGGTCGCCACGTGTGCCTGCCCTGTGCATCCGTCCCAGAATATTGATCTGCTTGGAAAGCCTGCCAGCGCTGCCTTCAGACAACAGGCCACCTCCTTCACGATGCCAAAAAACACTGGATTTTGTGCATGCACGCTGCGTGGAGGACCAGCACGGCTGCAGGATGAACCCGGGGAGGTCCCCCCCAGGCACTGACCCCGGTGGGAGCTGCAGGCTCCTCGTTAATCACACGGCAGCTCCGCGCCCCCCCAGCCTCCGGGGAGCCTCGGCAAATTAAAAACGGAAGCAGCACACGGGGAGGGCTGGCAATTAGTGGAGATCACTCGCTACAGCTGCGAAATAAACATGACATCTCCTGGAAAGGCAAACACGTTTCGCTCCCCCAAAACACCCCAGCCCCGGGAGCAGGCTCCGGGCATCCTGGATGGCAGGCGGTCAAACGCCAGCAAGAGCCACAGGGGAGCACAGCCCCAATTTCCCCGACTCAGGAAGGCAGGTGGCCACGCCGAAGGACCATCAAAGAAGGGCTGTCAGAATTAAGTATTTTGCACTTGACCCAAAACCTGGGGAACTTGCTGCACGATGGGGCCAGGAGGAGCCTGGCAGCGGGCTCTGCGCCACGAGCGCATCGATGCAGCCCTGCAGCAGCCAGAGGAGGGGATCCACACAAAGGGAGCCTCCCAACAGCCTCTTTTGGGAGTAGCATTTATTTTTATTTTTATTTTGCATTTTGAACAAATGCAAAATTGCATCGACCAGCTGCCAGCTACTTCTTGTGCAACTGCAATGTGTTTGCACATGGCTTTGAGCATCCAGGGAACAAACGTCTTCCCATTTCTGTGGCTGAATGCCCCGCGCACACCTTAAAGAAACCACCAGGCTTTTGCACCTGGGATGGGAGATGGGAAGGGGTGTGTTTGCCCGTGAACCAAGCAGGATTTAGGGCCAGAGTCTGGCAGCAAGGCTCGTGCTCCTCCCTCCCTGCGGGTGGCGGGGTGAGGACACAGAGATTTCATCCCTCGCCCTCCCCTGCTCCAGGAACCGGTATTTACAGCCTGGTTGGAGAGGAGTGTAAAATTACCCAGCAAAATTTGAGTGAGTCACATGCCATCCGGAAGGGAAGAAGAAAAATCTGTTCCCAGCTCGTGCAATTTCCAGCTCCCGAACTCTTTCTCATCTGTCACTTCGGAACAATTGCGGCTTCATTTGGAAGCTGCTGAGAACGAGCAGTTCTGGCCTAAGGATTTCGTCTGCTCAAGGAATTATTCCCAAATGTGCCCAGACTGTCAAAAAGGCTCATTATGTAGATCAATATCACACATTAGCTCCCGAACAAAATCATGTGGCATGTTAAGAAGGCAAAAAAAAAAAAAAATAGAAAAATTAAAAAAATAAGAAGAGCCCCAGAGAGCACAGAGCCCCGGCGGAAGGCATGCTTCTCACCCCTTAGCTAATTAGTGCCAATTATCAAGTGGAAAGTGCCAATGATTAAATAGGAAGTGCTAAAGACATTGTCTAGCCCTGAGCTGGAAGCACAGGTGACCACAGCACGTCCTGGAGGGCACGGCAGTGCCTGGAGGTGGCCGTGCACGGGGAAGGGGATGGGGATCACTAGTTTGGAGAGGGGCTCAGCCAGCAGGGCCCCAGCACGGCCTGTCCCCAGGGCCACAGCAGCAAGAGAGGGCTTTTTGCCTTTTTTTTGGGGTGATGCTGGAGGGCAGGGAGCCAAGGGAAGGTCTTACTGGGTCGCTGCCCTGGGGTGCTCCTCCACGTACCCAGCAGCGCTTTGCGCATTTGCAACAGAAGAGACGGATGGAGAGGGAGTGGGTTTGGGCAAAGTCACCAAGTGCACCAAACAAGCCCAAATCTCGTATTTGAGACACTGCTGGGTCTCTAGCAGAAATCTCCAAAGACGAGTCATTTTCAGGACCACTGTCTCCCTAAAGGAAAGCAGAGCTCAGCAGTGGAAGTGCCCCGTGTTTATGGTGATGAGTTATCCCCTACGCTGGGTTTAGGATCATCCCTGCACACAGAGCTCTCCAGAGCAGGTGTCCAGGCACTGGCAGCAAAGAGAGTTGGCCAGTCTCTCCCAGTTATCGTGTAACTGGCCTCCCCACTTCCACCAGAGATGCACCAGTACTCCCCAAAACGTGCCCAGGTGAGGGCTGTTTGGCCGCCATCCTCAGGAAGCCTCTTCACGCAGGGCTTTTTTCTGCTGGTGTTACGGATTTCTGGGCTTTGCCGAATTCCAGCAAGTGCAAGATGAACGTGCTGGGCAAAGCAAAACCAAAATCACAGGTTCACAGAGGGGCTGCTGCTGGTTCCTGCGAGCACTGGCTCCCCACGAGCCATTCTGGAGCTCAGATGGAGCTTGTAGGAACCCCCTTGGGATGGGAGGCAGCTGGCTCGATCTGCCCCAGATCACCATTTCTCCTAATGGCAGGACAGCACAGAGCCCACAGCCCAGATGCACGGGACATGGATCACGTTGCTGGTTGTCCCCTCCAGGTTTCTCAGGTGGCTTTTGAAGATCTCCAAGGAAGGGGACTCTGCAGCCTCGTAATGACAACCTCCTGTCGGGGCAGGTGCCACGGGACCAACCTGCCCCACGCAGGATGGGTGAGTCACGTCTCAGAGCCTCCCATGCCCACCTCAGCAGGATGGGAAGAGGTTTCCCACCTCAAAGCATGTACAAACAAGAGGTTTTGAACAAAAACCCAAAGCCACATTCAAGCAAATGGACTGATGCCTTCACAAACCGAGCAAAGAGATGTGCGTGTGAGCTCCTTGGGGAGCAGCCGCCCCTTGGACTCCTGGTGGCACGGTGCCTGCTGCCCAGGATTCCCGACCCAGAGGTGTATCCTATATGGTAATTAACAGGGAACAACCTCAAATCTCTATGATATCGTCCTGTCTCCCTGTCCTTTGTCAAAGCACAAAGGCCATAAGCTCTTGGGGTCTGCAAACTACCTTCCAAACCTTTGCCGCAAAGCCCAAGCCCTGCTCGTTGTTACCACGAGGCAGGGAACCAGCAGCAGGAAGAGTCTATAGATGTGCAAACCCATTATTATGACCTAGCAGTGATTAATAATAATTATACATTACAATGAAGTTAATAGCTGTTATTTTAAAGAGTGATCTAAATGGGGTTCTTCCTTTAGCCCTCCGATTGCGCAGTTTTAGCCTTAATCAGCACGTAAGCTCAGCAAGAACGAGCATTTTTGGGGCATGTTGGCAGCTAAAGCTGCAGGATTTGGGCTGGGCAGCTTCTCCTGGTCAGCAGAGCCCCCCATACAGCGCTCTGGGGCTTGTCCCAGCAATGAGAAGGACTCCCAGCCACCAAACCCAGCGAGTGCCAACTGCGCTGCCCACCCCTCCAACCACTCGGCCACGGCTCTTCAGACATGGGATGAGAAACTCACATGAAGGCACCAAGCCTGAAAACCTGCATTTCTGTTACTTTTCCCCCAGCTAATCACCGAAAGAGTTCCCGTGCTGCTCCTCCAGTGTGAAAACGGAGGGCAGGAGGCACAACACCCAGCCTGGCACCTGCAGGACGCACGCTCTCTGGCTGACGGTCTCCCAAAAATCCCAGGGCAGGCCGGCCAGCACGGCATCAAGTTGTTGTGAGGCAGGCTCTGACAGCCTCCAGAGCTGCTCTGGCGGATCGCTGGAAACCTTTTTGCCATGTGGGATCCATCACGCCGTGTTTTGCTAGGAACGGGAGCTGGTTCCTATAAAAGGAAGCTGCGGCGCAAATTCCTCACGTACCGGCGCAGCCACCTCCCTCGCTGCCGAGAGCCCGCTGCAGCTGGGCTTCCAGGGTCCCCGTCACCTTTCTGGGTGGTTTTCACTTGTTTTTGGAGCAATACAAGCGTTAACTGTGGCACCTCCTCTGCAGGAGGACCCCGCTGGCTGCGGCTCACAGCCACGCAGCTCACATCTTGCTCCCTTCGCCATGTACCCTCTGTCTTGCCCAAGTCGTATTTCAATTTCTGCCATTCTGGCTATTGTCTGGTACAAGTCCTCAAATATTCTGTCTTATGCCTGGCTCTCGGTGCTCAGGTCAGGCAGTAAAACAAGCCCTTTCCCCTCTGCATGGTATAAAGCAGCCAAGAGGCAGGCGCCGGACCCCAGAGGGCTCCCCCCTTGCTGCTGCTGGTGCCACGGGTCAGGACAGCGGTCCTGCAGCACAGCAGCCTCCCCAAAACTGCAGCCAGCACAAGGGCAGTGTTTGGGAGGACTCAGGGCTCCACATTTGGGGTCCGAGCTCCTGCCAAGCACCACGACCCCGCTCTCTTCCCACAGCCTCCTTTCAGCCAGCTCCTGCGGCAGCAACATTTTCTCTCCCCTAACCCGGTGGATTTCCAGCAACAGGCGATCAGCAACGTGTCTGTCTGCAGCGCTGAGAGCATCCTGGTGATGAAAGACATGAGCAGTTCATCGCTGCTGCCAGGGGCTAGCTTCAGCACGGAGCAAACCATGGGAGCAGCTCCTATGGGGCAGGGAGCAGGAACCAAGGCAGCACTGACGCAGCACCACGTGCAGGGTTTGGGTTTGCTGGTTTGGGTCTGCTGCTCCCTGTCTGCTTCCTGGATGGCAAAAGGTAAAGCACAGCAACATAAACTATTGCATCTTGGACCCGACCCTTTTCTAATTAAGCTCCAAACACCTCGCATCGAGCGACTGCTGCTGGACCTAGCCTCGGGCTTCTCAGATGCTCGATGTACCCACGGCTGGCTGAGCATTTTATATATTTCATCCTCCTTCCAGCCTGGGCTCTGGTTTCTGCTACCTGGCGATGCAGAAAAGCCCGAGCGACAGCCCAGGCACCCAGCAGCTGCCTGCCACGTTTCCGTGCCACCGACGTGCCTGGCATGTCACGGAGCGAGCAGATGCCACGGCACATCACGATGGAGCCATCCCATTAAAATAAATGCAAATAAATGTAAGTGCCAGCCACGGGGCATCCCCAGCTGCGCCCTGGTGCCCTGCCTGGCAGCACTGTGGGGTAACCCACGGCCAGGATTTGGGTTTGGAAACACCCCAAAACGGCCCGGGATGCGGACAGGACTAGCTCACCTCACCTGGTGTCTCTGCCTGCTGCAGGCAGGGTTACGCCGCTCTCATGGATGCTACCAAAAGCTGCTGACCCTGGTAAGAGTGAGCAAAAACCAGGAGACTGCCGAGTGCAAAAGATCACAGAATCCGACCCCAAAGAGCTGTCTCAACGCCGTGATCCAAGGAGGAAGGGTTTGGAAGGCACAGAAAGTGAGAAATCCCTCGTTCTCACCCAGGCAGTGATTTGCCGTGCAGCTTGCTTCACTGCCCTAAGACATCTGCGGTTAGGAGGTGTTGTTTTTTGTTTTTTTTTTTTTTTCCCCTGTTGAACAAAACCAAAACCTCCACACCTTCAGAAGCAAAAAGCCTTTTGTTATGTCAAGTCTGTGCATTAAGGCGCTTTCCCAACAGATGCGCTTCCTTGCCTGGGGGGGGAAGATGTTACCTTTGGCTTGCGATGGATGTTGTCAGGAAAAAAAAAAGGGAAAACCAGCACACAACCAGCACAGGCACCTCCGGGTTTGAGGAGGTGAGCAGAGGGGTGTTTATGGGGCATCTGAGGGGAACGTCAGTCCCACCCTGCAGTGGGATGCTCCACGGCACGGGGCAGGGCTGGCTGGGCATCGCTCTGGGTACGGCGTGATGGCACGGTGCGCTCCTGGACCTTGCTTTTATACAAAGGCAATGCATGGAAATAGGCTGGCACCTCTAGAAATGGAATTTCCAACAGGTTATAAAAAAAAAATAAATGATGACCCCTGAGTCGAGAACAGCCTGGATTTTGTAATGTACATCGGTGGCTACTACAAGCTGTGACTGAAGTTGGATGTGATCTGTTTTCACATTCACTTGCTTCTGCTGAAAGCTGTTGAAAGAAGAGCCCACAGCACATCCTATTCTTGTTATTTTTCACCTTTCTGCAGGAAAGGTCACCAGGAGAATGGAATAAACAGCCAAAATGGAGCTTTCACATGCACTTCTCTGTGGAGCTGTGCTGCTTCTCCTCCTGGAGCCAGACACCACACACCGTGCTCGTGCCAGCCAGCAGGGAAGGAGGCAGCACCATCACCACGAGGCTTTACTTTTGGAGAGCACGGAAAGGGAGGGCATCCTCCTTGCACACAGGGACCCCCACGGTGCCAAACTCCCCGATCCCTGTGGTTTGTGAGCACGTTTCCACCCCCTGCTCACCCACCCAGCGTAGGGTCTTCTGCAAACAGCCGAAGGGAGACCATTATCAGGAAGCAAATCTTTTTCTTTTCAGGCGCTGAGGCAACATAATGGGCACTTGTGCTGTGAAAAGCCCCGTAATCCTAAAAGACACATCCAGCCCGGGCCGAGATGTCAGCAGGCTGCAGTAATCCCTGCAGCAGGGCGCTGCGGAGGGCAGGGCTGGGGGCAGCAGCACCCCAGGGGGCGAGCTCCGTCCCCTAAAGCCCTGGTTGCTTCTGGCAACCCCCTGATCTGAAGATGACACGAGCCAGGAGCTTGCAAAGAGAAGGGAAGGAATTAACCAACCCAACCAAAAAAAAAAGACCAACCAGGAGCAGCATCTCCCACTTCCTACCTGCTTGTCTAACCTTCTGCTGGGGGCAGGACACGTGGCACGGTGTCTGACCCTCGTGTATTTGAGCACAGGTGTTGGACCAGGACCGAGCTGGCTGCCAAATCTTTCCCTTCCCCGAGGCCGATGGTGTCCTCCTTAGCTGCTCCCAATTCCTGCCACGGTCTGGACGTGGTTGAGGCAGCAGGTTGCACCCAGAAAAGTGATCACATTTCAGAGACGGGACATTTATCCCAGCAATCGCGTTTCAGAGAAAGGAAAAGCAAGTAGCAAGCAGAGAAACTCCCCGGACAGGAATTTCAGTGCGTTCCTGGCCAGCCACCAGCCTTGGTTTTGGGGCTGCAGGACCATTTGCTTGTGCAATCGCTTCCAGGCTCGCGCTCGGCGGAGCGGCCACCGTGTGTGTCCCCAAAAACCCTGCTCGTCCTCATGGCTCTGAAGGGTGAGTGAGGGGACAGGAGCGATGAGCGGCCCGCTGAATCCCAGGGTAATGAGGCTGCATTTGCATGGTGACATTTGTCAATAGCCCAGGGGATCTTTGGGTTTGGTTGCTGAAAGGTGAACGGAGCTCAGCGCGGGTAAGCCCCAGAGGACAGGAGAGGGACAGGAAGGTTT
Source organism: Aythya fuligula (assembly GCF_009819795.1). Lineage (NCBI taxonomy): Eukaryota > Metazoa > Chordata > Aves > Anseriformes > Anatidae > Aythya > Aythya fuligula. The sequence continues at coordinate 2,429,268 of NC_045593.1, forward strand.
CACTGGTGTGAAGCAGACGGAGATGACAAACAGGGTGAGCACATTTTGCTTGTCATCATCATTATTGCCACTAACTGGCCAGAACCACATCCCTACAAATACATCTCTGAGGCCATTCCTTCATCACCTGCAGTCCCTGCTCCTGGCAGGAGGCACCGGCAGCCCCCGCTGTCCCCGCAGACCCTGCCACGCCACCCACTATCCCAGCCACCCTGTCACTGGGTGTCCCCTTTCCCACAAAGCTCTGCTTCAGCCCCAAACCTCACTATTCCCTCCCAACACCATTATTTTGGCGTGCACGGGACGGGCTCAGCCACCCAACAGGGGCGACGTGCCACCCCGAGAAAGGTACATCCAGGACAGCAGGAGATCAACCTGTTTGGGGTTGATAGGAGCGATAAATTCTGTTAAAAACTTGGATTTCAATGGTTAAAAACTCAGATTTCACCGAGGACAGGCAGAGCTGTCACCCTGCCCGGGCAGCCGCTCCGTGTTTGTTTGCTGCACAGCCGAGGTCAAGCCCGGCGGGCCATGGGAGGCAGCTCGGATCGCCTCCAGGCAGACTTTGAGCAGAAAAAGGAGCATTTTGGGAAAGGCTGAGCAGCGTAATGGGGGTGGCACCTGGGATGGGTGCTGCCAGCCAGCTGCGCACCGTGCCTTCCAGGGGAATGGTGCAGCTCAGAGCACGGCTGGAAGGCACCTCCCTGCCTCACCACGGAGAGCCCGGAGACAACCCCAATGGGCTGCCTTTTCCACACACACAGCCTGCTCAGGAATAATGCCAGAAATAGCTATTTTGATAAACACGCCTCATGACCCAACCAGGTGCTCAGCTCCTTCAGGGCTGGGTGAGGACTGGAAGACCCAGGACCACTTGCAGAGACCCACGACCAACAAGATCCACCTTCAGGAGAGCTGTGTCCACCCCAAGGAACCCCAAAAAGACCCATGACCTGCTCCCCACACAGGACCTGCAGGTGACAGGACAGCCTGGGGACACCCACAAGGGGGTTTTGTGCTGGATTTTATCACCACACGGTGCTCACAACAGGCCATGCCCACGTGAAGGTTCACCACGTCATCCTGAAGTCCACCGAGCCGCAGGTCCATCGGGTCCAGCAGCAGGGATGGACGGAGCTCGTGAGGGCTCTGCCAGCATCTCAAAGGTCCCTCCCGAGCCTCGCTGCCCTGGCCAACCTCTGCCTACAGCCAGGGATTAACAGTGCTGGAGTTAATCGTAGCAAGAACGTGGGGGGAGGACCGTGACTGCAGCAGAGGGGAGAACCGTCTGCAGTTTCAGCAGAAACGCTGCGGCAGGAAGCCTGCTATTCACGTACCTTGACCTCAGAGAGGCAAATAAAGAGCCCAAACTATTTGGCTTTGGCTAAAAAAAGAACAGAGAAAAAAAAAAAGGTAAAGGGTAATTTGAGTGAAGAAGCTGTATTAACACCATCCAGGCAGATCCACGAGTGAAGCAGCTGAGCTTAACAGGAGAGCGGAGAAGGCACTTTTGGAATAAATTATATGGGTTGGGAAAACAAACCCTGCACCCAGCCCCAGGTTACTGCAGGCACTGGGAGACTTCACCAGAAAAGCAGGAATGCTGCTAACAAATAGCACTGGTGAGGTAGTGCCAGGCACACTGGATGGCACGCAAAACACGGGGAAAAAATTAAATTCCCACTGAAGTTTTCCACAGCCTGCTGCGCCAGGAAAGAGAGGTGAAACCCGGCACCGAGCAGCAGACCTTGACTTACCCTACCCAGGATGACCAAGGAATGAGGACAGGACAGGGCAGGACCCCACAACCAGCCGTGCTGCAGGGTTCAGCCTCCACAGCTCCTCTCCTCCAGCGTGGGACAAGGTTTTGCAGAAGTAAAAAAAAGCTGAAGCCATCAGCCCAGCTTAACCCGTTCCCAGCAAGTCAGCACCTGGAAGCCACGCAGCCTCTGATGGTCACATTGCAATGATCAGACATAATTTAATGGCACAGAGCCAGAGAAGGGAAAAAAAAACAAACAAACACCACCACTGCTTGCTTGCCAGCAACCCGGATTTGGCTTGGTGGCTTTTAAATAGTTTTGGTCAAGTCATTTCAGCCAGAACGCTGGGAAGAAAATGTTGGAAGGAGTTCTTTCTTTCTGCAGGGTTTGGTATTTTTAAACAAAGGATTTCTGCTTTTGTTTCACAGTGATACACGCAAAGTTTCCACAGCTTTCCATTTAATGGTGTGAAAAAAAAAAAAAAAAACATTTTGCTTTGGACTGGGTGAAGCATCTTCGACGTGACGTTATTTGGTTTCCTGCTTTAAAGGAATCAAACAGCTCCATCCTGACTGACTGCAATTAAACCCTCCTGTTCCTCACAGACTTCTTTGTTACCACAGTTTTTCTACGGACTAAGAAACTGAAAAACAGCCACCACCACCTATTTTTTTCTATGGGCAGATGTTTAGGAGCGCTCGGAACACCTGAGGTGCTTGGGGTACCCCTTGGGGTCCCACCAGCCCCCAGCACACAGGGCAGAGCAGTGCACCAGCACAGAAGATGTCATTCAGAGCATGTGGTAGCAGTTAGGAACTTGCAGGAACCTCAGGCATGCACCAAATATGTCATTTTTTTTAAATAAGAGGGAAATGGGAACACCCACATTCCCCCTCAAAGGGCAGGAGAGCGCACAGACCCGGCTACGCGGCGCGGTGACGTTGCTGGGGACCCTCCCGGGACAAATTTTTGGGGGCTTTCTGCTCCCAGCAGTGTTTTTGGTTCAGCTTCTAAAAGCTCCGACAGGGGCTGCCCCACCCAACCAGAAAATATTTACCCTGCAGAGACTGCCAGACCTTGCACCAGATAACCCAGACAGCTGTGGAAACCCCAACACGGATAAAGCCCCGCTGATGCCTCCACGCCGCTCCTCCGACCCCTTTCACAGCAAAACAAGCCAAACTGGGTATCAAAGAGGACAACAGGGGTAAAATAAATAAATAAATAAATATTTTTTCAGGACAACGGTGCTGACTTGCTGTTTTTCAGGCCCTCTGCTAACCTCTGCTGATCCCATCAGGTGCCTTAACACGGGAGCTTAGCGGTAAGCTCTGCCCCTGCAAGAGGCACCAGGTGATAAGTGGTTACTGGGTGTCAGGCCTCACGGGGAAACACCCAGCTGCTCCAGTTTTCAGACATTTATGGATGAAAAGAACTCACCCCAAGATGCAATGTTTTGGTATGCTTTTTTTTTTTTTTTTCTTCTCCCTTATTTCTTGCTGGCTTCGTTTTGTTTATCTGTGTTGAAGCTGCTGTTAAAGACAAGACGTGATTTTTACCCATAACGTGGGCAGAGAGAGGATTTCCACGATGAAGATGTATGGTTTGGGGCAGGGGGAATGGGACGGGGTTGTGGTGAAGAGCAGGAGCAGAGGCACACGGAGGCAGGGGGCTGCCTGGAAGGCTGGGCACGGGCAGCCCAGCGAGGTGCCGAGATGCAGCTGAACCACAGCAGGACGGCCAGCAGGGCCAGGAAAGGCAATTCACGGGTACTTCATCATGTCTGGCTGCAAATCTGATTCCCTGGCTTGCAGAGCTTGAGTGAATGAGCTACGTTATTAAAAGAGAGACGAGAAATCAAAGCGCAGCTCAGAGGGACTGGGGAAGCCTCGTGAGAGCCAAGGAAACCTGGGCTAACTAGGGAAGAGCGAGATTATAATAATTAGGTCAGTTGGCGATAAGCTTTCTCAAATGCAGGCACGCACGCGAGCGCCGTGGTGTTTCTGGAGAGTGGCAGCATCCCTGGCTGGCCACGAAACCCAGAGAGAGGGCCAAGAGCACCACTGAAACCAGCAGCACAAAGCCTCTCCGGCAGCCGCTCGCCGTGCGCTCTGAGCATCAGCAGCTGCAGCACGGGAAACTGCTGGGATATAAGAGAATAAATCCTGTGCTGTGAGCGTGGCTCGGTACCCACGAGGGTGTGCAGTCTACATCCTTGGATCAAGAGTCAAAGCTCGGCTGGAGGAGGCCCTGAGCAGCCAGGTCTGACTCGGAGGCCAGCCGTGCTCTCAGCACAGCTCCCTTCTGAACCAAACCAGCTCCAAGGAGGTCTTCCCTGAGTCCAGACTTCCAGGATGAGGCCAGCTGGTCTTACCTCCAGCTTAATGAAAGCCAGGAGAAACTCCTTCCCAAGGGCAAGCAGCCTGGAAGCCCAGGCTGAGCTTTCGGAGAGGTAACCCAGGTCGATGTGACAACACGTGGCAATTAACCACGGCAAGTGAAGGCTGCTGCTGCTGCAGGCAAGGAGCAAAGCGTGACTAACACACAGGGTTCACACTCACTTTTCCTCACACAAAGGGAGTTACAGGCCTTGCATTACCCATCTCTTCCTCCCAGGTTGGTCTGACATCGGCTCTGCCCACCCTGGCAGCCTCCAGGCACGGCGCAAGGAGCTGGAAGGGCTCCAGCCGCAGCCCCGCAGCAGGAATTTGGCTGAGCTCACAGCCAGATGTTTGACACCAGGGCAAGCAAACAGGATGGGGAGACCAAAGGGGAGGATGTGCTCGCTGTCCTGCCCCCTCCCCTCTCTTCCTCGCCATCTGCACCACGCAAGAGCCATCACCTGCCTCCGACCCGGCCGTCCAACGCCACGGCACAGCCTCCAAACCCTGTAGGAAGCCAAAGTGTTACTGCAGGAGCAGGCTCCCAGCACTTCAGTTTGCTAAAAATACCCACGCTACGCCTAATGCCAGCACAGCAGGGTGGCATCGGCGCAGGAGCACAGCAAAACGCTGTTCTCCTGGGTTTATACGGAGCAAAATTCAGAGCAGATGTTTGCACCGAGGTGTGGGGGACGTGGGGCAGGAGCCTGGTTTTCAGCTGCCTCACCGAGCACCCAGTTCTGCTGATGTCCTGCTGCAAGGCTGGAGGCAGCACAGCCTGCCTGGGATGAGACACACAGCCCAAAGCCAGGAGATGCTGCTGTGAACAAAGCCCTGGTGTGCTCCAAGCTCTCTCCAGCACGCCAGAAAGCAGCAGCCACGGTCTCTCACCTACCTCAAATCACTGCTTTTTCTGTTAAAACAACTGGCTGATCAAATGCGCTGCCTCCAAGCTGACGTTCCTCCTAATTTTTTAATCAATAGATGCAGATGCTCAGAGGAGAGCTAAGGTGGCCTGAGCTTAATCTGAGCACAGGGTGGACAAGGCTTGGGCTTCTCAATAGGGTCACTGGCTGATGGGGAAGGCGAGAGGAGCTGGGAGCACGTGGTGGGTGTGTGAACTGCAATAGAGTGGATAAACACAGAAAATTAAGTAAAAAAAGGGAGAAAGCCTTAATCAGAGGTTTATAAGCTGTGGAAAGGAAGGCTTTATGGGCTGGTGCCCCCATCATTCTCAGAGTTTGTGCTTATTTCCTACAGGCAGTTTAATTACACGCTGACCACCACCCCAAAGAGCTTCCTTCCGAAGCGCCTCCATCCCATTACCAGCCTCCTTTCCGCGTGTATTTGGGGCTGGCACTGCCAGCAGAGCCTCCTCCTCCTGGCACACCGCTCCACGAAACCTGCCTCCTGCCAGGTTACCACCACGCCTCACCCCAAAACAGCCTCACCCCAAAACATCCGACTGAACTGGACGGGGCTGGTTCTGCGGGGATCCCAGTACGGATCAGATAAGCTCTGGGTGCTCAGCTATTTCCTCCTGGCTGCCTCAAAGTGGGGCACTGAGATTTACACCGCTGACTGCACTGCCTGATCGCTCTGAGGACTCACCACCTGGTATTTTATTTATTTTTTTATTTATTTTATATATTTTTTTAGGAATTTGGGTCTAGTCCTGCAGTACCACCAAGCTGTTAGATGTCCACTCGCACCAATCTCATGACGTGAGGCCCCCACCCTTTGCACCCAAGGCCTTACCTTCCTTTTCGTCCCAGGCACCTGGTGCAACACGGTCCCATAAAGGCACATAAGATGCTTGGAGCCTGCTGAGGCATTGCAGCACAACAAAAAAGCTCAAAACTTGTGTTTGCCTGAGCAATGCTTGCTCACAGCACACGGGCTTCACTCAGCCTGCATGCAGGGGGTGTCTGCAGCGACTGATGCTCTGCCTGTGAAACCCTAAAATTAACACCTGGAGTTCACCATTGTCAGAGCAGGACCAAACTCCACTGCACGCAGACCAAGAGCAAGGATTGATTAGGAAGCATTATTACCATTAAATACCAAAAAAACAGTGCCCAACCTCCAGCAACACACACATGAGACATCACTCCAGCCAGGACTGCCAAGGGGAGCTGACCGTGGGCAAAAGGCACGGGGCTGCTGTCCTGGTAACACCCCCCAGCAAGGACCATATAAATTATTCCTCCTGCTAAGAGCACAGATTCCTACAGCCTTATAAAGCCAACAGATAATGGGCACGTGCCAAAATTTCCTAAGCAGGTCAAAACTGCTTCCTGGGTCTGAGTCTCTGGGTTTTGGAGGGGGAGAGGAAGGGTTCTGGGTAGATTTTTTGTTGACTTTTTTTGTTGACTCCCTCCGTCTGCTTTTATAAAGAAGCAAAGGTGACTTTGCAGCCAGCTGTGCTGGCATCCAGGCTAGGAGGACAATTAACCTGAAACGAATGCACTTTTTTTTTTTTTTTTTTTAATACAGTACGTGTCACGCCAAACGCCTGGCATCACTCGGAGCGCAGATGATTTAGCGAGTCCCTCGCCGAGCAGCAGCACCTGAAAGCCCAGCGGAGAGCCAGCGACGATCCCTGCTCGGCGTTTAGCAGTCGGCTCAGCTCTGCTGTGAAAGGCAAGCTGGCAGCAGCCCTCCACGGACCGAGCCCCACCGTCCTGCCGTCCATCCATCATCCTCGCAGAGCCCTCCCGTCAGCGCCCAGGAGACCAGGGCATCCTTCAGCCGTGCTGCCAGCGCGACGGGAGTCACCTTCTCTCTCCTCTCCCTGCTGTATCCCCTCTGTCAGATGTCACCGATTTTCCCCAGCGGGGCTAAACGAGACCCCAAAAGCTTGCTGGTTTATTTGGGGCTGCCTCTCCGCAGATCTCCGCGCTCACGGGTCCCCGGTTGTCGCCGCAGGGCTGGCGGTGTGTCCTGCTTGAGGAGCGTGGTGCTGCTCCCTGCCCGGCACGTGGGGCTCCTGTCGGCGGCTCGTCCGCCCCCGCCGTGCCTTTCCCCACCCAAATATCTGGCAGGGAAGCGGGCAGGCTCCTGCTGGATGAGGACGAAGCGCTCGTAAGGCGAGGTGCGCGCGGAGAGCCGGCGAGGGATGACTGTGCAAACAGGAGCGGAGGAAAGGCTGAGTCACTTCCTCCCCCAGAGCCCTAAATAGAGGCGAGCGTAAGGAAAACACTTCTCCGAGATACAAAAAAGGAACAGAATCCCCAGAAAAAAAAAAAAAAAGAGTGCCAGTAGTGACGGCAGAAAGGGGAGAGGCCTCGGGTTGTCACTGGGAGAGGAGCCGCCACCAGCGGGGCAGCGCATCCGCCCCGGCTCTGCTGGGAACGGGGTGCTCACAAATCACTGCTGGAAGCAGCTCCAAGCCCTACACACAGACAAGGTCACAGGCCCTCAGTGATGCCAGAATGCCGCCCGTGTGGACCTCCACCTCATTGGGAAACGGCAGCGAGCCCAGCCAAGCTTTTTGGGACAGACTTTGTCCATTCCCCAGTCCGCGAACACCCTCCAGCAGCCTCTAGGCAGTAGCAGGCCACAAGCACTAACCAGTAAGCCCTGGGAGAGCAGCGTGGCCGCACGGGCAGTAAGAAAGGTTGGCAAATAGAAGGAAACCCAAGGCACAGCTGAACCCCTCTGGCACGGTGCTGTGAGGGGATGCTCCATCAATTCCCAGCCGAGCCTCTCCTGGCGGCACAGACCCAGCTCCTGCTGCTCGCTGGGTGATCCCCTCCCCAGGGCTGTGCACCCGTATTTACCTGAGGGGGTCTCCCCTTCCTCACCAGCACCACGAACACGGCCGGGGAAGCGTGGCCAGCTGCCTTCCTGCACCTCCAGTCCCACCAGGGACCTAAAATTTTAGCCCTGCACAGCGCTGGCAGCAGCACATCCCAGCCGCCTCCTCGGGTGCCAGGTGATGCAAGGAGAGATAACAAAGAAAACCCTACAGAATGTAAAGATTTGGGGCCGTCCTCAAGGATATGGACTCTCTGGAGTGGATTTTTGTGCTATTGTTGGGTTTGGTGCCACGAGGTGCTCCCAGAACACCAGAGGCCAGACCAAGGTGTCCTGACAGCGGGGACCAGGGATTGCTGACAGCTCCGGCCCCTTCTGCACCCTACACATAAAAAAAACAGAGCTGGGGGGCAGCCTGAGCTGCCCAGGAGGAGACACAGGCACCAGGACAGAGGCGTCCAGGCAGACGTGAGGCTCAAAGCACACCCCGTGGGGTAGCAGGGCTTACAGAGCCATCAACAAACCGAGCCCCAGCACCGCTGCTCCTGCAGTGTGGGATCGCCGCCGCCGTCCCTGGCAGCACCCCCACAGCCAGCTCCTTCCTTTTGTTCAGTTTGCATTATTTGCCTGACGAAAGGCTTGCAGGGCACTGCCTGAGGCACTCCTGAAAGCCAGCATCCCACCAAGCCCCGGCTCAGCCCCAGAGTTTTGGGGCACCCAGGAAAACACAGACACCCGCAGGCAGCCCAGTTTCATACCGATTCGTGACCCGCGCTCCCTGCACCATGCACACCCAGACCTTTTCCTCTCCCCCATCACCCCGAGCCCCCTCTGGGACCTTCTGTCCCCCATCCCCACTGGAAGCAGCAAGTATTTGGGTTGGCTGCAGCAACACCAACCCCAAATCCCCTGTAGGAATTACCGAGCGAACCGACCCACCTGCACCCAGACAGGATTTGAGCTCACGGCTGCTGCAGCCTCTCCTTGTGGTCAGGACGAAATTTGGATTTCCCTCTTCCACCCTCTTCCTTAAAGCGTGGAGGACCTTATCTGTGAGACCTGCGCTCCTCCGCCCGATCTGGCTGGAATTAATCCCTGGGTTAAAAAGTTTCCGCAGGAATAGCGAGCGACGGCCCGGCCGGCTGCACAGACCTCATCGCCGTCAACAAAACGATGAAAGCAAAAAGCAGGGGAACGGGAGCCTGGATTTGAAGTGGCTGCTGCCACTTGGTAGATCAAGTCTCTCACCCCATCTAACGCAAATTTGTGTCTGAAAAAGCCACGTCAGTGTCCTCCTTCAGCCGGTTCCTAGAAAGATGCTGCGTGCTCCGCCGGCGCTCCGACAGCAGGGAGGGAGGGCAACCAGCACCCTGGGGTTTTAATAAAGTCCTGCACTATTGGTCTGCTGCAGGATTTATGGTTCAATTAAACGGATACGCTCGGCCAGGCTACCATCCCGCTGCCCGACACGGCACACGCTCCAACCCTCCCCGACCCTCCGGTGGCCAGCCGGCCGATATCCCCCCAAAAAACACTCGTCCGGGTGCAGGATCAACCCCATCCCCGTGAGCGCCGGGTGCTCGCAGGCAGTAGGATGGGGACGGGTCAGCGACCTCGGCATTAAAAGCCCCCGCTGGCGGCCCCTTCCCACGGCAGCGGGGCGGTGTGAGAGAGAACAAAGCCACCAGCACGGCTGCGGCACCGCCATGCCGCCGGGGGGACCGGCCCAAAACCCAAAACCATTTCCATCCCCGAGGCTCAGCGGGGAGGGATGCTGTGCTGCGGGGAGCCGGGCACGGCTGCTGAACGCGTGGTGGGAGGAAAGGGAAGGAGGGGACCCCCCCACAGCGTTCTCACGGCCCCCAAAATCCTTTGTCTGCTTCCCCGCCTGCCAGCCAGGCGCCGCGCGTACGTGCCGGCGTCCTGCCCACCGCGGACGCTGCCGGGAGCAGCCGCAGAGGCAGGGAAACACGAGCAGAGCAGCACGGGGACGGCCGGAGCAGGGCTGCGGGGAAGGGATGAAGGGATGGAGAGCTGGCTGCTGGCGAGCAGAGCTTTCCAGAAGCCTGAGGTTGATTTTAGGGCTGCCCCCGGGATCGGAGCTGGTCCGGGTGAAGGGGAGCACACCACGCGGGTTCCTGCGGCGGCTGCTCCTGCTTGACCCTGAGCGTGACCCCAGGGACCTGGCAGCCCAAATTCTGCTCACAGGGACGGGGTTTGTCCCCAGCCCTGAGCCCATAAGCCGGCAGGGCTGTCGGAGTGCGTGTTTACGGCGTTAGCAGCTCCGGTGAGTCATGTGCGAGCCGCACGTGCCACCGCCGCCTCCTCTCCCGGTCGCAGATCAAATGAAGCCAGGAGGATTGCACCGAGGGTGGAACAACGGCAGGAAAACGGCCCTCAAGGATCTCAGCTCTGCCTGCAGGACCAGACTTTTAAATGAATCCGCTCCTGGGCTCAAGCACATTAACCACTCCTTCATCTTCCAGCCAGAAAAATACAGGAGACCCTCTCCGCCAAGTGTGCACAACCAACTATTCACACCCAACTCAACAGCCCCCCCAAAACTGCATCTAATTAATTTGCTAGCTTGCAACAATGAAGTGGAGGGGAAATAAAAGCACCAGGAGCCTCCTCCAGCACAGCTGTGAAGCCTCCAGCTGCAGAAGTGATTGCTGCAAGTTTCAGCCCAGCTTCCCCAGCCAGCGAGCTGCAATCTAAGATGTCTCCAGGCCCATCTGCATTTCTCGGGGCGCCCCGCAGCTCCCATGGGCTTTCACCCCAGCTCCAAGCCGAGCAGGCAAACCAAACATTTCCCATTATTAGCCTCCAGCTGACAACAGTTCCTGCTTTCTCTTCCCCTCCTGCACAAACACCAGAGGTGGTATTTGGGACAGCGAGGTGGGTACGGTGTTTGAGTCCCCGTCCAGCTGCAGGGGGACACCACGCTGCCCTCCTGCTCTGGCTCCTGTGCAGACCCCAGCCCAGCCACTCACCTCCATACTGACAGCCCCGGCTACACCAAGCGGTCCTTTGCAGCTCCTCCAGGACTTCCCAAGTTCAAAAGCAGTGTGTTTTTGGTGTTAGTTAGCAGGTATGGCATGCCCAGCCAGCAGCTCCCCGTGGCAGGCTGGGGAAACCCGCGGCAGATGTGTGTCTGCTGCTGCGGCGTGGGGAAGGCAGCAAAGCCTCAGCGCAGGCTGTGCTAACCCGTCCAGGGGAGCTGGGCCACTCCAGAAGGAAGAGGAAGGCTTTTTCCTTCTCCTTTTTTGTATGAAGGACAATTAAAATAGTTGGGCACTGGGGCGCATCCTCAGCCGAGCAGGGCACGAGGGGCGGGGAGCATCGCCCGGCCACCCCCTGTCCCCAGCACGTCCCTCAGCGTCCTGCCACCACACCAACAGCACCCGACGGCTGGCAGGAGCAGCCCACGCCGAGACAGCCCACGGCCACAGGGCTGGACGGGGCAGGACGAGAGCAGGACGCTCTCCATTAATTGCATTTAATTGCAGCACGCTGTTAAAGGCTCCTGCGGCAGGCTGCTCGCCCACGGGTGAGGCAGGATTGGGTCCCGTGGAGGTGACACTGTCGTTGTGTCACCACTGCTTCTCCTGCCACAGGACAACACAATTAGTTGTTTGTGGTTTTTTTTTTTGTGTTTTCTTTCTTTTTTTTTTTCTTTTTAATTTTCTTGCCATGACTGCTATGTGCCTGGGGAAAGAGGAGGCTGCGGGCTGCCTGGTAGGAGCAAGGAGATGGAAACGATGGCTTTCATGAAGCACGAGACTACTCCTCATCCACTGTAGTCTCTAAAACCTCCAAGGCCCACAAACTACCTCAAAGGAGGCCCCAAAAACTAGACTAGAAAAGCAAAGACCTCACTTCCATTCCAGAGACACCATCCCCATTACCAGCCACTTTTTTGGGATCCCTCGGTTGGAGCAGACCAGCAGTGGCTGTGCAGGACCAGCAAGGCCAGACCAAAATTGGGACAGCCCCAGGCAGACAGGGAAGAAAAAAACTCTCTTTCCAGCCTGGAAGCTGGCACTTAGATGCTCAGGAGCTTTAAGAACACCCAACGGCATCCCCATTTCAGTCTGAACTGACCAGGACGTGTACTTCTCTTACCATCATTAGCAAGGCACCCATGTTACAAATGGCTATAGACGTAAATATATATAATTTATATAAAATATAAATAAAACAGCCACTCTCAGAAATGAGCAGGAGATTACTGGCTGGCTACGCTAGCCCTTCACTGCTGATGACTCAGTAAAGCACTAATTGCACTCGGGTAGCAGAACCGTACCTTCCCCAAGGAGTTTCACAAGGACGTCCCCAAGCTCGGGGCAAGCAGTGTCCATAAACACTTCGACACCCCACAGATCTTCCGGGCAGAGCAGCTGTCCTTTAACCAGCCTGAAGGAGAGCCACCCCAAACCCACTGTTAACTCTGAAACTTCACAATGCTGTGGTGCTATGTGAGCAGCACTCACTGCCCTGCTCTGTTTTAGGGGAAACGATCCCACAATGTGCTCAGTGTGCCCAAAACAGCTCCTGAGGCATAGGATCTGCTCCCAGCTTTCCCAGAAGCTGCGGGCCCTGCTGTAGGGTGAGGTACAGCTGCACACAGAGAGGCAGGACCTCACCGAAGGGGGACGTTTCCCTGCTGGGCTCGTGATCTGTCACGGCTCTCAGAAACCCTCCGCAGACGATTCCCAGCCCAGTTGTGTGCGAGGCTGACTCAGCTACAGGAGCAAGCATGTGAGAGCAAGCCGAACGCCTCAGACAGCTCACTCCTCGCACAGATCCCTCTGCAGAGGCAGGGCTGGTGCTCAGTTCATCCCCACCGTGATCCCTCCAGCCTCCTGCTGCCCCGTCAGCTGGGGAGCCCCCGGGTGCTGCTCACCTGGAACTCACCGTTTACCCCATCCTCATCGCCTGCAGCATCCAGCCACCGCTCCTCTGCTTCCCTTTAAGAGATTTTATAAGTGATTTTAAAATGTTTCCTCGGAGCTGGACGATGTTATTAGTCGCACAGTACTCTAGCTGTGACACAGTCAATTCTCGGTGCAGGCTCCGCAGAAGGAAGGCCCAGAGCTCAGAGGGAAAGGGCTTTAAATACAAACACAGCCCGAGCTGCCCAAAACAGAAAACACGCATCTCTCTGCCAAAGAAAACACATTTAACAAGGAGAAAACACAGGCTACAAATTTTGTTCCGGGCTTGAGGGAATAAAACCCAGTGCAAGGCTTTGCTTTTGGACCTCGGGATCAGACGAGTGCAGAACAAAGCCTTTACGGTTGTTACAAGGAAAAGGAGCATGACCCTATACCACACAGTGTTTTTTTTTTCCATGTGGTGGGGACAAAGTGTGAACATTTGCATGCCAGGGTCACAGAAACCGTAAGCAGGGCGCGATGCTTCCCTACTCCAACACGCGTGGCATCCCTGCTGCGCTGCCAGCAGCTGGATGCTCTGACGGCCCCACCATCAGCAAACCTTCCTAGATTTGTGGGTGGGAGGCACATTAAACCACCAGAGGAAGAGCCTGGAAGCTCAGCACCTTGTGTCTCCTCCTGTACCTTTTGTTGCTGCCAACGAGGCCGGCTTGCACTATCATGGTCCCGGTGCTGGCCGTGACCCCCATCAGCAGTCTGCACCCATCCGAGCGATGCAGGAGGAGCAGCACATGGGACCAAACGTGGCACAGACGGACAAACAACCCATTTCAGAGCAGGAACCGCTTCTGCAGGAAGGTCCCTGCCGCCTTCCACCCCGATGAAGCCATCCAAGGGACAGCTGCACGTGCAAAGCCGCCCGCGGGCGCGGGAGCTCAGCCCCAGATTTGCACCATGCCGGGGCTGGGGACACCCACGGCTTGCCCTCACATCAGATTACATGCTGTGAACCAGAATCGCCACCCGACGTGTCTCCCCGGGCTTGGGGCGAGCCGGGATGCTCGAGGGGCTGCACCCCTCCTCCCGGCAGCCACGCGTGTGTCCCCCCGGGATGGGATGCACGCCTCTCAGCCTCGTTTTCCAGAAAAACCAACCGCAGGCGCTGATTTTTGAGGCGCTGGGATCCCAATCCTTGCTTGTAGGTTCTCAAGCAAGAAAAGCTCCAGCACGTGGGCTCTCAGGTGGTGGGCACGGACCCCGACATAGGGCTGGGGGGCACGCACACCCCCACCAGCACGTGTCACCCCGCTGCCACCAAGGCCAGGCACGGCACCACCGGGCCCAGAGGGCAGCTTTGGGGCCAGACCCTTGTCCTGCTGTGGGTGCCACCACCACCCACCCACCCAGGACTGGGTGCCGGGGTGCATGGGGTGACACGGCAGGGACACAGTGCCATTGTGGGGGGGGTGGCACACACACACAGGAGGCCTTCCCCAGCAGCATGCAGCCCCAAACCCTTCCCATAGACACGGATCTCATCAAGGACCACAGCACCCCATACACCCCACACCCCACAACCACACCCGAGGCTTGCGGTGGGGACCCCCGGGGGACCGCGACCCCTTCCCCGACGGCCCCGCGGGTGGCAGCGGGGCACCCCCAGGGGTCCCCCCCCCCACAGCCTCCAGCACCCAAATCTCCCCCGGGGCCTTACCGTGGGCTCTGCGGAGGGGCAGGGGGAGCCGCCCGGCTGGGGGCCGGCTCGCTTGGGCTCGGCTCGGCTCCGGATCGGCTCCGGATCGGCTCCGGGAGGCGGCCGGGCCCCGCCGCCCGCCCCTCGGCTCGCCCCGCCCGGCTCGGCTCGGCCCCGCTGCCCTGCCGGGAGTTGTAGTCCGGGAGCCGATAGCAGGGCCACAAAGCGCGGCCTTGCAGCGATTTGGGCATTAAATAGAATAAAAATGTGTCGTCGTCGTCCCCCCCCCCCCCCTATAAAAAAAGCTGTGTTGTGTATATATTATTTTTTTATTTTTTGGATGGGCGGTTGCCGTGGCAACCTGCTCAAAGTGGGGAGCGCGGTGGTGGTTCTGGGTTTGCTGGCTTTTTGGCCCAAAAAAAAAAAAATAAAGAGCCACGTGGAATTGTGTGGTTTTATCCCTGGACCTCCTGCGGTTTAATTATTAAGCCGGCAGCGTGGGAGATGGGGTGGGGAGAGGGAAGGCCCGCTCTGACCCACTGCTAATGGGCATGTCTTGAAATGGGGATTGGGGTGTTAAACCTGGACCCCATAACAGCTCGTCTCACCTCGTTATTGGGAACGGGTCACCCTCATTTGGGAACGTGGTCCTCATTTGGGACACTGGCCCTGTGCATGTGTGTCCAGCATCACAAGGGCTGTGGGACTGACCCATTCCCATCCCCATCCCCATCCCCATCCCCATCCCCATCCCCATCCCCATCCCCATCCCCATCCCCATCCCCATCCCCATCCCCATCCCCATCCCCATCCCCATCCCCATCCCCATCCCATCCCAGGGCTCACCCTGCTCCCCCCCAGCCCCTCGGATGTCCGTGCTCAGCCTCACCTCCCCGTCTGCTTCAGGGCTATCAGCCTGGACAGGGGGGAATTGTGAGGGAAAGGGGCTCCCATTAAAGGGAAAAAGAGAGTTGTGGAAAGCCGGAGGTGGGAGAGGGAACTGAAACATCCTTCTGTCACAGGAAAGATGCCGCGGCTGCTGTTCTGGGTACCATACGCCAGGTAATAACACAAGATGACTCAGTGCTTGGGAAACTAAATTGGCTCTTTATTAAAAGCGTGTATTTAGGGATGTACAGAGGCGTCAGGGGAGTTTCTCAATCGCCATAACACAGATAACTGAGGCTGGCTGGCTCCTGCTGCTGCCAAACATCCCCGCAATGCTGGGCCCCGTGCGTGCAGGCCCTTGTCCTGCCGGGGCTGCTCCCAGGGCAGGGCCAAGCACCCGGGGAGGCTGTCAGGAGCCTCTCCAGGCTCTCTGCAAATTCAGCACAAACTGAGGGATCCCAGTAGTGCTGGAAAATGGAGATTTTTGTCACAGGGCTGTGGCACCAGAGCCAGCCCGCCCCAAGGCCCCGAGCCACGTGAGTGCCGCGGCCTGGGTAACAGGCCGAGGGCTGAAGGCTGCCCTCAGGGACGTGGAAATATTTAAGAGGAAAAATTATGACACTGAAAAAAATGCCGTGCCAAGCTCTGCTCTCGGCCTGACAACGACCTCTAAAATTGCTCGGCGGGGATGGGAACCTGCTGCTTCGGAGGGGAAGCGCGGAGTATTTACAAAACACCGTGATGGGAGCCGTGATGTGCTGGGAGCCTGGCCCTCCCTCACCAGCTCTGAGCAAACACCGGCTTCAGAGCGTAGCTGGAGGCAAAATTCAGCATCCTGTGTTCTCAAATTATAGGTCCCCCGTGTGAAAGCTCAGTTATAAAAGCAGATAGGCACGGCAAAAAGGGGGTTCCTTTGTTCTTCCCCACGTACTCAGGGTGTGTGTGGTGTAGGTGGGCGATCCCTAAGGGTGCAGACACAGAGGTGCCCTCAGCAGGTCCCCCAAAAATGACCATCCCAGTGCTCCCACGGCTCGGATGCTCCATCAGAGGCTCCTGCAGGAGAGGAAACTCCTTGAGTGGGGTCTGCCATCCCACCGTGCCGTCAGAGAGAGCATTATTCCAGCCGGTGTGCAGTCGAGTTGCAAGCAAATAGACCTCCTTTAAAAAAACAAATAATGGACCTACTGTGGGAGCGAGGAGACAGACAAGGTCTTTATTTTTCCTCCCGGGCTCAGTGCTGCTGAGCCATCTGTCTGTCCCTCCGAGGCTGGGGGCATTTTACACGGGGCTCTGGTGTTCCCTCCTCTGACCCCCCGTGCAAATCCTTTGGGGTGAGTTGGTCTCGCTGCCAACCTGGGGGGAAACTGAGGCAGGGAGGCAGTGCAGAGCTGCCAGGACTCCCTCCTAGGTCAGATTTTGGGGCAGGGCACCCACCGGCTGAGAAATGCCTTGATGCGGCAAGAGGAGGAGCAGGTCTGGAGGTGCCAAGAGCAGGGACAGGCTCCCCCCTGCACTTCTCTTATTTTTAGAAGGGCATTTGCAGGCAGCGCAGCGGTCGGTGCCAAGGCTGTGCTCAAGTCAATGCCAAATTCACTTGGGAGTCAAGGGAGGTCTGGGACGGGACAGGGTGGGACACCCAAGGAGACATTTCTTTCCTTTTCTCCTTCCTTTTGCAGGAAGCCCATCAATTCCCTCTGCATTTCAGTCCCAGGAGCCCAGCAGCTGCCCCTGGGCTGGGTGGCTCGTCGTGCAACCCCAGCACATGCCATCACCCTCTGTGACATTGCTTCTTCCCTCTCTTGTGTGATCAGAAGAGGGGGACATCCATCCCTGCTTCCCTTCTGGATCCCTCATCCCAGTCCCTCCCAGTCTAACCAGTTCCTTCATGCTCTCCATGAGGCAAGGTGCGAGCCAGAGCATTTGGATTCCCTCCGTGACCTCCCGTGTCGCTGCAGGTAATAGCCCTCATTTCCTGGTATCTCCCATAACTCAGCTGCATAATGGGGCTACCTGGACATAATTCACGACTTTCCCATCCTGGTTTAATTTGCAGCTACATCTCGGGATTAAAGAGGCCATAGAAATGCAAGGCGTGATTACACAGGTAAGAGCAAATTACTGCTTTTAAGGACTGCCACTCCGACAGCCCCGAGGAAACGCATGGGCATTTGCAAAGGTCAGGCTGTTAGGAGGAGGAGGAGGAGGAAGAGGAGAAGGTGGGTGGCGAAGGCTCTCCTTCCACACCATGCTGGGCTGGCCTCCTCAGCTGCCTCCACAAGCTGACAGAGAGCATCCCTGGCAGCAGCATCCATAACTCCAGCTCTGCTGGCAGGAGGGTTTGGTCCAGCCACCAAAAGGGACCAGCTCTCTGCTCAGCTGGCACACGGCGGGCAGCGTGGCCGTGCCACGGGGTGCTGCTCCGTGCCACCTTTCCCCCGGCACAGCCTCGGGCAGCACCCCTGGAAACGTGCCTCTCTTCCCCTGCCTGCAGATGCGCCTTTTTTTCCACAATCCCTTATTGTGGCCATTAATTGCATCAGAGGATCGCAATGCTGCTCGGAAGGGAGGAGGCGCAAAGGCTGACAGCGGGGAGGGGACTGCGAATCAATTGGCTGGGAGAAGGGGATTTCACCACCCTTGGGGTGAAAAAAAAGCCTCCAGCCGGGGTGCTGGGAGCAGGATACGGCCGTGCAGGGTGGAGGACTGCAGCAGCACTGCCAGGGGAGTGCAGCCATCGGGCTGGATGACACAGCAGCACTCTGCTCCCGGTGCACAAAGGACGGGTGGTTTGGTTTGGTTTGGTTTGGCTTGGCGGTGCCGGGCCTTTTCATCACCCCACACAGCCAGCTTTATTGACACCAGTGCCTTTAAGCAAACTACAGCCCCACAGGCTGCCTGAACGAAGCAGCAGCCTGTCCCTGTCTCCTTTAGGGTTTTTGCCTCACCCCAAGCCCCTCCAGGCACTGGTGGGGAGGAGCAGGGGGCAGAGATGCTCTCACCACACACCCTCTCACACCAGCACCCCATCCTCTTGCTTCCCCGCCTCCCGGGAGCCCACATCCTCCCAGTCCCCTTCCTGCACCCTCTGTTATCTCCCCCACATCTTCTAACCATGCTTTTCCTGGCCCTGACTCACCTGTGGGTGCAGAGATCCCCACTTTGCCCCAGATCCCCTCTCCTCCACTCACCACCAGACAGGAGCAGCAAGCAGCACTCCTGCACCCTTTGGGGTGGGTGAGCGTGGAAAATCGGCATGGTTTTGCCAAATAGATACAGCCTGTATATTAGGAGCAAGGGGGAACCTCTCCAGCTGTCTCGGTGGTGGAGGAATGGCTCATGGGGGAGCTGTGGTGTTCAGCCCCAGGGTTGTGCTTTGCCCCGAATTTTGCTCCGCTCCCACCGAGCACATCCACGCCACCAAATGCACCCCCTGCTGCAGGATGAGGCCTCGCTCCAGAGAAGGTTTCCACACGCTGGCTGGCCAGGCTGAGCAATGAAAAGGGCCCGGGATGTATCCTTGTTCTGCTCGTAAAACAAACAAGCTTATCTTCACGTGGGCTTTGCTCCTTATCACACTGCTTTGGTGAAAGTACGCCGGCGGGGTCAGCGGGGCCAGGGGCTGGGGACCTGGCCTCCCTTCCCTGGCAGCAGAACGTGGTTTTGTGGACTGGTACCCCAGTACCGACCCCTCTGCCTCCCCAGTAAGGTGAGTGGGAGGGAGGGGAAATGCCATTGCTGCCTGCTGGCTGCAAAACCTCCTAGAAGGAAAGGGTTTGACACGTTCCTGCTGTAATAGGGGGAAGGAGATAGCAGTATCAGCCCACAGGCATGCCAGGCGTATGACAATTATTTATTATTGTGTTTTATGAATCAGAGCCATGCACATTTACACTTACCGTGCCTGGATGTTATTGCTGCCTTCACTGAACCCACAGAAATCTATCCCTGCATGTCCACACGCCGGGAATAGCCTCCTGTGCGCACGCACGCAAGGTGGAAATTTACAGCTGCCAGATAACCCAAAACGTTCCCTGCCTGCCCCTGCTACCAGGTTGTACATGGAAGGCAATTCCCTTTGTTTCAGAAACACCAGCAAGAAATTTGGGAGCAAACAAGAATTTTGGGGAGATGCTGAGTGTGTCTCCCCTTGGGAGCGCCACGGGGCTGCATGTCCCAATGCCTGGCTCCTGGGAATAAATATCATCGGGTCTCTGGAGCTGGGCTGGGGACATGCAGGCACACCCCTCATACCAGCACCCATTGCAGTGTCCCCTCTTCTTCCACTGCTGAAATAAAATGTTTAATTTAACTTCATTGCCAATCCACCCTAATTAAAAAGGGCTAGCAGCACAATTAAGCGCACTCCGCAGAGAGAACCTGCTTTCTTGAAAAGAAAGTAATCATGAAAGACCTGCTTTTGGACTCCAGATAATACGATTTCCAGCAGATAATGTTTAATTTCTGTGTAATAAACCCATGTTCCCCAGATGGGCTTCATTCACACGGGCTGAAGTGCAGACAGCCGTGGAAGCAGTGGACTCAAACTTTGGTTAGCAGCTTTCGGGTGCTGGAGCAGACAAAAGCCCTGTTGGTGAGAAGCCCATGACGTTTGTCCCTAGCACTCAGCAACCACAGCAGGTAAAATCCTTTCTTAATGACACGTTTGATCCATTTCTGGATTCCAGCAAGTGGTAAGGAAAGGCACCAGGTGTTGCCAGGGCCATGCTGCAAATCACAGGAGAGAAAGCTGATGGGAGGTGATGCCTCAGGTTGTAAGGAATAAAAGCCTGGCTGCTGCTGGAGCGGTTCCTTTTCCTCCTTGGCCTGCCCAGGTTTGTTGTAAGGTTGCACCTCAATGGCTGTGCTCTTCTCTGCAGACTGGGTGGTGTAAAATGCACTGCCTGCTGTGGTTTTTGTATCCTGCTAAATACTTCTAAAAATGCCACGTGGAGTTCTGACTTCCCCAAACCCCCCTCACGCTGCAAGTCCTGAAGGAAGAGGGTGGCCAAAGCCATCAGCGCATCACCAGCTTCAGTTTCGCTGTCATCAGCACAGTCAAGATGCTGGAAATCGTCTGTCCTGCTATAGGAGAAGACAGAATAATCTCATGCTGTTAAATCTCTGCAGTAGATGGAGATTGGGATTGACAAATTGTCAAGGATCACTGGGGTTCGCGGCAGGACACGGAAGATGGACAAACTCCGTGGCAAACATTTAACAGCAAACGTAATTAAGGGTGTGGGACCTGGGGCTGTGGTGGACTCCTCATCATCCCGAGTCTTTAATCAAAGCTGTTTCTTTATTTTTAAGTGCTTAATAGAGGTTTCTAAAACAGGGTGCTGGAGCTGAAGCGGTGGCCGTGTGAGTGCGCATGGGGTGAGCGTGTCCTGCCCGGCCCTGCGCTCGGCAGGTCTGGTCCTGCTCACCTTGGGAAATCGCCTCCAAACACCCAGGTGAAACCTCCGGGAGTGCTCAGACGCCAAGGGAAGCGCCAGGCCTGGCAGCACACCCAGTGCCAGGGGGCTGAGCTGGTGAACAGCATGTGCAGAGCCCGCAGGAGTCCCGGGAGGGCATCACAAAGGTGCTCATGGCACGGGGCACGGCGCTCCCCGCGGACCAGGTTGAACATCTCCTTGCTCTCACCACGCTGCTGTGCTGGAGCCAGGCCCATGTCCATGCCGTGAGCCCATCCTTCCCCTTCCCTGCTCCCAGCACCCCGATGTACCCAGGACAGCCGTGGGGACATCCCTGATGTTCTCCTGCCCCAGCGGTGCCGCATCCAGCCTGCAGCCAGGCTCAGCCCCGCTGCACACAAAGCAGGGCTTTGAGGCCATCGCCCTGGGCTCCTGCTGCAGCTCACGGAGGGGAAGCTTGGCAGTGGCTTGTGAGAAGTGTTGCCCGAGCCATTGACCAGGGCAGCTGATATTTTGTGGGTTGTGCACGGCTTTGTGCAACCGCCGGCCTCATGGAGAGCCAGCTGTGGGAGTGCTCGCATCCAGAGCGAGAGCACGGTCCCATGCCATGATCCTGATGTACCACAGAACAAAGCCAGGCTGCACAAGACCAAAACAGACGTCTGGGCACGGCAGAAACCATGGAAACATCAGAAAGTCATGCCTAATTCATGTTACAGCACCCAGCAAGCGGAGACGTGGGATGCTACGCGACACCCACGAGCATCCTCTGCTGTCTGCCTGCCACGGAGCTCGCTGCCCCCGTGACCTCGGCGAGCTTCAGGATTTGGGATGCACAAAGTCAGCTGAATCCTTTCACAGCCCAAGCGTCCAGACCCCCGGCGGGGTTAACTACAGCTCCATTGCACAGCTGCTTCCAAACGCTTCACAGTCGGTCATGCCCAAAGGTTTAATGTTTGCCCTACAGGCTGGGGGGACAGACAATCAGGAAAGGGGGAATGTGGGCAATAAGACTCGATATTCAGCTCCCAGATATCCACTGGTTAGGGTGGGGAAGAAGCATTTTTTGTTTATGTGAATAGGAAAAGTCCACGGTTCTCCAAGAGTTCGTTCTTGAGCAGAAGCTGGCATTAAAATGCAATAAAACATAGAGTTGATACATCAGTGTAGGAGATAACATTTAAAGAAAATGCTAAATGTGACAAAAAAAATTTGCCAAGCCAAGCGACGCATTCAGGACAGGTTGTCTTTAACTGAACTGGACGACTGCTCCGATGATCACATCCTCCAGGAAT
This sequence comes from Aythya fuligula, assembly GCF_009819795.1. Lineage (NCBI taxonomy): Eukaryota > Metazoa > Chordata > Aves > Anseriformes > Anatidae > Aythya > Aythya fuligula. Next base: position 2,451,359 of record NC_045593.1, read on the forward strand.
CTGGAGCAAGCCGATCCCGTGCTCAGCCTCCCTCCAGTTTTGGATATACGCAGGGTGCCTCGCTGCCCCACACTCCCTGCTCACCCGTGTCTGTGCGCACCGAGCCCCGAGGAACGGCAGCAGCACGAGCTGAAAGAGGGGGATGGCTGCGGAGATGAACAGCTAGCTCCCACCTGGAGCAGGTGCTTTCAGAAACACCTTAAAATCCGGTGATTTTGGGGTCTTGGCATCTGCTGTCATCCACCACCATCCCGGCGGAGCTTGGTGCAGGTCCTGAGAAATAAAAATGTGGTGTGGGTGGGCCCAGCCCACCCAGCCCAGCCCCGTGGCACCACACTGGCACAGACACATACATTTTTTCCCCCTCTGCTCAGGGTAAACCCAAACAAAATGCCAAAGATCCTGCTGCAGGATCCTGCTTGGCGAGGCACCCTTGGGTGCACGGCCACCACGTGAGCGGTGTCCTTGGGTGCACCCGAGGAGTTGCACACTTCAGGTCACCGCCGGGTTTTGGCACCACCAGGTTTTGGCACCACCAACCCCCCAGGACTGAAAGACAAGCCTCGTTTTTTTTTAACAAGTTTGGCAATTTTGGCGTCAGGAAGGTTTGGGGTCCCCGGGGCTGCCTGTGAGCAGAGCTGGCACATGGCCTTACCCCACCCGCAGCATTTGTAAGGGGCTGGGAAGGGGGCTCTGTGCACTGCTTCTGCACCCTGCTGATCCCAATCCCTTGCTCCTGCACCCCAGAAGCCCCCCAAAACCCCACTACCTCCATCCCCATCCCCACATCCCCATTCCATCCCCTTATTCCCATCCCATCCCCATATCCCCACATCCCCATCCCCATCCCCGGCTGCAGGCAGCGCTGCGGCGTCACCTGGTGGCTGTGGGCTCTGCCTGCACCCCAGCATCCCCAGTACGCCCCCCCCAGCACCACCAGTACCCCTACTGGGCTGGGATGCCGCCCTGCCTGCCCCCCTGCAGGGCTGGCTGTGCGCCTCGCTCCCCCCAAAACCTGCAGCACCGGGCTGCGCGCCCCCTGCGCTCATCAGCAGCTCTTTTTTTTGGGGAAAAGCTTGGGAAAGGAGAGGGTGAGAATTTCTTCTTCGATTTCTTCTGAGCTCCCCTCCTGCAGGTGCCCTCCTGCAGCCCTGGCAGGGCAGAGGCACCCTGCAGGAGGGTATTTTGGAGTTTATTTCAGCTTGCTGCTTGACCCCCTGTGGATGCTCTCCTGTTCCTCCCACGTGTTTCTGAGCCCTGTCCCGCTTCCCCTGAGCTCCACTTGCACCGTAAAAAACGCCCCACATGCACAGGGGAACGCCCCAGGCTCTGCAAACCACAGAAGTACCTCGGGAGTTGAGGTTTCTTCCCCAAAAAGCCCGGAGTGATGAGCCTGACAGTGCAGGGGTCTGTCTGCCCCTGCTCCCTCCGCTCCATGCCGTCCCTGGAGGCAGAGCTGGGCTCGCCCTGCACATCCCCGGCACAGACCGAGCCTCCCTAAGGGCTGGGCACCCCGAAATTCCCCGAAATTCAGGCAGCTGGCCCTGCAGAGGGCTTTGAGGTCCCTCCAAAGCGGCGCTGTGATTGCGCGGCCGGCCGCGGAGGGGAGACAGAGGCTGGAGGCTGCAGCTCGGCTCCTGCGCCGGGACAGCCACAGCATCTCCTCCGCAGCATCCCCTTCATCTCCCTTCCATAAGGAGTTAAAACCCAAAAATCACATCCCATAAAGGAGGAGCAACCCCCACCCCCAGGGTTTATAGCATCACAAACACGGGCTGGCGATGCCCCAGCTGCAGGCACGCTGCGATGCGTGCACCTGTAAGCCAGCTGCCTCCCCCTCTGCTTCATTCCACCTGGCAGAGGAAAAACGCCTTTTCCTGGGTGTTTTTTTATTTACACACACACAGATTTTAATGGTACGCCCGGTTCCTGAGCAGAGGCATTGCTACAGGCACCTCGCAGAGGAAAGGAAGAGCAGCGCCAGGCAAAGGAGCTGAGGGAAGGGGAGCGCAGCTGGGCGAAAAAGGAGGGCTGAAATGGGGCAAAGACATGCTTTATGGGATAAATCTGTGTCCACAAATCAGGGAACTGCTGCTGGTGCCTTGATCTCTGGTGTTAAAGACAAGGCAGGATCTGCAGACCCAGGAAGGAGAGGAGCTGGCTCACGGGGACTGAATGCCTGGGGCTGGCAGCGCTGCCTGTGGCATTTCTGCCCGGGTCCAGCCCCTGAAATCCTGGGGGAAAGTTCACCAGACACTGCTGGAAGGTTTTTAGACCAGAACTGTGGTCTGGGAGCAAGACGAGCTGGGGAGAAAATACTGGGCACAGACCCGTGTAGAGGATGGCTCGTGAAAGGGAGAGGCAGGGCGCGGGAGCGACCTGCTCCTTTTTTTCCCCCAAACTTTGCCCTTTTCAGGGCCATGGGGCTCCCCAGTGCCCCGCTGCAGAAACGGGAAGCTGCCCCAGCATTAAGGAGCTCCTAAATCCCAGTGGAGTAAAATTTCCACTGTTTTGCCTCTGCTTATTTATTTATTTTTTTTAAAAATCCTTTGCTGGAGCAGCCTGCTGCCTCCGATTACGCACCTCCTCTTTCCTCCCCTCTTTCTGCTCCTCCTGGGTCTCCTTCTCCGTGCCGGGGCACAATTAGCAGGCCGGGGCTCTTCCGTTTCCCATGGCAAGAGCCACGGAGAGTCACCCCCGCCAGAGGGGGGATTTCAAGCCTCTGTGATGTGCCTCACCTCCGGTCCTTGGCCTTGCCTAAACTTTCCGAGCCCTTTCTTGTGGCGAGGAGGAGAGCTGCTCTGAGGATGCATCATCAAGAGGCTCGGGTGAATCTGGAACGCAGCCGCTCTTTCCAGCAGTGTCGGCTTCCCCGGAGCATTTGGCTGCCTCCTAATGGGAAAATTGTCTGCCGGGATGAATCCCAGGGCCCAAAGCTCTGAGCACTCTCACAAACATTACGCCCCAGCCTGCCATCCGGGGCAGGCAGGTAACACTTTAATTCCTGTTCTTGTAGGAAAATAAGCCGAGCTACAAAGATCCCAGGGGAAAGAAAAAAAAAGAAAAAAAAAATAAAAATAAATAAAGCAGAGGGCTTTTTGCAGATGGTGGTTTCTCGGTGATGAGAGGGAGCAGCTCGGCCCAGGCTGCATGCAGCTCCAGGCAGGTCCCTGGCTGAGATCCGCTACACCCAGCTGCAGGGAGGCAGCGCTGGGAGAGCGACAGCAGCGATAATGTGCCTTGCAATGAGTCATTAATAAAGAGAAAAGTGCTCAGAGGTGACGAGGTTCCTATTTAAGCTCGACAGCGTTAGGCCTGTTTTGTTAAGTTTAAGAGATAATTGCCACAGTGACACGTTCGCGTTGCTGGAGTGCAAAAACAACGGTTCGGTTTTTGCAAATGTTGAGACATTTCTCTTGGAAAAAAAAAAAAAAAAAAAGAGAGAGAGAGAAGAGGGAGGAAGGCAAAGAATGAATATCAGCATGAGGAAATGAAGGCACAGGCATCACTGAAGAAAAAAAATAAAAATCCTGAGAACGTTTATAAATAGAAATAAGGGAAAAAATAACCCAGGAGGCTCCTGCTGGAAGGAGGGCCCTGCCTGGGAGCAGGCTGGTACCTCTGCTGCTGGGATTTCTCTCCTGAGCAAGCTGCGTGGTGTTGGGAAGCCCCAGGGCCCCTTGAAGGACCATCTGGTGGCAGCCTGCAGCGACCCAGGGGGAAGCTGATGAGGTCCCACCCGTGGCCGTGCGCCCTCCTAGATGCCACGTGGCGAGCCAGGAGTGGGGCAGGTCCCAAACCAAACCCCTCGGAGCCCTCGTGCCGAGCCAGCTGCCCTCCTCTCAGCCCACGCTGTCCCTCCTGGGACATCTCCTGCCCCTCCTGCCACCGGCTGGCCCAAAGAAGGGTCGGCGTGCCTCGGAGCGTGCCCGGATTTTCCGACTCTACCAGTTGGCCCGATGGCAGATATCATCTCTCCACGCACACCACGGGCTTCAAGGAGACTGTGCACAAGGCTGGCTCTGCCCAAAACGACCCGTCCCTCCTCCGGCTTCGTGCTTATCTGTGGGAACAGGGTGTGTGCGGCAGGGTCCCCGCGTTTCCTTCCCTCCCCTGCCCCTGAATGCGCCCATTGTGTGCGCGCCTTTGGAGGGGGAGAAGGAGACACCTTCCACGGGATGGGCTGAACAAGTTTTTCAGCTGCGCGCAGGGTAGGAGAGGCCACAAGAAAAGAACCACAGCCCTTTGAAGTCGAGCTGCTCCTTTTCTTTTCAGGGGTTGTTTTCGAATTCTGACAGTGAGCGATGCTTTCTCAGACCGAGACCAGCTCGCCAAGCACGGGAACAAAGCCTCGCCGAGCGCACCGCGGGCTGCGGGCGTGCGTGACACAGGGCCAGGGGGCAGCTCCCGCTGAGCCCTGCTGGAAACACAGCCAGCCTTTCCTCCAGGGACTTTCACACCAAAAACCAGGGAACTGGGCAAAAACAAGGGTTCGAGGCCCACAGGTGGGAGCTGTGATCTCCGGGCGTCACCGATCCCTGGGCAGGAATGTTGAGGAGGCCGCTGTGGGCTCGGAAACTTCATCCTCATCTCTCCTCGTTAGTCCTGGTGCAATTTTCTGCTGTCCTGTGGGTACAGAGGAGGTCGCAGGGCAGCGCCCGTGGAGCTATGCAGAGCTTTGTTTAACTTTGTCTTAAAGAGCAGGGACTGGGGCTGCTCCTCCTGGATAAACGCCTAGGCAATGAGCTGGAAACTCACATGCTCCCCTCTGTCTCGCTCTCTCCAACAATTTATTATTTTATACAAAACAGAGAAGGAAGCTGAACAAGCCCTGCTCCAAAATTGCTTGCCGGGTGGCTCATCTCCTTGATGCTGGGGAGGGGTCTGCAAGGTCTCCTCGAGCACTTCCAGATGGGTGCCCTAACCCCTGGGCTTCCCGACACATCCAGACCTGGGCTCGGGATTAACTTTGCCTTCAGTCTGTGCTGCAAACACTGAAGCTCAGCCCGAGCTGGCTTTAGGCTGCTCTCTGGAGCAATTCCCCTCGCCGTGGCCCAGCTTTGCCCATGCAGACCCCGCTCGGGGTCACCGACAAGAGCAGAACAACACCGCCGAGCTCTCCTCTGAAACATTTCCCTGCGCACAAATGAGGCTCTGCAGTCTGGAGGCAGGCTGTAGAGTGGCATCAAAAAAACCTCGGATTTCTGCCAAACCGCCACCGGGTCTCCCCGTGGACAGTTTGGAAATGCCAGGCCTCTTCCTCGGGGTTTTCGAAGAGCCTTTCTGGGGTGGAGAGCAGAGCCTGCGGAAAGGTTAGCATCCGAGCAGCTGGAGCACGATCCTCTGCAGGGGACGCGCAGCCAGGGGTTCGGTGCCACAGACTCTGCAGCTGTCCCGTGGCTGATGCTAAAGGCTGCATCCTGAAAAGGTCAAAAAGGCAATGAAAGAGGCACGGGACCAGCTCTTCCCAGTACCGAAGCAGGTGCTCAGCCAAAACATTTGCCTGCGAGATTGCGTTTCCTTTAGGTTTATTAACCATTAAGTGTTTTTAGGGACAGGCTCGTAAAGATAATGAACTGAACGACAAGTAGAGTCAGGATTCCTTCGCAAATTATTCCCGTTGGGTTAGGCGAGTGTTTGAAAAGCAAAACGCTTTGTTATGATTTTGCAACAGCAGGAGACCCCTGGCAGCTCGCCTCCGCTTCAGCTCGCTGGTTTAGCCAGGAGCCCCGAAACATTTCTGTGGGGAAGCCGAGCACGGCCACTGCATCGGGGTCATTTGCAAGGGCTTTCCCCTCCGCAGCAAAGCCAACCCCAAAAAAATCTGCTCTTTCCACACTGCTCAGTGCATCCCCGCGGGCTGCTCGGTTGTCCTGGCACCAAACCAGATGAGTAACTAGCCCAGGTTAAAGACAACCAGCGAGGGGTTTTGGGGTGGGGGAAGAGGAGCAGATTTTATTTTGGGTCTCAAAACTGGCTTGCCTCAAAGCACTGCACACAGAGCGTGATCCAGCAGGAATGAGGGGGGCAATGTGGCGAGGGGGAGCATGTCCTGGGAGTCCTCACACGGGGAATGTGGCTGAGAAAATGGGAAGTGGCACGGCACCGGGGCTGGCTCCAAGGAGAGTTCGGATAAAATTACTTCTAGCGCAGTCCTATCTGAAAACATCGATTTTAACCTCGTTTTGCAATGAGAGTTCTCTTATTTTATTTATTTACTTTTTTTTTTTTTTTTGTGATTAGAGCAGAGGCGGTGGAGTATCTGTCGCTGGGGATCAGCAACAGCACCGAGGGCCAGGAGTCTCGGCCAGCCTCGTGCTGGGGGCAGACACAGGAGCCGAGCACCCGCTGTGCCTCCCGGCTCGGCTTTGCTGCCGCTCCAGGGCCGAGCACATTTAGGTCACCGTGTAAATGAACACCCATTTTTCAGAGCTGCCACTTGGATGTTTCAAATTACGGAACAATGGATGTCGCGCACTTATTTACCCCATTGTTTGTCCCAAATTGCGGAGTTTAATGGAAATTAGCAGAAGCGCAGTGGAAAAATGGGTTATTAATGAGCTTATTAAAACGGCTTGAAGGATTTGTGCACGCTAGCAAGCAGGGCCAGGGAAAAGAGCAACCTGGCCTGCCCAAAATGACCCCAAAAAGCGCAGTACCAAGCATCTGGCTCGGTCTGGGGGCTGGCGTGGACCTGAGAGCAGTGCCCCAGAGAGAAATCTGTGCAGGGCCACCCAGTTTGTCAGGATGAGAGGGTGCAATAGTGCGATGGCACGGACACAGCTCGCTCCCTGCCCTGCCAGAGCGCTTGGAGAGGCAGCCGAAATGTGCTGGGTGAACAGAAAGGGAAACAGCAGCTTGTTTAAAACTAGCTAAAATAAAGAAAGTCCTCTGGTCGGTGCTCCGGCCTGACAGATGTACGCAGCGACCAGAAACGAGATTTGTAGAGCCAGAGGATTTTCACACCTCGTTTTTATTCCTGGAGGATCAAAGCGCACCTTGTTGCTTGTTTCAGCTGCCGGTTCTCTTCCCAGTGCTGCATGAAGAAGGCATTGAGCAGAGCTAGGTGAGTACATGGAGATGAAGCAAGGTTAGCTTCTGCCAAAAGGGGCATTGGCACCTAAAAAAAACAGGGCTCCGCGTGCTCTGCCCTGACTGCCACTGCCCCAGCAGCATTTGCAGATTTTGTCATTACAGAGATTTAATGAAATGTCATTAAAAAAAAAAAAATTTAAAGCCTCGGACTTGCAGGATGCTGTAATCCTCCGGTTTTAAAGGTGTGTGTGATTTAAATACCAAAACCCCCTCCAAGGAAAACAACACATTAAAAGTGGTTTCACTTCTTTTCATCTCCATCCTGCTGGCTCACTGCAGCCCGAGGAGGAAGCGGCAATGCCTGATCTGTGCTCACGGGAGGTCGAGGTCAAAGGGGGGGATTGAGGCCGGCTCTGCCCCCTGTCAGAGGGTGCTGGGGCATCGTCTGCTGTGGCCGGGCTCTGGAGCTGGGCAGGGGCAGCAGAACATACAGAAAATCCCAGCTAACACACGGGAGACCCTACAGGGCACGCAGCGGGATGGAGCCAGCGGAGAAGCCCCCAGGATCTCTCTGCTGGAGCAGAGCTCACCTGGCTGCAGCCCCATGCGCCTCCCAGACCCTATAAAGGATCCTATAAAGCTGTGTCTCCCTCCTGCCTCTCTGCCCCATGCCCTCGCTCCCCAATTGCACCTGCTACCAGCAGCTTCAGCGAGCCCACCTGGGGACCTGGCAGCCGGCCCTCTGCGCGGAGGAGCTGAAGAAGGGCTCTCGGAAGAGCCGTGCTGAACTCTTGTTCTCCTGGAGGCAAAAATCCTCATTCCCAAGGCGCGCTGCAGCCAACTTACCCTGGCCTAGAGCCTGGGAACAAGAGACTATTGCTAAACTCAGACAGCCTCTCGAACGCGGGATGCTGCTCCGTGCCATTTCCCCCAGAGGCACTGTGTGTCAACGCCTCCGCTCCCAACAACCTGGCCTCTGCTGCATGGCACAGACGCGTTTTTGGCATCTGGCGTGCAGCGCAGCGCAGCAAGGGCAGGAGAGAGACAGATGCTATCTGCCCCCCAGGCCACAGGGCACGCTGCGGGGCAGTGTCCAGGCACCCAGCGTGGAGTTTCAGGTGGCTAAAACTCGCCCAAGCGTGAGTTTTCAGCCTCTCCGGGTGGTGAAGGCACCCAGGGCAGAGAGCAGGGCGTTAAGCCTGTGGCCGGCTCTGTTCAGCACATGCAGACCGTGATTTGCAGAGCTTATAATGGATTCAAAATTAAACAAAATTTCCTGGAAGTGGCAAACGGTACTTTTCGTCAGCGGGGCCAAATTTCATGCTCTTTCTCCACAACACGGAGGCTCCTCTCTCCCGCAGCAATTTCACGGAATTATTTATTTTCAAAATCTGGGCAAAACACTCTGCTTTCCCCTCGTTCTTGGAAATGGTCAGAATAGTTTGGCTGAAACTTTCCAGAGAACTGCAGCCTAAGGCAGACATCTGGTGTGGAACAATTTTTAGCCCAAACAATCCCAGTTTGGCAAAGCTGCCGGCAGGATGACCAGAGTCTCCAGTGCGCCGGCGGATCTGGGTGCGCGGGGGACTCGCACCAGCCGTGGGCATGCCCTGTAAAGATGGTGAAGTTTTAGGGTGCCTGGTCTCTTGCTTTGGGGGAAGACAGGGGAGAGCACAGCCACGAGAGGGAGTGCATTTGCCTGTTCTCCCCGTGCTGCTGGGGCCGCTAACTGCAGCAGCGTGCTGGTTTTCGGCTGTGCGTGGCTTCTGGTGCAGGCCCCGCGCCGTGGCCGGTTTCACCCGGGGAGAATTATGAAGAAACCAGCCAGGCACCACAGCGTGCTTGTGCCACGTCCAACAGGCGGCCTGCCCGCGTGCCAGGCTGTTTCAACATCGAGAGTTTTGTTTCTGGAGCCACGAACAGTAGGTGAAAAGTTAGGCGGAGATACAAAGGGGTCCCAGCGCTGCTGCCTGGACCCTGAAAGTAGGCACCCGGATGGGTCCTGGAGAGGACACGGAGCACAGGGTGCTTGTCCCAGCTCCGTGCAGCACCACAGCAAGAGGGTTTTGGTCTTCAGCAGCTTGAAAGCCAGCAGAAAAATGCAGTCTGCAAAGCTCCTGGCGTCCCTGAGGGCCCTGGAAAAGTGTGGGCTGGCCCAGGGGACTGAGATCCCCGTGCCACGGCTCCCAGCCCTACGTGGATGCTGGGCTCAGCCCTGTTTCCGAAGCACCCAGCCTAACGAGGTGAGAACTGCGATGTTCTTTGTGCTCCACGAGATGCAGAGGGCACCAAGAGGCGTGGTGGTGGTGGTTAAAAACCCACCTGCACCAGAGCAAGATCGCAGCCACCGTGTCCTCGGCGTCTTCTTTTTTCCCCCCCTTTTTTTGGCTCAGGCCAAATCTGAAATCAAAGCAACCAAGGTATTATTGCACCGTCAGAAGTCATGGCCCACATGCAGGCGCAGGACCGGCCACAAGATGGGGATCGCAGTGAATGCAAGAGGTGCAGGAACTGCAGGGGAAAGGCTTGGCAGCCCCAGACCTGGAGCACCCGCGGGGCACAGCTCAGACTCCACCAGCAGCTCCCACACGGGGTTACCGTGGGCAGCAGCAGCCCATTTTGGTGAGGAGGACACTCCCGAGCCACCTGAGCCACCACACGGCCACCACGAGCTGCTGCAGGTGTAGGATGATCTGCACAGCCGAGCGAAACCTCCCTTTATTTTGTCCCCCCCTTGCAGGGGTGGCACACAGACACGCGAGCCGTGGCCGGCAGCGATCAGCCAGGCCTTTAATTGGCTTGCAGAGGCTGTGCCCTGGCTGTATTTTATATTATTTTCACTTCGGTTTATGTCGGCGGGAGCAGGGCCCTACTAAATTCGTCCCCTCTGCTCGAGACGAGCTGCACAGGCCTTGAAGGGTATTTTTACTGGTAGGTAAACCTCACCCACAAGCAGCCTCTCATTTCAGGCCTACAAATGAGATATTTTCCAGTCCAGTTTAACTCCAACCCTGCCCCTTCCTTCCACAAGCCCCAAATGACTGTTTTCTCCTGATTCCTTGGTCATTGTGTAAGTGTGATATCCCTTGGCAGAGCCTACAAAAGAGCTCGGGAGGAATACGGTTCCTGCCTACTTGGCTCCTTTTAGGGTTAAAGCCAGGATGGGTTTTGTGCCTAAAGCAACATCCTTCACGCAAATGCCAGCATAACATAAATTGTGCCGGGCTCCGAGGAGAAGCAAATGTCAAAAATTAAGTTATTCTTCTGCTTGACTCACAAATCCAAGTAGCATGCAAATAAAGAGGAGCCATCTGTTCGGTCCCTGGGCATTTTAGAGACAAGCATCCAGCCCCAGACCCAGCTCCTTGGGGTCAGCCCTGCTGCAGCCCTGTCCAGCACCACCCAGCACGGCACAAGTGTCCGTAACCCTTCACGCTGGCACCTTCCCCACGGATTCCCTGCTTCCAGGAGGGATTTTGGGGCTTCTCCTGCCTCCGTTCCTCCTCTGCAGCATCAGGGCAGGGTCCTCGCTGCTTCAGGTCTGAAGTCAGACTTGCCACTGGTTTTGGTGGAGCCTGCCTGCATCTCCAATATCACGATGATATCATTTTGATATCATCGTTTATGTAGCTGCTGCAAAGCACACGGAAAATGCTTTTTTTTTGGGGGTGGGGTCAAAGAGTATTAGGATGGGGAAGGCTGTAACGGGAAATATGGTTAAGAGGGGGTTTGGAGTCTGTGCTGGAAACCACCTCTGAGAAGCAGTCCAGGATATGGGCATCATGCGAGGGCCTCTACAGCCTTCTGTGCTGCCCTCCTCCCAGCTGGTTCCAGCAATCCCAATTCCCATCTCTTCTCTGAGCCCCCCCATCCCACCCAAACTGACGGAAAACCCAGGATAGCTCCAGGGGAACCAGCCGAGTCAGACTGCCATCAGAGCAGTGCACGGGGAGCTATCAGTGAAGGATCTCTCCCTGCACCCTCAGCTTATAAATAAAAGGGGAAAAAAATCATATTCAGCTCCGTCACTTGTTGAACAGGCAGCTCCAGAGCAAAACCAGTTACCAAGGTACTGGACTAGAGCAAATGATGCTACAAAGAGGAGGGAAGGCACAGCATCCCAAGGGGATACCCCCGGGTGGAGCGAGCTGCATCACCCCCATCCAGGCTGTGGGTGTCTCAACCCCGGCAGGAGCCCCACGTGTGGTGTGGTGCCATCCCCCCGAGGTCTGGGCTTCGGGATTTCCCTAACAGGGCCTTGGGGGCTCCCAGAGCTGGGATGGAGGAGGCTCAGACACGCTGAAGCAACCGTGACCCACTTGCCAGGAGGGAGCACCAGGAGCGACGGGAGAGCTTTTACGCCGTGACTCAGCCACCGAGCCCCATCCCATGGCACATTAAGCCAGATGAATCAAAGGCTGGAAATGCGGGGCACGTCTGGCCCTACAAAAACACCACTCGACTTTTTAAGTGATGATTCGCTATTGATTACGGGGATGAAGATGAGATAGCTCCCTTATCCCCCTGCCAGTTCCCACACTCCCGGTCGCATTGCAAGCAAACGCCAGCCAGAGATGAGCCCTCTCTCCCGAAGCCAAGTCCCTGCTCTCAGAAGAGAATAAACTTGGCACGCCAGAGCCCTCTGGGCAGATGCCTGAGCCTGCTGGAGTTGACCAAACAGGCTCTGGGTGCTGTGGTGCCACCAGGTTCAGTGATCCTTCCTGGCAAGGACGGTGAGACGGGGGTGACTAGAGACAGAGGTGAGCAGGATGCGCTCCCACGGGTCCCGAGGATGGTTGGCAGGGCCAGCTGCTGGTGAAAAGGAACTGCCAAGAGTCCTGGGCACGGTGAGGGAAAGAACCAGGTCCAGGGTCCACCTGGGAGCAGCAGGAGACGGGACAGGCTACGGCATTAGGTGTGACACGGACACCTCCTGCCCTGAGCCGCTCCTTGTCGCAGGCTGCCCCCTCCTCGCCTCCTGAGTGAGTGTTTGCCAGACGAAGGCGAGCAGGAGTGCTTAGCACACGTCTGTCTCCTGTCACACACCCTCTCCAAGGCCCATTTGCTGCCGTGGGCTTGGATGCTCGGGAGGGCAGAACGACCCCGATGGATTTTTGACGGCGGGATGTGAGCAGGGGAGATCAGGGGGCAGCGCCACGTTGTTGCTGTCAGGAGTGCTTTTACATGAGGTTATTTTAGAAATAATCAGGTGTTAAACCTGTATCTACACAACAGGAGAAAGCTGGAGGTTTCTCCGTACGGGCCAGAGGGGATTTTCCCTAGGGAGGCTTTCGGTCTCCTGCCTGCTCTGCTGGTGTTTGCCAGACCTCGAGCTTGCAGCCTCCCCAGGGAAAATCCCCTCTGGCCCCTTCGGAGGTTTTCTGTAGCTGGACCGCATCCTTCCTCTGGATGGTGATGGGTCTTTCTTCTGGTCCTTGCTCTCTGAAACCAGGCGATACAGAAGACTCAGAGTGCATTGCACAAAAGCTCTCTGCAGCTTGCTGGGTGATATCCCCAAATCCTGCCTCCGCCTGCTGCTGGGAATGTACATTCCTGCACCAGCAGAGCAAAGTCACAGCAGCTGCTGCCTATCCTTTATAATTTAAACCTTCCCTTTAAGTAAAACATTGCACGAGTAGGAAGGGATTTCCACCAAAATCGGGGCGTTTTGACCACGTAAGGCACTCGGAGTCAGACCCCAGGTTGGATTGGTGGTGAGCAGAGCTTGGGCTCGGTCTCAGAGCACAGATTTGATGCGTGTTTGCTCCATCTATCACAGAAATCTTGGAAATGGGTGTGTTAAAATGCTGTCGAGGTGGATGTATGAAGGGAATGGCCCACGGGGGTGGCTGGCAGCGGGGCTGAAGCCTCGGAGGGACGCGGGCCGGGCTGCCAGCCTTCATCCATGAGTGGTGCTCGGGGACCCGCTGGGGCAGCACGGAGACGTGCCGGCGGGGCTGGCTGCCAGCGAGATGCAACCTAATTGTCCTTTTGGCTGGGTCTGGCTTAAAAAGAATAAATAAAGAGAAGCAACAACAGCAAAACAACAGCGGAATTGCCCAAACAGCAGCGAACGAAAACAACCCTTGGTGAAACCCGGTGTTGGGACCCGAGTGGTGCTTCTGGGACTAGAGGGAACGGCCTCCAGCTGTGCCAGGGGAGGTTTTGGTTAGAAATGAGGAGATTTTTCTGTCAGAAAGTGTGGATGGGTGTAGGGACGGGGTGGTGGGGTCACCGCCCCTGGGGGAGAGGCTGGCTGTGGTGCTTGGGGACGGGGTTCAGTGGTGGCAGTGGTGGTAGGGGGTGGTTGGACCCGGTGATCCTGGAGGGCTTAATGGCTCTGCGGCTCCCTGGTGCTGGGAGAAGCTGATTAAAAGCCTGACTTTTGATTTAATTGCTGCCGCTCTGGTTCCGACCTCCCCACGGGCTTGGCCCTCTCAGGGCATACCCCATCACAGGCAGCACCCTCAGCCTGCGATTTGACCGATTCAAGCCAAACACGAGACTCGTGCCACGCTTCATTTTTATTTTTCCTCAAACACCGCCAGTCCCCGACCCTTTTCGACCACCAGCACGAATAATCCGGCCAAGACCCCCTCAGCACCCCCGCGGCACCCCTCTCCCCGCCCTGCGCCGCCCGCCGCCGGCGGCGCTCTGCGCCCTCCTCACGGCACCCCCCTGAGGCACCTCCAGGGGGGGCGTGCCCTACCCTCAAGCCCCGCCCACCTCCCATATCCCTCCCCTCCCATTGGCTGCGCCGCCTGTCCGTCCCCCGTGGCGGGCAGGGGCGGGGCCCCCGGGGCGCCCCGACGGGGCGGCGGCGGCGGCGGCGGCGGCGGCGGCGGCGGCGGCGAGGGGAGGGGAAGGGAGGACCGGGGAAAAAAAGGGGGGGGGGGGGAGGGCCGGGAGGGGGCTTTGTACGGGGAGCGATCGGCGCCGGGGGGAGGCGGGGGCAGGGCGGGAGCGGCACCGGCACCGCCGACATCCGGGCCTCCGCCCGCCGCCCCCAGCCGCCGCCAGACGCCGGCCCCGAGCGCCGCTCCGCAGGTGGGTCCGCGCCCCCCCCCCCTCCTCCTCCCTCAGCTCTGTCTGCCCGCTAATTAGGGGTGTTAATGAAGCCCAGGGTGCTGGGGGGGGGGGTGGGGGTGTCGGCGCGGTGCGGGGTGTTGTGTGTGTCCGTCCCCAACCCAAAAGGTTGCGCCCCGACGGCGCCGCGAGCCGCTGCGGGAGGAACCCCAAAATGTGCCCGCAGAGCCCGGCCTGCAGCCCCCCGACCCGTGTCCTCTGTCCCCCATCCCGTACCCCTCCGTCCCGTACCCATCCCAACTTACGTACCCCAATTAATTCATCCCGTGTCCGCCATCCCATCTCTGTCCCATTGATTTACCCCGTGTCCGTCATCCCGTATCTCTCCCGTTTATCCCATAGCCATCATCCCATATCCATCATATCTGTCCCTTTTATTTATCCCTTTTATTTATCCCTTTTATTTATCCCCTTTTTTATCCCTTTTTATCCCCTTTTTTTATCCCATATCCATCATATCTGTCCCTTTTATTTATCCCTTTTATTTATCCCCTTTTTTATCCCTTTTTATCCCCTTTTTTTATCCCATATCCATCATATCTGTCCCTTTTATTTATCCCTTTTATTTATCCCTTTTATTTATCCCTTTTATTTATCCCTTTTTTTATCCCTTTTTATCCCCTTTTTTATCCCATATCCATCATATCTGTCCCATGTAGCTATCCCTTTTATTTATCCCATGTCCCTCATCCCATATCCATCCCTCTTCCTTACCCCCTTTTCCTTACCCCCTTTTCTTCACCCCTTTTCCTTACCCCCTTTTCCTTACCCCTTTTCCTTACCCCCTTTTCTTTACCCCTTTTCTTTACCCCTTTTCTTTATTTATCCCTTTTCCTCATCCCTTTTCCACCATCCCATTTACCCCATTCCTTTATCCGGGCACCACCTGATGATCTTTTCCCTCCTCCCCTGCCCGTCCCACTGTTCCCAGGGACCCCCCAATTCCCCCCCATAGGTGCCATGGGGGTGGGATGCTGCTCGTCCCCCCGTGTCACCATGCCCCATGGCAGGATCCCCCATGTCCCATCCCACCCCTGTCCCCCTGCCCCGAGCCCCCCAAACCGCGGTGCCGTGGGTGCAGCGTGCGGGCTGATCTCCTCGCCCTGCTGCCCGATTGATCGCGCCGCTGAGCTCCCTCCCAGGATCGTTACGGCTGCAAAGAATTGATGGCACAACACAGCCCTTTATTAGCAACATAACTTTTCCTCCTGTATTTTATTTTTTTATTTTTTTATATTTTTTTTAACGCGGCACAAAGGGCAGAGCCTGCGCCCGGCCGCCCCCGGGCAGCCTGCAGATCGGTCTGCTCGGTCCTGTGCCTGAAAATAAAAGTGGTTTAGAGGCGACTGTAATGTTTTATTCCCCGTCCTGCCCGTCCCTGGGTCTGGCGAGGTGGCGAGGGGCGTTTTGGTGTTGGATGGGGTGAAATCCCTCGGGGTGGAGGTGCTGGGTTACCCGTGTGGGTCTGCCTGCTGTGATGCTCCGAGGGAGGAACGCCGGCTGCCGGTGCACGCTCCCATCGTGACCCCCAGCCGGGCACCCAGTGCCAGGGCTTTGGGGCGCTGCAGCCCCAGCTCCTGGCAGCAAGCGGATCCCCAGGAGCTGCAGCTCTCCTTCCTGGGAGAAATGTGAGGCTTTTTGCCTTTTGCTGGCTGCACGGAGGCTTTGGGGTGTGCGTGAGCGCGCGGGCGAAGGCGAGGAGCAAGCAGCCCGAACGCTCTGCGCGGATGCGAGCGCGCACGTACGGGTGTGCCATAAATCAGGCTGCTTTGGGGCTGATATAACCACTAACGGGGAGACGGGAGGCACAGCTCCTGGCGTTTCAGTCTCTGGGGCTTGCCATAATGCAGATCCTCAGGCTGTGCCCGGTGCCAGAGCGGGCACCACGAGTCATGCAGAGCTGGCGCTGCCTCGCCCGTGGCCGTGGGCCAGCCGCCTGGCTGCCCGGCTCAGCCTCCGTGTCTCCACAGCCTGCTTGCTGCCTGCCCCGTCTGGGTGCTGCACGGCATCGCCCTCCTCCCAGACCTGATTTTTGGGGACCTCAGGGCGCTGGGTGTCCCCTGCCTGCGGTGGCTTTGTGGCACCCCCTGTGCCCGGTGGCACCTCTCCAGGGCGCTGCTCGGGGACCCATCCGCTGCGTGCCATCCGGAGGGACATGCTCGGGGAGGATGGGGTTTTTGGGCTTGAACATGGCAAAAAAAACCCTCCTGAGTGAGACCGTGCACCAGCTTGGCTTTTACAGGAGCCGGGAGCCTGCTGCTTGTCATGAGGAGGGAGCTCAGCTCGTGCTGTCAGGGCAGGGCGGCTGCACGCAGCTTGCGTAACCCGTCCTAATTGGGAACCCACAGGCCAGTGGGGTGACGGGGCTGTCCCCCGTCTCGTGGGGGGCAGCTCTGGGAAGGTGACGGTGATTTTAAGCCCGGGAAGGGAACGCAGTGAGTGTGTGAGGTGTGCTCCTGGGCAGGGCTGTGCTGCTGGTGTGCCCGCGCCGGGTGGCAGGTGAGCATCCCTGACCCGCCTGGTGTCAGTGCTGCCAGGAATTGGGGTTTTTGGGGTCTGTGAGCGCCGGGTAGTGGGAGAGGTGCTGGGTTTGGACATTTCTACCTTCAGTTAGTTGATGTAGAGGTGTGTTGGGGTGAGAGCTGCACGAGTGCATCAGGGGTTGGGTGGCAGCACCCTGCTGCTTCATGGTGGGAAGCGGGGGCTCAGCAGTGCCCGCGGTGTGAGGAGGAGGAGGAGGAAGAAGGTCCTGCCCTGGGGAGCCCTGCTTCCTGCCCCGTTTCCATCGTGGCCTGGAAACAGAGCTGGTTTTACTGGTTAGAAGGGATCAGCCTCGAGATCGCTGCTTCCTTTCCTTAAAAAGAGGAGATGGAGTGGAAATCAAAGTGCAAGTGGGGGCTCTGGGTCCGTCTGCTTCTGCTGCAGCACGGGGACCTCGGTGTCCCCGCGTTTGGTCCCGTGGGCAGCCCCTCGGAGCAGCCCCTCGCCCCCTGCCTGGGTCCACGGCTGCGTGCAAGCACCACAGGGGCTTTTGAAACGCCTGACCCCGGAGTGGCAGCGAGCGAGGAGCTCCTGGATCTCCTCCCAAAACCCTAGGAGGCTCGGCTGGCAGCGGCGGTGGTGGAGCGGCGCCTGCGCCGCGGGGAAGAAAACCGAATTAGCGGAGTATTTACCGGGGCTCGCTGCTCTGAGCTGCTCAGCCGGGCACCTGGGCATTAAACTCGGCTTCTGAAGCCCCTCGCCCTCCTGCCCAGCCCTCGGGGAGCACGAGGAACAGCTCGGCCCCAGCGCTTTCCCTTCCCTTCTCCCTCCGTTGCCTCTCTGAGCGAGGGACGGGTGGCGCTCGGGCGGCTTATACAATTTTTTTGGCGGCTTTCCTCCCCGAAGTCATTATTCTGGGTACATGGTTTGTTTGTTTATGCGTTTTGGTTTTAATCAAACACCATGCCTTATTTATTTATTTATTTATTTATTTATTTTTATTGTGTCTGAAAAGCTCTGGGGGCTTCCTCTCCTCTCCCCGCTCCCAGATGGTTGGCTATAAAAAAAGGGAAGGCTCCGCACAGGAAATATTAGAATAAAAAAGGAAATATTTCGGTTCTGTAATGAATGAAGTTTGGCCTTTCCAGAGAGGATGTGGGAGAGAGGAGGGGAAAAAAAAAAAAGTGGCAGGTGTGTTTGGAGGGAAGGGTGTGCCCCGCCGTGTATTTTCAGCCCTGCTGGGTCGGTGCCACTGGTTTCACAGCGCTCCGCTGAAAAGGGATCCGGGTCCCGGTGTGCTTTTAATCTCATTGTGTCCAGCTGGAAGAAACAACCCTGCCCGCTCTTCTGAATCTGTTTCAGCTCGTCGATGTAATTAGCTCCCGGTTCCCTGTTAATGTAACTGGAAGGAGACACACGGGCTTATTTACCTTAGCTGGTTGACCTGGAGGAAAACGCATTTGTTTTTTTTTTTTTTGGAGGGTGTAGGGGGCAGGTTGGGAGCTGGGGGGGCACTGCTTCACCTTCAGCACATCCCAGGAGCAGAGGGAGGCTCTGCACAAGAGCTGGGCTCAGCAGAAGCCCCCGGAGGGCAAAGTGAAGCCCCCTGCTCCATAGGGAGCAGTGCTGGAGGGTGTCTTTGTGCACCCATTGCTCCTGTGGGTTAGCAGGTCGCTGGGTGGGAAGGGAGCTGCGCAGGGCTGTGCCCACCCAGGACATCTTCACCCAGGACATCATTGCCTTTTTGGCACCTGGCTGGTGCCCGGATGAATAACCACAACACAAAAACATAAGGAAAAAAAAAATATTTGCAACAGCAGCGGGTTGGAGATCTTAAGCTTATGCGGGGCCATTTCTCAGGAACGGTGCCCAAATGCCCTATAAAATCCTGTGTGCACACAAAGTGTGCTCAAGGCAGCAGCAGCTGCTTAATAACAGAATGGCACGAGGGTTTGGGACCCGGCACGAGGGTTTGGGACCCGGCACAAGGTTTTGGGACCCGGCACACAGGATTGCTGCCCCCGCTTGGAGCTGCAGGGGAAGCGTGGCTCTGCGAGCAGGATGAAGGCTGCTGGAGGCTGGCCAGGATGTCTTTATGAAAATCCACCCCCTACGAACACGGTGTGGGAACTTTGTTTCTGTCTGCCAGTGGGCAAAGCCGGCTGGTTTACGGCTTGGCTGAAGGTTGTCACCTCTGCCAGCCTTTTGGGCTGCGGGGTGGACGATGCTCCAGAAAGCCCCACGTTGGCTTGGGCCAATAAATAAGTAAAAAAATTGGCCCAAAGTTGGCCTGGTAAGACAAAGGTGTGCCTTGAAATCCCTCTGGGAAGGGGAAGCTCGGGGATCCCGTCCCCTCCACGGCTTGCAGAAGTCAATCACCGTGACACCGAGCGGGAAAACATTCTGGGTGTTCGTTGTCGCTTTTAAGCATCCTGATTGTCAATTAAATAGAGGAGAAGGGAAACATGACGGATGGCAGTCACTTAAGTTGCTCAGCGGGGATTTGTAGCCGGCGCGGTTATTGCCTTGCCGCCTGCCAGCCGTGCAGCAGTTCCCAGCCTCGCCTCCACAGATCGCCCCGCTCAGGGGCGTGCAGCTCCTCCTCGGGCTGCAGCTTGGTGCTGGAAACCTCAGCCTCCTCTCGGGCTTTTTCAAACAAAAAACACTCCCTCTTAAACAACTTCTGCAGAGTTACAGGGGCAAAGCCATCGGGGCGCTGCGCCCTGCTCCGGCGGCGTGGCAGCGCCGGCGGGGGGTGTTTCTTCATCACCACTTCAAATTATAAGGCTATAAACGAGCCCTCTGACGGCCTGCAATTAATACCGTGATGCAGGAATCCACCGGCTGCAGGTCGTAAATTTGAAGCGCCCCATAGTAGTGGTGGGATTTGCGGAATAACACCAATTTGTACATTAACTCAGTGTCTGTGCGGGAATTGTTCCGTGGTGCCTCCTCAAAATGTGAAAAGGAAAATGTAAATCTTATTTTCCGTGGCGTTGACGGTGCAACCTGGGCATCCCACCTGAGCAGCTTTACGTGGACGGACATCTGTGTGTGTTTGCTGTACGCCGTGCCGTGCACATCACACTAAATGCCTGTATCCGTGCTGTATTTCTGTATTTATCAGCACATCCACTCCGTTTTGGCAAATAATACCCTAAGCTTTTAAAAGGGAAGGAAGTCTCTGATGGGTAAACTTGCTATTGACACGCTCTCTGCCTGGAATCGCGCTCTGTACACAGCTTTTATTACCTCCTGCCCTTCGCTGAGGTTTCTTCTCTGTCTCTGTCTTTTATTATGGATCGGGCTGGCAGCGCTCAGGGTGTGTGTGTGAGTGATGTTGCTCGCCTGGCTAGCCCATCGATTTCGGGAGCAGCCCTTCTGCAGGCTGTGTGTGCGGGGTTTTTCCAATCCCCTTGGCTTTACTGGGCCTAGAGCTGTGAATAAATGCCCAGCAGTCCATACTCAACACCCGTGTGCTGGCTCAAGTGTGTGGTCCTGGTGGAAAGCAAGAGGCAGAGAAACATCAGCCACGAGTCTGCAGCACATTTTATCAGGCTGTGCTCAGAGCACAGAGCCCAAGGCTCTTTTCTCCATCCAGGCTCTGAAAGTTGGGCTTGTTCGAAGGCAGAGCTCTTACCAAAACCCCATTTTCGGGGGGGATTCTGCACCATCTGCCTGCTTCTCCAGCTGAACACACCTGAGCCTTTGCTCGTGGCAGGAGGAGGGTGCCCCCCAAATCCCCGCCACCCCTTGCTCTTCATGTCGTGGTCCGTATGGGGCTGGGGCTGCTTCCCCGGGACCTAGGATCTTTATTCTGGAATCATGAGGGTTGGAAAAGACCTCCAAGATCATCCGGTCCAACCATCCCGCGGCTGCTCCCTGCCATCCCAGGACATGCTCGCTGGGGAAAAAAAAACAACATGCAGTCTTTGAAATGTTTGTCCCGGGGCCAAGCCAAAGTGCAGGTTTGGGGGAAATAAAGGAAAAGGAGATGCCTTTTTGATGAGAGCCGCTGGGAGGATGCTGCTGTGACAGCCGTGGGTCCTCCCATCCTCGCTGAGCCTGCCGCTGGCACATGGGGCCGGACCCCGGGCTGCGCTGGTGCTGCGGGGATGGGTCACTGCTGGGAGGCACGAGAGGACCTTAAAAAGAAATAAATATCAGCCAAAAAAATAAAAAAATAAAAAAATCAGAGGAGGAAATTAAAGCAACCTTCCAGTCTTGAGCTAGTTTCCTCTGTTGCATTTTTTGGCAAGAGCTGGCGCGGCGGCGGAGGGGAAATCTGCTGTAACTTTCCATTGTCGCTGCCCGCCGCGCTGCCCGGGGATGCTGGATGAAAGGGGCCGAGGCCAGGCAGGGAGGGCGGGTGGGAGCTGGTTTTTTTTGGGGGGAGATAACACTCCCCTCACCCCCATGCCATGCGGCGATGCCTTGGGCTGCACGGGCGGCTCCGTGCGAGCATCCCTCGGGACCGGGGGGCTGGCGGTGCCCGGCCTCCCCTCGCCCCCGCTCTGCGTTTTGGCCCCCGTCCCTATTGTCTCCCGGTGCCTCCCAGTTGCTTGGCAACCCCGGTGCTGTTAATGGGGCTTCGTCATCCCCTCCCCGTGTCCTCCTCCTCCTCCTCCTCCCTGGGGTTGTCCGCAGAGAGAGGAAAATGGCCCTCGCTGCAATCTGCTGCAATCTGCCCCGGCTCTGCTCTGTGTGTCCGGCTACATCGCTCGCAGGCATGGACAGCAGGGAGATGCTGCCCAGGATTTTGGGCTCCTTGTCCCCAGGTTGCCCAGCCCAGGGCTCAGCCCCCTCCTGCTCTCCCTTACCCCGAGTCCTTGAAGCCTGCCTGGTCCTACAGAGCTGGCTTCAAAGCTGGGAGTGAAATCGGGCTGCGAGGAGCTCGTTTCCTCCAAAATCTCTTCCCTGTGGACTCTGCAGAGCCGTGTCTGGAGGTAAAATCAGTGCTGGAAGAAATATGCTCCCCCGGAGCCGATGGGGACGGCTCATCCTTGCCCACCCACGTGTGTTATCATCGGGCAATAAAAGTGTTTCCATTGCATCTTCAGGCTGGGTGTGCCAAACTTGGCACGAAATGCTAAAATGCGTGCAGAGGGGCAGGACGGGGTCTCCAACACCCTTAACTCAGGCTCGGCTGTCTTCCTTCAATTAGCACACTTCAATTAGGGCCTGGGGGGGGTGTGAGGTGGTGCTCTTTGGTGGAGGTGGGGTTGGGTCACCTCCGAGTAAAATGGGTAAAAATCCCGTGAATTTATTGAAGCAGTCTGGGGTCAGTGAGTGTTTTCAGCCCGTGTTTCTGGTGGAAACTTGCAAAGGAGCTGGAGAACGGTCTGGAGGTTGGGAGCAGGACCTGGGGACGGCTCCGTCCCCATGACGAGGCCTGAATTTAGAAACTGCCTGCATGCAAAAAGTGCATCTAATTGGCCAATTGCATACTAATTCACAGCAATTACACATGCAAATGAAGGTGCATAGTTTTGCATTCGTTCCACGCGGGCGTTTATGCACAGCATTCCTGCAGAGCCCTCGGACGGCTGCGTGTCAGCTGTGCTCCTGGACGGGGACGTGCTGGGGATCGGTGGCGGCAGGGGTCGAGGGTGTGATGTGCTCAGGCATGAAAACGAACCCATTTTTCCACGGGATCTGGGGAAATGGGTGCTTCCCTTCCCCGGGAGGACGGCTCCACCTGTAGCTCAGCTCCTTCGACGGCTCTGGGGGAGAGCAGAGACGCACGAGGGGTGTCCCTGGAACTGTTCTCAGGGCTTCGTGTTTCCCAGGAAGCGCTGCTCATTTTCCTTTTCATATTTAAAGCAAAAACAAAACCTAATGACCGAAGGGGCTTGTTTTTTTTCTCCGGAAACCTCTTAGACTTTCTAATCTCCGCCGAGTGTGTCATGGGCTGGAATCTGCATAGGTCTGTGCATGCTTCATTCCTGCCTGCTTTGCCTGTCTGAAGAAGTCGCCTTGCATGCAGCTTGCTGCTGGTGCCATCCAGATCCCCCGTTATTGCTTCACGCTCCGCAGCCTGATCCTGGATGTAAATCTCAAGTCTCTGTTTTGACTCTCAGCTCATTGCATCCCGAAGCTTGTGCCTGTACAAGCGGTAGGGCTGTCCTAACGATCTTGAAAAACGCTTCCTAATCTCTGTCTGCATCTGCCTGCTGAATATATACGGGTATTGATGGTGTGCAGTGAAGATGCTTGGCTATGCATTTGGCTAGCATGCCCGTCCTACTGCACAGTGATTAACAGCGGGGTTTTCTTCTGCAGGCAATCCCAAATGAATGACAAGACAGTTTTTAGGCGCATCATGCCCCCAGACACTAGGTATATGCAGCAGTTTGCTTTGACAGCGTTTTACATCTGTTCCAGGTAGACCTTCCACTCGGGAATCCGGGTGGCTGGGTAGTATTTAGTGTGTGTCTATGGGGCTCGGAGGGGAAGGAGTTCATTTTCACCTCCTCTAAAATAATCTAAGGTTAGGGAGGGGTGCTGCGTGTAGTACAGCTGTGGTTGTGACTTGTGGGTGGCCGAAGTTTTATGTGCCTGGAAACCAAAAGGTAAGGAGGAGCCCACGTTCCCCATTGCTGCCAATCCCCCCTGTTACTGTCATAAATTGCAACAATTTGTACTTTAAAGGCACCGTTTGTGTAAAGCTTACTCCTGCATGTTGGACTTGCATAGTTTTGCAAGAGATAATTGCCTATTTGGGAGACAAAAAGCTAATCTTGCCTGGGGGTCTCCTCTTTCTCTTAGCAAAATTGATAGTTGGTGGGAAGTGCCTTGCCAGCAGTGAGCGTCTGGAGGGGAACAAGTTGGTGGGCAAAGTGCAGGTGTGGCTTGGAAAAAAATGCAGAAACCACTCATTTTTCTGCAGCACAGGGTACCACGTTACCATCGGGTAGTGAACAGAGCTGCCCTCTCTCCTTGCATGCTGTGCCAGGACAGGGACATCCTTGTGCTCTGTGTTTTTGGCAGCCACCACGGCGGGTTCAGCAGAACGCGCAGCGTGCACCCCCAGAATATTTGCAGCCAGCTTCACTTCTTCTCTTTCCCTTTTGCTCCCAAGCATTCATAGCTGTTTTTGCCTGTACCTGGATGCCAGCAGGATGCTGCGGGAGGTGAGGGCAGGGTGTCTGTGCCTCCCTTTGTTGTGTCCTGGAGGGGCAGCAGAAGGTTTGGGTCTTCTGCAAGTCAACGCTGCAAAACCAGGGGCAACCCGGACCACTTCTGTTCTGCCAGCTGGAGATCTAGCTGTATTTCTTACCATGCTGACACGAGAGCTTAGAAATCCTGATCTGGGAGAGGACTGGGGCTAAAGGTTGGGGTGCTAGCAGGGAAGCCCTCTCTGGGAGACTTGTCCTCGTGTGGGCATCCAGCCTGGTCAGGGCAGCTCCCAAGGGCACATCTCTGCTTTAAGCAGGTTTCTTGCCTTTAAAGTCTGCTTCCAAGTGGGCTTGAGGTCATTGGTGATGATAGGCTTGTTCTTTTTTTCTTTTCTTTTTTTTCTTTCTAAATGTTTTTGAAACTTCAGCAGGATGTTGATAACGTATACCGCCTGGCCGCGATGGGAGATTTTGGTTCCTTTCCTGAATCTGTAGGAAAATGGCCTTTGTGCCCTTTGTAGAGAGAACCCTACAGGGGAGGGAAAGGTGGCACGGACACGGAGATGGTTCTGGCTGAGGAATGAGAGCTTTGCTCCTCTTACAGCGCTGGGCAAGATAATGAAACAACAGGAAAAAGAGATGGAAAAACGTGGGACACAGCGGGGGCTTGGAGGGGAAGGGGGGGTATGGGAGGAGCTGTATAAGCTCCAGCTGGGGGTGAAGGACCTGGCCTGAGGTCGGGTGGCAGCTGTGGGATGGAGGGGGTGAGGCTGTGAGCACAACATCGTGGTGGTGGTGATGGCTTTAGGGAGCCCAGTGGGGTAGGGGAGAGGTCCCTGGGATGGGAGAGAGCAGGAGGGGACGTGCCACCACGGGCAGCCCACACAGGGAGCCCGGAGAGCCCCTGCCCAAGGGGGTGACCAGAAGCAGCCTGCCTTCCAGCTCTTCTTTGGAATTACAAGGGTGACAAATTAATTAATTTATTTTTAGGTGAGCACAGCTGGGGATCTGCCGAGCTCTGCTGGGCACAGCGGCGTGTTCCCGCTCGGCGCTGGCTTCCTGGCCGTGATTTCTCGTCCAAAAAGCAGCAAAGCCTGGCGAGCACGAGAGCATGGGTCCAGAAGTGGTGCTAAAACGAACCAGATGCTGCTCGGCCCGCGGTGCCCCGTGGCTGGCAGGGGCAGGGCATGGAGGCAGCCGCCTGTAGCCTGCGCGGGGGCGGGCGAGCAGCACAAGCCAGAATAATCCGTTTTTGTTTTTCTGGCTCGTTTTGGTCTCGCCCCTGGACAAAAGCAGGGCAGCACGGTGTGTCATTTCCTCCCGGCAGCCGTCCAGGGTGCCACCGTGGGCTCTGCCGCCCCTGCCCCGGGCACAGATTGCTCCTTGTTCCAGTCGTCCGTACCACCCAGGGCTTCCTTTCCAAGTTTTCTCACACCCTTTTAGAGCTGTGCAAAGCCTTAAAAGCCAAGGAAGAGGGGAGGCAGGAGGGGTGTCTAAAAATGAAGCGTTTGTGTGCCGTGCTGCAGTGATGGAGATGGGGCTGGGGGAGCCCGGGTGGTGGTGCCCCACATGGAGGTGAGGTTCAGGGGTGAAACTGGAGGGGTCAGCCTTTGGATCAGCTCCCATTTAGCAGCCAGGAGGCAGCCAACCGTGCACCCTGTGTATCTATGGGGCTTTAAAACCACGAGTGGTTGCATTTCCAACCCATGGCTCCTGCTGCAGCGGGAGGAGGACCCACCCCTGGCCGTGCCATTGCTGGTGATGAGCTGAGCAGGACTTCTTGCCATCACCAGTTTGGGGAGGTGGTGATCGACTGGGTGACCTAGAGGCGAGCAGCAGCTCATTACAACCCTAATTTAGCAGATGATGAAATGCTGCGTGTACTGGCACCAGCCCAAGCCCTTGCTGGTGGGCACGGCACCGCTGTTAGTGCTCCCTTCTCCTTCTCTCCGTGTTGTGCATCGCACAGAAGAGCACCAGCCCCAGTCCTCACATCGGACCAGGGCTTCTTGCAGGCTCCCTTCTGCTGGAGCCTCTTGGTCTGGACGCTGGATCGCCACTGGAATGGTGGGGAGTGATCTTGTTAAACAGTAATTGGGTACTGAATTATTTAGCAGCACAATCCCTGTAGCAGCAACAACAGCGAACACTTAACTTGCAATTGTCTCAGCTGGGAAACAAATACAGGGCACTGCAAACTCAATGGAGCCCAGAGGCAGAATAATTCTTCAGAGTCGGTGCTTTAAAAAAGGTTTATAGTTATTTTGTCGATGACGGCCTCATGCAGCGGGAAGTGTATGCTAATCACTTATCAGCTGCTGCCTTTTAATTTGCAGCAAGGCAAGCTGCACTCTGCTGGCTTTGGAAGGGAAAGGTAGCAAGAACCAGTTGCCAGTCCCCAGGTTAAAGGCTGGAGTCTCCTTGTGGGACGATGGCACCATAAAAACACCCAGGTGGGAGAACAGGGCTTGTTTTCTGGGGTCTCTCTGGGGTCTGCCCCCCAAAAAGCAGAGTGGTGAGCGTTTGGGGGGCTCTGTGCGCAGTGCAGCTCGCAGGCAGCTCCCTGCCTTGCTCCCGTGCTGGCAGGGAGGCTGTGGCTGTCCTTGCCTCCCTGCAGCCCTCCCGACGCCGTGTCATCGGCAGCAGGATCCAGCCCTGTGATTCAGACCTTCCCATGGATGCATCTCAGGGAAGATTAATCTTCCTAATGGAAGCCGGGCCTCTGACAGCTGTGACTTTCAAACCTCGGTCTGTCTCCGTACCACATAAACCAGAGAGATCTGGAAGGCTCATAACTTCCCGAGCAAGCGATGTCTACAGCAAAATAGTTATAATTAACTTCAAAGCATGAAACAGTTTCTGTCTTTAAAGCAAAATGCAAAAAAAAAAAAAAAAATCCTCCCTAGGCCTGGGTCAAAAATGAGTGTTTTTCATGTCACGTTAGCTGTGCCTTAAAAAAAAATAAAAAAAAATCTTGACAATTCCGAATTGTGGTAGGTAACTGATAATGAAGTTCTCACTTTCATAGGAACAGCGTGGTTCTTTCACTGGGGCGAGCTACTTGAAGCCTGTGTGTTTGGAAACAGGGTTATTGTTGTGTAAATCAGCATGAGATGCCTGCTACTGCCGCTTAATTGAAGCCAAGGAAGCCTTTGGTGGATTTGTGGAGGGGCCAGGAGAGTGTGTGTGCTGCTTGGGTTTGGGGTGCAGGTGCCCCTTTCCCAGCCCTGTTCCTTTCTGTGCCTGGCCTGTGGGTGCCCCAAGGAGCTCTGCACTGCGCCCATTTCCCCACGAGCATCTCCAGCAGCATTGCACATGCAGAGTATTTCTCTGGGTGTTGCTGCATGCGGGGCCCCAGCTCTCTTTGGAAACACCCCCGGTGCTGGTGATGCAATTCTGCCTCTGTTTTGTGTATTTTTGCATTTGGGGAGTTTGCATCCTGGGAAAACGGTGTACCTGCAGTCACAGAGATGCCTGTGCTGCTCCCCTGGAACAGCATGGGTCTTGCCTGTCGAGGTTAAAGCCAGCCCAGGTAGCACAGGGAAGGGCTGCAGCGGGCACTGAACACAGAGCAGGGCGTCCTGCTCTTGCAACCCTATTCGTGACAACATTTTGATCGAGGGCCTCGTTAAGGCCTGTAACTGGGGATCATGAACAGAAAACGACAGGTTTCTGAGAATGTGGGAAACGCAGGCGGTGCATTTCCACAACAGGCAACCCCCTTCATCTGATGTCCCTGGGCCTGATCCAGCACCCCCGCAGCACCCACGGGTGCCCTGCTGCCCCGAGGACCCACTGCAAACCCTGCCAGGGTCTCGGCGGTGTGAATAATCCAAAAACACCCTGGGGAGAAGAGCAGCACTGGTAGGAAAAGCCCCAGCTTCTGGTGCCAGGTGCCCACGTGTTTCTCTCCTTTTTTTTTTAGCAGCGGAGAGGTGGGGAGAGCAAGGCCCTGCTTCGGAGGAGAAGCTCCGAAACTTGTCCTCTGTGGAGACGCAGAGGCAAAGAAGTTATTTATTTAAGTCATGGGAATCTTTTTTTTTTTTTTTTTCCCTGAAACTGCCTCAGGGCTTTTGAACCTCTAGGGCTTGCAGTTCTAAGTGCAACAATTAAAAGTTTGGGATCTTTAGCAAGCTCTGCATAGCTGTTTTTCCTCTTTCATAGTTCCGTCATACCTTTTAATTAATTCCCTTTAATTGCTTTTAATTTCCTTTCCTCCTTACTTCTCCCTCAGTATAACTAGCGCTGTCATCCTTTTAGTTTGCCTTTCAAGTTGGAGGCTCTGTGTTTGATTTCGCTTCACCCACGTCGTGTCTTGCAGCTATTTAATTCCTGGAAAGCTTCAGCTCCAGCGATTAAAATCTAAGTGGATTCAGAGAACCTAAAAGGATCGCATGCTTCATGGCTTTCTCTTTATTAACATGAGAGGGAAACAAAGCCTAATAAAAGATCCATCCTGCCTGGACAAGGGCCACTTTCCATCACTTGTACTTCTGTGGTACTGTCACGGTGTGGATGTTCTTAGTCACCGGTAACAAGATAAAGAGCATCCTGCTATCTAGTGCTGGCGGGCTTCTGAGAGGGGCTGCTGGGATGACACACAGCCCTGCCTTGCTCTGATCTGATCCCAAATGCTCGTCAGAGCTCACAGGTGCTCTTTGTGGGCAGCCTGTACCCCAGTTCTACCTTCTTTTGGGGTCGCAGGGCTGGGGCAGGGTCTGCGGGCTGGCAGGGAGGGAGGCAGGGCACTGCTTTCGACCAGCCTGTTATTAAAATTTTGACATTTGTCTCCAATAGCTCTCGTTCTTAATGTGCTCGAAAGGGCATGGCGCATTCTGATGGAGGTACTTTCCAGCCCAGTCAAAAATAAAAGCAAGTAAAACCACTGACAGCCACCCAGAAGGGTCCTAGAAACTTGGACCCAGCCCTCAGCAGGTGGACACCAGCGCAGCAGTGTGGGGCCTGGCCAGCGTGCTCTGTCTGAAGAGCTGGCTCGGGGATGGGAACCGTGTGTTTAACCTTTCTACACCCTCTCTTCTCGAGTGGAATAGCTGTTGCTTTATCTGATCTACCCTCATGTCCTGCTCCTCCATTTGTAGTGGTGTTTAAACACAGCGCAGCCCAAACTTCGCAGGCCTTCAGGCCCTCCTTGGCAGCTTTCCTCCCAGCTGCTGAAGGAGGAAGGCTTCCAGTGCTGTCATTAATTGCCTCCAAGGACTGCAGGGGTGAGAGAGGGACATGCTGAGCACTGGGCTGTGCTGGTGTCCCGCATCGGGCTGTGCCGTGCCTGTAAAGCCCCCGAGGAGTTAATGCTGGGGCTGTGGTGGAGGGGAGGGTCCTGGTGGGCAGGGCAGCCTTGTGGATCAGCACTTTGGGGGCTGGGGGAGGAAATTATTTGGGCTAATCTAGGTGCTAGAGCGGAAAGAAACAGCTGAGTTTGGGTGGAAAGTATGATAGCAGAGTGAGCGGCGCGAGGAACACAGCCCTGGGGCTTACGGGTGCCAAGAAGAGAGGCACTACAAGCAAACAGACCTCTTGCCACCAAAAGGACTGACTCACGCTGCCGAGGAAGCTCGGCGTGGGTTACTGCTGTCCTGCTACCAGCCTGAATAGCAATGCCAGCAGTAGAGCAGCCGTCCCCCGGTCAGAAGCCCATTTCGGTGGGTGAGAGCAGGGAGGGGGGCAGGTGGGAGATGCTTGGTGCCGGGCTGGAAGCTGCAGGGTGTGTTTTTGGAGCTCGAAGCATGCAGGAGCTGGTTAATTTGGCTGCTGAGATCCCTTCTGTAGGGTGCTGCAGGGCTGCTTAGGGGACCCCTGGTAGGCTGCCCATCACTGACAAGGGAGAAGGGTTACGGCACATACTGCCCCATCCAGGTGGGACCCAGGGTGACCAGGAGTTGGTGGCAGCTGGGTTAGGCCCCAGGCTGTCCTGCCCCTGGTTTGGGATCCCTGAAGCAGCCTCAAGGAGCAGACAGTCACTGAGAGGTGGTGTTCTGCTGCGAGCTGAGGGCTCTGCCCCTTTGCATCCATCAGTGAATCACGCCGGGGGGAGCAAACCTCCCGAGGTGCTGGGGTGTCAGTGAAGCACATTGCCGGTCCTGAGCACAGCACCTTCCTCTCGGGACACCAGGGAGCAGCCCGTGCACCTTCACAGCATCCTCCGCCACTCCCCACGGTGTGCTGAGGGGATGCACGTCCCCTGAGTGGCACTTCTGTCCCCAAAACAGCCTCCAGAGGGAAGTTTTGGGGAGCCGCAGCAGCCGAGGCGGACCCGTGGCTGCTTGTACATGAGGCAGGGCGCTTTGTGCTCCCGGCAGGATCAGGATCTTGACCGTGCATCCCTTGGCACGCCGCTTCGATTCCTCCTGCTCCATCTCAATCACCCGAGGGCCGCGGGTTGCCAAGGCCTCCCCGTTGCTATAGCGAGGCGAGACAGGGCCGAGCGCTGCCTTCCTCCACCACCCCGCTTCTCCTAATCGCACCTGAAGCCACGGATATCACCAAAATTAATATTTCACGGCCTCAGAAGAAAAGAATAAAAAATAAAAAATTTAATTATCAAGGCATTTTCCCGTTGAATCAACTTAAGAGTCTCTCTGGCTGGAACGAGTTTGCAGTGCTAACTGCGAAGTTAAAATATTTATCTTCATAAACGTGTCACCCGAGCCGTGCTCTTCCTCTCAGGGTAATTAGCGCGAGGCACGTTGGCCCAATCAGCAAGGTGCCTGGGAGACACGGATTTGCCTCTCGCTTCTGGGCGTGGTGAGGAGATGATTTATTAAACGGATTGGAGAGCCGTGAATCTGGCCAGACCTCTGAGCAAAACCGCGGCGGAAAGGAAAAAAAAAAAAAAAAAAAGAAGGAAAAAAAAAAAAAAAGCAAGCTGAGGCGTTTGCAGGCAGGGTTATTTCAGCAGAGTCGGTCGCTGACTTTGAGGCATCCTCCGCCGAAGCTGTCCGGACCCAGGGAGCACCCAGCTGCGGGAGGCAGTCCTGGTTTTAATTTGGTACATCCGGGGACTTGGGTCGCTTTAATAAGGATTCAGGTGAGATATTGCCTGAATGCAGGCGTGTGGCTTTGTGGGGAGGCATGCTTCCCCTCCGCCCCTCTTCTTGGGGTTAAAATGCTGTTTTTGAGGCTGTGAAGTTTAACCCTGTATGGCCCGGTACTGAACGTGCCCTGGAGAGGAACCTGTGCGATCTGGGTGTGCATGGGATGGAGGGAAGGCTGAGGCGGTGTGATTTGGGACGTGAGGCTGTGTTTGGTGTGTGTTTTGTGGGCTGGGACAGCTCTGGCAGCAGAGCATGTACCCTCCAACCAACGCATTGCTCCCAGGTACCCCAGGCCGTGGAGGATGCTCATCCCCTGGGAGTGCCAGACATGGTGCTGTGGGGTCACTTCCCCAAGCTTGTGCCTTTGCTGGGGGTGTCCGTGTCCTGCAGAGCTTTCTGCTCTTGAGATTGGGAACATGTGCAAGGGCAGAGCTACTGATGGCCCTGTGCTGTAGGAGACTGGCACCAGGTCCACGGCTGGTGGCAGCGGCAGCCTGATGAAGATTTTTTTCAGCTGAGGGCCTGTCTCTGGGTTTTTCTCTCCAAAGTCCCCTTCTGCTGCTTGGGCTCATCAGCCACTTGTGCCACCCTCCCAGGAGATGACCTGGTCTGAGCAAGGTCTCTAGAGTGTCTTGCCCCTCAGGCATCACGTAGGGCTCTCCACTTACTGCAGCTTGCCTAAGTTGGAGCAGGGTTTGCAGAAGAGGTGTCTGATGTTGGGCAGATCTCAGGTTAATAACAGAAAGGGGAAATCCAAGCGATGCTGCTTGTGGCCTGGGGAAGGTCTGGTGCCACATCCTTTGAATGGATAAATGTGCTCGTAAGGGTTGAGGTGCATTATTTTTTTCTCTCTTCCCTCCAGCAGAGAACCTCAGTTTTCAGTGAAAATTCTGAAAACCGGTCTCCTGAGCAGTCTTGCAAGTGGCCTGTTGTCAGAGATCTGGTTTTCGGTATGCAGCCAGTCCTTCGGGGAGGTTTTCTGGCCTCTCCCTGTCGGTCCTGCAGCTGGCGCTCGCTGCTGCCGGCGCTGGTCTCCGGCTCGCCTTCCCCAGCTGTGAGATGGAGCTGCACTCCCCCAGATGTGCCGAGGCGTACAGCTGGGGGGCTTCTCAGAAGAGCTTTCCCTTCATTTATTTCCAGGATTTGCTCTAGCAAATGCTGCTCGCCCTCAATTCCCTGGTCTGTGGCTGCTCTGCTTAAGCAAGCTCAGTCCCTGGTGCTCTCCGTGCTCCCACCACTGCTCGTCTCCTTGCTGCTCTTCTCTCCTGGTCGGGCCGGGGAGCACCTCCTGGTGCTCTCCACAAGTTTTTCGTTAGCTCTGCCATGACTTAATCTGATCATCATTCCGCGGCGATGGCTAAATGGCACGGAGCGTGCTCAGCGCTAATCACTTGCAGGAGATGTACGGAAAGGTTACATCCTGTTGGTAAATGCCGTGCCCTCTGCGGTTCAATCAGGGCTGGTATTTATGCGATCGTGCTCCCCCGTGCCGGCTGGGTGCTGCTCCTCCCGGGGAAATCCGGGTGTGTTGGTGGCAGCAGGATCTGACCCCCATTTCTGGGAAGTTTTGGTAGCTTCTTCCCTGCCCTTTTCCTGCAGTCGGTTTCCAGGGCTGCCTCTCGGGCTGCAGCTGTCACAACAAACATCCTTGGATTAAAACAGCACTGAGGCAGCAGCAGCTCTCACTGCACCGTGGTGTGGTCAGGGAGCAGAGCACGGCCTGGTGCTGGCATTAGGGTTAGTGCCCCAGGTAGGTGGGAGGCTGGCCCAGAAAGTTGTTTTTGGCTTAAGTCCTGCTTCTTTTTATTGGGAAATGCAGGAAAAAAGAGACAGCCTCCCTGGGCGTTCACATAGGGGCTGAGGAGCACAGGGGGAACCAAGTAAGCTCGTTAGGGCAAACGAGCACGCTGCCTTGTCTGTCCCTGGGGCAGCCCGAAGGGATCTGTTACAGCCTTGTCCCTGGTGTGAAACCCACCTGGAGGACAGGAAAGCTTTTTCCCAAAAGCCCAGCAGACCGAAGGCGTGATTGCCTGCAGCAGCAATGGGTTACTTATGGGCTGCAGGGAGAGCAGGGTGTGGGGGATTGTGTAAATCTTGTTCGAAGGTGCTTTGAGGGGACTGTAGCGATGTACAGAACTTATTATGTGCAGTTGCACTGGGTGATCTTTGAAAGTCCCTTCCAAGGGGACTTTGGCCAATTTTGTTACCAAGTACAGGCAGCAGCCTGACCTCAGCCCCGGAGCTCCGAGTTATCCAAAGCCCAGATTTCACAGAGGAATTGTGAGCCTTGAGACTCGCATCGACCTGGCTGCGTATTTCGTAGTCCTCTACAGCCGGCGTTCGGAGGCTGCTTCCCGTGACTCAGAGGATAACTAGCACTTGTCTGTGCTCACCTGGCCTCCTTGCTAAAAATGAGCAGGGAGCAGTTCGGCGGGTTGTTTCCTCTGAAGATGACTTCTATTTCAGTCTGGTTTCGCCTCTGATTATGTGCCGTCAAACCTCAGAAATTCCTAGCTGCCTGTCCGCTGTCTAATTATATATATATATATGTATATGTAAGAAATGGGAGAGAAAAGGATGGTAGCCCTCTTTCAGTGGAAACGCAGAAATACAAATACAGGGGCAGGTGTGTTGTGAAGGACTCCTTTCAGGGGTGAGACGTGTGCCTGGATAGCAGTGCAGACCTGGTGAGAAGCACTGCTTTTGGCAGCAAGAATTTGAGGCTGTGTGGCAGGCACATGAAAACACACAGCCAGAGCTAAACAGACCTCCTGTGGGTCATCTGTTGTGCCGTGTTTTGCTAGGAATGCAGTTTCCTGAAGAGGAGGACCGTCTTTCTCTATGTTTCAGGCCTGCCGGGCTGTAATTATTGTCGTAATTTCAGGGATATTGCCCCTTTTGTGGTGCCCAAGTGGGAAGCCTTGAACTCAGCCTGTGGGGTTTAGGGTTGGCTGGGATTTACACCCAGGCAGGAGCGCGGGGATGTCGTTTTTTACCCTGTCGTGGCAAATCCCTGTGCTTGCCACAGAGCAAGTCAGCTTGGGGAACGAGGTGAGGTGATGGCAAAAAATGATCTTTTTGACCAAAATTCCTCCTATGTGGTGGGGTTCCCCCGGGGGACACCTGGGTGCTTCCCAGCTCTGCCACAACCTGCCTGGGTGGCCACGGCAGGTCACTGCAGGCCTTGTGTCTCCACTGAGAATCGCCTCTTGGCTTTTCCAGGGCAGGGACTGTCTTTTATGCTAAAGTAAACCAGCAGCAGCTTGCCCAGCGTGATGATAAATGCCATCTCGGCTGTGTCCCTGGACTCCTCTGTAATATAGATGGTGAATTGTAATGATCACGGCAAAGTTTAGCCGAAGCTAAAAGCCAGTAGGCTGCGAGTTGTTGTGGTTCTTAAGATCTTTCAGCCCCTTAAGGAAGGAAACATCAGAAGGTCTGCACTGAAGCGGCCCTGTTTTGCACAAAGTATCCAAACTTTCAGATTGCTGCCTCGTAAAACTCACGCAAAATATATGCAAACTTCAAAATAACAGATGTCTTAGATTTCTCTCTTTCTTCTCAAATATAAGGGGCGCTGAAGTTTGTTGTTTTGACCTTTGCGAATTTTATAGGAGGCAGTGACGAATTTACATGGGTGGGATGATCATCTGGAAGGAAGGAGGTCAGTGAAAGAGGCTTTTTGGAAGGGGAAAAAAAAAAGAGACGGGGAGCATTAGGCTGCTGTAATGCAATTAGCCCAAGCTGTAGCTCATCCATCCCACCAGGACGGGCTAACATCACTGCCCACCATCCACCCAGCTGGCAGCGGGTGGGAACAGCTCCAGGAGGAGATTTGGGGTGTTTGTATGGGGCAGGGTAAAGGAGGAGCACGCAGCTCGGCCCCATCTGCCAGGAGGCTGGGCTGAACGCTGCGGCCGTGTTAATTTCTGGTAATGAGGAGTAAGTAAGGAGATCCAGCTGCTGAGGGGTGGGTTGTTGTTGCGGAGCAGGAGGGGCTGGGATTCGTGCGCAGTGACTCAGATCTGAGAGGCAGAGAGGGTTTATTCTCCCTTCCCAAATCTCGTGGGGTCTCTGCAGTGGCCAAGAGGACAGGCTCAGAGCGAGACCTGTGACTGCCGTGCCAGCAGTTCAGCTCTGACACGGTTTTGCAGCTTGGCTCCATCACTGGGACCGAGATACTGGAAGCTACTTCCAGCCTGGCTTTGTTGGGCACCTAAATAAGAGCAGGAAGCCCTGTGGTCCTTGGAGCAGGACAGCCCTTGCAGGTGGAGTTGATCCACTCCTTGGGTTCCTGGTCTTCTTCTTGGCTGTGGGAGGGAGATGATGCTTTCCTCCCAAGCTTTGGGAAGCACCTGGTAAAGCACAGCTACGACAGCTTGGAGCTTCTCAGCAAAAAAATAAAAAAATAAAAAAAATAGGGGAATTTGCCTTCTAACCCTTGTAGAGAATGTCTCTGCCCCTATCACGGGATATTTACCTCCTCGGCAGTGAGTTTCAGCTCTGCAGCCTGTGTGATGACAGCCCCCTGCTCTCTGAAGATGCCCAGGACCTGACCAGAAGAGGCTGCAGCATGGGATGTCTTGCAAGTCTCGTGAACACACACACAGGCTGTGTTCAGGAGGCCGGGGCAGGGATCTGTAAAGCCGACTGACACCCGGCACTTTGCTCCTCTGCAGCAGGCTGGGAGGTGAGCCTGGTCTCACAGTGCCCTAGCATTTATTTAGCTGCATTTCAGCTCAGGGCAGCTGTTCTCTTGCAGAGAGCAGGCAGCGTGGCCAGGATGTGCTCTGGTGTGGGGTCCAGAGCAGCGATGAGCACAGCACATCCTCCTTGCTCTGTCCTCGTCCTTGCCATGGCAGGTCGTGCTTCTTCCGTGCTCCTGGACGCCAGGGCTGCAGCAGCCTGCAGAAAACAGCCCGGCAGTCCTTTGAGCTCAGAGCTGTCTGACACTGGAATGACAAAAGGGAAAGCCCTGGTGTTGGTGTGCAAGGCTCCCACCGCAGCCCTGCTGCAGCCAAGCTCGCCGTGCTCTCGCTGGGGTCCCCAGGAGGGCACCGCAGGCACATCTGAGCAAGTTGCTGGCTAAAATATTTGCTTTTTTTTCCTAAAGCCCTCCTCCTTTCCCCTTCAAATCCTTCCTCTGCTCTCCATTTTCTCCGCCAAGATCCTCTTTCCTTCTTCCCACCAGCACTCGCTCCCTGTCAGGCTGCACGTTTCAATGCTCGAGGCAGACGCAAACCTTATCAGGGGTCCAGGCACCTCCATTTCAAAACGCCTGCGGGGCCTGCGATCGCTTCTCTGATGTCCAAAAAGGCTTTTTTCACAGCACTGAGCCGTGCTGGGGAGCTGAAAGCAGGCTGGTGCCCTCCCTCCCATCGATGCGTTTCCCCAGCCTGTGCTCCCAGCCCCGAGCAGCCCGGGTTTATGCCAGGTTACGAGGGAGCAGACTGCAGAGCCCTGGCTCTCTCCTCCGCTCGCATTTCATATGGTGTAAGTCATCCTCGCCAGGCAGCAGCCCTCATTTTGCCCTCATTTACAAGGGTGCAGCTGGGCTCAGCGTTGCTGGGAGCGTCACCCATGCACGGTAATGGAAGAGCAGTCCGGGTTTTTAATCACTTATTCCAAGCGTAATTCCCAGACCGTTCTGAGTCACGTCAAGAGCTGCAAAACAAGGCGTCTAGCATCCCTCCTTCACACTGGTGATGTAGAGCTGTCCCTGCTGTGCCTCGCCCAGCCCCATGCACCGGGGCCCTGGCTCTGCACCCAGGGAAAGCGAGGTGTGCAGCGTGCTGCCTGGCAGGGAGGAGAAATGCCAGGGAAAAACGGAGCAGCACGAGCACCTGG
Source organism: Aythya fuligula (assembly GCF_009819795.1). Taxonomy (NCBI): domain Eukaryota; kingdom Metazoa; phylum Chordata; class Aves; order Anseriformes; family Anatidae; genus Aythya; species Aythya fuligula. The sequence goes on from NC_045593.1 coordinate 2,487,978, forward strand.
CTGAGCCCAAGGCCGATGTGCAGCGATGAGAGTGAGTATGGATCCTAAAAACCGTCTGGGTGTGGACATCAGGTGTCGCTTCCACTTGGCTCAGGGTCGTGTGGCAGGTCTGGGGCGTGATGGAGAACAGACGCCAGCAAGGAAAGCAACCAGGTGAGGGGAGGTGTTGTGTTGTAGGGGATTGCTTTGGAAGCTGTGGTTCAGGAGGCACTGCACGCTCCCCGTGAAGGGCAGCAAGTGCTGATATATGGCCATCAGAAGAGGAAGAGGGAAGCAATTATGCTGTGCTGTCCACACAGCCGTGCACCCTCCAGCTGATCAGTGCACGGGGGAAGAAAGCCTTTCCTGGCTGTGCTGTGCTCTCTGCACGGTGTAGGGCTCTTGTTCAAAGCTCCCGAGGGCACCGTGCCCTGCAGCTTGGGCTCGGGGCTGCGGCTGCTTGCAGCTTTAGCTGTGCGAGTGGGAAACGAGACGGTGGAAGCGGGAGGAAGGGTGCAGGTCTTGCAGCCAGCCCCCAGGGATTTTACAGCCGAGGCTCTCCTTGCCTCTCTTTGAGTTTGAAGTGAAAACAGAACGGCTTCCAAGATTACCTGGGATTTCAGGCTGGAGCAGACTGTTAGAGGCATCCTGCTCTAGGGCTGTCCCCAGGAAGGGGGAATGTGACTGCTGAGAGCAGTGAGGCACCGTGGCCAGCCCTGAATCCATTCCTGGAGAGCTTATTTCAGCCGGGCAGGCTGGGATTCGGTGGTCCTCAGCGAGCTGTGCACCAGAGGAGGTTGGGTTACACCTCATCACTGCTGACCCGCTTGGGAGACGAGGCTCTTTTATTTCACTTTATTTTATTTTGGTATTAAAGACATCCTTTAAAGAAATGTCAGCTCGCAGGCTGTCACTTTTATGATTAAAAAAAATTACAGCCACTTGCCTGGGGTGTATTTGAGAATGGCGAGGAAGAGACTATTTTAGATTAGTGAGGGCTTAATTAATTTTCATTATTTGCGTAACAGTGTCCCCTAATTAATAGCTAATGGGCAGTCTCTGAATTAATGCTGGAGTGGGGTCTCCAGTGATGCCATTAGAGAAGGGTTTTTATTGCTAGGAACTGAAGCTTTGCTGATTCTTTCTAGTAAATGTAGCAACCAAAAGACCAAAGGGTGTCTGGGGCAGCGGCAGGCATTTTTAGGGGAAAAAAAATCAGCTTTCCTAAATCCTGCTGCTCACTCGTGCGTGCAGTGGGGCAGGACTGGGCTTATCCTTGATCCAAAAGGGGGAAGAAGGAGGCAGCAGAGCAGGGGCTGGCCGGGGACAACGCCTTGCTAACCACAGGGCTGGTCCTCAAGTGCAGCCAGCGTCGTCTTCAAGCCTTTTTCTGGGCTGCTGCTGCTGGCACAGGCCAGCCACGAAGCTGCCCTTACGTTTTAATCTGTCTGAAGTAGCTTGTAAAGTAGTTGCTTGTCTCGTGGCCGTGTCATTTTCCCCCCTGGCTCTTCCCCGTAAAAATCTAGCATGCTGTCATTTCGCGTGTCTGTTCTTGAGCTGGCAGATATCTTACTGCTGGTCTGGAGGCATACAAACGGTGCTTGTCTCAGATGTGTGCTGGAGGGTGATATCTCACTCTCAGTATCTTTCTTTGGCTCTGTCTCTGCTTCTCTCTCCTTTTTTTCTGTGCTGTGGTTATGCCAGTGTTTGTGATAACAACAGGATTGGATCGCATCGAATTGCATCGAACACACGGCTTGGCTTAAAGCAGAGAAAACCAGGTGATAAATTCTGGAGTGGGAACAAGATAGAGGCTAACCCCTTTGCTGGCAAAGGCAGCTTCAGCTGCGTTTGTTGTAGAAATACATCCTGGCAGTAGCTGGACCACAGATCAGGCTCAGGGGGAGAGGTGCTGTGCAAAAGGCAATTGGAGTCCCGAGGAGCTCGCCTTGTCAAGGTGAGACAGGCAAACGGTGCAGGTGTAGGAAGGGGAAAGGCAAAGCACAGAGGCAGGATAACTGCTCCTAGGTCTTCTTCCCCACCAAGCTGCCTGCCCCAGGACTGTTTTTTCCATGTTGAAGATCAGGCAGGTGGTTAAGTGCTCATCCCTGCCCGCTGTTGTGCACTCCGAATTTCCCACAGCGATCGTCCTTCTGCCTCCAGAGAGCTCACGTAGACGTGGCCTTAGGTCTGCGCCGGGATTTGCACCCACTCATACCAGTGGTGAGCAGGGAACTTGGAGCTTATTTGCTTTTCTTTTGGTTTTTCTTCTGTGAGCTCCCACTGACTGTGCTTTGAGTTCCCCCGGGTATTTCAGGGAGCCAAGGGTGCCTGTTGTTACGCCAGAGCTGGATGCTCAGGATGGCTCGTGATCAAGCAGCAGCACCCATTTACACCTGAGGATCTGCGGCTTGCTAACTTCCTTTGAATAGGACGAACCCGATGTTTTGAGTGATGGTTATAGGCTCTGACAAAGGGGAAGCTTCGTTCTGACAGGCAGCAGCTATTTGAGAAATAAACGGCCAAAAAAAAAGCAGGTCATGGAAGTCGAAATGTACATTTTTGTTGCATGTGCAGTTCTGAACAGCAACTCCTCACCAATGGCAGCTCTTCAAAGAGGAGGCACAATTTGGCTAAAATTGCCCAAATGAGGTAATAAAATTATACTCCTGTGCAAGGCCCCATTATTCGCAAAACACATTTGTTTGGATGCAAATTACTGCAGACCTTTCACTGATACAGTGGGGAAAAGAGAGAGTTTTCATGAGCTTTGCATCAGTACCACAATGTGGCTGCTGAGCGGATTAATACTAATGCAGCAGCCAAATGCTCTATTAGAGCCCATTTGTTCTCTATTATGCTCTGCGGACTGCTGCTCTCTGGATGAAATCTTGACAGAGCTCATCAGATCCTGCTTACAAGAAAGTCCATTTAAATAATACCTTCAGCCTCAAAAAGGGCTCGCAGCGCACGTGCCCGGCGCCCCCTCCCAAAGCCTTGAGCTGGATGCGGTGACCGGGCACGGTGCTGTCCCTTCAGGCAGCTGCTGCTGCTCCTTTGTGGGATGTTTCCGAAAACAGCAAAGTATCAGCGTGAGAAAACGTCCGAGCAGGAGGATGCAGAGAGCACCCACCTGAAATGATAAGGAGCTTCTCCGTGAGCGCGGCAATTAGGAAAGCTGCCAGCCCTGATGATCCACAAGGCCAGCTCTCGTTCCTGCAGAAAACAAAATTTAATTAGCACGAGTGCATGGGACCTCCGCTCCACGTCTTGCTTCAGAGACCAAATATGCACCGAGCCTTGCAGGTGCCACCTCGGTGCGTTGGTTTGGTGCTAACCTGCACTGCTGTGCTCATCAAGTGCTGTGCTTTCTGCACCCTTTTGCGTTTCAAGTTGGGTTTCTTGTTGAAGAAAAGCCCAAACCTGGCTTTGTACTGAGAGGTTCTCAGGTTAGGAGTCCAGAGAAAAGGAGCAGCTCCCTTAGGACAATAGTAACGCCCTGCTGCCAGGAGCTGTGTATTTCCCACGAAGTTGTTTTTTTATTTGTTGTTCATACTTCAGCGGGTGAGGAGCCAACTTGCTTTCATTTAGTGCAGGATGTTGACAGAGCTTCAGGAATAGGAATTTAAAAATCCACAGAAGGGCACGGATTTAAACGCAGAAATGTGTGGAGCGCGAAGAAAAGGCTGAATGCAAAGAGGCTTGTTCTGCTGCTGTCCCTAACCTCAGAAGGTGAAGAGGTAAAGGGACCCAGAGAAAGGATAACAGGAGAGAAAAGCAAAATATAGATCTGCCTTCTTCTATTGCAGTAATTCTTCCTGCAGCTGTCTCATAAAAGCACCGCTGTTTTGTCTTGCTCTGTGTTTCCTGCCTCCTGTGACCGTGCCGGGGTCCCTGCTTTTATATGGTGGACAATGGCGATGCCGCTGGCATTGAGCCGCCTCCTGAGCGGGTCTGCACCTCACGTGGATTCACGCTAAATAAAAATGGCTTGGCTCGCTCAAGGAGAGAATCAAAAGAAGGAGCCGAGCCTCCAGCCTACAGGCCCCGTGCTGTGCACGCAGGCGTATAAACGTGTCAGTTTTTCTTTGGTGTTCAGTTCCGCGCAGACCTCTCGCTGGAGAAGTCGGTGTTTCAGATCTCCCGTAGCCCTCCTTGGGGTCTCCACGTAGGGGGCGAGGATTTGAGCTGGAGCCCTAGAAACCCAAGGGAGCGTGAGTCTGTGGTCTGTCATATACGGGTCTTTGCGTTGTCATCAGTGCGAAGCGCTTTCGGCCTGAGCAAGGCAGGGTGTTAACAACAGGAAAAACAAATCTGCAGTGCTGTCACAGGCTCCGTAAAATGAGGATAACGCATTGCCAGCCCTAGGTGACCATACCCGTGGTGTTCCTGCCATCGGAAAGACCTTGCTGATGGCACTTTGGGACAGGTTATCCTCTCCTGGGCTGACTCACTGCACAGCCCTTTGCTCCATCAGCCTGCCCAGGGAGCTCGTGCCAGGATGGTGACAGCTGAAAGCCCAATGCTCTGATTTTCCCTTTTGCCACTGGCTATACAAGCTGGCTTGAAAACAGCATCATATCTTCTAGAAACAGCTGTGGGGATCTCCAGCCCACCAGAGAGCTCAAATTCTTGTAGAGCCTTGCAGCTGGCCGGGGGATCCTGCTGGCTACCATGCTGAGCATCCCCTGCAAGCTTGGGTGTGACCACTGCTGTGTCCCCAAAACCCTTCACCAAGGCCTTTGGCTGCTGCATGTCCCTATCAGCAGGAGTATTACTCATCCGAAGAGCAGTTGCGAGACAATACCCTTGGTTGTCATTGCTGGCTGTTCTTGTCGTGCCTCCAAAGCCTTGCAAATCAGTCACGGCTTGACATGGTCGCCTGTGTATATGAGGAGAGATCTACTGAGAAATTGTTTTTATTGTATGTTAGTGCTAGCAAATAAATAATGTTCCCTCTATACCGTGCATGGGGAGATAGTTTTCTCCCATGCCTTCGTATCTGGTGATTAATAATAACCATTAATCCCCATGAATGACAGCAGTATATTTGGAGCGAAGCACATGTTAAAATAATTTGAGAGAATGTTGTCAGGTCATAGGCTAACCTATCCTCTTCATATAATATTTTCATAAGGTATAAATATTTCTCGGCCTGAGACGTTGGCTGGAGATCCAGCGTAAAGAACGAACAAAGATGGATCATAAACAGGGGCATTGGTGGGGTCCCAGCATCACAGCCTGAACCAAAACCAAACTGAACTTCCAGCATAAATTCACTCCAGAAGCTGGATTCTAGAAAGACAGAACTATTCATAAGCTTAAGCTGAATTTGGCAGCGAGATACGTTCAAAATCCCTAGGGAGAGTTAATTTATTTTTAATGTCCAGGCATTACATTTGAAATGTCAAAATGAAATGTGTCATTTTGGAAATGCCAAAACATTTCTTTTTGACATCTTCTCAATGAAGCTTTTCAACTTTTTGTTTTGAAATGGCAGTTTTCAGTTAGAATGAGGAAAGGTTAAACAACATGGTTAAGTGACTTGAAAGTGAACAAAGACATCGCGTTTTGATTTAAAGAAAATGTGGAGGGGTAGCAAATTTTTGTTGTTAGTTGTTCTTTTATATACAGCTGAACCCCTTTACTTTTCCCCGAAATCTGTTTCCAATTGACCCAAGCTATTTTAACTCCTACTTTGAACACAAATAGGAAATGTCACAAGATTAAAAAAATCATTATTCTCCCTCTTCTAGCTCCTGGAGGGCCCTCGTTTGGAAGTGGTAAAAAAAAAAGTGATTGAAAACCTGAAAAGGAATACTCAGAAAATACTCAGAACAGCCTTTCAATATCTGGTGATCCTAAATACAGTATTTTTTGGCGGGGTAAATGCAGAAAATTTAAGTGAGTGCTTCACATTTTCCACCTCTGGATGCCCATGCCCTTGCTGTGCGTGCTGCAAGGGTAAAGCCCTGTGCGTGGTGCCCCTGTGGTGGTGGTGGGAGCACCATCCCTCACCTGCTTCTGCTCACAGCGTGCCCCACGGGCTCGGATCTCATCTGCCTCCTTCCCAGTGAGCTGAGGAGGGTGTCCCATCCAGAGGGATGGGCAGTTTTGGGGAGGAAGGAACAAACAACAACGTCCCCCAACCTAATATATTTATATAGCTAAGAGGGTTGTGCAGAAATGACTCTGCTGCTGAATTTCAAAACCAGAGCGTGAAATCCTCTGCACTTTTTCTCCCCCCTCTCTAAGCCATCCTCTGGAAATCTGTGGCAGGGATGCAATTCTCTGTCCAGGGATCTGTCACTCCGGCGAGGAGGTGGTGGTGGCGAAACGCTGGGGGGCTTCTTACAGGGGCTCACCGCAGCGGAGGCACTGAGGACGTCAGAAAACCAGGGTGGATACGTCCACTTCATTCACCCTAATTAACAGGCGAAGCTTCAAAATGCGTCCCAAGAGCACGTCGGGGGAGGAGGAGGGCCGGACAGCCCGCTCAGATGGCTGGAGAATCCCCACGGCCACCGGCGGCGCGGAGCTGTCAGCGCCGTGGTGAGCGGGATGGAGCTCGGAAACCCCCGGGTGAACATTTCGCACGGCGTGGCTCTGTAGCTGTCATCCAGCGCCGAGGTTGGGGAATAGCCATGTGCGTGGTGATGGCAGCATCCCCACGGCTTTTGTTTCTCTAATTGCTAACAGGCAGGCGTTGCTGCTTGCGACACAACCCCGCGGCGTAGGGGCTGCGCTACCTGCGGGACGGGGGCTGTTGGTCTCCTGCCTCCTTTGCCAGCCGTCCCCTTGAGCTGCAGGAAAGATTTGTGGCACCTGCAGGGGAACAGAGGCGTTTGTTGGGTGCCGTTGGATGTCCCATCTGATGAGAGTTGTCAAATACAACCCTTTGCATAGCTTTGGGACAGCCTCCGGGAAGGCTCAGGCTGCAATGGTCGCTCCGGAGCGGTCTCAGCCCCGGTGGGGTGCCTGTGCAGTTCTGCATTTAATCAGGTGAGGTCAAGCTAAAAACGAGATGTGAAGCCAGTACGCTGGAGTTTGAAGTTTCCCTTTGCCAATTACGTTCTCCTGACTTGCTTCAGCCTTTGCAGCACGCTCAGCTCGGGAGGATTTGTGCACTTCCAAGACAGGCTTAGCTAGATTTTGTAAAGCTCATTTAACGGTGAGGCTGAGATAGGGAAACACCACCAAACATTTCCTTGGTTATCCCAACGTGTTGGTGTAGCAGGGCGCTCAGATGGTTGCCCATCTGTGGGGAAACATGCTTTTTGTTGCTCGTACCCAGAAAAGGGTTTACAGTAAATAGCTGTGCCTGGAGCAGGCAGCTCGGAGCTCTCCTTGCTGAAGGGCCCAACTCAGGGTCTGGTCTAGAAGTGATCCATGGAGCTAACAGTCAAAATAAAGCAGATCTTCACCGCTGTTCCTCTTTCCCTTGGACTGCCCTGGCCCTAATGCTGCAGGCAGGATGAACTGTCCCCCCGGGGTTAAGGAGGATGCTTGTGCCCCAGCGTGCCCAGGTGTTCAACCAGGGCTTGTGGGCAGCTGCAGGTGGAGCTGTGGCAACCTCAAATGTTTGGAGTGGGGACAGCATCACGGCTGTCAGCCTGGGCATGGGCACAGCCCGCAGCTCCGGGGTGGTCCCGGGGCTTCAGGAGGCTCCCTACATCCGTGGCTCTGCGACCTGCCTCCCCTTTGTGCTTTCCAAACATAGCAGTGCCGTGTTTGTGCTGGAGGAGTGCTGGCTGGCCTGGCTGAAAAATAAAACCCCAAGCCCGTGTATATTTAGGGTGCCTGTGATTTTTCTTTACATGGTGCAGGTGGTGGGTGCCTGTGTGGCTGTACGGAGCGGCGGGGCACGCTGCGAGGTGCTGGCTGTCCCTTCATGTGGGCACAGCGGTGTTTCGGAGGTCTCTGTAGCGATGTGCTCTCTTTTAAGGGAGGTGTCTCCAGTCAGAGCAGGTAATTTGAGCTTCTCTGGTGCCCTGGTATGAACAGGCCCTGGTACAAGCCCAGATGGAGCCAGTGGCAAGGCTTTGGCTCACACCCTTTTTTTTTTTTTTTTTTTTTTTTTTTTTTTGTGGGATGCTTTTGTTATCTTTCGAGATGAAAGGTATCCCAGAAATGTAAACCACTGATGAGCCATCCTCCTTTTAATGTAAAATAGCAATAATAGAAGCTATCACGCAGTTCCATTCATCCCTGGAGGTCACAAAGCACTCCATAAATTGCACTCCAGCCTTGCGCATTCCAGCTGCTGAGTGTACCGAGATACAGCGGTGTGTGAGAACAGAAGAAATGCTATCTTTGGGGCCGCTGCTTATGTTACCCGCAGGTTAATGTCAGCGTTTCATATTTCCCTTCACTCCCCCTGATCCCGGGCTCTGATCCGCGTTGGTCTGGGGGCTGAGTTCAGCCTGCAGCAGCTCCTGCCTTTATTTCTGCTGGCTAACACCCGCCGGCAGAGGCCACCTCGCTCATCCCCCCGGCCAGGGCAGAGCTGTTGACCCAGCCTTTCCTTACCAGGCAGCCTGAACGCCACAGCAAGAGATGTGAGGCTCGATGCAACGCTGGCTGTTCCCCCCCTGTCCTTTCCCATGGCCAGAGGGAGTGCTTCAGAACAACACCTGCCCAGATGTGGTGCTCAGATTCCCCTTAGCAGCCTCAATTCCCCCTCCCTCCGCCTCCTAGCTGGCCGGTCTGGGTTTTTCTCACACAGAGCAGAGCCTTCAGCCACCACTGCCGTGTTTCTCTTCTGTCAGCCGCACCTCCTTCCCAGCCGGCATATCCAGAGCAAGCCAAGGGTGAGATGAGTGTTTTGGAAGGAGGGCCGAGTGTGCCTGAGCTCTGGTATGCCTCCCCGGGGACCTCCCGACGCACAGCACCAGCTCGCTGGCTGCTCCTCCACCCCCCGTCCTCGTGTGGGAGGCATTTGGCTAAGGGGGAGAATGGGAACCCGTGGGTCGGATGCTGTCGGTGGCCATACACGGCAGCCTGATGGATTCTGTGATTTCTCCGGCAAGCAGGCGGGACCCTTCCTCGGCACCGAGCCGCACGGGTTTCTCCCTGCTGCTCCTCCGAGCCTCCCTCCTAAAGGCAGGGCAAAAAGTGAGGGGGTGCGGAGGTGCTGCAGGTTCAGCTGACTCTGAGACTCCTTTTTGCTGGTGCCCAGCCTGCAGCGATATCCAAATTCAGTCCGGAGCCTGAGGGAGCCCACGGAGCGCGACCTCCATTTGGGCAGCCCCGTCTGGGCGCGCGGGTGGTTTTAAAGCGGGCGGGCGGCAGAGCCCGCGGAGATAAACGCTCAGGTAATCGCCTGGGTCCAAACCACAGGCCACCTTCTGCCATCAGAGCAATTTGGAAATCAATTTGATGTCTGGCGGGGAGGCGGCGGGGCTCTCTCAGGAGCGCAGTGGCAAGCTGGGTCCCTCCGGCGCTCATTAGCATTCAGGTGGCAGCGCTCTGCGCAAGCCGGAGAACTGGTGCCGCTTTTTCTGGGAAAGCCATTAGGAGAAATAAATTAAAGGGGGGGAGAGAAAAAATAAAATAAAATAAAATCAAGCATTACCGATAATTTCCTCTCGTTCAAGGTAACAATAGCGCAGACCACAGCCCCAGCGCCAGTCTCGAACGTGGCTGGCTCCTGGTTGGGTTCCCGAGACAGCCAAGCAGAGAGCACACCACAGAAGTGAAGTGATGATCAAATAAGAAAGCAAATGAGGCTCCCCCCTCGTTTTTAACAAAGGCAGGAATGGGGCCAGTGGCGGAGTGGTTTAGCTGAGCAGTTAGAAAATCTGAGGTCAAAGCCTGACATGGCTATTGATGAATTTGAGGGTGATGGAAGAAGAGTAGCAGACATTACGAGTGGGCTGCAGGGACTGAAACATGAAGCAAGATTAAAAGAACTTAAGTACCTGGAGCTCCGGTGGCTGCGCGACAGCGAGGCGGGCCGTAATTACCCTGCAGACTGCTGGGAGAGACAGAGAGAGGAGCAGAGGGGGGCAAAACGGGCGTCAGGCAGAGGAAAGGGGTGGAATTTGGGCTGTTTTCTCTAGATGCTGGGTTTGGCCAGGCTATGTGGTGCACCAAGTGCTAGTGCATTTGTTTTGGTCATCTCTCTTTGTATCACTCTGTTTTATAGCCTGCTGTTCCCGATGGACCCACAGCTCTGTAATGAGGGGCTGGATTCTGCTCTCTGTGCTGCCTGTTGGTGTCTGAGGCACCTCCAGCACCTGCTGCTCAGGGCTGTACAGCAGCATTGCTGGCGTAGGGCTCAAAGCCCAAAGGTGTCACTTAGTGGCTCTTTTTGGGTAAGTCTGCCTGTTTTCGTGAGGAGCCGATGAGCTTCATAACTTCCTATTGCCATCCCTCCCCTTGAATCCAAAGCAGAAACAATGACCTGCGCAGGTGATGGACTGAAAGATGTAGATGCACAGACCTGCATGTGCACGATAAACCTTGCTTCTTTACACAGCCAAGCTCAAAGTGCATCCCTCAGCACTGCAGCCGCAGAATTGTCTTTGGATCCAAGTGTGGCAGCATCTCCCTGAGCCCATGGCACTCTTCTGTCTCTCCATGCCCTCTCCTGCCTTTTACCAAACGCTTTGGGGAGTTTCTCAGCTCTGCCACTTCCCCTTGATTATCAAGTCTCACCTTTTCCTGTGGATTTTTTCCATCACTGGACTGGCAATGGGAATGAATTGGAAGCAGAGTCCTCCAGAGCCTGTTTGTATCATGTTTGTATCGTGCTTTTCCACGTTTGCACTGGAGCTATACTGTTTTTTAGCTTGGCTTCCAAGGAAACAAATCTGGGACTTGTCTGTTCCTCTGTCCACGTAGCTCTCCCCATGATTGATGTGGTGGCCGAGGGTCAGACCTGATGTCAGGATAGCCAGGATTTGAAGCTCCTATGCTTCTTGAAAGTAAATGTTTTGGTAGGCAGACCCTAATAATGACTTCAGTGAGGAAACACCTGCAGTGTTATTAGGCACCTGCAGATGTGCCCCAGCACTTGGGAGAACCATCGACCAGCCCGTGAACATAATGGGACAGCAGAGAATCTCTCCAGGAGCCAGAGATCCTCTGAAAAATAGCCCGTGTGAGCACCACTGCTCCCAGTTCAGCTGCCTTCACCACGTGGGGCTTGCGAGCTGCAGGTGTTCAGCGCTCTGAAAGCCTGTCCCTGGCTGCCACCCGACTGCAGAGGCTCTTTCCATGGGTGGATGCTTTGAGCAAATTAGTCCTAGGGGTGCCTGCAGTGTCTGTGTAGCCAGACAGTTCCAGGATAAATCCTGGACCTAATTCAGAGCTGTCTGGCATCTCCTGTAGTCATTCAGATTCCGCAGAGCAGGGACAAAAAGCAGCCAGACTGATGTTTCACTGCGAGGCACTGAGGGATTGAACCTTTTGCATGTGTCTGATCCAGGCAGACATGAGTCTCGAATCAGATAAAAAAAAAAAAAAATATGACTTGTTAGTTCATTAGACATGACTAAGGGCTGTTTGGGTTAATGGGAAAGTTGAGCAAAGTGTAATTGTTGCTGCATAAGCAGCACACGGAGCAGCGACGGGAGGTGAGGTGCATAAGGTGCCACGGGTGCGCTCACAGCGTCTGAGGGAGCAGACAGGCCAGCGTGGCTCTGCACAAGCAGCAAGACCATGAAAATAAAGCTCAGGAGCTTTTGTGCTCCTGAAGGGCTGCCAGTACCAGAGCAGGATTTGTGTTTTTTTTGCCCATTTGCTTTATATTGGGGGATTTCAGGAGGTGCTACGTGCTCACAGCGCTGCTGCTGCGCACTGGTCAGGGCCGCGTGTGCCCGCAGCGGGTGCAAGGGGCATCCACGTGTCCCCGTGCCGGTCTGGGCTGTGCGACCTGCTCTGTGAAATGGCCTTGCAGCCTCTCCTCAGGCAACACCAAGCTAAATAACCCGGGGACAGCCACATCTCCCTGCAGGCTGCAGAGGCAGACTTCAATCTTTAGGGCTCGCCGCGGGGCCAAGCCGGAGGGACTGGAGGGTGGGCGTCCAGCCGGGCACACAGCAAAGCCTCCTAAAGGGAGTTGCCTGCCTTCTGCATCCTCCTCCGTGCCCGCCGGCCGGTTGCATGGTAACACAGCCCTCGCATTTTGCCTCTGCCTGCCTCTCGTTTAACCCCTGGCCTCTGCTGCTGGCCTCCCCTTGGTGCTTGGGATCGCTCACCCGCATCCAGGCAGCAGCCGATGCGTGGCGGGTGCGCTGCCTCCTCTCCTGTCTGGGAAGGGGGCAGGAGCTGGGAGGGAGACCAAAAATTGAAAAAAAAAAAAACAGAAGGGGTCAGAAACAGGCAGGGATTTTTGGTGTGACTGCTCAGGTCCTGGCTCCTTCGTCAAGGTGGGAGGGAAGGTGTGGGAAATTCCCGAGCCACCATCGGTGCGACACCGACTGCGCCACAAGCGAGGACTTTATTTAGTAGAGTAAGTGTTATATTGACACAGAAAGACATACTTGATGCAGCAGCAAACTGGCCGTGAGATGGAATAAAAATTTTATGCATCATCTCTTTTCCTTTCTTCCCTTTTACACCTAAAGCACGCGTTGCTGCTGCCTGGAAGGGTCTGGTCTTGGCACCAGGGTCATTTTATGACTGTTGTTGGTGTTTTCAGGGGAGTAGAGTGATTTATGTGCATCTTTGCAGATTTGGGCCGCTAGATAACATCTAACTGCACTCCCACGCATGCCGCCGCAGCAACATCCCATAACCCCTGCATAGAAAAATATTTCCTTTTCATTGTAGCAGTAAAGCTGGAATTTCTGAAAGGATGGTGGTGCAAAGAGCGTAACTCCCACCCAGGTAAATAAAAGCCGGGCACGTTATTCTTTCCAGGACCTGTTTGCAAAGCTCCTGGTGCGTGTGTCTGCTGCGGGGTTCGAGGCTCATTTTGGGTAGCACAGAGCTGAGACCAAACCCTGGGGCGAAGTGTCCCACACAGCTGCCTTCAGAGGCTCTGCCTCCCCAGAAATAGGTTTGTCCCGTTGTGGCAGGCGCTGTCCTCATGGTTTGGGTGCAGCGAGGGCTGAGCAATCTTCCAGTCCCAGGCTGTAAGTCCCAGCTTTCAGGTGGCCAAACCATGCTGGTTGGTGGCCCAGCTTGCCAGGAGCAGGGCTCAGCTCCAGAGAGCAGTGTCACCCTTGACAGCGCTGTGGGAAGTTACGTGTAAAGAACAGGGGACCCTTTAAAGCGTTCTGAGGCCAGGCGGAGAAAGGGGAGGAATAAAATAAAAATAAAAGACTGTTTTGTCCCCCAACCGGCGCAGCAGCATTAATGAAATTCTACAGAGGGCAGAGGGAGGGCAAGCCAGCGCAGTCAGCAAAAAATGAATCCGGACGGCTGTAACAGAAATATCAAGGGGGCTGGAGGAAGCTGGAGCCATCGCCCTGCCCTGTGCCATGCCAAGCATTGCGATTTAAGACCGCGGTGTCCTCGTTCGGGGAGCAGCCGCCCGCACGTGCGTGCGTGCACACACACACACACACACACTCATTTTGGCAAAACCTGTCCCCTGCCCAGGGAGCTGCAGGGTCGGGAAGGGGGGAGCAGTGCCCTTGCACGCCTTCGTGGGGAAACCTGGCTGTGGCCCCCTTTGGCTTTTTTTCCCCTTTTGGCCTGGGGAGGTGCAGGTGCTGCGGAGGGGCTGCTGCTCCGCCAGGGGTGGTGTCAGGGTGCCTGTCCCCTGCCCTGTGTGTCCCCATCTCCTGAATTGCCCTGCCCCAGCCCACAAAAAGCTCCGTGCTTCCATTTCCCTCACCCTGCCACCCCTCCTCTCAACTCCCTGCTGCCTGCAGCGCTGTCCCCTTGCTGCCTCCCATGCCCCCGGTTGCTGTTTCTCCCTCCCTGTCTTTTTCTCCCACCCACATGCCCAAACCCAGAGCCTGCTCTATTTCGGGAGCCGCTGCAGATGCAGCGGTGCTCTGGCTTTACTGTGGCTTGGACTTGGAGAGGGATGGCTATTTTTTCACTGCAGCCATCTGCTGCGTAGAGATCATGGGTGTAAGCTGCGACATTCAGAGCCAGATGTCCAGAGCCCCAAAGCTCAGGGACATTTGGATCGAGGGTTTTTTTTTTGTTTTTTTTTTTTGCATTTCTGCTTGAAGGAAACAATGAGTCCTGGGGGCTCCCCTCCCAGGAAGCCGAGGCTCCGAAGGAGAAGTGCTCACAATGCCAGAGGAGCACACGGACTGCCCGGGGCTGTCTTTGCATTCGGACCGCTCCTGTCGGACGATGTGTGATCCGGATCCAAGTCGGGGAAGACGCCGTCCCCGTCTGGGCCTGTGTTAGGATCCCCTTGTCCACGGAGAGTGCAGATGCAGCCCCGGGGGAATTAAACGTTCTGGCTCCAGCTTAGCTTCGAGTGTTTGGGTACCGTCACATTTAAGGCACAGGGTGAGGTTTGAGGAGATGGCGACGTGAACACGTACAGCCAAGGCTGTGTGGGCAGAAGGCAGAGGGAGCAGAGACCCTTGCTGAGATTTCCACAGCTGGCTTTAGGTGAATGAGAGGTGGGTCCCCTCTCCTTAGCATGCTTTGGATCCCCAAGCTTTCAGACTTCTTTGTTGCAGGGGAACTCTGGGCAGTTTTTCCCTGCCCGTGTTTATTTACTGAAACTTTCATCTTTGTTATTACTGAAATATCCAGAAAGAGCCGTATTAAATCTTTCATCTGGCCTGTGCTGATGCTCCTGGCAGAGCAGTAGCCATGCAGCCCAGCTGAACACTCTGAACCGTTCCAGCTCTTAGCTGCTAACTGGAGCCAGGTGGAGATATTAAGCTAGGATTTCCTAGGGCTGGATTGTGGTGGCTTTGCTTCTGTATTCAGCTTGCGTTCAGTGGCTTTGGCCATCAGGCAACCACATTCAGAATTCATAGAGCAGCAGCCCCCCCAAAAAAACTGCTATCATAACGCCCAGCATCTGTAAGGCATTTTTAACATGAGGGAAGTTTCTTGTAACAGAGTTAAAAGAAGCAGCCAAAAGGGTAAAATGCAGGTGAAGCAGAGGCCGTTTAATGATTCACTGTTTAAAACTCCAAAAAATATCTTCTGCCTCTAAAATCTCATTTACTTTCCCCCAAAACCAAGTATAATTAAACAGTAAATCAAAGGAAATAATTAGCAGTAAATGGTATCCTTCAGAAATGGAATTGCCATCCTGTTGAGGAAAACGATAAAAACATCTGAAAATATAAAAAACAGCAACCTAAATGTAGAACCATAATAATGCCAAAAAATTTGAGGGACAATTTGCTAAAGATGTGGAAATCACCCATAAAATATTTCCAAAGCACAAAAAGCAAGAAGCCCACTAGGAAGTCTGTAGATGGCAGCTAGAAAGGGAGTGCTGAATAAGTATGAGGCTTTTGCAGATAATTTGCATCACTTCGTTTGGTAATAGCTTGGAAGGAGTCCCCCTCCAGAGCCCTTTTTATGGAGAGCAACTCAAACAAAGTGTTTTAAAGAGGTGTTTTAGTGGAAGAGATTCTAGAACAAACCAGTATAACGAAGAGCAACAGATTACAAGAACCAAACTGAATTCACCCAAGAGCTTTAAGAAAATTCAGATTCAAATTTTCCAGCTACCACTTTGCTACATAAATAGGCAAGGGAGCAGGAGGACAAAGAGGCAAAGGCAGTACTGATTTTTAAGCAGGACTGGTGGTGGGATCTGCAGCCCGTTATTTTCACTTCTGTACCGGTCATCTTTGTTGAATCTCAGGAGGTGAATTCATGGACAGATGAATAAATATGATATACGGAGGAAGAGTCAACCTGAGTTTTACAGAGTGAAGTCATTCTTCATTATCTATTCAAGTTCTTCAAAGGAGACAGGAATGGAGAGAAAAATGACCCAGTCAATATCGTGTCCTTGAATTTCCCCCAGACTTTGGCAGCGTCCCTTGCCAAAGGCTCCTGAAGAAGTTAAGCTGTCGTAGGACAAGATTTTCTTGTGGATTAATAGTAGTGTAAAAGACAGAAAACAGAGGAAAGAAAGAAATGCTCATTTTCCACTGTGGCTACCAGGGGCATCCTGCAGGTATGCTTGCTAGTGCCTGAGCTGTTCAACAAATTCATAAATGATCTGGAAACAGGGGAACGGGGAGATGGCAGCAATGTGTCCTGGCTTTACTGAGTTATTTCAGGCACTTAGAACTACAGAGAGGTGTGGAAAGACCCAGTGATACTGCATGACTGAGTGATGGAACAGCAAACAAAACTCAAGTATGTTGATTAAAGCAAAGCAATGCACTCGAGGAGGTAATCCCCAGCTACTCATGCACAGCGACAGGCTCTCGATGGACCCGTGCTGCGTAAGAAAGAGATCTCTGAGTCACTGTGGATGCTTCTTTGAGATGTCAGCTCAAAGCTCAGTCGCTGTTGGATAGGCAAATTGAACATTAGGAGTTGTCAGGATGAAGATTGAGGAGGAAAGGGAGAATATCAGACACGTTGCCAGACACTTTCTGGTGCAGCCGCCTCTTGAGCAGTGTGCACCCAGACTCAGGAGTGATGGAGGCAGGGAGAGCCGAAGGATTTAGGGAGGAAAACAGTTTAAACGGATGAGGCCACTTAGGGCTGGAAAAAACTTGTCTGAGGAGGCTTTATTAAGACAGAAATATCAAACCGTGAATGGCGTGGAGAAGGGGAGCAGGGAACGGTTATTCATTGTCTCTTTCATAACACAGAAATGAATGGCTGTGAAATGAAATTATTTGGCAGCACTTTTAAAGCAAACAAAAGGAAATAGTTTTTCACACAGTGAGTAATTAAATTGGGGGAGCTCATTGGCACACAGTATTTTGGAGACCAAAGGTGCAGAAAGGTTCAAGAAGCAATTAGATAGGCTCAAGGCCCAGAGAGGGCTGCTAGCTCTCGGGTTCAGATCCAGCCTGGGAACATCTCACACATAGATCAGGAAAGAGGCATCTCTGTGTGCTCACACCTTTCTGTGCACTTCTTCTGCCTAGGTCACGCCAGCTGCTGTAAAAAAAGAAGAGTCGGGGCTCGATGGTCTCTTTCTGAACGTGTGTCTTGTCATCTGAGTTGACGTGCTGTGGTCCCAGGGGGATAGCCCACTTCTCACAGGGTTTCCTGCAGCTGGACTCAGTCCTGCAGGTGGTCCCTTGTGGTCCCCACTTTCCTGTAGCCTGGCAAATGCCTCCTAAGGCTGTGCTCTGGGACGCGTGGTATGTGAAGATAACCCCTGTGGGGTTATCTTCCTTGTAATCATCTTGCCAAGTGGGAATTTGAGATTAAGGACAGATACTGAATTCAGTGTACACCCAGAAGGGAATTCCTTAGGAGACCCTACCGGTCATGCTTTTGTCTCTTGCAGCTAAGTCCATTTTCCTGCTCAGCTTTTCACACTTTCCACTGATCTCTTGCTGCACGGCTCCTCCTATTTCTCCTGCTGGAGAATATAGCATCCATTGAGCTGGAGAAGGATGGTTTGGCCAGCATGTGCCACTATGAGCCCTGAATAAAAATACCTCTTTACCCAGCGAGGCTGCTTGCCTGTCTCTGGTATTCAGTGCCATCCTGGACCTTGTCGTTCTGCAAGCCAGAGGCTGGCAAGGGGGCTGACCTTAGCGGAGGACGGGGTTTTTGAGGGCATTCACCATTGTTCTAGTGCTTTCATCTTTGTGTTATTAAAAAAAAAAAAAAAAAAAAAAAAAAACAGCGTATAGCATTTCGCCAATGCGAATTTGCTATTGCATTCACTGGAGCAGAATTAGCTCAACACTGGCCGTATTTGAAGCCCCTGCCAACCTCAAAGGACCTCATTCAGTATCCACTTTGTTTCAACAATTAGCAATACGAAAGAGCATCTGGCATGCAAATTGTATGCTAGGACAAATGCCCAAAGTGATGTCCTGTACTGGCAAGCAACAGTTCAAAACAAACAAACAAAATATCTCTTTCAGTCAGAAGATCTGCTGCTGGGATGTCTCCAGATGCCTGTACATTGACAACAGTACGTTTTTTTTCTCATGGTGTCCCTCCACGGCTGGCCTGTGCAGCAAGAAGAGCTGTTCTGCCCCATGCATTGGTAGTTGATTACCAACTTCTCATCAGGTCCCGCATGGCTATCTGATGTGCTGTGCCTTTGCTCTTGTTTTGGCAAGGTGGCAGCCAGTAGCAGGGGAAGAGGAAGAAGAAATATTTTCAGTGTTTTCTTAAGGTGCATGGAAAAATATAGGCTTTGGGGTCAATATTCACTGAAGCATCAATGAAAAAGCAGCTCCTTTGGCTAGATCGAGAGACTGGCTTTCACAGGAGAGCATGGGCTTGGTTGATGCTTTCCTAGTTTGTCTAAAGTGAGGTGCGAGTGGTGGCTTTTGAGCCAGCAGTGGTTGACGGATGGACCATGTAGATCCTTGTGGCAGGGATTTTGGGTGTTCAGCCTGGGTGCTGAGGTTCCCCAGGTTCCTCTGGGGAGCCCTGGGACATCTGGGTCCCCTCTGTCACCCCCTACCCCTTGCTGCTGGGCTTCCTTCCCTTTCCCCAAGCTACCCCAGCGCTGCTGGCACAAGCCCGGCCTCAGGCCTGGATGCAACCATGCAAGTGGCAAAGTGCAGATGCAGATTTCCTGACATGTAGGGGCTGTCCAAGCCTCCTGCTGTCCCTGTACATTGACACAATGTGCTGTGACCTCCAGCTCTTGGTGTGGAAGCTGGGGAGGGCAGCAGGGCCGGGCAGGGGGCAGCACGGCCTGGTCACCAGGACACTGTGCGGCCTCTGGGGGCTGCAGTGCTCAGAGCCCATCCTGCTGCCTTGTCCTCCCTCCCCGCTTCTTTTTGGGCTGGAAATCCCAAAAGATCATGCCCTGTGCAGATGGGCTCTGACCTTGCAGCCGCCCAGGTTGCGCTGTCAGGGCAGGTAGAGATGGGAGGAATTCGCAGCGGCACTCAGCCCTCAGGCGTTTTCTAAATTTAAGTGTGATAACTACTTTTTTCCACTTTACAAACTATCCGGATCCTTCAAATTAATAGCTCGGGGTTGTGGGAAACTGCCTTTACTTTGACTCGAGGTAGCCTTAGCTGAGCTTGTTGGCATCTCTGATCCATCCCAAACCTTCTGGGCTCAGAGAATAAAAATAAACTGGTGATAACAACAATCCCTGTGTTCCCAGTGAAAGACAGAACTGGGCAAACGGCAAGAGTTTGGGGTTTTGATCTTGTAGCTTTGACGTGATTCATTGGAAATAAATGTGCTACAACTTTAAGGATTTGCCTGCAGCTAAATATAAGGGTGTGCTGGCTCCACCCTGCCGCTTTGTTAGGGATACAGGCATTTATTTTCTCTAGTGGGTTTTGTCTTTTTTTTTTTTTCCTACTTTTTTTTTTTTTTTTTTGGTGAGTCTCCACCATGACATAACCAAAGGTCTCACAGAGCAGCCTTTGAGCATGCAGCAGAGATCCCCGACTCACGTCTCGTTCTCCCCACGGCACGTGGAAGGGCTGGGACCCAAGGAGCTCCAGATCTCACCTCTCCTGTGAGTACCGTGCGCTCCTGGCTGGCAGGGAGGTGATGGCAGGGACCACGGTGGAGGGCATCAGAGCAGGGCTTGCTGCCTTCACCTGCTGCTCGGGAGACCCCTTCTCGTGTGCCAGCAGCGAGCACACCAGGAGCGTCTGATCTTTGCCAGCTCGGGGATGAAGGTGTGGTGGGTGACTCTTTTCCTACTAATTTTTCGAGTGAGAACTCGGTGCGTTGGTAAAACTCGGAGAGGGGGTGGCAGGGTGTGTTTTCAATCAGCGTTTAGTCAGTCTGAGTTTAGTCTCCAACTTTCTGCCTTTGAAAGAGAAGTTGGTTTCATCTTCGTTTTCTATAATCATCTATTTATTTTATTGGCTTTTTCAAAAAGCCTGCATTTCCCCTGGTGCACGTCCACCTGTTTTGTGTAAGCTGCCGAAGGTCTGAGCTTTTGCTCAGTTTGTGCAGAGTAGATTTCTTTCAACAAGCCAAAAGAAACTACAAGACTATATACTAAAAAGGGCAAAAAAACCACATGCTGTGCTATTTTGGTAGTAGCAAATTATGCGTTCTACAAATTACCATTGGTTATGAACACAGTGTGTCTGTCTGTATAACAATGTCCTGCTTTCAGATCACCACTAATACATTTAAAGTTATGATAATACCCATTGAAATCCAAGCGTCTCCTCTTTTCCGAGATCTGATTTATTCCTACCAGCAAATGTCAGATGTAAGTAGAAGTTTTATGGCTGTATAATTCACACACTGTTAGGCATCTTATTAGGAAGGACTAGGACTTTTTAAAAAATGACTTGATGTTCCTTAAATATATAGAAACTATTAGTTCCCTTTTCTCTTCTTTCTCTTCTCCCCCCCCTTTTTTTCCTCTTTTTTCTTTTTCTCTTTTTCCTCTTTTTCTTTCTCATTTTTTTCCTTTTTTCATTTTTCTTTTTTTTTCTTTTTTTCTTTTACTTTTTCTTATTCCTTTTTTTTTGTTTTGTTTTTATTTCATCTTTTTCTTTTCTTCTTTTTTTTTTTCCTCTTTCCTCATTCTTTTTTTTCTCTTTTCCATTTTTTTTTTTTTGCTTTTCTTTATTTTCTTCTGTTCTTTCCAGTGAGGGGCAGGTTAAACTGATTAAAAGACATCACCTTTTTATTATTTTATAATGTTAATTTTTATTTGATATTAAGGAATTAAACAATCTAATTTAAAAGGTATCACCTTTTAATATTATTAATTTTCATTTATTGTAGATATTATTATTATGAATTTAAATAATGTTATGAATCACAGGGAGAAAAATTAATATTCTATGATTCTATTAGCTTTATGAGCATCAGCTCTCAAATACCCCTCTGAAAATATGGTGAGGAATGCGGTACTGTATATACATGGAGAGGTGGATTAGATTTGATTACATGTAGGAATTTCCCCACCTATAGTGCTATGGGCACATTCAGCATGTGATACCTTACAAACTTTTTGCCAGCAATAATAAACAGTGCTGCTGCTTTGGGAAGATGATAAATGCTCAAATATCCCTGCACGTATTCCTTCCCCTCTCACACTTACGGAGGCAGGGCAGGCTCATGGCATTGACACTTGGCAAGCTGCTGTGCACAAATGAGTGTGGACAGCCCTTTTCTGGTGAGTTTGAGCATCACAGGGGGACACCTGCCCCTGTGCCACCCCACAACCCAGCCGGGCTCTCTCCATCCGCATCCTATTGCTGATTCCTGCTGCTGGGGGCTGCCAAGACCTCCACGTGTGTGCGTGCATGGGATGGGTGCTGAAGCAGAAAACCCTGCAGGCGGCTTTCTCCCCTCGCACGAGCACCCTCTGCACTACCTGTTAGTGTCTAGCTGGGGTTTCTGCAGCATTTCACCCCCCAAAAAAGGCCTGTGCTACTCTGCTGGGCCTTCTCCAGGCTGTTTTTCTGGGCTGTGCAGAGGGCATGAGGACAGCTCTGCTGCTGCCTGGGGAGAAAACAGTGCTGATAGATCCAGGCATCACTCCACTTTTATTAAATATATCCGTGATGAGTTCAGTGGTCTTCCCCTTCCGTGCACATGGGTGCAAGGGAGGTGTGGAGCACCCATGGTTTTGGAGGTGCTGGCAGAGAGCTGGGTGCTCAGGGAACCATTTTAGGCAGGCTGTGTCCGTGGCTGGGCTGCACCCTCAGACGCCTGGGAGCTGCTTTGCATCTTGCTTCAGGTCATGAAACCAAAGCACGGCCTGGAAAGACAGATTGCCGCCGCAGCGTAAGCAAATCTATTGGAAACAGACAGCTCGCTAATTGACCCCGTGTTACGTGCGTGTCTCCCCACCCCGCTCCTGCCTTCCTGGCCAGGCTGAGGAGGGCTGGGGCATTGCTGCTTTCTCAAGGAGGAGGGGACAGATTGAAACTGCACTTCTGGGAGGTGAAATAAAGCAGCAGCAATCACTCAGGGCTCTGGGGCGATTCCCTGCCGTGCTCCCAGTTCCTAGTTTCTTTTGTGTCATGCGAGAAAAACCGGAGTGACAGCCCTGGTGTGTGTGAACAGCCACACTGGGTGCACCACCACCGATGGTGGACACCTATAAGTAGCCCAGGCTGATGAGCGAGGCTTTATTTAGCTGAAAGCTCCTGGGAAGTGGCTTTGTGTGAGACCACGGGGCTCTCGGGAGCAGGCAGGTGGTGGCAGTGCCCACACCCAGGTTCTGTCCTGTTTTGCTCCCAGCACACTTCTCCCTCCACTCCGGGTGCCCATGCGCAGTTCCCAGATGGAGGATAAAAATGGGAAAAATGGGAAAAAATTGATAAAAATTGAAAAAAATACAAAAGTGGCCAGTGCCTTCCTGCAGGCTCATGCATGAAGTAGAGAACCAGCACCAGGAGGAGACAGCAAGGCATGGAGAGGATGAGGAGGGGAGGCAGAGCAGGGGGGTCCCAGCACCTGGGAGCAGGGCAGGGGACACCGGCACGCTCTTGGCTGTTGTCTGCAGTTCCTGCAGCCTCTGCTGAAGGCTTCAAGCACGGTCAGCCAACGAGGTCCATGCAGACACTGTGCAGTAGCTGAGGAGCCTGCAGCAGGTACAAGGGACCCACCACTAACACCACTGATGGGGCAACTCCACTTCTGGCAGCGGAGCCAAACTCAGGGATGTTTTGGTTTGAGGATTGATGAGCTGCAGCCCCTGCTCCTCATTTGCACCTTTTCCATCCCCTAATGGAAGGGATGTGGCGTTCCTTGGCTGGCACATTGAACAAATGTGCTGTAGAGCACCTAACAGGGGGGTGTGAGTGTTAGCATTTCTAAGAAATGGCAATTCTCCTTTCGGAGCCTAAGTGAACACCACTTTCCTGGAGTTGCATAATTTAAATCATCTTCGCTCTGTTTTTGTCCTGTCCATTATTTTGAGCTGTCATGTTAAGTGCCACGAAGACTCTTGAAGAGGTTTCTTTCTGTTTCCCTCTAATAATCCCAGAAACATGCACTGGTCCCATTGTAAGGGGCTCTCTCCGGCAGCTCTCAGCATTCAATTTGCTGTAGAGGAGGCACTTTGTAGAACAATAGGACAATCAGTGCTGCAGCAGCTCAAGTGCTCCCATCCTGCCCTTGAAGAGGCAGGAGGAGAGGAGGTGGAATAGTGTTTTGACCATCACCATTAATGAGTTCTAGGAAAAGCTTTGGTGGCGGCTCAGCGTGACAGCACAACAAAGGTGATCCTGGCTCGCAAAAATAGACGGCTTGTGTTTCCTTTGCTCGAAAATTTGTTGGGGTTTAGCTGATGGCTGGTGCTTTAGGGAGAGCGATAAACTCTGGTGTGCAGGGCTGGATTAGGGCTTGGAGTCTGAGCCCAGTGGCCGGGATGAAAGCCAGCAGAGAGAAAGCATTGCCCGAACCTTCTGGCAGGTTGAGGTGTTAGTAGGGTCCGAGGATGGGTCTTTCCCCTACGAGCAGATCCTTGGGGCTGTAAAGTACCTCTGAGGAAAAGGCTGGTGAACCACCAGGAGCCTGCTGGGGCTGAGGATCCATCCCTGGCAGTCCTGAACTGAGCAAACGTCTCCAGAGCCCTGTTGGGGTGCCTGCTGTGGGCCAGACCCCAACAGGAAGACTTTTTGAGGACGTTTTCCATCCTTTGATGCTGCAGTCTTTATATCCTACTCAGGACTGTGTGAGGCATCCTGTTCTAACTCTGGGAAGGCTTGGGGCAACAGTACCTGGTTTCTTGGGGGAAAAATGTGATCTCCTACTGGAGTGAAGGAATGGCAAGTGCCCCTGCTGCCTGAAATGTCCAGCACCCATCGCCCCTGCACCCGGTGTCTACTGAGAAATTGGTGGCTCTGTGCTGAGCTCTCCTGATTCTGCTCCGGGTGCTGCCTCCAACTCTCCCAGCCCCTCAGTACTGCATGTGGCCTCTTGTGTAGGAACTGGACTTTGACTAAAGAAAGAAAAGTTAATTTTCCCCGCTGAGCCTGTTGTGTTTTGCAGAAAATCACCTCTTAAGTAGCGGATCGCGACGGTGAAATGCAGAGAGGCTGCAGAACACAGCTTTTCTGGAGGGACACAAAGAAATGAGGCATTGCCGTGGGAGCTGCTCGTCGGTGCTTTCAGCTACGTGACTAAGAGGAAGGAAAATAACTTTCCAAATAAGATTTAAAGTAGAAGTAAATTTTGACTTAGAAATTACACTGTGCAGATGGAAGCCCGGGACAGGTAGATCAGACCGTGAGGCCGTGTGGTCCTGAAGTTTGCTCCTGCAGTGGTCAGTGCCAGGTGCTTTGCATTGGTTTTACGTTGCTCGGTGCAGCATTTTGTCTGTCCTATCCACGCTGCCTTTTGCTTTGCTTTCTTGAATCCTGCTGGGTTTTTCAAGGATTTTTGTGTCCTCAAAGCCCGGAGCATTATTTAACTCTCTGGTAAGGCACCAACTTTAGGAATGAAAAATGAGAAGTTAAAAAATACTAGTAAAAAAGCTGTAAGGTGATTTTTGCTCAGTCCCGTGTGGTCAAGGGTGTCCCAGGCTCGTAACAACCCACTTAATGTCTCTCTGGGGAAATCCCCATGCAAAATAAACCTTTGCCCGTTAGCGTGGCCTGTGAATCCACCCAGGTGCTTTCCAGGTCCGGGAGTTGGGTGGAGAGCTGAAAATCTCAGGAAAACTGCCATGACAAACCACGGGCTTGTTTGGCCCGAATGGTTATGGAAATAAAAGCTGCAACCTGAGCCTCGGAGCTCTCCCAAGTGAAGAGAGAAGATCCCAGTGCTTTTAGGAGCAAAGCAGCGAGCTGGCAGCGTCAGGGGCAAGGCACTGTGCGGGGACACCGCGAGGAGCCTCTGCCCTCCAGCAGCCCCAGCTGGGGCTGGCCCTGAGCTGAAACCATGGTGAGCAAAGAGCTCGGCCTCCGGCTCTTCTGCGGAGGCGAGGAAGGTGGATTGTTTTCCAGCGATGAAATTTCCTATTGAAAAAATTGAATGCTTCCTTGTCGCGCTTGTGAATGGGACGCCCGCGAAGCTGAGCACACTGGTTCCAATTACGGGCGCAGCGAGGCCAAGCACTGCAGCCAGACAGGAATTTATACCTTTTCATAGGCCCTTGAAAAGATAAAACCCTTTTTTTTTTTTTTTCCCTTCTTTTTTTTTTTTTATTTTTTTTTTATTTTGTTATGTATGTAACGTATTCAAGGCAGGAGCCCAGCCAGCTGAGCTCTCTTTGATTTGTTCTCATGTTAATATTAAATGTCTGAAAATGTGCCTTAATCGCTCAAATTAGTCAGACTTCTCCCTCTGTTAGGCCACGAAGCTGCTCCCAAGGAATGGGTGCATATTCCTTCCTCTCCTCCCCACCATCTCCAGGGGTGGCTTGTTTATGTCTGGGGCTTTCCTGGAAGCACATCTGGGATTTATGGCTCTTCTCCTCGATGTCCAAAGCTTTCACTCCCTGGGCAAGGCTTCCAAGTGGAAGGAGGTGTTTTTTGGGATACACAGACATAGGAGCAACTGGTGGGGGGCAGGCGGGACCAGTGTCTAGCAAGGATGAAGGACAGGGGTGTCATTAAAAGCCAGAAGGGGACTCAGGAGATGAGGGCTTGGGTGCAGCCTTTCTGCACATGCTGAAGGGGACAGTGGCAAGAAACCAGTGGTATGGGGCTATTTCCCTTGGTGTAACGGATGGTAAGAAGCCCTATTTCCAGCCGTGGGGATTTCCTGATGCTGTAGGGGTGTGCCTGTTTATTAACCCCAGCGGTCTTCCACAGGTCCTTCAGCAAGGAGCTCTGCAGACCCGCTGTCTGCTGCAGGGAAAGCTGTCGCTGTTTGCCTTTCCTGAACCTCTGCTAGCTTAATTTGGTGACCCTGGGTTCAAGGGGCCCCTTTTCAGTTCCACACACTGAAAGGAGGCAGAGCTGCTGTACCTGGACGTTGGGGTGGGCTGGGACCCCGCAGATGGCAGCTTTGCTTGCAGGGGGCTCAGCACCAGCTCTCGCCGAGGCAGAGCGCTGCCTGCCCGCCGGCGGCTCTCAGTGCCCGCTTTTCAGGCACTGCCGGCTCCGACTGCTGCTAGCTGGCAGCGCAGACAGCGCTGCAGGCTCCAGCTTTGCATCCTGCCCTTTGTAGATATCCAGCGTGCCACAAAGACCTTTGTGCAGTGGTCTGGTTTGATATGCGTGCGCAGGCGTGTTCCTGTGCACGCTCCGGGCAGGCAGTGCTGCTGCGGTGCCAGGCTGTTGGTTCCCCACACTGCTCTTGATATGTAAAATGAGAGCATGCGTCTTTGTTGTTGTTTGCATTCCTGTGTCACCTACGGGTCCCACTTTCCTGGGTGCTGCACAAAGCCACAACAGAGCCAAAGCCGGCGCTGAAGAGATTGCGGTCTGAGACAAGGGGCGGCAGGCGTGTAGCTAGCTGGAGGAGATCAGGAAAATAATGATCCCGAACTGGCTGCAGGAGAAGCCCCAGCACACACCGAGCAGCTTGCAGCACGTGGAAGTGTTGCATACGTGCCTGTGCAATTGCAAAAGGCGCGCATTGTTCGGTTGTGTTATTGGGAAACAGAACATGATCGTTAGGAGTGAGCGAGAATGGGAACACCTGGAGGGACGGAGTTAAGGGCAATTACTCAGCCCAGCCCTGGCGTTTCTTAATTTGGGAGAGCTACCCTGCATAATTTCATCACAGATTTTTATACAGTTAATTGGCAAGCAGTTTGATATGCAAATAAAAACATCATAAATATCAGAGAAAGATTTAAAGCTGTGCTCTCCACTGCCATGCTACAATCCTTGCTTTTCTGGTCAGTCTAATCTGCTCGATTACTCCTTTCATCTTCCTGCGTTTTGAAGACGTGATATCTCTTTCAAAGAACATCTGTCAGACATATTAATTAGCTATTTTTTTTCTACATGGAATGAAAAAGCAGGGGTGGGGAACCTGCAGCCCTGGAGATCAGATGTGGTGCCTGGCCAGGTAATTATTTTGGGGGTAGCACGGAGATGTGAGATGTGCGGCCTGCCCTGGGTCTGGAGATGCCTCCCTGGCTCTCGGCAAGGAACAGGTTTGCTGCCAGAGATACGCAGCTCATGTGAAGCACCGAAGGGAGATTTTCCTAATGTGGGTAATGGAGCATCCGCAGCAGACAGTGCCGAGATGTCACTTCTAGACCCTGACCTTCCGAGATCAAAGATGCTACAGGCAGCGATGCTGAAGGATGTTTTTAATTCAGAAGATTAAGCTTAAGTAGCTTAAGAATGGGAGAAAGTGTGGATGGAGTCAATATTTTTAACGTTCAAGGACGATTTGAGAGCGTAGACTTGTTTGCTGGTAACATCAAAGATCCCAGCGAGCTTGGGACGCCCGAGTGGTTCTCATCTGAAGAGTTTACCCTGAGAGCCTCGTCTGCTGGGACTCCTCGCGCTGAGAGCTCGGATGGATGCCTTTTACTATCGCTGTAATTTTTGAATCAGATACATTTCACGCAATACAAGGCAACGTGAGTGTGTGGTTTATGTCAGGGGAATACAGCCAGGTGTTTTATCACTACAGACAGCGTTTTAATTCCAGCTGAGCTGATGACGAGCTTAGCGTGCCCTTTGAGGACCAAACCCAGGTCTGCCATTTCATTCCTCCAGGTGCCAAGGAATTAAATGAGGGGGGGTATTTCACGTCTGGGTGCAGGAATTCCCAAAGGACTCCCACGTGGCAAGGCGTGATACTGGGCAGCAAAGGTCTTCCTGTCGTCAATGAGCTCTCAGGGGGATGGATTTGGATTTCCCATGGTTGCACCAAAACTGTATATGATTTCCACCATCTGCCTTTACCACTTGTATGTTTTATTTTTATTTATTTATTATTATTTTTTTTTGCTTACTGGCTTCCAGTGCTCCTGATAACGTGCTGGGTGTGGGCTGCTAGCCTATTCCTACAGGAGCCGTGCAGCTGCAGGAACCCACCCTTGCTGTTTGCACAAAAAGTCACGTTCCCATCTAGAGGTGAGGGACAAACGAGGAATCCGCAGTGGTGCTAGCTCTTCACACAGCTGCCAGTGACCCTGGAGGGCTTCTTTCCATTTAACCTTTTTTTTTTTATTGTTTTCTTCTCTTTTCCACCCTCCTCCCTGCCACCCCCGTCCACAGAGCTGATCCCCACCGCAGCACCAGCTCCTCCAGAGGCAGACGAATCCAAAGATTGCTCTGGGGCCTCCAGGGAGCATCTCCCACCCTGCTTCTCATGCTCTGCGGGTCCCAGCAGCCGCTCTCAGCCCTGCTCACGCCACCAGGAGCCGGAGCTGTGGCCGGCGGTGGCAGCGGTTCAGGACGTGTGGCACCGCCGCACGCTGCCGTCCCCCGGCAGAGCAAACCCAGGGTGTTTTCTGACAGCTGAAACGGTGGGGGAGGAAGGCGAGGGAAGACTTTCCAAGCTCTAATTACCCGTGCCCCAAGGAATCAAGAGGCCTCTCTGTCCGCGCCCTCCCGCTGCGGCTTTCACTTCCCTCGATGGCAGCCTTCCAGCATCCACCAGCCTGTCAGGCTTTCTCTTTGCTTGTCTCACTACCTGCTTTATTTCCCGCCTGGGAAAAGCGAAGAAGCAGCTCTGGGTTTTTAATTTCTCCTTTTTTAGTGCTGTTTCTTTTTCCCCGAGAGGTCCGCAGGAGTGGGAGGAGGCCTGGAAGATGATAGCTGGTGTGATCAGTCAGAGGATGCTCCCTGTTTTGGTTGCCGGATGACACGACCTGTTGCTTCTTGTCATCAGGCAGCGGGCCCAGCCTGTTGGTGGGTCCTGAAGGTTTCCAAAAATGCACTGTCCTCCCCCAGTAATTGCAAAACAGCCTGGAAAAGGGAGCAGGATGCTTCTGATCAGCTGGGGGTCTGGCAGAGCTCCAGCTGTATGTCACAACGTCTATGCTGAGGCCTGCTGTAGAGTCATGAGCCTGGCCGTGCAACACCACCAACTTTTCCTTGGGCTGGGGGTTTCTTTGCCTTGCTTAATAGCATAAAAGCTGCTGAAACGCGTGTGCTGAGCTCGTATCTGCTGTCTTCTGCTTCGAGCTGCTCCTGCCTGAATTATTCATGGTCAGCAAGCGATCTGCAAACAGCCCCTGTGATCTCGCTGTGTGCTCTGGGACTCGCCTTGCCGAGGCCGGGGCCGTTCCCGGTTTCCTTCCTCGCTGCAGGGAGGCTGTGGGGATCTCGGGGCTGCTTGTGATTAACCACGCCGCGATTTATTATTTATGCAACGCGATTTGTTCGGCCGGCCGAGGCGCACGGCGTGGATAAGAGAGCAGGCTGCGCGCAAACACGTGTAGCTCTTGCTTGACAAATCCGATCGTGTAAATAACATCGAGGAAGCTGCTCAGCCTGGCTGCAGGAGGGCAAATGCCCTTATAAGTCGAGGCAGAGCTGCCAGCTCGCCTGGTGTGGGCATGTAGGATAGGCGAGGCTGCGTGCTGAGCCACTACTCTCGTGTCCCCAGAGCTCGCCCCATGCAGGGGCTCGATGCTCCTGCACCACAGAGGGAGCTGTGACAGTGGATCGCCAGCTCCTGGATGCGATTCACCCGCCTGCCCGTATCTGTAGGGTTTTACTGGGCTGTTAGGTGTTTTATGTGTTTGCTTGTTTTCCAGCCCGTGTTATCGCAGCTCTTGTCTGTGCTTGTTTAACCTCTTGCGTGCTGCTGGCATGATTGCACTGGTGGGTGAGGAGCAGGGTCTGTCCCCTCGCACACATATGACCTTCCTTCCCATGTTGTTTTTTTTTTTTCTGAGACCCATGTGGCAGTGCAATTCATCACCATCACCTTAATATTTTTTAGTAGCATGCTCTGATTCCGTCATGCAACGAGCTTTGCAGAGCTGTTGAGAAGGGCAGTTTATGGGCAGGCAGTCATCAGGTGTCCTGTTTGCTTTGCAATCCGCACTATTAGCAAAAGAGTCTGAACATCTGCCTCTCCCAGCACACCCACCCCAGACACATCTGCCTCTCCAGCATCATTTATGTCGTCCCAGTGAAATAAGTACTAAGTAACCCAGTCTGCATTTTGGGATGAGGGCTGCGGTGCTTCAGGAGCCTCATCCCAAGTGGAGCTCAGCAGAGAGCATTTTTCAGCAGGTTTTTGCATTTGCCACCAACGTGGTGTGGCCCTCAGGTTCCTTTCCCCACCTGGAGGGGTGGCACATGCAGTCTGAGCTCTCCACTTTGGGTAAAGAAAGCTCAGTTTAGGGTATCCCCTTCTATACAGCAGCCCTGAGCAGGACCCGTGCCTTGCCCTCACCTACAGCACTGCTGAAACACGGTAGTAAGTTTGTTAAAATGTCCTGCCTCTCTGCATTATAGAAAGAAGATTTTCTATTAAACCTTAGGGAAATTACCGTCCTTGTTAACTAGTGCAGAAGTAATGAACCACAGCAGGGTTACTCGAGAGATTTGGGCCATCGCTTTGTAAGACTGCATTGTTTCTTTAAATTAGAGAAATAATTTAAGCAAACAAACGAACAAAGAATTTCTGGAAATTAAAGCACAGTACAAATGGGATGATTTGCTCATCTTCTATTTAATAGGAGCAGTGCCTTGAACAATTGCACTGTCGACCTCAGAAATCTATCCATGGTAACTAGTCACAGGAGAGAAAAA
Organism: Aythya fuligula; assembly: GCF_009819795.1. Lineage (NCBI taxonomy): Eukaryota > Metazoa > Chordata > Aves > Anseriformes > Anatidae > Aythya > Aythya fuligula. Next base: position 2,518,577 of record NC_045593.1, read on the forward strand.
TAGACAGTCTGCCACCAACTTGGTATTAAAGTTATATTTTCCATTTTTCCATGGTTGTGGGCCAGTCGGGGACTTTCCATGAGCAGTCATCATGACAGAAATCCCCTTCTGCTTTGTCGCAGCCAGCGCCGCTGAACAATGAAAGGTCTGAGCCTGGTTTTGCGCTGGGTTTGGCTTTGGTGGGTTTGGTGCCCGCCCTGGTGGGATGTGGACGGGCTGAAACCTGGTGGGCAGGGAATGGGGACCTTCTGCTGAACACACCTGGCTGGAGGGAATTTGGGGAAATGTAGGAGATGGTGTAAAGGACACCTATGGCCTTCAACCAGCTCTGTCTGCACAGACAGCCAAGTCCATGCCTGCTGTCAGGAGCCTCCACGGCCACTGGATCACTCCTGGATTAGGTGTGGGGTCTGTCCAAGACCTGTGTAGCGATGTCGTGCTGTCTGTGCAGCTCTGAGCAAGTCCTGCGAGAGCCTGGAGGAAGGAGAGAACAACACTGCCAGGCTGGAGCTCGTCCAGAAATAAATAAACAGAAATACTGAGGGCTTGGTCGTCTGTTCCTCAAAAGACATTTTTGGAAGGGATCACTGTGCTTTTGTTCTTCCATTAGGCAAGTGAGGAGAGAGCATTGTTTTCGTCCCCTCATCCGTTCCCCTTATAGGGGAAGAAGAAGGAAGACTTGGCCACCCCCAGCCGAGCATCTCGGGGGACCTCGGGAAACAAAGGGCCGTACGGACAAGAGTGCTGTCATCCTGTCCCCGGCACGCTCTGCCCTCCGACAGCTGCTCGGAGAGGTGTTCCTCGGCTGGTTTCCCCTCTGGAACCCGGCAAACGCCTCCAGGTTTATCGCTGCCGGTAGATTTGGCAAGGCAGCCGCGGAGTTTCGCTTCTGCCAGGGAGGTGTGTCTGCTCCAGGACGGCCGTGCCTGTGTCTGTGTGAGGGCTTGTGTCAAGCAGTGCTCCTGAAAAACACGGCCTTGACGTTCCTGGAGGGGGACCGAAGCTCTGTGGACACATCCTTGCTAGTGTAGTTCCTCTCCCATGTGCCACCAGCGTCTGTCCCTGCTCTGCAGAGGGCACCTGTGGGTTTGGGGAGCACCTACCATGGGCTGTGTGATCCTTGTGTTGGCTCTCTGTGCAGGAATATCGGCCCTGGGATGGGTTTTTTAATTACACTACAGCATTTTTTATTATTTTTTTTTTCTAACGAAAGACTGTGCTAAGCCCAACCTTTCTTGTTTTGTCCAGGCTCCAAGGCTGATCCTGCTGACAGCCCCTGAGATACTGACCTCTATGGGAACTGAGACCACTTGACTGCACTCAGCACCTTTCAGGATCGGGTCCTAGGTAATTATTCTAATTCTCTGCATGGATTATGGGTGAAATTTGATGTCCTGTGAGTTATACAGACAATCTGCAACGATATTCCTAGCTGTCCGTTCCATTCATCTATTAACCTGCTCTGGTCAGGTCCTGTAACTTGCTGTACTCTGTGACAAATGAATGCCTCGCTTACCTCCACATTCAATTGATTTGGACCTCCTGACCTGAGCCCACCAGCATTTCATTTTTCCAGGGCTGCATGAAGGCGGTGGTGCCACACGAGAACTGACAGACTCATGTGGCAGCACAAAAGCACCAGGATTTATTCTGATCCTATTGGGATCATTTGCCCGCTGCAAACCTCAACTTAACATATCCTCCTGCAGGCTGATTTGCCCAGAGGACAGCTGAAGCTGTTGCTGGAAGCCAGATGCAGACTCCAACCAGGACTTTCCTGGCTAAATTGATTTTTTTTTTTTTTTCCCCTGAACACTGTCACTCTGTAGATCAGTGACTTGACACTACAATAATAACCAGTGTTCCAAAGAAATCACGGCTGCATCACCTCCTCCCCAAAAACACAAAACAATCTCCTTTACTTCCAGAAAGGGAATTTCTCGATCACCATCCTGGCAGTGGTCACCAGCTGTTCTGCTTGGGAAGATTTGACTTGACTTGCAGAAAGCTGTAAAAGCAATTAAAATAAGTTTTCACTCCCATCAGAAGTAATCAAGGGCTGAAAATATCAATGTTTGTTGGAGAGGATGCATGTTCAGATTAGAGTTACAAGGCCTCAAAACCTACAGCTGCATGAGCCTGTGTTTTACAATAATTCTGGCACCTGCAGACAAAAACAAGCTGTGAAAATATTTCGCTGGGTACACAGGAATTGTAGGCTCTTCTCCGAGTCTGGCCTCACTGTTGTGCACGAAATGTCTGTGTGATTTTTAAATATTTGCTCCGAGGTAGGTAAATGGACACCAAAGAGCTGAGGGCCAACCTGTGCCCTGCCCTGCGTCCTGGTGGAGATTCAGTGGTGCCAGCCTGGTGCCTTGCATGGGGGCATGGGCAGGGTTTGCTCCAAGGCTCTTTCCAGCCCAGCGAGGTGAACTGAAGCTCAGGATGAGAGCTGGAAAAGCGCAGCTCTCGTGGATGAGTTTTCAGAGAACTGAGTAAGAGTGAAGCCAGCAGGATGCTATGGATGTTACTCTGAAACTCTGAGGATGAATGATTTCCTGTAGGGCTGGCTTCCTGAGCGAGCTTATATCCCTTATTAATTCTGCATGCTGATAAAAGTATCAGCCGGCAGAGGGTTATAATTTTTAACCCCATCTGTAGGATTCCTCCACAAAAAGGTGGTTAATAAGAGCTGGCTTCCCATGGACTCCAGCGGAGGTTAGCCCCCAGCTCTCAGGATCAGCTATTATTTCTGGGGGAGGAGGCACAGTGCTGGCTGGAACAGAGCCCCATTCTCCCTCCACACAGCTCTGTACCGTGACATTTTCGGGACCTGGGCCTGAGGACTTTCACTGGGCAGTTTCCTGTTTCGGCAATCTCCATTTCAAATGCTCTGTGTGCAGCATTGTGCGGAGAATAAAGAAAAAAATAGCCCGTATCCTTCTCTCTTGACAATCGTGGTGGACGGTAGGGAGCTGAGCTCGAGTTTCCAGTGGGGAGGGGGAAGACACACATTGAAACAGGCTCAGGAAGTGAAAGAGAGGAGAAAGAAGAAGGAGAAAGGAGAAACGCGTTCGCCCTCAGGGCTGCGGTGCGGTGTTTTTTCCCATCCACCCTGAATTTGTGGGGACGGGGTGCTTTTTCAGTGCCTCAGCTCACATGCTCTGTGTTTAAACTGCTGCTGTCAAAGCTTTGAGAGTAACTAAAACAAAAATGTCACAGGTCAGATGGATGCTTTCCAATCGCCCGGTTTATTAGGAGTGCAATGTAAATCCTCGGGAAGGAAATAAACGGCCAAACATCCACCACCCCTGGTCTGCATCCCCCAGGGGGGCTGCGGGTTGCCGGTCCCGTGGGCATCCCCACGTGTGTCCAGCATCTCCTCCCTGCCAAACCTCTGTCCTGATGTGACTGCACCAGGTTCTGGAGCGGGACTGGATCCAGGTCCCTGGTGAGGAGCATCAGGGTGAGGTTGCTTCAGGTGAGCACAGCTGGAGAGAAAACAGCTGCCTGGGGTCTGATCTCAGGCCACTTCAGCACATCCTCAGCTGAGGTCTGATGCTTGCTGCTGTAAAATCGGAGGATTTGGAGAGGCATGAAGGGAGCTGATGATCTGCAGCTGCCCAGCCCTGGCTTCTGAGGCAGTTGCAGGGGTGTTTTTGGCAGCACTGCAGAGCAGGGACCCAGCACTGCCCTCTGAATGCAGCGGCTCTGTGTCCCCTTCCCTGGCAGCTCCACATGTGCCGAGCCAAACCAGCTCAGATTTACTTGTGAAAGGAAAAGTGTCACAAATATCAAAGTGCTTGCATTTTCTACAGCGTCCCCAGAGCCCCAGGGCCTGGCTGCCCACTGTTTCATACACCTCCAGGGTCTTTAATGAGGCAGTCACAGCAAGAGGAAAAAATCCATAACTAAATGCTAGGTGAGTCAAAATGGAATAGAAAACGTTGTTCCAGCTTCTCCAGTCCTCATTCACCTGAACACACAGGCACAAGGGTGCTGGCAGGGAGCATCGAGGCAGCTGTGTCCCCAGCACCACTGCTACATGGGCTCAGCGCAGTTGGTTGTTCTTCAATTTGTTATAACCTGAAAATAAAGGCAGATAAAGGCGAAACGTTCTGGGAATGATGCCAAGCCAAAGGCACTAAATTATTGAGAGATCCGTATCTGGATAACGGATTTATGCTCTTTAACAACTTTTAAGAGAAAATAAGGTGTTTGCAGGATCAGATTGGGTTCATCCTGAAAAATAGACCTCTCTGCATAGAACTGTATTGCTGTTATTATTGTTATTGTTTTAATAACAATAATATTTCCTCGGTGAAGCCATATATGAGAATATTATTTGCGTAGGAACTGGAAATGAACATGAAATGATCAGCATATTTTTTAACAGCACTTTACAAGTCACTCGGCATTGGAAAAGATACAACTATCCGTCAAACCAAGGCTTGGGGATAAAATAATTAGAAATCACACAACCATAGCAAAGGAAGATTAGTGCTAAAATTAGAAGCCGTAAAGTTGTTTTTAGATTACGCTGGAATCCAGGCAGGCTGCTTTATTGAGCAGCAGTTCCTTAAGAAAACGCAAGGCGAGAGGTGTGAATTGTCTGCGTTTGGCTGTGTGGCAAGGGGAGTGCTAGTGCTAATACTCGGCGGGATGATCCATGGAGTAATTTTCAGGGAAATCCTTAGGGAAGGGAAGACAGCCGATACGTGGGCAGGAGCAACGACAGCCTGCTGAAGGCTGTTCTGGGAGGCTGGTGTGCTCCTACTTCTGTTTCGGTGCCCAAATGCCCACGTTACACCCATGTGGGATGGACGGGGTGGGTGCAAGGGGCCAGCACCCACAGGTGCAGTGGGTGCCACAGTGCTGGGAGCCGAGCTGGCTGCGGGGGGCCGGGCATCAGTGTCAGTGAGTAGCCCAAAAACTGCACGGCTTCATGCATCTGCTGGAGCTCCCTGCGCACGAGTGCCGATGGTGTCCTCTATCTGTCCTGGAGGATGGATTGTATTTTGGAGGTGTGCAGCGCAGCGGGACCCACCTTTGCTCTCAGCTGTGCATCTGCACATAAAGCTGTGTGTCTCTCCGCTGCTGGTCTTCAGCTGCAGTGCACCATTAGTTTCCAAGGAGCTGCCTTTAATTAACACCTGTGCCAATTAGGCCTATTGCCCAGGTGTATGGGCAGGTGGGAAGGAGCTTGCCAAGGTCACCTGCTCTCCGCAGCTCTTCTGGCTCAAGAGAGAGAAACTTTTTAATTTAGGGGGGGATATAAATCTCTTAAAATAAAAGGCGAGCTGCTGTGAGCTTGAATTTTAAGTGTATCTGTGCTGCGAAGCACGCCAGTGAAAGGCAAAGACCTTGGGGCTGTGAGGCAGAAAGCATCTCTGATCTCTCCAGAGTGCTGGTTCTCCCAGCGCAGGCATGCAGCATGTCCTCAATGGTATTTATGCTCTGGGGAGCAGTCTGGTTGTATTCTGGGCTGGTGATGCTGGGTGGGGAGGAGAGGCAGGGAGGGGTGCTGGGCATCACAGCTCAGCACAGCCGGCTTGGTTTGTACAGCCAGATCATCAACACGTGGTCATCACGCCTTGGTTTTGGCAGGACTGCTCCCTCGTGTAAAGTTGAGGGTGCGTTTTAAGGTGTTTTGATGCTGCAGGGTGGATGTACAGGACATGGAGCTCGGTGGGGGGCTGTTTCAGAGAGGACACAGTGCATTTTCTTAGCTGAATGGGGTCTTTTCAGAGGAGAGAGGAACAGGGAGGTCTGTAAGTGGGGCATGTAAACCCTACGTGGTGTGGAGGTGCAGGAGGAACCATTGTTTGTTGTGTCCTGCAAACACAAGAGCTAGAGAAAAACCATGAAACGGTTGGGCAGAGGCTTTAAACAGCAGGAAACACTTTTTCATAAAAGGTGTAATTAAAGCGTGGAACTTGTTGCCACAGGATGTTGCGGATGCCAAAAGTAAAAGTGGCTTCAAGAACCAATCGGGGAAACTTGAGGACTGAAGGTCTGTCGAGGGCTTTTAGTGCAGCACTGTAGATGCAGCCGCCGTCTCTCTCTCTCCTGGGCTTCCCCCTGAGTCCGAGTGAGACCCAGGAGGACAGCCAGAAGCTAGAAGGAGATGAATACTTGGGTGCTGGTGCCCTGACACCAAGGGCAGGGAATTCCTGGAAGAGAAACATGAACTCTGTAGGATGTGCTGTCTAAAAGCAGTTGGGGTGAAGCCCTTCAGCTGGTGCTGTAAAAAGGAACCAGATGAATGCATTTGTAGGTTCCCTTTTGGCCATGAACACCCCCTGTGACCACACTGCAGTCTGTCTGTCCAGCATTTCTGTCTGTCTGCTCCCCCCAGGACACCCCCGTGGTAGCTCTGCCTTTGGGAACGCAGGACAACTCCCAGTCGTCTCTTTGTAGCCTGAGAACAGAGCCTCAGGAAAGTCCGTCAGCAGGACTTTACTAATTCCAACTAATGACTCCGGAATACTGAATTATGGGAACAACTGGGTACCATCAAAAGAGGCAGACAAAAGGCGTGCGGTAAAACACGCTGCATTGTAATATCAAACAGAGCTGAATTTGGGCTGATAGAGCACCTTGCGTATTCAGTGCGTTTCAAAGCACTTTGCAAAGTAATGAGCTGAATGCTGGCAGTGGAGCCGGTGGAGCAGTCATTATGTGCCTGACAATAGCTCTCGCAGCCCAGCGAGAGGAGATGTTGGCCAGGATGCTGGGGTTATCCCGCGCTTTCCTTTTTTTTTTTTTTTTTTTTTGGTGCTGTTAGATCTCTAGCGAGTGTTTGGACAGGAGGCGGTTGGACAAGGGCTGGCTGCAATTCCTGCCTCGTCCCGATGTTTCTGGCTGCCCAGCGTCTGTCTGGCAGCCTTCCCAGCAGCAGGAGCACACAGGGCTGGGCATCCAAAATCTGTGACCCGCCAGGGGTCAGAAGTGGTCCCTGGGAAAACACGGGGGAAATGGGAGTTGGTTGGGGCGGGATAGAGGAGCTTAAGGATGGGCTGTGGGGTGGGGAGCTGCGTTATTCTTTCCCTCTTTAAACTTTGGAGAAATCCTTGGGTTTAGCTACGGATCTGCTCCTCTGCATCTCTTAGAGGGTCGGGCAGCTTAGCCTAAAGGAGTGGGAAGGCCACTCTGTGCTGCAAAGGGCCTTCCCTTGGAGATGTTCTCTCCGACCAGCTCTGTTTCCCTGCCCTTCTTTTATCTCTGTGGAAACGGAGGTGGAGAACATCTTGTGACTCGCCCGAGAATCCCTCCGTGCAGCTGGGCACAGACCTTGGCCTTGCAGGTCGTGGTCCGCTCCTCTAATCTTGCGGTCTCCGGGACAGCCTCTTGAAGGCCCACACATGAGTTCAGCTCTGTAATTTCAGCTAAGCCAGAATAGCATTGCCGCAGCTGCACGAGCAGAACTCCTCATCCCAAAACCATTTCGGTGGCCGGGAAAATGCATCTTGCCCCTGGGCAAGGAGAGGAAGAGGTTAATTGTATATATATTATTTTTTTCTCTCTCTCTTTTTTTTTTTTTTTTCTTTTCTTTTTTGGAAAAGAGGAAATAAATGTACCCACCCCGCCCTAGCGGGACCGCACAAATCTGTCAGCCCTGGCGGGTGGGGGCCGGTGGCTGGGCTGGGTGAAGGAAGCAGCCGGGGGAGGGCAGGGGCTGGGGGCATGGGTGGGGGCTTGGATGGCTGCCCATGAGCCCGCTGCTGCTGTGCTGGGCTATATTTGGAGCCCAGGCTGTAACGTTGGCTCCAGAGCCGTGGGCACTCGTGATGAGTTATCCCTCCAAGGGGCTGGCATGAAAACCCTGCAGCAGAGCACGGGTTAGGGCCAGAGAACGAGGTCCGTGATGAGGATGGAGATTTCCAAACTGGCCCTTCATGACTGGGGTCCCTCAGGACGCCTGCTCCCAGCTGAGCAAGACAGCCAAATGCCAGCAGCCCCTGGCTTTGCTGGAGGACGGCGTTGGGCTGGCTGCATCGCCCACATCCCCATGGAGAAGGGGAAGCAGGCTGAGAGGCCGTGGAAAGGCCTCTGGGGGCTCCCCTCGCTCCAAGGCCTCCGTGGGCTCCCCTTGGTTTCTGGGTTGGGCTGACACCATCACAGGGCTTCCTCTCAGAGCCTGTGTCCTGCCTGCTGTCACCCCGCAGCGGGGACTTGATGTGTGCCAAGGCTCTGCTTTTTGAGCAGAGGGGCCTAAGGCTGCTGGTTGGAGTGGTGGCAGCAGCAGGCGCAGGTCCTGCAGGGACTTGTGTGGGTGTCTCAGTGAGTGCTTAGAGCAAAAGACCCACTGTTATAAGCTCCTCTGGGAGCTGGTTACAACAAAACCAAGCTCTGGTGTAGGAGAGCCACAAGGTCGACACGAAGCAGCAGGGCTGTGTGCTTGGAGGAGGGCCGGGCTGAAGGGGAAGGTGATGTTGGTCATCTGGGATGGGTTTACATCCTCACATCCAACCCAGGGAGCGCTCTAGGAAGGCAAGACATGGGTGTGCAACCCCAAAACAGCCCAGCTTGCTCTAGGAAAGCATCCATGGAGCCTGGCTGATGTTTTCCAGCTGAGGGGCTGACCTGCTGTGCTCCCCGTGGCTGCTGGCTGGGGAAGATGGGGTGCTGGTGGCTGGGTGCCCCTGCCAGCACGGCTCTGGGGCTCTCACGATAGCCCTTGTCTGGATCTAGCAGCACGTCCTGGACTTGCAATGTGTCTGAGCTTTTAGTATCACGTCATTCCCTCTCCCCACATCCCCCGTCCCAGATGTATTTGCTTAAATGGCTTTAATTAACTTACTTTTTCCTGTGCGTGACAGCTCCTTAAGGTTTTGGTAGCTGTTTTCTGTCCTTCCACAGTTGTCACTGACATGTAGCACTTTCCCTGCAGACTGGCCTTCAATCCTGCCATGTTTTTCCCTGCTCTGCAGAATTATTTTAGCGTACGTTGGGGAAATGGTTTCCATGTGAGCGCTGTTACACACACTCAATTGATTATTAGGTGTGATTTTCCTGATCCCTGCCTGTATCTGTGAGGACTCTGAGCGAGCGAGCCAGAGGGGCGTAGAGTGATGGTTCAGGTCAGATAGATTTATCTTCTCAAGTGACAAGACAGATAACTCCGGAGTGGCATGGCTACAGGTGTTATCATTTGGGTGTCTCCTCAAGAGTGAAGGTTAATGTCTTGCCACTACTGATCCATCACTGCGTTATCTGCAGGATTTATACATCTTCTTGTGCCTCTCCAGCAGCAGTGGTTTCACATTTCCGGAGCTAAGATCTATGTACCCACTCCCTGGCACAGCAACTGCAGTGGCCACTGTCAGTGAGCTCCTGCTCTCCGTCTTTCCGTGGCTGTGTTATGTTAGGAATAATCCCTGCTTGTTGTTTTGCAGTATTGCATTTCCCTGGTGGAGGAAGGTGGGATGGGTGGGGGCTTCAGAGAGTGTCATCTGAAGTGCAGATGCATTGGGCAGATGAAGGCAAGATGAGCCCTCACCTTTCCTTTCAGAAAATCCGCCTCAGAAAAGTGAGCAGGAGAGTGGCAGGGAGCAAGGGGGGACTCAAATCTTCAAGTGAAATCTCTCTTTTTTTTTTTTAAAAAAAAAAAGGCAATAAATCCAACAAATTAAAATAAAAAGGCAAGTAACATGAGTGACAATTGTACAGTATCAGATAACACCGCATCCTGAATTCTGGTGGGATAGGAAATATGAAGCAAAAATCACTCAGGTGCTTCTAGATAGCGATAAGGAAAGCAATTCCCATTTACCGGTAGAAATAAAATAAGAGGTCCTGATAAACCCTCCATGACTAGACTGGATTAGGGCTCTAGCTGTGAAAATTCATTATGGGCATGCAAAAGAATGCATATCTTGCAGAGCTAAACTGACTGCAAACAACATTTATCTGGAGAAGAGCTGATTCACTCAGAATAAATAGATTTCTTTCAAAGGGGAAGGGGAGGGGGGGGATCTGTGGGAAAACCGTACCTCTGCCTTGTCATTTATTATGCAAAGAAGTCTCACACCTTTGTAAATCATGAAGGATGGGTTTGTGCTGAAAGGGCGACCCTAAGCTGTTCCAGCTGCTCCGGAGCCAGGCTGGGGTCTTTTGTGCGTGGTATCAGGAGCTGATGATTTCAGGAGGGGTTCTGGTAGGACAAGTGCCAGTCCTCATCAGCAAGGGTAATGCAGTTTGGTCTGACATTTTCCGAGTCCATTACTTTATATTATTTCTTATTATTCATTGTATTTTATTTTATTTGCCCTTTCTCTGTGGGAGCGACTTTTTACTTGGGTCTTGAGCAGAAGGAAGCCTGTGGCTTATTCTGCTCTGTCCTTGTATCTTCGGTTCTGGTCCCTTCGGTACCAGCTCTGGTTAAGGCCAGCAGCATCTCTCTGTTGGCTGGGACTCAGTAAAACAGGGTGCACTTGAATTTTAGCTTGTGGTTGACTGAGATGGTTGTAGGTGGCTGCAGAAGCACTTACCAGGGTATGCAGGGACCAAAATGTGATTTAACGTCTTTTGTTCTAGCAATTAAGTAGCTCAGGTGCTACTTTTAGAAATAGAGTTGAGCTGAGGAGGCTCTGAGGTCTCCTCTCCAATGCACCGGGAGCATCGGGGGATGCTCGGAGAGCAGAGCAGTGCAGAGGGGACGTTGTATGTGTTCATAAGCAGGTTGTAGGACACAGAAAACCAGCTGCCCCATGCTACAGGGGGTACATGCACATTCACAGGACTTGCCTACGTGCTTGGTCCCAGACTTCCCACACACCTTCTCCACCGCAGCCAGTCGAGGTATTTGCCCCAATCCTGGCTCTGCCGATCATCGCTGCCTTGCCTTAGGAGTCCTCCTCAGCAGATGATGACCGTAGTGCGGGGAAGCAGGAGCGACCGACCACCCAGCACCTGCTGCCGCTGAGGGGGAAGGAAAAGTACGTTCACGTTGGTCATTGCATGCATCTCCCACTTCTCAGGGGCATTTTGCATTTGTGTTTCACCCTCTGCATTTCAGCAGCGCTGGGCTGGCTGGGCTCTTGTAGCGCTCCAGAGTGATTCTGCTAATGGGATCTGACCTGATGGCTTTGCATGTTTTAAGTAAATTAAACACAGCTGCTAGGAAAATACAGCAACCTTAACAGCACCATGGCTCCGTTGTCTGCATTGTAATTACAGCAGCAACTGCCTGGAAGTTCTACTTTCTGGTTTATTTTTAAATAACTTCTGAGCTACCCTTTGATCAACTGCTCCATCCCCAAGACCTTCCTGTCCTCTTCCTTGTTCTGGGTTTAACCCTTGCTCCTCAAGCTCCTTCTTCAAGCAGCCGTCTCCTTGCAGTTTAGTCTGTCACATGCGCGAGAGGCTGATTGCAAAAACAACGTATCGCAGATTTTCATAGCTCCTCTCTCAATACGTACTGCAGTCTTGAGCTGGAGGTGAATCCGGGGAGGATTTTAAGCCAGAGCTCATGGGATGTATGCATAACGCAGACATCCAGGCAGCAGTGTTTTGAGGCTGCTGGGGAAGTGCATCTTGAAATATGCAGCTTTTCTTATGGCTTCAGCTGAAAACCTTTGTACCCCTTCACAGAGATGGACTTTCTGTCACCAAAAAGAAAAAAGAAAAAAAAAAAAAAAGCACATCAGTGCTTTAATCAGAAGCAAAAGGAGTCAGTTTTATGCAGGAAGCAAAACTAGGAGCCTAATTAATTTTCCCTCATCAACCCATGAGTGGGACCCATGCCTGCAAGAGCAGACGATCAACTCTCAGCACTGGCATAGCTGCACGCTCCCTCCTTTCATTAACAGCCCACACCATCTTCACTACAGGGTCTGCAGGGCTCAGATTTATGGAGCAAGCCCAGCCTCAGCCAAATGACTTAGGGTTTGCCACTGGAGCCTGCAAATGGGCTCAAAGAGCTGAATTTTTAAACGTGTCCCAGTGCAGGGAGGGAGGCTGGATCAGCATCCTCGGGGCACCAGAGCACGAGGTCCCCAGCTGCACTCAAAGGCACATCATATTTGGTTCTGGCTACCTGTCATCGTGCCAGAAATGCGAGCTGGTACATGGGGTGAGCTGGTACGTGGGGTGAGCTGCCTCTGAGGCTACTTCCAACACGACTGGCTTGCTTTCACAAGTCGTCGGGTGGCTGGCTGGAGAGCGAAGCGGGTGCCCAGGCACTCGATCTGAGCAAAAGCACTGAGCGAGTGTGATTGGGGCTGTAAAGTTTACGAGATTCTGTGTTTTATGGTGAATTTTAAATTGACTTTGCAATCAGGGTACATTAGAGTTTTTAAAGGAAAGTCAGCGTGATGTGTTGCAGAACACAAGGTGGTAATTTCCCCTGTTATATTGATGCTATCAACAATAAAGAATGAAGCAGCTGCTTCTCAGAGGATTGGATTTTTAATGCATTCGATTTATGTAATTTATAGAGTATTATTTATTGCATGGGGTTTTTCCCCCTTCTGCTTCTCCAAATGGCTTTCCCTCTCCCTCCATTATCTGGGCAATGCAGCGTGATCTTATCTAGCACTTTCACCTGCAGATTTCAAAGCTCTTTCCAACCACACCCGAAGTCATTACTTCCATTTTTTACCCAGGAGGGGGAAATGGAGGGCTAGAGATGGGGAAGGGTGTGAGCCCAGAGGCATCGCCTGGGTGCTGCTCTTCTGGTGTGTCTTGGCTCTGTCTCCCTGGGCTAGCAGTGCTGAGCCAGCTCACTGTGTGTCCAGTGGGCTTCTCTGGAACTGAGGCTCAAACTCTGTTAGTTGACAGAAATGGGGTTTTCAGAAGAGCAGGATATTTTCTAGTGAGGTGGAATCCACCTGTCCTCATTTAGATACCTGGGCTGTAGTCACCTCTTCACTAGCTGCCTTTTCCATCGACAGACAGAACAAAGCACGGTTTCGGTGGCGTGGTTTCTGTTTTCCTGAGGGAGATGTCCAGCAGAGACCAGCCGGCTCTTGCTGTGGCTTCTTTCCTCTGACAATGAAGGGTGTCTAGCTAACTAGCCCGCCTGGGGACATTTCTCTGCAGGTACACGAGGGCTGCATGTGAGAGCTATCATTTAATCAGCGTCGGGACACCTCCAGCGCTCAGGCTGGGATGGGAAGGCAGCATGTGATGGTTTTCTCCTTGTCTTCACTGAGGCCAGGGTGTGCCCTCCTTTCTGTCTGACAGCATGGCAATGTTTGCCTGCAGCTCCCTGCCTTGCTTGCAGTTATTAAGCTTGCTAGAAAGAGGTTCTGGCCCCTTTCTGAAGCACTAATGCAGGCAGCTCCTCAGAGCATCTGGTAATGTCAAAGGCTCTTGAGAGTAAGAGGGAAATGGGCAGAGTCCTCTGGGAGGGGAGCATGGGGTCAGCCAGGCATGAGGGGAGATCCGAGATGAATTCTTCCCCAGACGTGAGGTTGTTTGTTAAAGCTGAATCACAGGGCAGTGGCTCTATGATGTTTGATTTGCAGGTATGTCAAGATAAAAAAAAAAAAAAAAAAAATGATTGCAGTGGTTCTGGGCATTTTAGAGTAATATTCGATGCAAATTTACCGAGGATGCTGTAATGCAGCCTTCAGCAGTGTCTGCTTTCCAGATTAACAGAGGGCTTGCAAACAGCACTTTGGAAGCAACCTCCAAGGTCATTTGAAAATGAGAGAGAAAGTCCCATTTGGTGAACAACTATTGACATTCAGCATCAGTTGTTCCTTCTCCTCCCTTTGTCAAATTTATTCTCTTCAGTGGTACTACGGGAGAGACCCACAGACACTGTAACTGTGCCCCTCAGCACAGCAGGGGCCTGAGAGTGCAGAGCTGGGGGGCATCTCCTTCTAGTGCAAAAGGTTTTTTATTTGGGAGCTGGTGGAAATTGGGGCAGCAAGGAGGAGGGCTGCAGACACTACAGATTGCACTGACTCTGTCCCCACTGCCTGCAGTAAGAGCTAGGACAGCCAGCACGCACGTGGGTCATGATTCAGGTGTCTTAATCTGGAGCTGAACCCCACCCAGGGGGTCAGGGACTGGTGCAGATTTATTGGGTTGTCCCCCATGCAGTGTGCACCCCAGGAAAAGCATCTTCACAGCAGGTCTGTGTTGCTGACTGTCACTGCATGCTGCTTCAGGTGGGATAAATTCGGGTTGCTGGGTGGTCGAGGCTAAAGCAAGCATGCACATTTTTGGGGGATGCTCCATTTGGAGAATGTCAGTGCTTGTTCTGTTGGGAGCTAGGGCTGTCCCCAGTGTAGGCACCTTGGAGAAGGCAGAGAGACAGGCAGAGGCTGCCCTGCAGAAGCAGCACGTGGTGTGAGGATCAGGCTCAGAAGTGAGCTGATGTGGCACGTTGGTGATGCACTCGGGGATGGCAATTAGAAACGTTATGTCATCTCCAGGAGGGTGTGTGCGATTCGTCTAGAAACCACCCCGAGAAGCCAAAAGGGACTCTGTGGCTGAGAGGGAAGCCACAGGCAAGCCTGTTCGCTGCACGGCTTTTCATCTCTTGTGCTTTTTGGCAAGGGGAGAAGGAAGCCTGAGCTGCTCCCAGCAGTGCCCCATCCCATTTGGTAAAAGCTACCAGGGCACCACGGCGTCACCCCTGTGTGCTGGCCCTGAGGGTGCGTCACGAGCGTGGTCGATCACAGGCTCTGTTCTTGAGACACCTCTTCAAGGCAGCTGGTTAATGAAAGTACAGCTCAGGTGCAGCTTTGTTTACACCAGAAACTCCCGTTTATAGCCTCATCCCACAAGGATTCCCCCGAGCCTCCAGCAGTGAATTCAGACGCCGCGCTTTCGAGTTGTTGTGTCCCTGAGTTCCCCTTGCCACGGGGAGAAGCAAGCTGCAACGCCGGCCTCTGCCTTTTGGGAGAGGAGACAGCTTTAAGGAGAAGTTAGAGCTGAAGCATTACCCAAGGGAGACGTGGTGCCAGACCCTGCCCTGGTGCCAGGAGGAGGTTGTGCATCGACCTTCGCAGAGCCGGGCTGTCCCTGGTGGCCTCAGGCACAAAGCCAGGGCCCTGCAGGTATTTGCAGCCTTCCTAGGGAATTTTGCCCAAAATAAATACAGCGGCACTCACCCGCATAGGCATGGTGACAGTGACCTGCGCTAAGCTCCTTGCCCCCTCGCTGATCACTTTTGGCTGTTTAGCAGCAAACGAGCCATTAGTCCTCAGCGCTGGTGGTTACTCATCAGCTAATGATCTGAACCGGGGCCGGGGCGAAGGAAGGAGTTCACGGTTAAGTGCACAAGGTCGAAGTGGCTGGATGCTCTCGAAAGCAGGTGGACTCATTAGGCACAGAGAAGTCCTGTTCTCGGGGCCGATCGTGGCCTTGGAGCCCGGCCAGGCCGCGCCGCCGCGGTCACCGGGCTGCTCTGCGCCGTGCTGTGAAGTCACCTGTGCTCCGTGTGCTGTTTACTGCCCAAATATCCCTGTATTTATGGCCTGAGCTGCACGGAAAGGAGGAATACCGGCCATCACAAAGATCACTGCTGGCAGTTTTTCTCTGCTCCTCCAGCGTGTGCACCCTGCAGTTCTGTTCCCAGTTATTGAATCGGTGTGAGTGGCCAGAGCCCTGTGGTTCCTTGGTCCTGGCACACTCATCCAGGTGTTGGAAAACGTTGTTAGCACTTTCCCCTGGGAGAGAATCCCATAAAAGCTGGCACAAGGTCAGGGTGGACACAGCCTTAGCCTAAAAGGAGGGTTCCCACTTGCATGCCCATGTCACGGGCGGTGGGGACCCTGCCCCATTAAACCCATACTGGTGCCCACAGAAGGAGACAAACTGCTCGAGTGGTTGAGTCGGTCGGGAGCTGCTGGGGGACCTCGGGAAGAGGAGCCCAGCTGACCCGTGATAACAAGTGTCTCCTCGCGTTTCCGTCAATCTTCTCATGGAAAATTTACCAAGTGGGAACGCGCGGCGTTTGCTTTGCCCTTGTCAAACACGGCCAATGCGGAGATTGCACAAAATAAAGGGCCATTTTCTCGCTTTGAGTGACTCCCGGATGACTGCACGCCTGTAAAGCCTGAAATCCCGTTGTCCTTGCAGCTCTCAGTAGTTGGTGAGAAGCCCTCAGCCCCAGCAGACACTCAGGAGGCCGTGGTGTCCCTCTCTGTCCTTACCCAGGAGCAGATCTGTGCCACCACCCCTGGCTGTCCTAAGGGGGTTTCAGGCCACGCTAACACATCAGCTGCCTGTTTCTGGAGTCTCACACCTCCAGGGTGTGCTAAAACAGAGTCAGGACCCCAAAAGCACCCCGAGCTGCTCTCCTTCATCAGCCTGCCCACCCCCAGCTAACCACTGTGTCCCCCGTGAGCCACCCACAGCCGGTGAGCAGCCGTCAGGGTGCCTCGTTATCTAATCTGCTGCGTGTTGGCCACAGCCACACTCACCTAACACCCTGCCCGGAGGTGTCAGCTCCCTCCTCAGAAACACAGGCTGCTGTCCCCATGGCTTGCAAGTGCAAACTGATGGCAGCAAGCTGCTTTGGTGGAGGGGTTTGGGCTTCTCCTAATGACGTTTTTCCCCATCTAAGAGGGACGGGGGCCTCGTACTGATGGCCGAGGCAGCAGACACGGAGAGCTGATCACCCCAAAGGGATGAAACCGTGACGCTGAGCTGCCGGTGGGAGCTGGGATGGGTGAGGCAGGCAGCGCTGCTTGGATGGGATCCGTTTCCAGCCTCTCCATCTCCCAGCTGTCACGGGAGATGTGTTACAGCGGGTGGGTTGGGTTTGCACCTCCGGCACCGAGCACGAGGGAAGGGTGAGGAGCAGAGACGCAGCCGAGCGGCCACGGGGAGCCGGCAGGAGGAGAGCAGGAGCACGCCTTCTGCTGTCTCCAGGGCTGGCCCTTCTTCACCAGAAGCCCAAGCCTGGATCTGATGAAGGTTTTTGTGTTTTTCTTTCTGTCGTTTCTTAGGAAATGGTCACAGGCGCTCAGGGAGCACCGCCAGAGATTTGACACGAAAGCGAGGGTACCGGTGAGTACGCAGGCGGGCGAGCTGGGCTGGTGGGAGATGATTTCTCCGAGGAAGCAGGACACGAGATCAAGATGAGGAGCACGAGGTCCTGATCCCATCTGACATCTCAGGACCTCCAATCCTGCCCTTCCCTTAACGGGGACTCCAGCAGGAGACGAGGCCCGCGCTGTTTGTGGTGTCGATGGATCAGCACAAATCAGATTTAGCAAGAACATGATTCTGTCCCGTTATAAGTGACAGCAGCGCTAATTGCTGCTTTGTAAAGCTGGGCGAGATGCGCTCATAAATATGTGTGTGCATCCTCCGTGCTGCGGCGTGGGGAGAGGCAGGCAGCAGGTTCGTTCGCAGCTGCACACAAGTGCGATGAGCAACAATATTTGTTAATGCTCTGAGTGCTTTTGGCTTTTGTCGTGCTTGGCCCCGGCGCAGACCCAGTCACGGGGCTGGGATCTGGGTGACATTTCAAGGCCCTCTCCAGACCTATTTTCTGCAGCTGTCGCACAGGAGGTTGTGGCTTGGGCACTCACCCCGTGGTCTCAAATAGGAAGAAAGGAGTGTGTTTTTTTTTTTTTTTTTTTTATCATCTGAGCTGGTTCAGACATGTCAGAGCCAGGTCCTGGGCTGGTGTTGCTGAACCAAGTTATCTTGCATTGCAGCAGCTTCACACCAGCCTCCACCGAGTGACCTCCTGGTTTGTGCTGGCCGAGCCCTTGGTGGAGCTGAGCTGTGAGTCCCTGGAGCAAATCCTTGCGTCCTCCACTGGGCTCAGTGCTGCCCACATGTGAGAAATGCTTGGTGCTGGGTCATCCTTTGTGTCTGTGCTGTGCCCAGGGTGATGAGGATGTGCAGGAACACTGGTAGTGGCGCGTGGGTCCCAGGAAAATGCTGACTTTTAGCTCCTTATGGTATAAATGTGAGCTTAGAGGAGAAGACAGAGATATCCCTGGGGTGCGGCTAATCCTGATTTACACCAGCTGGGGTTGGGTCCCGCTAGCTGCAAGAAGCAGAGCTCTTACAATCCTGGAGTGATTCAGCTTATTAAACATCCGTTTGCACTGTGCTTAGCATTAAATAATTGGCTCCTCAGCATATTTGACTTGGATGGTGTCTGGTAATTCTGCGAGCTATCCATCAGGCTCCACTCTCATCTCTGCGCTCCTGCGCAGGCTTCCTTGCGTTGGGAAACTCTGCCTGGGGTTTACAAATAGATTTTGTTTCTCCTGCAGTTCTGTTCTCTGTTCTTTCTCTCTCTCCCTCAGAGGAGCAGTTTCGGTCTCCCTACAATTTGTGCAGATGCTCCAGTTGGCTGCGACAGCATCTTTCTGCTGACTCGGGAGCGATCGGTCCCATCCCCGCCCTGGCTCTGCTTCTGGCAGAGCCCCCGCGAGAAGCAGAACCTCTCATTTCCCAGAAAGGAATAGAATCATTATCTCGGCTGAAATAATTTCCTTTTCCAACCTGCGCGCTGATAAACCATCAAATTGTTGGAGTTTCCTTATCGGCTTGTGGAATTTGTAGGAGACAAAATAATGACCTCTCAGCTCGCCTCCAGCAGGCCAGCTCGGTAGCGCTGCGCCAGTCACACGCAGGACAAAACCCTGGGCTGTCTTGATGGTATTTTAATAGGGATGCTTAAGAGGGCTCCTGAAAACCCTCCTAAGCAGATGGGTAATGTGAGAGCTGAGACTTTCTCACAACCCCTTGTTATTTTTGGTACCTTTAGGCTACTGCGGTATTCGCAGTTGAGGCTGTGGGCTTCTGCAGACGTCGAAGCAGCTGTGTCTCTTGCAGGTTTAAGAGCTGCTAACTGGAGAGCCATCAGCTGGATGGACTTTCTGCAGGATGCTTTTTTTTTTTTTTAATTTTCCAATTTGCTGCAGGACCGACCCCTTTTTTACAAACATCTCCCTGAATGCTCCTTTTCTGAGTCATTCCAGAGACTTCTTTTGCTCCTAGGGTATAAGACCTGCGAGGAGAATTCAAGCATACAGGAGTGCACAAGGCTTCAACCCATTTAGGAGCTCTTCCGTCCTTACATTGAATTTCACCCCTGGATTTCAATATTGCCCTTTAAACAATCTTTTCTAGCTCAACCTGTCAAGATTGCTTTTACATCGATAAAAACAGATTAATATCCTATAACAGCAGCCTGGTACTTAGGTAGAAACAGGTCAGTGCAATTGTCTAAAGGACAACGACCATTTCATTTTGTCGTGGAAATTATTGGCTTTTTGCATGGATGAATTTCAGCTAGCATCCCTGTCCCGGGTCCTGTACACTATTGGACAGAGGCAGTCACTAACCCAGTGAGCTTGCAGTGTAAACAGGAAAAAGGAGACTGGTTGTAGAATGAGAGCTATTGCTTCTGTTTCACACGTGGAGGAGACCGATGCAGGAAGGTGCAAGGTGACCCACCAAAGGCCACGTACCAGGGAGATGGTTATCTGAGATATCTGCGGCGCCTTCAGCGCTGCAAATTTTACTTCTGCTCCCAGAAAGCCAGGGGATGTGCCAGCACTCCCTTGAAACTATAAGGCAAAAGCTTGCTGATTTCTGCGACTGTGCCCTAATGTCATTACTTTCCCTCTTTTGCAGATGCACATAATGACATTCATGGTCACACACACAAAATACTTTCATAAGGAAAACGAATCTGGCTGCGACTGGTTCTTGCCTCCTGCTGCGGTTACCTCCAGACCCCGGCTCGCCCAGGGTGAAATGAAAAGGGGAGCTAATGTAGCAGGGTCGTTTCTCACTGCTGAATTGGTCAGCCATCTATGGAGCCAATTTCTGCAGCTTTCAGTGCCATGGCAGACCCCTGGGTAATATTTGCCTGAATAGAGTCATAAGTGTTTAAGCTGCATGGCTAGGAATGGCTGTTTTATCCTATGCATCTGAGATTTCAGCCCATCAGACATGAAGCAGGTCAAGACTCTTATGCCATTGTGTGCATTATAGTGAACAGAACAGAATATGCTTGATAAAAGAGAGGACTTAAAAGAAATGCTTCTTTAGACCTGAAACTTTCAAGTCACACAATGCATCAAAGACCCCTCGTACAGACTTTGAAAGGGGCGAAAGGCATTACCTAATATTTGGAGGAAATGAATAATAAAGCATCCCAAGTGCCTGGAAACTAATTTAGGAGTGCATATTGCACTGTATTGCCTCTGCTGGATTCGCTCCCCAGAAGAGTTGCTAACAAAAGGTTTAAAAAAAAATTGCATCGGGAGACCAACTTTTCTGCCTTGAAATGCCCCCTTTTTGTACCGCTTCCTGGTAAGAGTTACTTATGAAAAGATGAAATGCAGACCGTGCTGCAAACACCAGGTCTCAAATGAAGCTGGGGAGCCCGGAAGGTTTCCCACTGCTCCCCAACGTGCTGCAACCTTTTGTTCTGAAAGCAATGCTTGCGACGCGCTGCAGCAGTGTGCTGGCAGGGTGCTGAGGCATGCATCCGCACGAGGGGCCGAGGCACTACCTGCCTGTGCAGTTCAGCAATGTCTTAGGGGAAAAAAAAAAAAAAAACAAAAACACTGTCTGTGTGGCTTTTGCTTTTGTTCCAGCAAAAATGCCATTGTCCGCTGAGCAGAATCTGGATTGCTCTGCTGAGAACTGCAGGGTCTGGGAGCCTGGCACGGTGCTGAAGGTACCGATGGCATTTCTGCTGTCCTGTGGATGCAGGAGGTGCTGTTCTGAGCCTGAAACACTTCTTGCAGTCGCTTGGTTTCTCACAAAAATGCATTTCTCCCAGAAATGCAGTGGTTCTTCATGCAGGGAGGAACCAGGAAGGCTCTTGTGGGAACTGGGGAGCTGCAGGGTTTGGGTAATGCCAAATTTTGTCCTGTATCAAGAGATGTAGGGCAACGGGTAAGGGTGGCAGGGGGGAAATCCGTCCTGTTGAGACCAGTGGGATTGGGCTGACCTGGGATGTCTCTGGGACACCTCAGTGACAGCGCAGGACAGGGGGCTCGATGGGGTGCAGCTTTTGCGCCTCGACATAACTGCTCCTCCACAGCAACGTTTTCCCTGAAGAACCGGGGAAATTGACTGTGAAAGGTGTCAAGGAAAGAGAAGCCGAGATCTGGGCAGGGCTGGAGAGATAATTATCTCACCATCAGCAGAACTGCCTGCAACCCACAGCCGTGGCCGGAGCAGGGAGGGCTGGCGTCCCCGCCGTGCCTGCGCCAGCCCCCACTGCCCTCGCTTGTCACATCACACTTTATTTTTACCATCTGTGGAGACGTAGTTAAATTTTAGTACTCTCTTATCTGCTTCTCCCCCAGGCCACAATTAATTGAGGCCAGGAGGCAGGCAGAAGCGCTCAGGCAATATTTACAAGAAGAAGGGATGTTAATGGGGCGGACGGATGGACGGGGGACGGTGCAGGTGGGCAGCGACATCTCGGGGGGATTAAAGCCTCGGGGAGTTCAGCTTCAAGTGAAAGTGCCTGAGTGAATGAGACCCGGCCTCTCCCCCGCCTCCATCCCATTAAACTCCTGGTGCTGGGGTGGGAGGGCAGCGGGGATTTGGGCTGGGGGGTGTCTCGGGGTTAGGAGCTCATCAAATGCTGCAGGGCTGGGGGAGGGAGAGCGCTTAAGAAAATGGTGTTTGCCCTCTCCAGAGCCCAGCCCAGCAGTCCCGTAGCACTGGGTCTGATTATTTAGCGTGCCTCCACTGCATCCTTAATGAGCAGAGGATGCTCAGCAGCTGGCTCTGAGCGCTGATGCTCTGAGGCACAAAGCCCAGCCGGGAGATGAGGCTCGAGGAGAGGTGCACGGAGGATGACACACCGGCTCCCAGCCTTTCCACTGCGATCTCCCAACACCACAGCACCAGCAGCTCCTCTGCTGCCTGCAGGTGAGCCGTGCCGGGAACACCCAGCCCCTCTTGGGCACCATTTGGGAGCAGCAGCCAGAACCGAGGGTCCTGTCCCCTGGATTTGGCAGCACTGCAAGGGGAGGTTCGTGCCCTGCCTTCAGCTCCCGGAGACTTCTCAGTCTCGTGCTTGGGTTTTGCATCCTGTATTCCTTCTCTTCTAATTCTTACCGCTTCTCTTTAATTTTTGGTACGGCGCTGGAGGCAGCGGGGTGGGCAGAGGCAGCACTAACCGTCACCTTGTGGCTTGACCTACATTTAGGAGGGGGCAGAGAGGAGCCGGCCCTTGGCGCGGTGCTGCGAGCGAGTGGCACGGCTGGGCTCGCTGCTCGGCTGTGCACACACAGCCACATCTGTCCTGAAAGGCTCGGGGACCCCCTGCACCACCTCCGAAAGCTGTCTGTGGGCAGGGGGTCGTCCTGAAACGTGGGCACCGGGAGAAGGAGCTCGGTCGGGGTGTCCTGATGTGTTTGTGAGGCTGCTGGGCTGGGGGGTCCCCAGGACCGTGGGTGTTGCAGGACATCTCGTGCGAGGGTTCCTCTGGTTCCCAGGACATCGCTGAGGCAGGTAAGCGAGCAGGGATTGCTGATGGATGGCTCTGGGTTCTTCCTCCCATATCAGGCCATGTTTACTTCTCTTCTGTGCATGTCACCTGTGCTGTTGTCCTGTTTCTGGCTCGCTGCCCATCGTGGAGAGCATGGAAATCTCCTCCTGTGTCGCTCTGAAATAAAGTAAGGAAAACTATGAAGTTTCTTTTGGAAACTTTCGCATCCCAAACGCATGGTGGGGGGGTCACCCACCCTCTGCTGAGCTGCATCTCTAAAGCCCAGACCCCACAGCTCCACCAGTGGCTCTTGTGTCAGAAATGCTCTAGATAAGATGTTCTGCAAGAGGAAGCAAGGGGAAGGAGATTTATTTAGGCAGCTTGGCGCTTCCCAAGCAGTATGATCTTGGGGTGACTTCTGCTAATGAGACATTGGGACTGGAGCTGCTGGCACGTCCGTGTGAAGGGACACACGCCCTGGGCATCTCCTGGGGCATGTTCCATGCCAGCTGATCGCCCGTGTCATTTAGGAGAGGTTTCACTGCTTAGGGACAGATCCAGGCCCCAGCGGAGGCAGGGGAGCTTTTCCCCTGGCTCCATCCTTGAGAAAGAAGATGTGACACAGCCGCCGTGTAGCAGTTTATTCCTGGTGACAAGTGCACCTTCCCCGGTGACCTCTCACGCTGCCGAGCGCAGTGAATGGGATGCTGTTTCCCTCCTGGGCAGGCCAGTAGCAGGGCTGTCAGAGCCAGGGAGCTTGCATGCCATTAGGAGAAATCCTCCCTGTGCTACCCAAGGGAGCTCGGAGCTGGTTCAAAAGGTTTCCAAACCCTGTCAGCACCCGTTTGGGGCTGCTGCTGTGAAGGGAGATCCTGCCAAGGAGGTGGCGGGCTGAAGCAGGCTGAATGTGAATTAGTTATGGTTTGAGATGATCGTTTAGGTTTGTCAGCCCTCTTAGAAGTCCATCCACTTAAGGTCTGCCTCTGGTGCACGGGGCTGTGAGACCGGCCAGCTGAGGATGGGCGCCCTTGTGGACGAGTTTCCCAGCCCTCGTCCAGCAAGGCAGCATCCAGCTCACCTGCCACCAGGGAGAAGGTGTGGGAGGCCACAGGGAAAGGAAGAACAAGGGAAAGGAAGAACCACCTTCACACTGAGTTTGCCATGGTGTGTGCTGAAATCCCTCTGAAGGCAGAGGAACTGTGGGGACCCATCCATCCATCCACCTATCCATCATTCATCCGTCCGTCCGTCCATCCATCCATCCATCCATCCATCCATCCATCCATCCATCCATCCATCACCCATCTGTCTGTCTGTTTATTTATCTGTCTATCCACTCAGATGTTTCCAGACCACGAGGCATCCTTCCACAGGCGTGGATGTCTCTCTCTCCCCTGTTCCCAACAGCTCTGACATTTGCTCGTGTCAATGCCAGCGACTCTATTGACTTCTGCAGCGCGGGGTGCTGTGCTCGTCTTCCATCAGCAGTTCATTTAGAACACAGCCAGCTCCTGAGTTCTGTTGCTCCAGCTTTCTTTGTCAAAATACTGCTTAAAAAAAAAAAAAAAAAAAAAAAAAAAGGCTAGAAAGGCTAGAATACCACAAGTGGCAAAGCCTGGCAAAGAAATGACAATGGTATGAACATTTAAAAAAAAATCTCAGTCTATTCTGGTGATGCAGAGATAAGACAACAGCCTCCCTTTTGTTTTGCAGTTCACAGATATCGTTACTCACACCTGGAATCCTTTGCTGAAAATTTGGCACAATTTATGCCACTTAGCTGAAAGTGTTCGTTCACCCAGGAGGCTGGAAGGTCAACTTAGAGTGGCTTCATCCTTTGTAGCTCTCTGCAGAAGAGGTAGGGTCAGCGGGCTGGGTGCTGCAGCCCGCATTTCTTCACCTTCCCCATCCGCCAGTGCGAGCTGAATAGTTCTCTGCTAACAAAATTATTTATTTTGACCCGCCATTAAAGATATTCAGGGTGAAAGGTGGCAGTGAGCTATGCTTTGTGAGTTTTACAAGCCCATTTTGTGTTTGTCTCAGTGGTGCAGGAGCAGTAAAGAGCTCTGCGCTAGCGCCTGTTATGATAAGTGAGTTTTGGAAGAGGGTTTCTGCCTGATAGTCCATCTAAAACTGTGGGGAAATGCCATTCCGAAGGCTGTTAAAACACAATTGCTTGCTGATTTACGCAGTCAAGGAGTGCCTCTTTAGTGTGAGATGTATGCCGAATAAAAGCAGTTCAAGTGGTGCTTTTAATAAATAGATAATGGAACGGCATTTTATCTTCTGCTTTAATCCATCGCGTTAGTGTAAGGTAGCGTATCCCTCTGATAGATTTGGCGATAGCAGGACCCGAAAGTTGAAATGCTCTCTGTGTATCTCTCGGAGGCAAATTGTGTGTGGCTTCTTGGCCGTGGTGACCACGAAGGGTGGGAAGGGAGTGGAGCAGCCCAAAGCTCCTCTCCGAGGAGCATCCAGGAGGCTCCGGGTGGCCACAGAGCCCAGCGAGCAGCTGGCTGCCGGCTTAGGAAAGAAACAGGAGGCTTGGGGAGGCAGGAAAAAGGTCATTTATCTTGACGATGCTCATCCTCGCGCGCTCATTGTTTCCGTCAAGAACCCGGCACTCAGCAGCCCCGTGAATGGACCCAGTGTTCGTGCCTCCAAAAACAACTCGGTGCGGGGAAAAATAAGGGCTGCCTTCGTCTCCTGTCTGGTCTGCCGTGCTGTTTTTCCCCCGTTTTCATCCACTCGCACCCATCCTGCCCTTGTGGAGCAGCGGGGCTGGAAGGTGATGTGGCTACCGGGAGGGGACCGCGAGGTGGCCCAGGCTGGCCACCAAGCCCTCCTCTGGCCACAGCCACGCAGCAAGGAGCAAACGGGCTCGAGGCGGCCCCATGCCATCCCACCCTGCCCGCCTGCGTGGAGGAGCAGCCTGCGATGTGTTTTAGCTCCTCTCCTAATGCAGTTTAGCAGCTGGGAATGAGGAGAGCTGGCACCACGTCAACAGCGAGCTCTCCAAGGACCATCTGTGAGCGAAGGGCAATGAGAACAATTACCAGCCAGAGGAAAAAATCACCAAGAGAGAGGCTGGAAAAAGCTTGTGGGGGGGGGGGTGAAGGGAGGCATTTAGCCAAGTAGAGGCAGCAAAAAGGGGACAGTAACATCTCTAACCTAGTGAGCGGCCAGAGGAAGCACGTCGGATGCTTCTCATCTCACTACCTCCTAAGGCAGCCTGCTGAAGGAGGCAGCCGTGCCCATGAGAAAACGCTCCCACAACTGGTTGAAAATCACTGCCTCCGAAACCAGGAACTCAAACACGGCTCAGATACGGCATGGGAATGGCAGAGAAAGCGAGAGCTGTAAATTAGCAGGCAGACGAGAGAGTTGGAAGGGGGATTAAGCCTCCCCGTTTGGGGTTTATAACAATCCCGGGCTGGAGGGGGGTCCAGAGCACCTTCCTGGAGGCCCAGAGGCGGTTTGGTGTGTCAGCCTGCGGTGTTTAAGGCACGCAGTGGACCCTGGATCTGGCCTAGCGCTGTGATGCCAGGTTGCTTGCTTGGGCTCTTCACATCACTGCTGGCCTTGTCCAGGCAGCTTTGCTCCAGGGAGCTCTGCCAGCGGGGAGAGTGGCTTTGAAGCTCTTCCCAGGGTAGGGAAGAGACCAAGAAAAGAGCAGATATTTCCTACAGCGCGAGAGCAAGCTGGCTGGGCCACTTGGTGCTCCCACAAAGGCTGGTGAGATGGCACGGCACGGGGGAAGGCTGTAACACGGGGAAGAGGACGGATCAAAGCAGAAGGCGATTAAAACCCAGGCCAGGCAGCAAGCAAGGATGGGCTCGAGGCGGGGAGGATGCCTGGCAGGGCTCCACGGGGAGGGGGCAAGCAGAGGGAGGTAGGGAATGAAAACAGGGCTGTGGTGAAGGTCAAGTGTAACTGCGAGGCGTCGGGAGCGGGGAGGAACGCTAACTGAGATGCCACGAGTGCTGCTCCAGGGAGAAAGGGTGGGAGGCTGGTTTGCTAAACGCATAGAAAGGAATTGGAGTTTAAAGATGTGACATTTGTTTCCCCGGTTTGGCGGCGAGGTCTGCATCTTGGGCTGCTGGTAACGAGGTTTGCATTTTTGGAGCCTCGGTGGCAGCCTTCCCTGCTCACACACTCCCTGTCTCTGTAATGCCTCCTGCTGAAACGAGAGGTGGGCTTAAGATGGAGGCACTGGAGCAGGTGCTGCTGTCCTGACCATCCTCTTGGTCTTTTTGTGCCTTGTTTCTCCTCGTTTCTCCAGGGAGAGGCCGAGGGTGCCCGCAGGGGCTGCACAGCAGGGCAGGGACGGACCCTTTGCGTCTCCGGCTCATAAACATCACCCACCCATGGCCTGCTTCTGGCTGCAGCCCCCAGAACCCAACACCCTCCTGGGGCTGTGCCCAGGCTGCTCTTTCGGGGGGCCGGGAGTCCTCCCCCACCTGCGTTCACAGCCGCAGAGGTCGCAGAGTGAAGTCCTCCCCGTTAATGAGCCTCGTTAGGCTCACCCGGGCAACCAGGACGCTGCCTCCCAAGACCTGCCGCTTAGCCAGGAGGCTTTGTCTCTGCCTGAAAAATGCCCACACGTCTCCCCATCCTTCCTCCGGACCGCTGGAGCCCTTTTGTCTCCTTCCTGCAGCTGGGACAAGCGGCTCCAGCAGTCACGGCGAGGTGCTGGCCACCAGCGTGCTGTGCCCCGGAGGGAAGGTGCTGCTGCAGGTTTTGGCTCCTGCTCCTCGTCTGAGCTTCCTGGCGGGTTTTCTCCGTGCCCACAAACTTCCTTTTTCTCTTTCCATTTGCAGCATCTTGACCTAAGGACCCGTGGCAGCAGGAGGAGATCAGATGGAGATCATGGTTCCCCCCTGCTCCCGTGAAGCTCCTGATTGCCTTTTTGTTTCTGTGCTTTGTCTGCTCCCCTTATCTCATGATGGGGGAGTTTTTAAATAAGCAGGCTTGGAACGGCAAGGCCATGGAGATAAGCACCATCTCCTGCGTGCAGATTCATTACCTGCTCCCATCCGAGCTGGCAGAGCGGCGAGCCTGCATTTCTTTTCCTTTTTGTTAATAAAAATGCAACACTGGGAATTTTTAAAAATCAAATTAAAGCTCGGAAGGGCTTGAGAAAATGTGGGGGCTACAAACCAGTGCTGGAGTAAAACAGACTCATTAAAATACAAATTATTTAAGAGAACAAACTGGAATGCCATTATGTGAGGTGTCACTGACTCATTTTCGTTTCACTGAGTCCAGGCTAGACTTCGGCTGCACATGATAAATGAGTCCTTTCTCCTCCTCCTCCTTCCCTTTTTTTTTTTTTTTTTAATATGAGGGAAAAATACGCAATTACTGCTTCGGTGCTATTCAACCTGTTGAAAAATCATGTCCTGCTGGAGCAATCAGAGCCAAACCTTTAGGGAGCCCTTTGGGGACGCCACCGCTCCGCGCAGCCGCAGCTCCCGGGCCCTGTGGCATCGCCACCGTGCTGTCCCCGAGGGCAGTGGGGATGTGCAGAGGGACCCCCATCCCTGCATTTCAGTGGGAAACCTCCAGTTTGGAGCTGGGCACGTCGGTGCTCTCCCGTGAGCGTGTCCAAATCCACGCCGAGGAGCCGAGTGCTTACGCAGCAGCACCTGACCGCGGCGCGAACCGGCGCACCCCGCACCCAATGCTCCAGCCCCAGCTGGTTTCGCCTGAGTAAGGACTTTAAGACAAGAAGCCTTCGTCTGCCGTGGTTATTTTTTTATTTTTTTTCCCCCCCTTCTTCTAAATAATTTGCTCTGGCTGTGCCGTCTGGAGCTGGGGGGATGTTCTGCCTCGTCAAGCGTTAATTGCAGCCGAGGAGAGCTGCTCGCCGTAGCCTGGCTGGGAGCGGAGGCTGAGGCTTTCTCTCCATGGAAATGTGTAGGAGAGGCTGAGGAAAACATGCTGGGCGCCGGGGCGCAGGGCGAGGGCAAGACGGGGTCGAGGCAATATTGTTTTCTGGGGGGCAGCTGTGCCACATGCCTCATCTTGTCTTCGCCAGAAAAAAAGAGACACTCTTGGGCAACCCTTTGGGCTTGCCAAAACCCATCTCCAGTGCACGGAGAGCAGTAAAACATGCCTCGGTGTAAATGCCAGGGAGAGCAGCTTCTCGGTAAAAGCTGGGGATAATGAATAGCAGTGCATCAAGCAGGATTTTTCTCTCTTAGTGCAGAGCGATGGGAGCAAAATGTTCAAGGGCAGCCACAGGGATTTGGGTGCACCCTTCCTGATAAATCCAGGCAAAACAGAAGAGGCAACAAAAAAGCGTGGCTCTTTGAGGGCATGCTTGTCTTTTTTTGGGTGAGCAGCACCAAACCTTTACCTCGCACCTGGGCAGCCAGATAAGAGAGCTGCTTAGGGAGTTTCCCTGAAGAAGGCTTCACCATCAGCATGGCTCACCAAAACTGTGTGTGATGGGAGTCAGGGGTTTTAAGCCAAAGTGGCTTTTTGTATCCAAGCCTGAAATATTTTGTAATGTCTAACATTAGGTAAGACTTTGATTTAATGCCTTATCTCTCGAATTCACCTTCAGCAATAACAATGTATTCTAATCCTCAGCTCAGGTGTTGATGGATGGGGGCTGCTTGGGTTAAACATCTGGGGCTGGAATTGTTGACCCCTTTCTGTCCCTGAAGCAAGAAGAGTCGAAGGAGCCCTTGAGAAACGTAAGCAGTAAGTTCTCTCCATCACTGCTTTGTGGCGAAGTCGATGTAAATGTGAGGCCAGGGACTGTGCTGCTGTTAGCCAGGGGTCATCTCCAGAGCACCAGGAAGCTGTGGAGAGCCCTGGGTGAACTCTGAAGGTTTAGGACACATGCAGTGGTAAACAGCCATCCGCAAAGCCAGGCAGATGGAAAAAATATGTTGCAGTCTAAATTCTTCCTTGAATTTTAGGAGGAAAAAGGACAGAAGGGGAAAAAAAATCCTTGTTTTTCTCTACACTTTTTTTTCCCAGGGACTGGGGCATGGAGATGTTTTGATACAGCAACATGCCCCCTTGTCTGCCATGGGGCTGAGCACTCCAGTTCCTTCCAAGGCTGCTGCAGAAGTGGCAGATACCAAAGTGCCCTTCCAGACCCGAGAGAGAACACAAATGAAGGTAGGGCAGGGAGAATCCTGCTCCTGTGACCCAGCTCTGAGTCACCAAGGGACCTCTTTTGCCCCCTGGTGCTCTCAAGGACAGGGATGTGGGCTGGAGTGCTGGCTGCCTTCCTCAGCCTTCCTCTTTGGTGACACATCACCCACCCGCTGCTGGCTGCCTAACATGGCTGAGCAGCTTATGTGTTGTTTTTTTTTTAAGGTAAAGAAAATAACAGTAAGGTTGAAGGCATGGTAGCACACTGCTGGCTTCAGGGGGAGCTGGGTGGTGCCTGAGAAAAAGGAATACCTGCTCGGGGAGCAAGGGAGCGGTGATGCTAATAGGGTGCTAGGGCTGGTGTAACTGTTATTGGTGTAACCGGGATGCAGAGAAGCTGATTCATGTAGGATTGTTTAAGAAATCCTATTTTCTCTTGCTCACAGGTCTCTAGAGACCTTTTGGTTGCAAGGTTTTTGGTTTTGGAGCTGTGGACAAGAACCGGATTTCAAAGTCTGTGTGCTGCCCACGGGGATGCTCACTGGCACCCGTCTGCTTGCCTACTGGGTGTCACTGAGGTGTTTACCCACACAGCAAAAGTGCTCTGCTTTCCCCAGGGCAGCAGGGGCTCAGGGATATGAGGCCAGATGAAGTACCCCTGTACCAAAACGCTGGACTGAGCCTTAGTTGATTTCCTGAGGGTCACCAAGCTCAGCATCAGAGCCTAGAAATGGCTGGGTTGGAACACGCGCGCTCGCTTGTGCTTTGCTCCTGGACACCCGTGATTTATCTCCCCTCCCAGGCTCAAAGAACAGCTCTGTTCTTTCCATGTCTCTTCAAACGCACACTTTTAAGCCTCTGGGGTTGGTCCCTTGGCACCTCACTGGATGCCCTGCAGTGCCCGTTCTGGATGAGCAGCACACGTGCAGCAGGACCGTGGGACCACAGGAGAAGGTCACATCTTCTCCTTCCACCTTCACGCACCTCCAGGGCTTTCCCCTGTCCACCCTTGCATTGAGCCCAAAGAAGTAAAACCTCCTCCTTGCTCACATTTGTGCACCCAAGGCTCGCCGAGCGCAGCAGTGGTGACCCCAGCCACCTGCTAGCCTGCTCTGCTCGGATGGCTGCTTGGCCTCTGCTGTTTGTGTAGCACGTAGCTGATTTACCAGCAGCGATGTTATATTTGCTTCCAGATAAGAAAACGCTGAATATTGGGGCTGGTATTGAGCCTTCTGAAATCCCCCTGGAAACAGCCCGACTCCCCCATGACAGCTATTTGCAGAGATCAGATCTGAAGCCCCTGCACATGTGCTTTATTGTTGTAATACAGTGCTCAGTTTTTAATCAGGATGCCATGCCACAGTAAATCAAATGCCTTACAAAAGCCTATGTATATTATCTCTAGGCAATTATCTTTATTAACTGAACTTGTAATCTGCTCGGAGAACAAAATCAGCTTTGTTTGACATGATGTGTTTTCCGCAGGTCCTCTCTGGCTGGCATTAACTGTGTTCCTGTCCTTTAATTCCTCTCCGGTTGCCTCTCAGGAGCGTCCCCATTATTTTACCCATGACTGATGCCATTCAGGCCAACCTGCTCCTCAGGCCATCCCACTCGCCCATTTTGCAGATCCGTGTGGCATGCTGCATTCTTCCTAGATCTTGCCCCGTTTTCCAAGATTTATTAAAAATTAACATCAGCAGGGCAGAGAGCTTCTCAGCCAGCTGTTGGAGGGCTCTTGGGAGCAAGCTATCCAGGCCTGCTGATTTAAAATTGTTTATCGCTAGTAGATGCTGTTTAACAACCTCCTTGGTTACTAATGGACTGGAAAGTACTTCATCCTCCTCATGTGATACAAGCATATCATCCTGCTTCTTTCCAAATGCGGAGCAGAAATATTGATTGAACACTTCTGCCTTTTCTGCATCATTACTTTTCTCCCCATCTGAGCCTGCACTACTGATTTATACAAAGGCATTATAATATTGCCAGGATTATTTGCCGTCCCTTTCCATATGCATCCGAACATCTTGTTAGCTTTGGGGCTGCAGCTGTGCGTGGAGCAGAGGTCTCCCTCGTGCTGTCTCCGCTGCTGTCAGGTCCCTCCTTGGTGTGACACAGTCGGTTTAGGACCCCGTAAGGTGCCCGAGGAGCAGAAATTCATCCCCCCATCATGCATCGCTTTGCATTTATTAAGGAGTTTGCCATTTGCTGTGCTGTTTGGCTTGCTGTGCAGTCTGGCTCCCTCGCAGAGCTCCAAACCACCAGTTCCCCCTGGCCTTCCAGAAAGGATGAGATTTGCCCCCAGTTTTTCTTGTCATTACATTCTGCATCGTAATATCTCTTTTCACCACCCCTCTCTGTGCCAACGTGCCAATTTTAGGTTAGTCTTTCATGGATGTGCAACCCCTCATCTCTGTTTGTGCCTGCTTGCTCTCTCCTTGACCTGTTTCTTTCCCCCATCTTACCTCCTCCTCTTCTTTTCCTCCCTTTCCCTGGCTTCCCCCTGCCTCAGGGCTTCTGAAATAATAAACCTGGGGGCCTCCAGGCAGGGGCAGAGGTGCTGGGGCAGGGAGGGCCAGCCCATTTGTTCTGGGGCAGCATTATTGCAGGGGCTCCTGCAGGTAGCAGAGCCCTGGAACGAGCATGTATGGTCCTTCATCCCCATCTGCCTCCTCATCCTCATCCTCTCACCCCTGGACAACTGGAGATTGCCTGTCCTTGTTAGCAGCTCGGCTGCTGCGGTATTGAACTCCCGTGGGACTTCTGCCCTTTTAAATATCAATTTATTCCAGCGCCGCTTGCTTCTTCTGTCAGCTCAATCTCATCAGGGCACCAAGGCAGAATGGCTCGAGCTGAGGGCCTCCCTCACCGTCCTGGTGGTGCAGAGCCAGGCGAGGAAATCACGGTTTTCCTCAGCGATGCTCTTATCCCCTTAATTGCTGCTGATTCAGCAAGGTGGGAGGCGGCGAGGGACTCTCACCTGCAATTACCATCGCTGCGCGCTGTGCACACGCTCGGGGGCAGCAGCCAAGGATGCCCGGGAGGTGACAGCCCAGCCACAGCGCAGGCACATAGCTTGGGGTTTGTTAATGGGTTTGGCTGAGAATTTCCTCCAGCGCTGCTCATAGCACTCCCCTGAGCTGCAACACCACACGTAGCTAGTAACCAGAGAGGTTGTCGTACAGAGACCCGTTCTCCTGTGAGTCCAGTGTCGTGCTCTTGAAAAGGCAATCCAGTGACAAGTGGTGGCTGGGGCTAGGAGTCAGGGTCAGGGGTTGGGTTGGGTTTCTTGGCCCTGGGTCTGCAGAATTTTGCTTTTTTTCTTCTTTATGTGTAGCAAAATGGGGCCTGGCAGTGCAGTCTGGGGATACTGAGGTGTGGCGTGGGTGGCAGCACTGGGATGCTCCCAGAGGTGATTCGGCTTTTTGTCTCTGTATGTGCCAATGCTGGCTTGTTTTGCTTAAGTCACAACCTCTCAGCAGCTCCTGCCTACCCCAGAATGGTTAAATATGGTGGAAAATGACCAAAAGGCTACCAAAGCAGGCACTGTGCAGTTGCATTCTGCTTTGCAGCTGCAAATGCCCCAGGCATCGATGCTGAGCATCACCAGCAACCCAAGAGAAGGCTGAAAACACTTTTTGGGCTGAAAGCCCAAACACTGTGAGGTGTTACAGTGAAGTGCTGTCGGAGGAGTTGCACAAACAGAGGGACTCTGAAATGTCTTCAGTTGTTTTGTCTAACGGGAGGTCAGGGGCTGACTTCCAGCATTCAAGTCCTCGCTTTGGGCAGAGATTTCTGAACACCGAGCTTTATTCTGGCAGAAAAAGGCACAGAGGGGTTAGATGGTTGGATGCTGTAGCTAGGCACATTCAGGAAAAAAAAAAAAAAAAAGGTGCAGACTTTTTAGACTAATAAATTGCTTTAAACACTTCTAAGGATCAGGGCAAGCCCCTTACAGCCAAGACTGCTGCTGCTTCTCTCTGCTGGGAGCAAGGGCCTCAGTGCGGAAGCTGCTGGGGGAAGTAGTTTGTTTTGTATGAAGCTGGAGGGCATATAAGTCCCTTGGGCTTGAAAATATTGATAGAAAATAAACTTGTTCTGGAGCCTAGATTTCCTATGAATTGCAGTCTGAAGTCTTTGCACAGCATTAGGATGCGTGTTTAAATCCTGAACAGCAGGGGCTGAGTATGGAGAGGAAGGGGCGAAGGAGGAAAATGTTGTGCAAAGTTTGGAGAAGCGAGGAGCGGGGCACTTGGGGAGCGGGAAGTGAGCGGTGGAGGAGGAGGCAGCACCAAAGGCAGATTGATCAGCTCTGTTCAGCGTTGTGTGCAGCGCAGGCCCTCCTTCCCCAGCGCGCGTGAGGGGAGAGGAAATAAAAGCCTGGCTTTTTCTAAGGAAAAGAATGACCCGCGATGTCAATTTTCTGCGGAAAGAGCGGATGAATTCAGTGTTTGCCTTTCTCACTCCATCCTGCTTCAGCACTTGGCTGCGCGGCCAGGCCGGCCGGCGAGCAGATAATGAATCTGCCGAAATGTGGTTATTGATATCGCTGAGATCATTATACCGAAGGGTCTTGTGAGCTTTCCCATATAAAAGGGCATTTTTCAGAAGGTTGCGGTCATGACATAAACAGTTTCATTTCATATGAAATCTCGGCTGGCAAAGTCCTCAGCCCGGGAGCACTTTTTAAATACATTATCGGGAAGGTAAATCAGGTCAGCTGCATTTTTTTTTTCAGCCAGGAGAAGCAAAATGGCTCATTTGCCTCTCACTATTAATGCAATATTCTGCAAGGACCTATGGCCTGATCTGCAGCTTTTGAAAGCAGATGAGATTGTTTCCACCTACATCAGGGAGCTTCTGCTAAGTTACTCATTCCAGGGTAAGGATCACTTTCAGGACTGTGGAAATGAAAGCAGAGGGTGAGCAGCCCACGAGAGCCGAGCTGTGATGAGAGCCCCGAGGCTGGCAATTTGCTCGGTCCCACAGGTGGGATGATGTGGACAGACCCAGCGAGGCATCATGCCTGATTTTGTGTGAGAGCAAAGTAAAAATAACTGCTAGAGAAATTGCGACGCAGGGAACACATTTCCAAAGCTGCGTGTAGCAATTTCACCGGGGTGGTGAATTGTGCAAGGCAGTTTGAAGTGATTGCAATGGAAGTCAGCTGAAATCTGGAGCTATCACTAAGATTTAGATATCTGTCTCCTCCTCTGTTTTGTCCCCTGGCAGGTTATATTTGTGTCTCTTAGGTTTTTATCACCAATCTCACGTTTGCTCTGAGATGCTGGGCAGGTTTCTTTGGCATTGGGAATGGTGATATTTGTAAAGGTGATGTTTGTCCTTTGTCCAGGAAGCCCTTTGGATGTCTTTGGAGGGCTTCATCTCACCCAGCTTCATCTGCCCTGGGGGTGCCTGGTCTGGGGGGGCATCAGTGGAGGGATAGGCACCCCCCATAAAACTGCTGCTCCGGCAGGCTCTGTGAGGTGGCTCCACATCGTGTCTTTTACCATTAATGTGTGCATACTGTGTGCAAAGTGAGAGTATTCTGAACAACACCAAAATAACTTCCACTTGTGCTTAGGATTCATCCTGTGGCCATGTATTTTTAGCAACCCTCGCCCAGCCCTGCACAAACACGAGCTGAAGTGGACCTGAAAATCCTCCTTGACAAAGAGGAAGGGAGGACTGAAACATTAAAAACAAATAAAGCGGCTTGGCTCCTGCCTTCAGGCATGTATCCTCTAACCAAGTAACCCAGCAGTGCAACCCAGGGAGGGAGGTGTGCGTGCACTTTATCTGTGGTGTTTTCCATGGGGACTGGGAGCTGGTACCGTTCCCTCACACACCCTGCGATGTCCTGGCAAGGGTGACGTGGCCCTGATGGCCAGCACTGAGATCAACCAGCATCTTGGTCATGCTGGTGATGTCTTTTTTTGGGGAGAAGGAGAACCGGCTGGTGCATTCGGCCTGCGGCACCTCCCCAGAGCAGTGCCCTTGGCCCTACAGGCAGGGCTGAAGGACGCGGGCCCACCGGGCCTCCTGCGTCCTGGCCTGTCAGAGATCACCCTCACCCCCGCTGTCCTCACATGCCTGTGCTCTGCACCACATTTTTGTCATTCCTGTGGTGGTTCCCTGACATTCAGTGCCCCAGGGCTGGTGCTGGGCCCTGTGGGAGCTCCGAGAGCCCCACTGAAGCCATGGGATGGAGGGAGATCCCATCGTGCAGCCGCACGTACAGTATGCATGTGCACATATATGCTGTATCGTCCTGGCTTCATCCAGCCCCATTCCCTCCATAGAAACCAAAACGATATTCATTTCTCCAGCATAGGGGGACCTGTGGCCCTTGCTGACACCGGAGCCTCATCGAGCTCCACCATGAAGCACGTGAGGTCCTGTAGGAGCGATCTGACTATGGCCATGATGATTCCAAATGAGACATGCTACAAAACCATGGGACCCCAACTTGGCCAGGACCCATTTTCACTTATCTGCCTCCGAGCTTTGAGATTTTTGGCTGGGACTCTTCTGGATTTGGTGTAAGCAGGGCTGCCTGATCCGTGGTGTGCACCGAGGTGTGAGCCAGCCCCTTGCTGGAAGCAGCTCCTCATCCTCAGTGCATGGGGCTGTTAGCAAGAAAACCCCTTTTATGGTTCATCTGCTCCTCAGTGCCCACGGCTGTATTTTAGAGATGAAAAACCGGCACCGATGAGTGCACTTTCCTAAAGCAGATGGGTCGTTTCCCCATCGTCCTTCCTCCTGTCCCAGCTGAGCTGGTGGCAGCTCGGCGTTGAGATGTGAGGCTGTGGGCTCTTCCCTCCACTTACTTTATCACCTATAAAATAAGGCAGACATTTGGAAGCACTTAGGCACAGCTTAACTTTATTGCCTGGGTAGCAGTAGTGAAATTAATGGGGATATGCACCGTAGCAAACGGAAACATGTGCATGTGTGGGACAGACACCTTGGAGAAAGCCTCTCCGGGCTTGTCAAAGTTTCCAGTTTGCAAGCAGTTTCTGTGGGATTCGGGGGGATATTATGTTGCTGGGTTTTATTTCTTACCAAAATTCACCTGTAGGTTTTTTTTTTTTTTTTTTAGTGACATGTTTTGACAATAAAATAAGGATTTTTAAAGAAAAAAAAAAAGTATTTTCCGTTGAAAAATATGACCATTTCAAGAAATCTTGCAAATATTACAAGAAATACACTGGAAAGTATCTGCTGCCTCTCAGAAAGTTGGATTCCCTGAGGGTGATTATTGGGCTCCAGCTAGCAAAAGTTTAAAACTGGCCTGAAAAACTCGGTTTCAAAAGGAGGCTGCAGAATTTCACAGAACATTTGTACAAATGTATTCTTTTAAAAAAAGCTAGAGAGAACAAAACTGTGTCAAAATTAATTTTGCTCATGAAAACCTTTAAATTTGATGACCTCTTCATTTTCTAATTGGGCAGCCACACTGTAAGCGCTCTTTCTTCAGGACATCTTTCTATCCAATATACTCGCAATTAGAGCTGTCCCCTGGGACTCCAGGGCCGAACTGGGATTTGTAGCCTCTTCTAGGATTTCTTTTCCTGAGTGTTTTCTGTTACACTTGTGATCTGCCTGGCCAAGGTGGGGTCTGTGGGAACCCTTCCTTCTCCCCTTCCTCCTGCTATTCTTATTTCACACCCAGTTAGAAGCAGTTTATTCTCTCTTCCCTGACAGACTAGGAGACCCGCTCATCCCTCCATCAGTGGTGATCAAAAACCAGGAACCAATTTCACATGGAAAATGGCAAATTATTTCCAGGGTTCAGTGGGGACCCATTTTCCACAAAATAGTCCACAGTGTTTTTGTACTCAGAGTCATTGCTGAGATGTTTCATTTGTCACTGTCTGCCCTCCAAGTGTTTTGCTGTATGAAAATGTTGGTTTTGGCTTGCAGGAATTTGGGGACATTTTTAATAAATGGGCTGGGGACATTTCCATACACGCCGATTAAAAAACACCCTGGGAAATTTCACGACGAACAATGCACTTCAGTAGCATGGGATGGAAGTAATTGTTTCTCCAACAGATTGGCTTTTGCGGGTTGACGGGAGCAAGCCGTTTTGATGGAAAAAAAACAGCTTTTGTGGGAAGAGGCTGCTTGGGTCTAATTTGGAGCATCCCTGCTCTGGCCAAGGGTTGTTTCCTTCTGTCAGGCACCCCTGCCCTTCGGTTTCTCACAGCGAACACCCTTGGTTCCACATCTCCCTGGCTGCAGACCCCAGGGGACCGCCAAGGACGGGACAGCCGGAGCAGCAGGAAAAGCAGTGGGTGGCAGTTTGCGTTCCTCTCCATGCCGCCTTGGCAGCCACTGGATGTTGCCCAAGTTTTGCTTTGCCCTTATCTGGGGCCGGACACATTGTTCGCACCGACTTCGTGTACTGATTTACCCAGACACTCCTTAGAAACCCAGCAGCCAGAGGAGCTGCAGATAGTGGTTTGGGTGTGGGGATGGAAGCAGCTTTTTTTTTTTTCTTTTTTTTTTTTTTTTTTTCTGCTGCAGACCAAGAGAGGGTGTAATAAGTTTCAAAAGTAAGCGAGCTGTGAGCATGCAGCTCTCCCCAGCCGTGTCTGGGAGTGCCGGCCTGCCCCAGGCTATCTTACACTTGATTTTGCCTCGTGCTCCAGAAAGATTCCCTTTGTATAAACAATTTTGATTCGCCTTCGGTTGTGATTTGGGTTTTCGCGTGTGCCTCTTTAAAGTAAGGCCAGCAGAAAGGTATGTGATGTGTAACTCGGTGTCCAGCTGCTCCCATCAGATTTATTGCCTTAACAAAAATCTGTATTTCCTCGTTGTCATGATACCTTTGCCAGAAAGGAACTAGTATTTTGTTACACGCGGTGTTTAACTTTGTGCTCGGAGGCAGGGCTGTTGAATTTGGGGCAGAACCTCCGGGTCAAGCCAATTTCTTTGGTCTCTCCCAAAAACAGAGCACCGGGGAGCCCACCCCACCTCGCTGTGCATGCCAGTGCCCCGATGCCTGTGCGTCTGGGGCACACCAACAGGAACAACCCCGGATGCATCCCTGCCCTTGCCAGCTGCTCCCCACCCGCTGCACAGCCCTGGAGAAGAGGAGGGACCTGCCCCAAATCCTGTTATTTCTCTCTCAACACCATGACCAAGCCCGTAGGGTTGCATGCATGCTGGGCACGGTCAGGCTGCATCCCCACCGGCAGGGAACGATTCCTGCTCCACAGAGCCCTGCCGGGGCGAGGCGGCACGCTCCGGTGAGCCGGGCAGCAGTGGTTTGGTGATGTCTCTGCCAAGAGGGCTTCGTGGAAGGGGATGGGCCCTGTGCAGGGACAGGACGGGTTCTCTGCGGCCTCAGGGCCACCTCAGGTGGGCAGGAGGTGGCTTCCCAAGCCGGGCGCTGAGGGGCTGGTTGCACCGCTGGAGGTTTTCCCTTGGTTTTCTCTCCACGGGTAAGCTGAGAAGCCCCTCGCAGAGCACTTGGGGAAGGGATTTTGTGCTTCTCAAAGTCACTCGGCGCTTGCACCGAGCGCCCAGCTTGGGCTCTGATCCCCGGCACAGCGCTGCAGCTGGGAGCTTGTGTAAGCAAACCCGCCTCTGAATGTGCCTTGCCTTCCTCGGCGACCTTGCTTGGGTCAGATCCGCAGAAAAAAAAAAAGAAAAAAAAAAAAAAAAGAAAAAAAAACATGTTTTTAGTTAAATTACATACGTCTTTTTTCCAAAAGACAAAAGACCCGGGTTCAAGCTGGTGGGGGACGTGGGGCAGGGTGGTGGGAGCTTGCCCACGGCTTCCTACACCCACGGCTGGCTGGGGGTGGCCCAAAGTGCGGCCACACCACGTGGGAAGCAGAAGGGATGCGGTAAGTCTGCTTGAAGAAAAATGGGATTTCAAAAAAATTAAAAAAAAAAAAAAATCTTTGCAAAGAACTTGGTGTGCTTGTTTAAAAAGGAAACATGAAAAGATCCTGGTAAAATTGGTCCACGTCCCGTGTGCTGTTTAGACCTTAATAGTACAGGTGGACGAGGAGGGCTCGGTGCCAAATACTTTTGGTTTAGAGGGAGTGGTGGGAGTGAATTCTCATAACCGCTCCTAGAAAGGCTTAACTTTCCTCACACAAATCAATGACAATCTCCACTCGGCTGCAGACACCCGGGCAGCAGCCTCGCCAGCTCTGACTACAACAAAGCAGCAAGTTTTATGATAGGCAGCGCGCGGCGAGGGGAAGGCGCGGGTCGGCACGCGGAGCAGAGAGGTGGGTTGGGTGCTGTACTTTTCCACGTCGCGCCTGGTTTCCAAAGGATCCGATTTTTATTTTTATTTTTATTTATTTATTTTTTAATCCTTTCACGGCTTCCGCGGTTTATTTAAGTGAGGGGGAGCAGCCTGGATTTCATGCTCGGAGGCTAATCGTGTTCTTTTCAGAGATCGCCCCGGCTTGCTCAGCGATCCCCCGCAATAATCTATCACCGTTTACATGCGTTTTTAATTGCTGTTTCAACTAACCCCCGTGATCCTCTCTCCGATTTGCTTGTTTGGTGTCTCGAACCTTTACCGAGCCCGGGGATTTTGGCTCTGTATCAACACCTATACCGTACGGCTTCTCAGTTTGCGGGGTTTCTTCGCAGGTCCGGTTCAGTTATTTGTTTGTTTGCTCTAGATAGGAAGGATCAGCGTGAAAACACATCTGCTAATACCTCCTGCTGGGTAGGCAGAAGGGCGCTGAAGGGGCAGGTGATTAATATTTGTCTTGGTTTTCCTAAGGTTAATTTTGTTCCGGTTGCTCTGTACGGAAAGCTCGCTGAAAAAAAAAAAAAAAAAAAAAAAAAGTAAAAAATAATTAAATAGAAATATTTTAATAGCAGGTCGAAAAAAAAAATAGTAGTTGAAGCAGAATGCATGCTCGGGCAGTGCGGGCTGGCCCTGCTGCTGGGCATGGGGCTGGGGCTGGCACGGCTCAGCCTGCCCTGCTCACCCCCAGCCCTGCAGGACACGAGCAGGGCTTCGTCCTGCGCCCAGGCATCCTGGCAGCAGCTCGGGCTGGAGTCCCAGCCTCTGTCTGGAAGTTTTTTCTGCTTTTTTTAGTGAAGAGGACGCCCCCGGATGGCATGTTTTACCCCGCTAGGGTTTAATATTTTTAACAGATCCTTCCTAAGTGTAAATCGCCGTGCTGTTTGAACAGCACAAAGTCCCTCCCCGGCTCTGGAAGCTGGGATCTCTCCACCAAGCCTCCTGGGTGATTCCCAGAACCGTGCCACGGACAGGAACAACGGCGGCGAGCTGCAGTTTTGTTTAAGGTTTGGCTGAATGAAAATCCGACGGGAGGAATGTGCTCTGCAGGGGAGGAACCGGTGCTCGGAGGTCTCGGCGCTGCTTTTCCAAGTGCGTTGCTGCGTGTGCGGAAATGTTGCCTTTGTGCAGGGCCCCGGAGCTCGTCCTGCCCCTGCAAAAGGTCGGGGCAGCCACAGCTGTGATATTTGGGGGGGGGATAAGTCTGCATGTGGTGGCTTTCCCCTCCTTTCTGCTTGGTGGTTGAGGGCTGGGGGTTACAGAGGGGCTGTGCCGAATGGCTCCAGTGGCCAAATGCAGTGGGGACACCAAGCCCCGGGGTGCAGATGTGGGGTGACGGCCAGCAGAGCTCTGCCTGTGCCTCCAGCTCCTCCTGTGGCACAGCAAAACCTGGGGGCTTCTCGGCATTAATCCTGGGGATCTGCCCCAGGGTGGATATCTGCCCGCGTGGGGACAGCGGGGCTGGCTGCTGGCTCCGTGGGGGCGCACCCCGTGCCCCGAGCAGCCGCAGTGGCTTTGTCAAAACCCAGCTGTGCCTCCCTCGGTGGTGTCCTCCGTGGAGCAGTGACCTTAGGCACTCAGGGCCTGATCCTGAGCAGGTTTCCTCCTCTGAGTCATCCTTACACGTGCGGCTGGTGTAACTGAGGTGGGCTGCCTCTTGTAGGGAAGGGGCTGCGTTTCCCGGCTCTGTCTGTTCCCTCGTGCTCTCCGTCCCGCCTTCCTGACGTTTGGTCACACAGAGCCCAGCAGAGGACATGTGGAGCCCGTCCTCCCGATCAGGCAGGGTCCTACACCCACTTTCCACTGGTGCCCGGTGCTGTTTGCTCAGGTGCCAGGCGATGAAGAGTCAGACCCGGCGTGTTAGAGCACCGAGCAAGCATCAGCTGTGAGAGCCTGGGGTTTTCCAGCAAGCCTGGGGCTGGCCAGCACCTAATTCTCTTTGCCTCCTTTGAAATTCCTCCTCTAATTAATAAATAAGTGGCAAGTTTCACTCACATAATTCCAGAGCTATTGCTTTTAATTAAATAGCAGCTATTAAAATACTTTCGGAGTGCTGAAGCCTCTCTCCCCGGTGCGTAGTCCTTATCGTTTTCCCATTCGGTGCGACCAATGGGAAGGTTTTACAAATTCGGAGATCACTGGGCAGTGACCCCACAGAGCTTGGTGACTGGGCAGTGGGGTTTGAGAGGGTTTTTTTGCCTTCGGGGATGGGGTCAGCGTCGGGATGGTGCGGAGGAGCCGATGTGGGTCAGCGAGGGAGCCGTGCTGGTTGTTTTTCTTTGCCTGCGAGCTTCAGGGATGAATAGAGGGAGGGGATGTGGGGCTGGGATACTTGTGCCAAGAGAGATTTGGAGGCATCTTTGCATTAGTCAGAGCTTTCTGGTTCCTTACTGGAAGCGTGTGCCCAGTGCCCGTTGCTCATAAGCCTGTGTAATTTTCGAGCGTTGCTCATGGGAGCAGCTTCCCCTCATTATGCGTTTATTTCTCACGGCAGTTTGATTGTTTTCTTCCTCATCCCTCAGAGAGATGTTCCTGCCCCTAAGGAACGGGCACATGGTGGCCACAAACGCTTTCCCAGGACACAACTTTTTGGGGGCAGGATACCACATCCAGAACTCTTGTGAGCCGTGGGGCGGCAGCAGCCAGCTTCTCCCTCTCCCATCCACCTTCACGTCCTTCCCCTGGCGTGCCCAGCGACCCGTGTCCGTGTGTCCAGCTTCCTCCCCACATCCAAACCCATCGGCACCCCTCAAACACCCCTGCTCCTCCCCGCATCCCTCCCAGCCCCTCGATGCTGCCTGCGGGGCCAGCCCCGATTCCCCTGGGGCTGCCTCTGGGACAGAGGAGGAGGGGACACCTCACCCCGTGGCAGGTCCCCGTGGCTTCCGCGTGGGTCTGGGCATGCGTGTGGCCGTCGGGACCATCAGATGACATCCACCTCCCGGGCTGTGGGGAGAGGCAGCCCGGCAGCCGTCCCCCACCCGTGCCCTGCCCAGCAGCGAACCAGTTTGGGAAGTGTCTCCGTGCTGCCGGCGGATGAGCCAGCCCCGGGAGGAGGTAGGAGACCACTTTGGATCGAGCTCCTGGCACCACGGGGAGGAGGCAGGGTGGAGGGATGGAGGCCAGCCAGCTTCCTCGCTGTGCAAACAGCCCACACCCATGCTCGGTGTTTATCCCCGCCGAGCCCGTCACCATGGCATCTGGGCACCTTTTGGCAAGGTGCGCCCAAGCTGATGGAGCAGATCCGCTGCCAAAGCCCCGGTTCTCTAGGCATGTCCCTGGGAGGTCTTCCGAGACCGCCCGGGGATCTTCCAGCACTGCTGGGGCGGTGATAGCTCTGGTGCTGTGCTGGGACGGCTTCCTCCATCCAAAATTTGGGCCCTTCCACCCATGCGCGGGAGCCAGCAGGAACACTCGGGGTGGTGGAGCAAAGCCTGGGGACCCTTGGGGGTCTATAAAACACCCCTCCAGATTGCTCACCGAGCGACAAGCTTGGGCTGCTCTAGTGACCTGCTTGGGCCACATCCCCTAAAACTCCCTGCCCTGAGCGGGGGAGGATGAAGTAGGTGAAGGGACGGAGCTGGGACAGCCCCAGCCCAGCCAGAGGAGATGAAAAAAAAAAAAAGACAACAGCACAGAGAAAAGCGAGGCAGCGTTTTGTTCCACAAGGTATAGGGCTGAAGGGAAACAAACCGAGAAAAAAAAAAAAAAAAAAAAAAAAAAAGGAATATTTTTCTTGTTGTTGAGCAATTTCAAAATGGGAAATTTCCCCTCCTGCCCCGGGGGCTGTGGTGCCTGGGTGAGTCACCTGCGGGAGCCGGGCTCCTGCCTGCCCTCTCCCTTCTTTTTCC
Organism: Aythya fuligula; assembly: GCF_009819795.1. Lineage (NCBI taxonomy): Eukaryota > Metazoa > Chordata > Aves > Anseriformes > Anatidae > Aythya > Aythya fuligula. The sequence continues at coordinate 2,562,228 of NC_045593.1, forward strand.
TTCTATCTTTCTGTCCAGCCCAGCAGGGTGCAGAGGGGGATTTCTGCCCCAGCTGTGCTTCGTGCACGGAAATTATCGGTGTTTGTGAAAGCTGAGGCAGAGGGGTGGGACTGGAGGTGCTGCTGCCTTCAAGCCAGGCCAGGTGATGAAACTGGGGGCAGCCTCGGATGAATGTGGTGCCTCGCGTTTCCTAGGTTCACTTCTGGTGAATTCTGCCCTCTTTATCCCGTCTGGAGATAAATTGAGGAGATTAGCTCCTCTGTGCCTTCATTTCCCTGCATGTGAAGTCACTCAGCGATCATCTTCCGTGGGTCTCGGTCTGGTTTTGAAGGGACGTGCAGATCCTCTGAGGGATGGTGGTGAGGGGAACGCTGAGTGTTATATCAAATCCAGATGGCAGCTTTCCTGCGGAGGGGTTTTCACCCCCGTGGCTGCAGAGGAGCAGGCAGGTTGCAATATTTGAGCCTCCCCACCGTGCCCCACCACGCACTTTCCAAACAGTTTTGCTGCAATTAATTACGGTGTAATTAAAGCAGAACGACAGTGCTAACTAAGGGCGAAATCTTGAGAAACAAATAGTGTTTGGGTTGATTCTGTAATTGCTCCGGGTTCCCCAGATACAAATTACACTGTCAGGGCTCCTGATTTATGGGAGAGCCATACACGCACAAATAACTCCGGGTGAGAGTGCGCTGCCTGCCTGCCTGCGTGGGCTGCAGGTTGGGGCGGCCGTGCCCCACCGCCGTCCTTGTGGGTGACCCCAAAAAGGCGCAGAGCTCTTCCCTGAGCGTGGCAGAGCATCCCACGGCGAGCAGAGTGCAAGTGGGACTTGCTTCCCTGCTCTGCATCGCTCCCAGTGCTTCTCAGGGTGCCTCCTCCTGGAGGTGGCAGCGGCATCGTCGGGGACACGGTGAGCAGAGGCCACCTTTGGGTGTCCAGGCACGACCCAGTCCCCTGGGGACGGTGCTGCACAGCTGTGGTGCCCGATCCGTGCCAGCTATCTGAGGGCCCCTGATAAATATCGCTGGAGCACGGTGACTCATCTGGCGAAGGTGACCCGCGGAGGGAATACAAAGAGGTTGTGCCCTTATCTGCCTCTCGGCGGGGGGCGGGGGCTTGATTTCAGAGGTTTCTTTCCTCCGCTCCAGGTTTCCAGCCGCAGAAGGAATACGGGGCATTGTTGTCGCTGTTGGTGCAGGAAGTCTCTTTCAAGATTAGAGAAATGGAGTGGGTGTTTTCTCGCTCCTAATTAAGAGGGGAGAAGTTGCGACTTTTTAGCAAAGGAGCCCTGCCTTCCAGCCGCTCGGAGGTCATTTGAGTTAATGCATTTCAGCAAACAGGAACAAAACCCCAAAGTATTCAGACATTGCTGCCTGGCTGGAGATTAAAAATCGTGAGGTGAGCTTCTGAAAAAAAACAGGAGACCGAGTTAAGAGCAATGAGACGAGCTGCGAGCATCAATCTTTACAGTCAGGCTACTCCAGGCTCATTTTGTAACCCTGGGGGCAGAGCTCTGGGCCGTGGGTCCCCACCTCCTGATGTTCCCCCAGTGTCACAACGAGGGCATTTAGCCGAGCAGCGACCACAAAACCCCACGTTGCTCCTACACCTCCTTTGCAGCAGTCCACAAAAGCCTTCTGGTGTAACTGGAAAGCCGTGCCGTAACTGGAAAACCACGGTCTAACTGGAAAGTCGTGGTGTAACGGGGAAGCCGTGCTGGTTCGGGTTGCTGTGGGCATCTTCCCCCAGCGCATTTTGGTAGCAGAGCATCCCCGGAGCCCCCGCATCTCCCACCCTGGGCGGGCAGCCAGGCGCCTGCTCTGGGTGCCAAATCCAGCACGGTGAGGCAGGGAGAAGGAGCCCTTACGCTGATTAATTTGCGCCCGCGCTGCTCTTATCCTGGTTTCAAAGTAATTGTCTCTCTTGTCCACAATTTTCTCTCCTTACATTTCACTGCATATTTATTAGGTTTTGTGAGGCTATCTGCAGCCACATTAAACCAATTTACTCCTTGAAATGTCTGACCTTTGATCTGCCAGCCACTGCCTTTCAGAGCCAGAAAAAGAGCCTTTAATAACGTGTCACATGAAAGGCTCGCTGCACAGCCTGTCACTTGCAAACCTGACTCCAGTTAATAAAGTATCGGATGAATCAATTATTGCCTAATAATTGTTACCTATATTTTTGTGCTAAACAAGGAGAGTATTTTTCTGCTCTTTCCCCGGCCGCTTTGTAATCTCCCATTAGATAAAACTAATAAGCCAAATGCATGTACACAGCTACGGCTAATATTTCTCAAGCAGAGTCTGCAACCTTTGCAGCTCAGCTCAGCTCAGCTCCTGGCAGATGCGGGGGCTCCTGCAGAGGTGTTAGACTATCTGGGGGCATCTCGTTTCAGGAGTTAACTGGCTGGCATGTGTCTGCCTCCTCTCACGGGGGCTCGGAGGTGGTCCCCACGTGCTCTGCCACGTGCCGTGTGCCCTGAGCCCACCCAGCATCCATCCACAGCACGCACGGGAGACAAGAAGGGGTCAGCAGGTTGCAAAGTGCTCGGCTGGAGCTGTTCTGGGTGTTTTGCAGGCACCTCCTGTGCCCTCACACACCAGGGCTGGGTGCCCGGCACCTCATCCTAGCACCTTGCTTTGCTCATTAATGGGAAAACTGCTGGACTGCTGCAGTGACCGGAGCTGGGAAGAGTCAATTTGGGAGGTGTGAGGGGTGCCAGGGGTGCTGCTGGCACCCGGGCACAGCCTGCAGTGAGAGGGGCAGCTCCCATCACGGTCACAGCCACATCCAGCCACTGGGTACCTTGTATTTTGCATTCTCGTCATGTATTTGAAATGACCACTGCCTTATCTCCTTCTGCTACTGAGTCGTTTTGCTCTTGGGGCGTTGCTGAGAAAAATAGAGGCAGATCTGGCCAAGCTGCTGCGGCAATACAGATTGGTGGCTGGAGCTGGTGGGATGCAGGGCAGCTCCCCGGGGGTCCCCACCAGCTTGTCGCAGCTTTTCGGCCTCCAGGCACAAGGAACTGAACCCCAAATCATCATCTGCAGCATCGCACACTGCCCCTGAGAGCCCTTTTTGCCAGGCTGTGGGCTCACAGCTCCTGGTTTGAGCTGCTTTTTGGGGTGATGGGGAAACCAGAGCATCCGTCAGTCCCTGGGGACACGAGGGGCTCCGTCCTCCAGATTTGGTTGGTTCTCTAGAGATGCTCCAAATCAGTCGTGCCTGCCCACACCAGCCTCCACATCAGCCCGTGAAGGCATTTTCAGGCTGGGAAGGCTTCTGCTCCATGATTTCTGTACCGGTGGGGGTAGGGGCTGGGTGATCAGACCCCTCCTTGCCGTGCCTTACACCTCAAGGAGCGGGCACAGCGATGGCAGCTTTCTTCCTGCACCTTTTTCTTCCCTGCCCCAGCGGCTGGGAAATCCCACCACCTTCTCCACATTCGCAGGCAGCTTTCCCTGCCGGGGCCATCGATCCCGCTGCTGAGAGCAGGCGCGGGTTTCGCGGGGCTGCAGGAGGCCGGCGAGGTTTAATCACAGCAATTACAGCTCCTGTCACCTGCGAGGCTCTCCGATGCATCACCCCGAGCCAGCACGCCGTCCAGGAGCTCTGTCAGGCTCCGAGTGACATCTCGACAGGGCAGGAGCAGGCTCGGAGCAGAGCACACGGGTGCCGATCCATCCTGGGGGTGGCCTTGGCAACGCGCTTTGGCATTTATGTATTATTTATTTATGTATTATTTATCTGCCATCCCTCGCCGAGCTGCCTAAGGGCACCGGCCCTTCACGGAGCGAGGCGGAGGGAGGCAGCCCGGGTCTCCTCTCACTGCTTTGATCTTCCCAGGGTGACTTCTCGCTCGCCATATGGGCAGGGACGTGCTCCTGGCGTCCCCAGCCTGCAGCACGCCGCAGACTCTTGGGTTTCAGGGGAAGGAGAAGCCATCTGCAAGCGCTCGCTAGCACATCTGTGCTGGCTCGGCTCGGCAGGGACTTGGTCGCGAGCCTGTAGGGCTCGTCTTCAGAAACGCTGGTAATAATTGCCGTCGAGATGCAAAGCGTTAGGAGAAGGAGAGGTGAAGAAAACCGGGGGAGCTTGGAAGCACCATGGGGTGGTAATTCTGCCCGTCACTCGGATGTGCTCTGAGAGCACCAACAGCTTCATTCGGCTCTAGGTCTGTAACTTCCAGAGCCAGGGGTCCCCCCCAGCCCTGCCTGCCCTTTGGTTTCACGGCCAAACCTCTCCCCGGGGCTCCCCACCTCGAAAGCTCACATCAAAGCATCGCCCATCCGTAGGAAATCCCACCCTCGGATTCAGCTGATCCCAAAGGCCTCCACAAACCCGAGTTTCTCACATGCATTAAAGAACAAATGTACCAAAAGTACCAAATCAGCCCCCGTTCTCTGTCTCACCTCATTTCGGGTGGGGGCACCCAACTGGCCTTACAGCCTCAGCACCCACCCAAGCCGTGTCCCGGGGGGCTCCACATCATTTCCCAGCCCCGAGCCCCCCGGAGCTCAGCTCCTGCTCCCCACCACGTGAGGCGAGGGGAAGCTCAGCCCTATTGACCTCCAGCTTTCCTCCTCGGGAGGTGAAGCTAATGCTTACTGCCACAGCTCGCAGGGACGCTGCTAGGATGAATTAGCTAATAGAGCAAATCTCACTCGCCTGCTCCAGCGGGGGAAACCGCCGTGTGGCTGAGTCTAATCTCATTTACACAGGGCTGGAAGAGGTGCGGGGGCTTTGCAGGGTGCAGATGTCCTCCCTGCAGCAACACCCTGCCCCCTTGGCCGAGGGGAGACCGCCTCGTTTCAAGGCTGGCGGTGCTGTCTCTGCAAAGGTAGATTGGGTTGCTATTAATGCGGGGATAATAGGGCGGAAAACCTGGCTGCAAGGTGGTGCAGGAGCAATTACAGCGGCCACCGGGCTGCAATTATCCCCCGGCGTTTCTGCACGCTGGCAGAGCCCCGGGCAAGGTCAGGGGCAGGGAAGCCTTGATGTGATCCAGCCCCCGGGGGCATCCAGCACCCCAGTGGGGCCGCGGTGCTCCCGTGGCTGGTTCCCAGTACAAAACCAGTTCAGCGGTGCTGGTGGGAGGCTCTGCAGCCTTGCACCCCTCGGAGATCGATGTGTTGAGTTTCATGTGTTGACAGCATCCCTGGGGAGGGTTGAGGGACTGGGGATGGTATTGGGGTGGGGATTTGGGAAAATGGGGCCTTTCTCTCCCTGCGGAAAGCCAATTTGCTTCGTCACCCTCAGCTGGGTGCCTGTAAATATGGATCACAGCGTGACAAAGGGGTGCAGCGGGAAGAAATACACCAGAGCAAGGGAGATGCTCAAAGGCAAGCCACCCGCAACACGGGAAACAAAGGAGACCCTTCCTAGGGCTGTGCAGGTCCCGTGACAAAACACCTCACCCTATTTTACGGCAGTGCTGATGGGCTTCTCCCTCTCCACGGCAGGTTGCAGCCGAAAACGCTGCTCTGGGGGGCTCCGGGTCACCCAGGGGTGCCTGGCTGTGAGCACGGGGGGCTCCGCGCAGCTGAGCGCCGGGTGCCTTTGGCTGTCCTGACTCTCATTGTGATGGATGGTGTTGTGGGGAAGCGGTGAATGGAAATATATGTCAAGGATAAAAAGTGATACTTAAAGGACGGGAATAAAGCCTTTCTTGTGAGAAGAGCCCAGATCCAGTCTGTGCTGTTTCAAATTAAGTTTTCGGTTTCCTAAAGGCAGCAGACAATGCTTCACTCAATTCTGTCCCCACTGTCATTAAAACTCGAGTATGTTGTCTGGATATAGTATTTTGCCCTACCTTAAGAGCTCTAATCTTTTTAGGACCATTTCTCGTTGCTATCTGCAGACACTCGAAAGCCTTCTCGACTGCGGAGTGAAATACAATCCCTGTCTTCGGGAGCTTTACCTCCCCTTTGTCTTCCGCAAAGACAGAAGGAAAATAACCACTTAACAAATCTGCCATGTCTGAGGCTCCCCCGTCCCCCCTCCGCAGCTATCATTTGTCGCGGGCTGCTTTCTCCCGGTGCCACCCGCCTGTTGCAAGGGGATGGCAAGGAGCCTTTATTGTTTGCTGAACAATTCCCTGCAATTTGCTCTTCGCTATTTCTTTCGGGCTCCTTTAATCCTTTTCACTTGCCGCCGCTTATTTTTAGCTCGCGCTCCGGCTCGCTGCTTCCCAAACTGTTTATGTTTGGAAAAGCCCCGCTTTGCTGCCGATGGCACCTCTTCCGAGCCTCCCCTGCCCTCCGCTCTCCCCGACGAGGCTGGGAGCTCGTGCCTTCTCCCATTTTCATGTATTCCCTGGGGTCTCTTTGGGTTCCTACAAACCCTGGACACCCGCTTTCCCTCGGGGCCAAAACCCTTTCCTGATCCTGATCCTGCTGCCAGGTGAGCCCCGCCGTGCCTACCCAGCTGGGTGGTTTCATGTGTCCAAAGTGCACAGGAAAATCCCCAGCTGCTGCTGGGTCCTTGGGCAGAGGGGACGGTGCCGGGGGGCTCCTGGAGCAGCCCCCTGCCAGGCTGGGCTCGGGGCTGGAGCTGCTGTCCCCAGGCTGTGGGCACGTGGCGGTCACCGCGCTCCGGTCCCTGCCCGGGGCCCCGCGAGCTGCGGGCAGCCTCGAGCCCTGGGGTAAAGCCGAGCCCCAGGCAGAGAGCCAGCTCCCGCTGATCCTCCAGATAAGGTGGTGGATTGGGATTTGGAAGAGCTGACTCCGAATTTTGGCTCTGCCATGGGCTTCCTACGTGGCCCTAGGCGAGGCGCGGAGTATCTCTGTTCCTCATCTGCACAAACGAGGTAATCTCTCTTTTCTCCCACTGTTTATTTTGAGCGCAAGCGTTCGGGGACAGGCTGCTCCTTCTCCTGTCTTGTTTATACAGCGCCTGCGAAGCGAGGAGCATCCTGCTCGTAGCTGTCAGGCAAAGGTGCGGAGTAAATGGTCACTGCAATTAGTGGTAGCCATAATAATAAAAATAACAATAAACCCTGCATCTTGCACAGGAAAAACCCGGGCTCAACTGCAGATGCTCCCATCAGCAAACAGTAGTAGTGGGGATTTTTATTTCCTTGCCTTTTGTATGTTGGCACGGCTGTGCCCTGCTCCTGCTGCTCTGATCTACAGCTGGAGGATCGAAATCCATCCCTTCCCCCGGCCCCACTCAGGGCTCAGATTCGAGCAGGACTTTCTTATCTGTGCAAACATTTCCTGATCTGCTCCTGCTGACTGCCCCAAAGGCAAACACAGCATCCAGGGATCCCGAGCACGATCCCCTTCTGAGCTGTACTTCATCTCTCCTGGCGGCCCCGTCCCATTAACATTTTAGCATTGCTCCTCGGGAACACTGCCTGTCCCTCTGGATGTCTCTGGGCAATGTGTTTGGGGCTGCAAGCCATTGCCTGTGCCCAGTACCCCCCAGTAACGCCAGTGCCAACCCAATGCCCCGCTCCACATGCCAGCTGTGTTACCACTTTTGCAGATCCATCATCACCTTCGTCACTACTTGCCATTTTTGTAATGGGCAGGTGAGTTTCAGGTGGAAAAGCAGCTCGGCTTTCCTGACCCCAAAAATGGCTAGGAAAAGGTTTGGAAATGCTCATTTGCTTTGATTCTTTTTATTTTTCCTCTCAGACACACTGGTGACTGGAGGCACAACCCCAGAGCTGCATCTTTAGTTCCTGTTTTCACGAGCATCACCTGCCACGGCGCTGTGGCTTGGGAGGAAAGTGGGGTCCCTGTTAATAATCTTGCTGACAACATCTCAGACTGGCAAAAAAGGAGTTATTTCTGCCTTCTGCTAATAGCAAGCTGATTTTCTCTGTTGTCGTTCAACGTGAGATGCACTCTCGTTCCCATTTCCCTTTAATAAGTGTTATTTTGTTTCCATTATTACTCAATAGTAAAATCTCTTCCCGTCGACTTTAACAGAAGTAGATTTACGGCTATGAAAATAAACTTGGGCGTGATGAGATCTTGTCGTTTTATTATCTATAAAGTACTCCGCATGACTTTGTAGTTATCAGGATGTAATTATACATTTAGATTTTTTCCATCATCTCTGTTTGTTTCTTTTTTTTTTTTTTTTTTTTTTTTTTTTTTTTTTTTTTTTAAGAAGGAAACAATGAAAACCCAGAAATCCGCACTTAGGAACAAGTAGAAATGCAGCCGCCATTGGCTTCACCCTGGCTCCTTTCAGGGGCAAAAAACAACCTCTGCTTGCCGGGTACGGCGCAGATCTGCCCGGAGTGGTGTTCGTGTTGGGACACATCGCCGGGGTTTTTTCATGTGCGCGGAAAAAGCCGGCGTTTCCTGGTTGGAGATGCAGTATTTACTGCTCCCTGCGCGGGGCTGGGTGTTAATTGTCGTCGGAGGTGCTGGGTGTGGGCGAATCATTGTATAATGCCCACACCCTTTCGGGTGGCTTAGGGCGCGGCGTTGTCTTTGCCTCACCGTGCAGTTTTTAAGATGTATTATTACCCAAAAGAAACACGCCCTTCCGTGCCTCCTTGTTTTTATTAGGGATCGCTCTGCCCCGCCGCTCCGAGCGCCTGGCACGGGGATGCGGGGCTGGTGTCTCGGCCAGCCCCTGGAGCTTTGTGTGGGGAGTGGATCCGCTTGGGTGTCCTCTCCATCCAGGAGGTAGAGGTTTTTTTGGCACGCAGGAGGTGCTGGGGACTGATGTTGGTGTCACCCAAGTGGAGCTCAGACCTTCCCGTGATGGGCAGGAGCATGAGATGGAGAGATGGGGAGCACCTGGGGGGACCGTGGCCAAGCACGTCCTCGCTGCATCCCAGAGCGAGTGTTTTATGGACTTTATGAGGACTTGCCCCATGCAAGGGCTTCCACAGGGCTTCCTGAGGTTTGGCCAAGCTGCTGTAGCTCTGGCACCTGGTTTCTGTGCCATCCCACACTTCATGTCACCCTCATCTTCCCACCTCCCCCTGAGAGAAGGATGACTCCGCAATAGCTCCTCAAGCCCTTCATCCAAGTGGTGCTGGCTTGTGAGGTGCCCGGTTATAACCAACCATTTCTCCAAATGAAGGCTTTTATTGCACACTTTTCAGGACAGAGCTGTCCCACTGAAAAACCCACTTGGCCTTCTCCAAGCACACCTCATCTTCTCCACCCAGGCACGGCCGTGGTGACTTCCACCACCTCTGCCCAGCCAGCCCTTGGGAGCATCCGCGGTGTCAGTGTCCTTTGCTCACCTCGAGGTCACCACTCCCTTCTCCAACCACCCAGTTCTCATCCCGTGAAGGGTTTTATTACCTTTTCTTGCCTGAAGTGGGGGCTATATTTAAATGACACACATCCAAGGCCAACTCACAGGGAAGTCTCACCTTCCCCGTGCCACATGATTGAATAGGGGGGCAAAGATGCAACCCCCTTATTACAGTAATATAATTTTCCATCTCAAATAGGAACCAGGGATGTTTTAATGATTGGGCTCATTAGATGGACTTTCCACTTAAAGTGTCTGTCTGGCAATTAAGGCTGGGAAAAGCATGACTGATGACCACACCTTCTGTGACTTAATGGGGAGTCTGAAGGCTGATCTTATTATCACACTGATACAGTCTGTGATAAAAAAGAATTTAAGATACTCTCCAGAGATTTATTTGCCCATTAGGAAGCTGCCAGGAGAAGGTTAAGGGAACTCATAAGGTCAAAGCTGAACAGAGAAAAGTACTAAACGCTTGGGATCGGGGTGAGCGGTTGGAGGGGACAGAGGACACGGTTTCTGCTCCCTGCTCCACTCCTGACCCACTGCATGGCCCTTGCCACGTCACTTGGTTTCTGGTCTCTCTGCTATCAGGCTGGCGACCAGCTGATAAGCACGCAGGGCTCTCTGAAGCCCTGAGGTTTGCTCCCCGGCAGGATCTGGTGCAGATGCTCCGGCACAGGGTGAGCCCTCACGGTGAGGGGAGCGCAGCCCCTGCGGTTCGAGGGATTCAGACAGGCACAGGGCGATGGATTCCAGATGGATCTTTTCTCCTTTTTCCTTTTTAGTCTTTCAACAACAAGCAATGTTTACCCATTTGGGGGTTTTGATGTGCTTCTGCTCTTACCCGCATTGCCCGAGTAACACAAATGCTTCTCTGCGTGTCTGCGGAGGGACCTGCCAGTGCTCATATGGGAAGCAAAGGATAAAAACTGCATTGAGCGGAAGGATCTGGTGTTTAGGGCAGGGAGGAGGCAGCTGAAATGCAAAGCGAGGTTGCTCTTTTAGAAAAAAGCGTAGTGCAGAATTTCCATCCTCCTCCAGAAGCATCCTCGCGGGTCCTCAGTGACTCCCCAACCAATTCTGCCCGCTTTAAAACGTGACCCACCGTAATATTTTACTTAAAGCTGGTGTTTAATGGACTGGAACTTATTGTAGAGATCACTGTGCAGGCTTCAAACCTCCTGTTGGGTACCATTTTACTGACATTAGCTTGCCATAGCTTGTCAGTGTTTTTAACTGTGCTGATGGGTTGAACGCCCCGGGATACAGCAGCAGGCTCTTTCAGCTCTGTACTTAGCTTTCGCTTCCTTAAGTACAGCTGGGAGAGATAATTCAGCTAAATATGCTTTAGTACAAAGTGAAGTTTCGATGACATAAAAACCACCCAGCATTTGGGTCAGTTTGGTCAGATTAATAGACAAGTTGTGAGCAGCAGAAGCATTTCATTTCAGCCTTTTCAAAGTGCAAGTCTGACTTTCACACGCAGCCTGATTTGTTTGCATCAACATTTCCTTTGTTTTTAATTAAACACAATCTATGACAGATGCCCAAAATTTAGGCAGAATGTTGTTTTTTTTTGTTGTTGTTTTGGTTTTTTTCCTTTTCAGATTAAACAAGTCCTCTATGATAATTTGCAGCTACTTTTTTACATTTTTCAGTGCACAGAGAAGCCCTGATCACTCCCACCTTTCCATTACCAGCAACCGGAGAAATCTTTCAACTCAGCAGCCTTCGCTCTATCCAAGTGCATTGGGGAAAGCAAAGGGTCTGAGACTTCTCTCATCCTTTCTCCACTTCATGTTCCTTTTCCGTCAAAGGTGGAAGAACGCCAAACACGTATATTAGTTAGGTTTGTGTGAAAACTAAATAATCGAGTATGGAGGTATTGGCTCTATGTCTGTTGAGGAATCCTTTCGAAGTTGACTCTTTTGACCTGCATCCCCTCCCACCCTGCTCCACTGCCCTGTGCCCCATCTGAAGCACGCAGTGCTTTGTGCAGCCAGCAGCTTCTCCCAGGGCAATCCAGCCTCTCTCACCCCGTTTTCTCCAGTTAACATTTTACCTGGGCTCTTTCCACCCCCGAGCTGCTTTTTTCTTCCTTCCCTTGGGAAATCCTAAACTGGGGAACCGGCCTTAATCCCCTGACCAGCCAAGTGCAATACGCACACCCGCTGCTTTCCCTTCCCTCTCCTTGGACAGAAGAAGGACTCCACCCTCCTGCACTAATACTGTAAGAACTGTGTGACCTTCCTGGGCTGAATCCGCATCACGGGAGGGCACACAAACAGTTTGTGACTGCTTTGCCCTTCCCGACAAACCCCTCTGTCTTCTCCATTGGCCCCCTGCTGTCCCCACGGGTGGAGGCTGGGGATGTGTGTCCGGGAGCAGGGAGACCCCATCCACGGGCTCCAGAAGTACTCTAAAATCAGGGCTAGGTATTTTTCAGCAAAGAGGTTTCAGGTGGTGGAAAAAGTCAGTGGTTAGCATGTCAAAATTGCTACAGGGATTCAAATCTGCAGGCTCAGGATGATGCTGCTGATAGCCACCGTGCCACCTAGCAGGAGCCGCAGCCTCGCTGGGCTGCACAGGAGGGCTCAGCCAACTTCAATAGGGCAAGCAGCCCTCTTTCCAAAGAGCAAATTTAGCTCTGAATAAAGAAAAATGTACACGTGCACACCGTTTCATGGGGATATTTAGGCATGAGAGAGCACAGGAGCTGGAGGGGAGCAAAATGCGGGGCAGGGAAATTTCTGTTTGCTTATTCCCGGGAGGGAGGAACATGGATTTGCTCCCGGTGCAGGTAAACATTCACAGCGATTTCACGAGAACTTGAATTCCTCCTGTGGTGAGCATCTGAGCTGGAAAAGGACAGGAACGATTGGCTTTGTGGAGAGCTGCACTCCTTTCAGCTGATCTTGCCAGGGTACAGAGTTCATTTCTCCCCTGACACATCTCTGACGAACACCCGAAGAGCGTGTGGCACGGGGAGCCAAGTGATTGTGTTGTCATGGCAAAGACCAGTGAAAGAAGAGCAAGATTTATATCGTGGCTGCTCAGAGGCTTGGAGAAAGATGGCCCGAAGCCATAAGTCATGCAGGCACGGCTGATACGGTCTTCGGGGTTTGCCAAGTGTGGGCTGCTCGGTGGCTTGTGTGAGATGGGCTGCATGGTCTTGGTCCAAGTCTCGGCGGGCATGGTTCCACATCACAGAAACCAGCAGTACCGTTGACGCTTCTGCTGACAGTCTGAGCAGAAGAGATGAGTTGTTGAATTGGCCCCGAAGATGAAAAAAAAAAAAAAATCTGAAGAATTTTGCAGCTAGAGAAGATCTTCCTTCTATCAAGGCAGAAAGAAGAGCAGGCGACCCTTGGAGCTTGTCACACACACAGCTGTGGCAATTTGGTTTATCTACCCCAAAGGAGCCCATTCTGCAGCAACGTGGGGAGGGTTTAGGTTGCTCTCAGGTCTGGGTCCACTGTGTGCCTGCGGTTGTGTTATTTCATCCCTTTTGTGCCTGGGCTTCCCATGTGCCAGACCAGGCTCTGGGTTCACCCTGCCTCCCTAGGCAAGGCTCACGCCTTGTGCCGGTGAGTTTTGGGTATCCCCAAGGGCAGAAATCCCAGCGCCGCTCTGGCTTTATGCTCCAGTGCTTGACCAGCCTTGTCCTAAAAATAAAACAAAAATAAAAATTCCTCTATCTGATCAAAACTTCCTTTGCTGCAGCTTCTGACAATAGCCTCTTGTCCTCTGAGAGCAGTCCGACTCCATCTCTCTTCTCCGTGCTGCTGGCTGCGGCGTGGCTTGGCTCAGTTTCCCAGTATGAAACCAGTAAGCCTGTTAAAATCAGGAGGTGAGGTGGCTGCAGGAGCAGGGAGGCACTCCAGGAAGCCAGGGGACACAGCGAAGCACCCATTTTTCTTGTCTCAGGATTGTTCTTGTTCGGAGGAGGTGCCGCTCGTGTAGGCACTGCGGCTGCTGATGCAGTACCTGCCCTGTGAATATAAAAGGAAGGTTTCTGTCTCCACCACTGCCCATCCATCACCTTCCACAAGCCTAGAAGCAAAAGGAAGAATAAAAGGAATAACAAGAAAATAAAGAAACATTGCAGCCAGAAAGCTATCCTCCGTGTTTCACAATTCCATAAATTATGCCCTTCCCTTCCCCTTTAATCGCCAGGCATATAAAATACACTTGCAGCAGAATCATATTCTTCCTATTAAAGTTTCAGAAGAGAAATACAGGACCCATCTGCCTGTTTAGCAAAGCAGGGCAGAGCGTGACCATTTCTTTTTTTTTTTCTCCAAATCTGCTTTATGGCAGGAGTTCTCTCTTTTAGGACCGGCCATTCATTTCACTTTCTCCTTGCACCTTGCATTCTCACGAGCAGCCTCGTTATTCTCTGGCGGGCTTTGTCTGACGCCCTCAAACTCACGTGCCCCTCGAGAGCAGAGGTGTCACCAGCCCTTGGTGTGGGTCAAGGAGGGAGGAAGGTCACCTGGGGCTTCAGAGGCGGGTTTGTGCTCTGTGGAGGGGACATGACCAGCAAGAGTTGGCACTAATGAGAAATTAATGACATGCACTGTAGGGGGACCTGAGCTCTCCTTGCCCGTGCGTGTGGACAGAGGATGCTCGCACCGTTTGGGCAGCAGCGATGGGCAAGAGACCAAAGCAGCCTCCTTGTCTCCTAACTGACCCACTGTACCTCGTCTGTGGCCTCTCACGGGTTATGCGAGGCACACGCAGACGGCTGGAATGATAATTTATAGTGCTCAGAAATCCCTCCTGGTGCGGCAGGACACGTCCCTCCTTCTCGCCACGAGCCTCATTCCTATTCAGCAGCGTTCAGAGCGCAGCGGGCAGCGAGGACCAGGGGTACCTGGAGATTTACCCGTGCCCCGGCTGCCGTCACAGCTCCCAGCCCTGAGATTAAATCAGGCTGTGCTCTGCCAGAGGCATGAAACATTTCCGAGAAGCCTCCTGCGGCAGCAGAAGGGGTGCACAAATCTTGTGCTGGCTCTTCATGGCTGCGAGCAGCCACAGAGGGACTTGTGTTCTCCCTCCCGATGGGTTCACCATACAAGAGGCTTTTTTTTTTTTTTTTTTTTTTTTTTTACCACTTTGGGCAAGAAGCTGTTTGGTTTGATGTAGGTTCAAATTTTATTTTTAAGCATAATATGAGAAACGCAGTGGAGGAAACCACACTCTGTTCCTTAAAATAAATGGAAGAAAAGACAGCGCTGTAAAAATATTCTCTGATGCACGCACTTCATGTGCATGCCATAAAGGAGCATGTACCTTGGCACAGGCAGCACTGAGGAGCTCTGGATGTTTAACTGGATCATATCTTTTCCTACATAACATGCTTTTTATAAGGCCTTGTGGAGTGCTTGGGCTTGCAAAGTGCTGTAGCCAGGCTCTGCCTTTACAATGCCAGCAGCTCCGTGGCGAGCTCTGAGCCTGCAATGCCATTTGGAAGAGTGGAAACCCAACCTCAGTCGCTCAGGACCTACCTGTTGCTGAGGCCATAGCTCAAGGGAAAGGAAAGGAAAATGTGCATTTTGGCCTCCCATCTCCCTAAAAACTCCTCCTGCTGCAGCCGTTTCCCCCAGCTCTGAGCTTTGCATCCGCTGTCGCACTTGGTATGGTGCTTGGTCTTCATCAGCCATGGAGGCAGAATTCAGACTCTGACATCTCCATCTGGAAAACCTGCAGCCCCATTTTCCTTCCCATGCCATCCCCAGAAGTCCCTTTTTTCCCCATCAGGAAGGGTCCAGCTACAAACACGGGTCTCCAGCCTCTGCCCTGTGTGCGGGGAGCGCGCCCACTGCTACCCCCCGGCACTGCGGGCGCAGCTCCCCTGCGCCTGGCACCGACCTCGGGGCAGGCTTTGCAAACAGAGGCAGCGGTCAGAGCGGGTCCTAAGTGCTCTCACAAACATTTTTGAAGCACCGACTCGGGCAAGGAAAGCCCCGGTGTGCCGCGGTGCTGCTGATTGATGCCGGCTGGGGCTGCGGCGAGTGCCAGCGTGCCGCTTTGAAGTGCGGTGCTGGCAAGCCCCGGGTCCCTGCCCCTGGCTAGGAAGGGCTGAATGCAGATAGGTGGGTACAAAAAAAAAAGCCACATAAAATGCGAGGTGTTTAGGGTCGTTTTGATGAGCGCTTTCACAGACAAATGAGGGGAATAAATTAAAATGCCATCAGGGTTATTTTGCTAATGTGGAGCCTAGATGAAACGGCGGCATAAGGTGGATTAGAAGCGCCAGAGATGGGAGGCTGGAGGGGTGGACGGAGAGGTGGATCTTCCCAGAGGTCTTGTCTTATTGTGACCCTTTATCTAAGGAATGTTTCTCAGCTAGAGGGAATTCACAGTGGTGCATTTAACTAGAGGCTGACATACCTGTGCAGCCAAATGCAAAATGCAGGCGGTGAAGTGCTGGGGAATGCAAGGTAAAATGAGCTGCTGCTCTCCAGGGCAGGACAAAGGAATGGTGTGAGCCCATCCACGATTCTGTGGTGCTGTTTGGGATGTTTCAGAGGCTGCATTTCCCTCTCTGTAGGAGAGCAAGGGGTGCTCAGCAAGACGCTCTCTGTCTAGGAGCTGGGAGCCAAGGGGGCTTATGGAAAAGGAAGAGCTGCGAGGGGTGGTTGGTTACCTCTGGGCCAGCACTGGAAGCTGAGGTAGTTTCTTATGGCAAATCTTGGCCCAGGAGAGAGCATCTGTCCGCAGCCTGAAGGGGCTGTATGTGTGGAAGGGGATCAACAAAATCCAGAACAGCATCAGTTAAACCCCTGGAGTCAACCCGTGGTTACACCAGGAGAAATAAGAGTAGGCTTTACCCGGCAAAGCCCAACAGAAGCGTAAAATCCATCTGTTCAGCCCCAGCAGGCCAAATCCTGGCTGCAGCCAGCGCTCTGTAATTCAGAGACTCCTTTGGACATCTCCTTTGAGTCCGGACATGTGAGCAACTCCAGCGTCCCTGGAAAATGTTTTTCTTGTAAAGCCTTTGTGAACTTGTGCATGTATTTATGCTATGGTTATCGCACATGTAATTTAAGCTGACATTGTAATGACAGCATGGTGAGTTCAAAATGTAGCAGTAAATATAGTTGTTAGGGGAAAAAAAAAAAATCCCAGCCCATCATCCTGAATGCCTCTTCACGTCATGGGAGGGATGCAGACAGAATCCAAACACCATAAGCATTTCTGGGTTCCAGTTGGAAACTGCCTGGAGTCCAGCACAGGCCAAAACAAACACGCGAGACCGTCTCTCTTTACACAGCAGGACTGCGTTTTCTCCTTATTTCCCCTCCTTTTTTTTTTTTTTTTTTTCTTTTTCTTTTATTTTTTTTCATTTTGAAGGGTCACCCCTCTAAACAGGGGAGAGGCTGAGGTTTCCTTGCTGCTGGCTTGGGCTGCTTTCCTACCTGGTGGCACGGAGCACCCCTGATCCCGCGCTCTCTCCCAGCTGAGAGCTGAATCCTGATTATTTTTGAGTGCTGTCAGTTCGCAATGCTATATTTAAGGGTCATTTGCCAATTCCATTATAAGCCTCATTTACAACTCAGCTGTTTTAAATCGAATCAGACTGTAAGCTGGCGGATGCAAGCAGTCAGCTGGGATGTGGGACTTGCCTTGCTTAGGGGCCCAATCCTGCACCCCCTGCTCTTTGCAGAAGCATCAGCTGGACAATTAACCCTATTAACTGTCATTTTTTTCCCATGTATTTCAGCTGAAACATCTAACCAGTAGATATTTTTCTTTTGCTTCTTCCAGGTGAAATCTTGTTGATTTTTTTTTTTCCTGTTGGCCCTCCCCAGCTCTGGCTGTATTTGCTGAGCTGGGCAGGGGTGGGCCCCTCTGAATCGCAGGGATTGCTCAGGCGGGTGAGGCTTTGCAGGATCAGGGCTGATCTGACAATTCGGCTGCTTTTCAGCTTTCTAGCAGGTTGGTAGAGGCACCAGGGGCTTTGCTCGCAGAAGGAGTTGAGACACAAATGAGATCTGAATCTGACCCCTGATCTTTAGTTAAATTGCTCCATAACCTTGAGAGATGGATTAAATTGTCCCCTGAACGTAGGGAGTTGCCTTTGGATGCTCAGTGCTGGGGCCACACACTAAGGTTATGCTCATATATTACCTGTGGTCTTCAGAGAGCTCATTAGCTGGTTGGTTTACATACAAGAAGCCTGGATGAAAGTGCCATCTCCTCTCCCCAGCTGTCCTCTGCTGCAGGCTGGCAGCGGTTCCTCTAGACACATCCAGCTCCGGGGTTAGAGATCTGTGTGCCTTGGTGGGGTTTCAGCGTGGTCAGGAAGAGTGATTCAGAGAAGTGTGGCTTTGCAGAAAAATGGTGCTTCTCCTCGGGTCAGGGAGGGATGAGGAGATGCGGTATTTGCCCTTCGGACTGACGCCCAGCTGCAGGGAGCCGGGGCTGTATGAGACACTCACAGGGCAGGAACTGGGTGGATTTGGTCCAAAAGATGTTCTCTCCTCTCTGCTTTGGGCTTTTGCATTGGCTTTGTGGGCATGCTGTTCTGGAAAGGTGACGGTAGGACTCAAGGATGGTTTGGGAGCCCATCGTCTGCCCCTACCTGCCTGGCGGTGCAGGGGAGTGAGCCAGCTCCCAGCCAGGGCACCGTGCCACCCCTCCACCAGAAACAGCCCCAAAGATTGGACTGCATCAACAAAACCATGGTGCTGAACATTTCGGCTAGAGGCAGTGCTGCAGCTATCAAATTGACCAAAGTTGTCCTATTATTTCCTCGTGCTCCTCGGCTCCTGCAGTGGCACAGGGTCGGGCGTGTGAGGTTGGAGGCTCTTTGAAGGCAGGGGATGGATTTTTCCTTGTACTGGGGCAGCGTGGTCTGAGGCCAGGCCTTTTCTTCTGCTCTGTTACAGATAACAGGGCAGTGCTGCAGGGAGGGCCGTGTCCCTGCAGGTGCACAGACACTTTGTATGAACGCATCTTGCAAAGTCACTTCTGCTTCACGCCGCGTGTCCACATGGGAGCCATTCTGAGCCAGCCCTAGCAGGAGAGCTCGTGTGCTTAGAGCTCAAGGACTTAAACGGCAATTAAAAATGAATGAGAGCTAAGCAGACAAATAACGTTTTTAGAGGAAAATCCTCCAGCGCAAGGTGAGGCTGCGCTACCGCTCCCCAAAACCCGTGGGAGCCCAAAGCCAACGCTGTGCAAGCCATGGAGGGTGAGAGGTGAGGCTGATCTTGCGTGATGGGGCTTGGCCCAGAGCAATCTGGGTTTGTAAAACCCAGAATGTGGATGCCGGGGCTGAAGTCGTGCACCGGGGTGCTGGTTCTGGAGGTTGCCCTTGTGCAGGGCACGATGAGGCTGCCGTGACCGTGGTGCTCCGGAGAGGGTGCGTGGTGCGTCCAGCAGTGGGCACATCTCTGGCCACCACCAGAACGGGGATGATTCCTCCTGCGGGGATGAAGCTGGGAGATGTGGGGACAAGGAGTAGGGTCAGGACAGTGAGAAACCTTCCTCTGGATGGCCCGGGGATGCCCGGGGATGCTGCGGAGGCGCTGGGGAAGGGCTGCAGGATCAGGGGTGGAGCGGGGCCGCTGCGAATGCCATCGCCGAGCCTCACACCCCGGCGTTTCTGGAGCCTGCCCGTACCTGCTCCGCAGCCGATATTAAGCCTGCTCAAACACTGCACCGCCTTCTCCCGGCTTTGTTTTCCGTACCCCACACCCAGCACCAGAATAGCGATAACCCCCCTCCCACCCTGCCGGCTGACTCAGGCCGCGAGCAGCACCGCGGCGCGCACATCTGCTTCTCATTTAGCGCGCTCCGACCCTTTTCATTTTACTCCCCAAGAGTAAAGTTCCTTTGGCACCTCTCTCTGGACGGAGAGAAAAAAAGGGGGGAGAGGGGCCGAGGCTTCCCCATCCTTCACCCCCTGCCTGGCTGGGACAGCCGGCTTGAAGCCTCCTGGCTTTTCTGGGGCGTTTTTTGGAGCCCCCCGCGCGCTGGTGACAGCCGTGCCCGGAGCCGTGTCCAAGTCCCTCACAATCCTGTCCACTCTGGAGAGACGGGAGCCAAACCAGTTTTCCATGGTTAAGCTGGGCACATTTTCCGTCGTGTTTTTTGTCAGGAAGCAAACCCACCCAGTGTGTGCGCCGCTCAATAGGAGCCTTTTTTTTAAAACTCCTTTTTCCTCTCTCTGGCTGCGGAGAGGAGCTGGCTGAGGGGGAGTGGAGGGGCTGCCTTTTCTCCCAGGAGGGCGAGCCCAGGAGAGCTCAGAATGGGAGGAAATGGCTTTTTGCTATTTTTAAGGCTGTGCTGGAAGGAGGTACCCATCCCCGCCGGGCTCACAGGGTGGTAATGGTGCGTGCCTGTAGGAATTCATTTGATATATACATCCCATATAGCTGAAGATGTGGCAGGGGCTGGGCAGATCACACCGGCAGCAAGGTGATGGTGGGGGAGAGCAGCCAGAAGCACACGGGATAAATGCCACCAACAATGTCACCCAACTCCTGGGCCCTCTTGGGCATCCTCCAGGCTGTGCCGGAGATGCTGGAGGGCCCTGGGGAAGGGCTCGGGGCTGATCCTCATGAGACACGCGGGGATTTTCCTCCCTCTCTCTCTTTTTTTTCTCTCTTTCTGGATTTTTTTTTTTTGCAGAGCACCGCGTGGGAGGGGATTTGCGTCACTTGAAGCATGAGTGAGTTTCCATGCGAGTGGAGTGGTTGCACAGGATGAATGGAAACTGGGTTGCATTATGCCTGACACGCTCCCCCTCCCACAGGATTTGCACACACACACACACAGGCACATAGGTGTAACGCATCTCTGTCTGTGTGCACACACCTCCACGTGCCGTTTGCAGGGGAAGTGGAGATGTGCAGGCAGCAGCATCGTTTCCTGCTCGCTGATACCACAATAAAACCTGCCCGAAACACTGAAGCGTGGCCAGGAGAGCACCAGGGCTCCCGCAGAGCCTTGTAAGAGGGACCTGGCCCTCAGATCTTGCTGGGCATTGAGCACCTCCAGCACTGTGACCTGGTCTGGTGGGAGATGTCCCTGCACCCCCTCCAGGCATTTGCCCCAGCTCCATGCGTAGATGCAGCCCTCGAAACACCATCTGGAGCCGGGCTGCGCCTTCCGTCCTGCTCCGCTAATTGTTTGTGTTTATTTGCCTGCTCGGGGTCATTTATCACCGGGATCCCCCTTTGCCCAAACCTGCTGAGCACATCAGATGGGCCTTGTAATGCAGCATTCAGGCTTCATCGAGCTGCTGCCCAGAGGTGACCCACAGCTCCCGACTCTGGAGATTTATTTAAGCTCTGGAACTGGGAAGTGCGCTGGGTATTTTAAAGAGGCCAGGAAAAGAAACCAAAGCACAAACTTCAATTACAGGAGGCACCAGGGCTCGGTCCCACCACGTGCTGGGTGTCGGACCCCCAAACCTCCTGCCAGGTCTGTGAGCTCTCTGCAAAACGATGCTCGGCTCGGGATGGGACCTTGGCACAGAGCAAAGGGGATGTTGGGGATGCCCGGAGCCTGCCGAGATGAGGAGCAGCGAGGGAGAGAGGAGAGGAGCCGAGCCCAAAAGGCATCGTGCTGCTGGAGGGCCAGCAGGGGAGCCGGTGCCAGCACAAATAACAAGAAATCTCCCAGCTCGCTGCGGGAGCACAGCCCGAACTTAAACACCCCCTGGGCTAAGGGTGGGTCCTGGCAGCAGCAGCACGGCGGTGAATTCCCACCACCACCAGCAGCATCCGAGCACCCAGCCACGTCCTCGGGAGGAGAGGGTTTGGTTCACAGCCTGCAGCTTCACCAGGTCCCATCCGCACACCGGCAAAGCTGCAGAAGCACGGGGTGCTGGGCTCTCCGTAGCTGCAGCTAACCAGCAGGGATGGATTTGTCTGAGATGTGTATTTGCTGCACTTTGTGCCTGGTCCTTACCAGGATGAGTTCCCAAGGATGAATTCAGCAAGGGCACAGCAGATGCTTGTGCCTCCACACCTTGACGAGCAAATGAGTGGTGTCTGCAGCCTCGTTTTGCTCCTTAAGCAAATTAGTCCTCGTGGTACTTCCCAAGTGGTGTGGAGAAATACAGCTGACCTCCAGTTCTGATCTGCTTGGTGGGCAACATGTCATAGAATCATAGAAAACAAATATCCTGAGTTTGAAGGGATCGTGGAGTCCAAATCCTAATTTCCGCGTGAATTTTGGAAAACTGGAAAAATTGGCTGTCATTTAAATGTCATTAAAATGAGAAAGAGGTTAAATGTGGCATTGCCAGGATTGTTGGGCTGGAGAAGGTTCTCCTGCACCTCTGATTTTGGATTTTTTGATGGGACTTCACATGACAATGTCCTTCTGGTGGTGTTATGGGAAACCAGTAGTGCCAGCCCCAAAACAACAGTTCTGTACGGTGTGTGAAATGTTTGTGGTTCTCATGGGCTCCGCTTGCCAGGGGGACAGCAGATGTTGATAAGGACAAACCCTTGTGTGCCCAAGGATTTTGTTCACCGATTTATGCTAATATTGGTGAATCCAGGTGGCGGTGGAGACCTACCAGGCTAAATGCTACCCGCTCACTCAGTCCCCAAAGCCTAACCACGACAATTACATGATCAAACCCTGCTCCACTGCCAGGGCTTTTGGCCCTATGGAGCTTGACCAAAACCCTGGACTGAGCTCCTTGCCCATCCCTCTCCTCCCAGCGTGGGTGGAGGTCACCGGTGGCACCAGGGCTGTGGAAGGCACCCTCAGTCAGCCCCTGCGTGGGTGGCTGTGGAGCATCCTCTTCACGGTGCTGTCCTGCACCTCCACAGCCTCCTGTGGTGCTTCTTCCCCATCCTTGCTGCGAGCCTGACCCTCTTTGCATCCTTCATCACCGAAGCATCACCTTGGAAACCTTTGTCCTCGCTTATCCTGTCCAGCTCTAAGCAAAATCACCGTGTTATTTTTTTTTTTATTATTATTATTTTTTTCTTTCTTGGGGGGTGGGTAGAGGTCAGTTTAGGGCGGAGGAACATATGACATACCACTGAAAACAACAAACACCCCCACCTTTCCCGCTGTCCCCAGGCAGGACGGCTCCCAGTTATTAGCAGCTGGGGAGGGCGCCCAGCCCGGCAGTAAAACTCCGGCTCCCCTCCCACAGCATCGCGGGGCCTGCAGTCCATCCTAGCCCTGAAAAATCTGATTATTTCCCTGCAAGGGAGGCCGGGGCTGGTGTCACCACGTTCCCCTCACCGTCTCAGCTCGGCGGCAGGGCCGGGGAGGGATGGGGAGGCGAGCGGCGCGCTGCCCCACCTCACCGCCCGCGGGGAGAAAGGCTGGGTACGAGGGTGGGTGGCTTAATAACACGTTCTGCTGGAGACAAGATGTTCGGAGGGGAGGTGTGCTTAAGGAAATATTTGCCTTTTTGGGTTTTACGTCTCCCTTTTTTTTTTTTTTAATAAAAATAAAAAAAAAAAAAAACAACACACTTCCAGAATGGGATTTACGGACCCCAAAACCATCTCGGCTCCCTGTGCCTCCAAGCAGAGGGCACGCACGGCTCTGCTGCGAGCCCCCTGTCCTCGTGCCCCCTTTCCCTGCAGGTGGGAAGGTCACAGAAAAGGAGGAAAGGGAAAAAAAAGGGCCTGGCCCCAGGTGTTGGAGCATCCCCGAACCCACAGAGCAGCCGCGGGGCTGGGGCACGCGGAGGGAGCGTGAGCGGTGAAGGTCAGCGTGCCCCTCGGAAAGGAGCTGCTATATTTTGACGGATTAGGGTAATCTTGCATGCACATCTTAATTGCCTCATTACGATGAGGCACAAATAAACCCGGGGGGGAAGAAGGAAAAAAGCCCACGTGTGTATTTTGGGGCTGGTGGATGCGGCGGGCAGGTGGGTGCCATGGTTCTGGGTGCTGCTCTGCACCCAAAGCGTCCGTCCCTCGGGGTGCTGAGCACCCCAGGCACAGGAGGGAAGGAGCTGGTGTGGAAAATAAGCACGGATGGGCAAAGCTGGTGGGAGCGTGGCTGAGCTTGTAAAAGGGTCGTACAGCCTGTGTTCAGGCACAGACCCCGGTGTCACTGCCCATGCTGCCTGGTGCCTGTGCAGGACGGCATCTCGCAGGGTCCTTCTTTCAGAAATGGGGCTTTTCATTTGAGAAAGTGGTGGGTGAGTTCCAACCGTTCCCAAAAATGCGCTGTTCCAAGGCATCCTCTGCAGCCTGCTCGGGACGTGGTTATTTTAGGTGCCCTCCACCCTTTCCCCCCGCCCCAGTTTATTTTCACAATGCTGTCATTTGCTATTAAAGCTCGGGATTTTCTCTGTCACTCCGTGCAGGCGGTTCAGCGTTCGCCCGTGCGATTTTTTTTTTTGTTCCTGGGGGTGACATTTGTCCTCAGGCCTGCGGATGCTGTTCCTGTGCCTGTTATTCCTGCGGACCCCACCCTTGGCTCGGGCAGGGGGAGGCAGGGAGGAGGCAGAGGAGGGAGCTGGAGGAAGGGCAGCGCCAGCCTGGGAGCACATCCAGCCCCCTCCCGGGGCCTGAGGTCATTTCTCTGGGGTCATTTTTCGGGGGCTGGGTGCCCTGAGCTGTCCAAGCACCCCACGAGTAAAAAAATGCCCTTTTTTTTTTTTTTTTTTTTTTGCAAGCACATGGAAACGGGTCGCTGGGCTGCTCCTCTTCCCACTCGCCCCCCAGCCACTGACGTGAGGTGAATCACCCCCAGCTCTGCCAGCATCCTGTGAAGTTATCAGCTTTCCTAAGGGCTCCGGCTCACAGCACCGCACCTCCAGAGGACCAGGAGGGGAGGATGAAGGGAAATGAGTCCATTTCCACCGGGGGGGAGCTGGGCATCGTTTTAGGCACAGCAGCTGTCCCTTTCCATTCCTGCTAAACTGGGGGGGGGTTGCAATCATCTTCTCCCACATCCTTAATTCTTGCTCTCTTGGTGCTGAGCGAATGCTGCACAATCAGGGAGGACAGAGCTAAGTGTCCAGGAGCGAGGAAAGCTCTGAAAACAATCAGCAGGGCAGTCTGATGTCCCATTTTTCTGATCTTTTGCACTTAATGGCGTGATCTGGCGACGAAAGATCAAAGCAGATTCACACGAGGCTGCATTCCTCCATGTAACACCCCTTCAATGCTAATTCTCCTTCCAAAAAAAAAAAAAAGAAAAAGGCAAATACAGGGACAGAAGTGTAATTTCTCACGCTTATTTTTAGGATAGAAGGCTCTAAAAAGGGAGGTGTCTCCTCCTCCCCAGCTCAGGTGCTCTTTCTTACCCCACGCTCACCTTGAAGGACGCATCAGACTTGCTTTCATTTATCGGCAGCTTTGTAAGAGGATTTTGTACGGCTCGGGTCGGGCTGTGAGGGGAGCATAGCTGGTTAACATGGTTAAGCACAGCACACTGCAATGAATCAATTTGTTTCAGACAACAGCCGTAATTAGCACGGAGCTAATGCTCACGCTGAGGGACGCAGGGATGGATCTGTGGTCCTCAGCCAAAAACGCCAGCCCCAGGCACAGCCCCTGAGGCTCCTGTGATGGGAATGGGTCCTGGCCATGCTGGGCTGGCTGGTGGGGCAGGGAGGCACCAGGACGTGCTCGCAGTGGCACAAAAAAGACCCTCTGAGGCTCCTGGGTCTTTGGGTGCTGATGGAGAGATGCTGATGTGGCACGGGGCAGGATGGAGAGCCCGTCGGTCCCAGGCTTATGGAAGGGGTAGGAGCAGAGCTCACAGAGGGGATGCTCCCTGTGTCCTGGGGGCTTCCAAAGGTTTTTTGCCTTCGGAGTTGTTCTGGCCGCTGGGTATATTCAGCGTGTGCCAGCAGCAATGTGTTCAGAGCCTGCTGGAGGAAGCCACACTCCTTCCCTGGGATTTCTCATGTGCAGGGGCTGCTGGAGCCATGTGAAAGAGGAAACATCTCGCAGATTAAAAAAAAAAAAATGGCAAAAATCATGTTTCCCTTTTGGGCGTGGGCTTCTTGCTTCCGATCTCCCCTTTGAAGCTGGAGCTGCTCTGGCAGGGGAAGGTGTCCGCCAGATGCACGGGGCACCCGATAGCGCGCTGACAGCTCCGGGCAGACGTGGGGCCCGGGCAAGCTCAGCTCACGGGTGAAGTTATCCTGCAGTCGTCTGCCCCCAGCCCTTGCTCTGTGGCTGGTCGTTGTTCTCGGAGCATTTCGGCACGTTGTGAAACAGCCCCGTGTCTCCCTGTTTGGCGTGGGTGCCGGTGCCCAGCAGGGTGAGGCAATGCAGCATCGCCCTTTTCCCCACATAGCTCCTGACGGGGCAAATCCTGCATGTGCCTGGAAAGATGTTGGCTCCGGGAGGGCGTGGAAGAAACGGGATAAGGAAGGGAGCGTTGCACAAGGATGCCAGGGGAGGGATGGGAAAGAGCAGAGGAGCGTGTGGTGGTTATGGAGAGGTGGAGGGGGTGGGAACCCAGAAGAGAAGGAAGGAGACAGAGGGATGCAGAGGTTGTGGGAAGAGTTTTTAAAGGTGATACAACAGCAGCAGGTGATTTTGGAGGTGCACGTGGGGCAGTGGAGAGGACAGAGAGAAGGCAGGGCTGTTTTGGTGCTGTTGATCGAGACCCCCCGTGCTGATGCCCCACTGTCTGTGTTTTGTCCTAGGGCACTAGATGAGAATATGGCCAATGGCATTGAAGATCTTATCGGGATCCCATTCCCAAACCACAGCAGCGAAGTCCTGTGTGGCTTAAACGAGCAGCGGCACGACGGCCTGCTCTGCGATGTCATCCTCATCGTGCAGGACCAGGAGTACCGGACCCATCGGTCCGTCCTTGCTGCCTGCAGCAAGTACTTCAAAAAACTCTTCACTACCGGCACTTTAACAGACCAGCCCTATGTTTACGAGATTGACTTTGTCAAGCCTGAAGCACTTTCTGCCATCCTGGAGTTTGCCTACACCTCGACCCTCACCATCACCACCTCGAACGTCAAGCACATCCTCAGCGCCGCCAAGATGCTGGAGATCCAGTGCATTATCAACGTATGCCTTGAAATCATGGAGCCCGACAGAGAGGTGGAAGAGGACGACGACAAAGAGGACGACGACGACGATGAGGATGACGACGAAGATGATGATGATGATGAGGAGGAGGAGGAGGAAGAAGTGGAAGATTTTGTCAATCAGGAGAACCTAACCGATGTCCAAGAAGTCAGCTGTCACCAAAGCCCTTCTAAGTCTGATCTTACCGAAGAAGCATACACGGAAGCACCTAAAGACTTTCCAAATCACTACCCAGCCAATAACTCCACCGGACACTTGGGTGTGATACGAGACTTCTCCATCGAGTCCTTGCTGAGGGAGAACTTGTACCCGAAGGCGACCGTCCCGGAAAGGAGGCCAGCTCTCTCTCCTTTCACCCCCAGCTTCTTCCCCCATCTGTGGAACGGCAACTTTAGCTCCTTTCCCCAGCTCGAGGAGCCACAAGTAGACAACGGCCCCTTGGACCTGGTGATCAAAAAGAGGAAGATCAAGGAAGAGGAGGAGAAGGAAGACCTACCTCCGCCTCCTTTCCCTAATGACTTCTTCAAGGACATGTTTACCAACACCCCGGCGGCTCCCCTGGGGCACATTAAGGCAGAGACCGACTACGGCGCTTATCTCAATTTCCTCAGCGCTACCCAGTTCGGAGGAGTTTTTCCTCCCTGGCCCCTGGAGGAAGAGAGGAAGATAAAGCCCAAGGCGTCCCAGCAGTGCCCCATCTGCAACAAGGTCATCATGGGGGCCGGGAAGCTGCCCCGGCACATGAGGACCCACACGGGGGAGAAGCCGTACATGTGCACTATCTGTGAAGTCCGCTTTACCAGGTGGGCATCCCCTACCTCTGCGGCGATGGGATGGGGGGTGGTGGCTGGTTCCCGAGCTATTTATCCCTTTTTTTTTTCCCCAAAAACGTAGCAAAGAAAGGGACGGGCCCTTTGAGAAAGAGATGGCAGGGGGAGAAGAGGGGGGGGGGAAGAAAAGGATCCCACTGTTTTTTTGGTGGGAGCGCAGCTGCTCTCCGGGCAAAATTGTGGGTAAGTAATGGGGCATTTCCAGCCCCGCCGTCATCTGCCACAGTGGGATGGGAGGGAGCTGGGAAACAGATGGCTGCGTTTGGTCAGACAGCCAAGGAAGCTCCATCCCTAATGCGCTGGGGGATGCGCTGAGCTGGGAGGGCAATTTAGTTGAGGGTTGTAATTATTTCGGTTTTGCACATCGTTTTGGCACCAGTGTAGACCACAGCCCAGTTGCACATGTTTAAACATGACACTGCCTGCACTTTCGGAGGCCGGAGCTGTCCTAATTGCTAGATTTCGGTCTGCCAGGGTGGGTTCATCACCCCTGCACCTCCACCCCTCCACGGCCAGAGGAGGGACATGGGCACCCTCGGCTTGGCCACGCAGAAATGGGGACAGGCGAGGTGTCCCCATCCCAGTGGCAATGACAACCTGCATCACCTAGATTGCCTTGGGTGATACCAGCCCCAATCTGGCTGCTGCCAGGTGGGTGTGAGCAGCCAGACCCAGCCCCTGCACCTCCCCACACCCCGGCAGAGCCCTTGGTGGTAAAAATAAAAAAAAAAAATGCATCAGGCTGAGGGAGGGCTGTGCAAACCCAATGCTGCAGCCTGCGAGCCTTCCCTGGGCAAATTTAACCGGTGAGCAGAGACAAATAGATTCCTGGACCTGCTCTTGCTGGGTATAATTAATATCTAATGAGTACAATCTTTACCATAATAATAAAGCTTTTTGACAAGAGCATGGTATTTCAGCTCCTGGCTGTGTGTGAGGGAGAGAGCCCCATTAGGCTGGGGCGAGCAAACCAGAGGAAAATAATATGCAGAGTAGGCAAAGCCGAGCTCCTGACAATGGCCGGACACCTGGGGTGCTCCTGTATTCAGCCCGTCTTTTCTTCTCCCGTCCCTGTGATAACATTTGAGTGGAATTTATGCAGACGATGAGGATTTGACCTGAAAATAAATTTCCATGCTCTGCTCCATTAGCGCAGCGGCCCCTGGATTACCATGCGCGGAGCATCGTGCCTGGCGTGGGCATTCGCAGTGCCTGCGGGCTCACCCCGGTGCTGCAGGGGAAAGGCTGTGCCTGCTGCTAATTCCTGCCTGCAGGTGATGGGCTGCATCTCCTGTGGGTGCTGTCCCCGTGGCTGTCACCTCCAGATGCATGGGGTCGTGCTGGGTGTGATGCTGAGGGAGCTAATAGCCAAAAAGGAAAAGTCTCAGCTTGACCCATCACTGACACCCTTACCACCAAGGGAATAAAAGAGTGGAGCCTTCCAGAGGGATTTGTTCTACAGCTCCCCAAATCCTGCACAAACAAGGGCAGCTTGTTTGGAGAAACTGAGGCGTGGGGTGTGTTGGTCCTGACTCACAGCCACTGCGAAAAGAAGTAGGAGGGCTGGGGTGAGAGTTGAGCTATCCTGACCCCTGGCCCAGGCTTTGACAGGGAGGCTGAATCAGCACCTTGGAGGTTCAAACCTTACCAGCCCTCCCAGCACATGGCCTCTTACCCCCGGTGGGTGAGGAGAAGCCTCCTGGAGCCAGTCCTGGCCCCGGGGCATGCGCCGTGTCCGCAGAGCCCGCGGCTGATGAAGCCTGGCCCTGCAGCGAGCCTTTCCTTTCCAACGGGAGGAGCTGCTCCTCCTTGCGGGGCTTCTGGCGTTGTTTTTGGAAGGAGGAGGACCCGAGGAGTGCTGTGAAAGCAGATCTCCTTTCAGTTTTGGACATCAGCTCCCCAGAGCTGTGTGCCTCCAGCCCTTGGGATGTTTTACTCCCCGTCCCACACAAAATCAGTGCGGTGCTTTGACAGAGCTGGTGGCCAGCTCCATGGTCACAGCTGTTTTCCACGCCACAGATCCTGATCTGGGCAGAACAGGCAAGGAAACCTCATCCCTCATTGGGAAATGTATCTCTTTTTTGGTCTAGCATGGACCATTACTAATGTGAGCATAAACACAAGAGCTTCTTTACGTCCCCCCATGTGCTCAGTAGCTGCTGAACACACAGCATAAGGGTTTTGGAGAAAATAAATCCCCCCAAAATCAGGACGAGCACAGCAGTGCCATCCCTCACGCCCCATCATCACTCAGGAGAATGAAGCCATTCACACGCAGTGGAGGGCTGGAGGGTTTTTTTCCTCCTTTAATGCACTAAGCAAAGTGGACGTTCCAAAACACCGGTTTATTCCTAAAAGCATTTGGAAGCACTTTGAATAGCAGGCTGACGTTTTTGTTTGTACTTACTTTGTTTTTAGCTCTTTCCAGCATTACTGGAGTGTGAGACCTCTCCTTTAGGGTGACACGTATTTGAGTGAAGTGGAGTGATTGAGATGTAGCAAGAGATTTCTGCCAGGATTTCCTGCACGCCGCTGCTTGTGCTGTGTGCTGAGCTCCCACAGGGGATCGCAGGCTTCCTGCAGCATCGGCCCCACGGGGCAGCCAGCAGAGCCTCAGCTGGGGAGACGTGAACCCGAACTGTCCCTCCTGGCATCCCGGGGGGCTGTGTGCAGGGCAGCGCAGGCTTTCTGTGCTCCAGAAATGGGATTTCTGGATTAATCACTTCTGTGCATTATTTCTGTGCCCAAGGAGATGTGCAGGAGCAAATTCACTGGGATAGATGGAGAAAATGCAGTCCCCTGGGTGGGGGTCCCCAAAATTCCCCATCAGATGTGTTCTCCGCCACTTCCATGGGTTCCCACATCCCATGGCAAGGACCTGCATCTGCCACTCCTGACTCTCAGGGACAGCTGCCCGCAGGAAGCAGGACTTCATTTAATAGCTCATTAATTTTTTGCTTAAACAAAGGCTGCTCAGGTTGTAATCTGCTGTGGCGCGCTGCTGAAGCGCCAGAGAAAACTGCAAATATTTCAGCTTTTCCACCAAGACAGCCCCAGAGTGCTCACGGAGAAACTATTCCAGCCGGAAAGGTTAAGAATATTTGTTCATATTATTTGTGTTGTGACAGCTCGCAGAGCCCTAATCGCTCTCCTAACACAATTGCATTAAGGGCATTCACACACTCACAGCAGCGCCTTTCTCCCCTGCTCATCGCTTGCAGCTCCTCCCGGCGCAGCCTGTGCCTGCCCAAAGCCCATGACCCACGCGCGAGAGCAGCAGCCAGGGTCACCCCTTACCTGTCAGCTTCTCCCGACGTGCCCAGCTCGCCTGAAGGTTAATATCTGGGGAGAAATGGGCAGAGGCAAGGCGAGCTCGCTGCCAGCCCCTGGGCTACTGGCAGCTGGCGGCAGGGCTGCGGCAGGGCAGAGGTGTGCGCCGCGGGATCCAGTTTCTCCCCGTCTGCTGACAGAGATTGGTAATAGCCTGAAAAAGCTTTGCCTGTGTTTACATTATGCAGTCCTGGCACACTGCATGTTTATTAGGAAAAGCGATCCTGCTAGGTTAAACATTACATATATAGGTTTAAATTATATTATAGGTGGGGCGGGTGGCTCTGCTTTTTATTAACATTTCCCAACACTTCACATTACGAGACCCCGTGTTCATCTGCTTACAGCTCCTCTGAACATCATCCGTTCCGGCTGAAATTTTCCATGCTGCTTTGTCTGTTTCTGAGAACTGATTTCAGCACTTTCGAAGGCCGAGGCCAAGGGGAAATGCGCCCTTGCTAATATCTTGGAATAACGGTGTCTTTGAAAATTTCAGGCTTAGCTCTTGGGATCTGGCCCTGGGCTTGGCGTGGGTCCTAGGAGGTGCTTTTCTCTGCCTCCCTAAAGTACTGCACAAGCTGTAAACCTTGGAAAACCAAAGCCAGTGCAAGCTCCTTACAGGCAGCAAGCATCTCCGCCGCCTGCCTGCAGCTGCACCGGCCTGCCGGCGCAGGGCTGGGCTGCGATTTCCCGGAGGCAGTAAAAGGTCGCCTGCTGACAAAGTGGCTCTCCTGCTAGGGACACTTCCCTGCCTCCTTTCTGGAGCCCTGTATTTCTGGCCTGAGGCTTTCAGACCCCCGCTGGCAGCAGTTTTTGTGCCTGCAGGACCCGCGGGAGCCCTGCCTGGCGTTGCGCACGAGACTATGGGCTGTGCTCGTGCTTTCCCTGCCCTCCTTCATCCATCCCCACCAGCAAGTGAGGGAAGGAGGTTTTGGGGCTCAGGCCACTGAATACAGCCAGGGCTGAGCCACAGGGTTCCTGCATGGCCTTGGGAGCACCAGGGAGCACCCAGCTTGACCCCAAAGAGCTGCAAGTCCCCAGAAGGAGATCCCCAGAGCCATTGGCCACAAGCCCCAAGCACAGCTGGATTAACAGGCAGCAAACGTGCACAGGGGCAGGCACTGGTCAGTGCAGATAAAACAAAAATAATGTCAGGGCTCATGTGAAGTAACAGTGCTTGGTGGTGGTGGTGCTGAAAACTGTTTCATGCAGTCAGGGTGGCAGAAATTAGTGTGTAGGCAGCAGCTTACAAATCTGAAGTGTTTGATCTGCCAGCATAAGTATAGTTTTGCCTTTTTTTTTTTTTTAATGCTCATATACTTTGTATGTATTAATGACTCCATCTATTCATGTATTCTCCCTATTTTCTTAATGTGTCGGAGGGATCAGACTGAAACCATTTCCCAAAACATTATGAATTCTCCCACTTTTCTTGTTTACTTAGCTTCCGCCTTGAACACCACTCGTGCAGGCTTGGCTCGGTTCACTTCCAGCCAGCTTTGCATTTTATATCCGTGCCTTAGCTGTGAATTTTGTAAACTGCAGAAGGAAATATTGCAAAAAAAAAAAGAAAAAAAAAAGAAAAAAGAAAAAAAAAAGCCAGATTGGGAGAATAAACTTGTAGATCTTAGATATTTCTTTCCACCTGAAAAAAAAAATAATAAAACACTGTGTCTTTGTAAATAAATGCCATGGGGATGGGTTCTGTGCCATCCCAGGGCTGTGTCTGAACCTTCTCCCAGGGGTGTGCAGCTGGAGGAGGCAGAGGGGTGGCATCCTGCCCTGCTGTGGGTGCAGAGCCCTGCACCCTGCGGTGCCTCCAGCTCCAAGGCCGGGCTGCTGAGACACCCAGCGGCCAGCACGGGTAGGGGAGGGAAGGGAAGGGAACCAGAAACCGAGGGGGCTCCGCTGAAACCACGTCCATCCCTAATTTACCAGGCTCTTTATGCTCAACTAACGCCCTCGGTCGCAGGCAGGGACATAGCTGTACTTCTTTAGATGTGCCCAGATATGTCTAGATGTGTCCTTTAGTCTAAACTTTATTTGTTTTTTCTTCTAAGAGTGATGAAGCTTTATTTTAGGGTCATTTTTTGTTCCAACCCAAGCTGTCTGGGGCTGGTTGGGGTGGCCTGCAGGCTGCTGGGACGGCGTCTGGGTGCCGTCCCTGTGGGTGATGGCACCCATGCCCCCAACCCCACACCTCCTGACCCCCGTTCCGATTTTCTTTTTGCAGGCAGGACAAGCTGAAAATCCACATGCGCAAGCACACGGGGGAGCGGCCGTACCTCTGCATCCACTGCAACGCCAAGTTCGTGCACAACTACGACCTGAAGAACCACATGCGCATCCACACGGGCGTGCGGCCCTACCAGTGCGAGTTCTGCTACAAGAGCTTCACCCGCTCCGACCACCTCCACCGCCACATCAAGCGGCAGAGCTGCCGCCTGGCACGGCCGCGGCGGGGCCGCAAGCCGGCGGCGTGGCGAGCAGCCAGCCTGCTCTTCGCCCCCGGCGGCCCGCCGGTGGACAAGGCCTTCGTGGTGCCCCCGGCGCTGGAGGAGATGAGCGGCCACCTCGGCAGCGCCGCCGCCGCCGCCGCCGCTGCCGTGTGCCTTCCCGGCCCCAGCCCCCAGCACTTTATGAGCGGGGCCAAGGCGGCGTTCAGCCTGCAGGAGCTGGAGAGCCAGTTCGAGGACACCCAGATGAAGCTGCTGCGGCGAGCCCAGCTGGACATGGAGAGGAACGCGGGCATTTTCGCCTTCACCCTCGGCCACAACGAGAACCTGGCGGCGCAGCCTTTCTTCCCGCTGCCCGACCCCTGGAGCACGGGCTTCAGCGGCCTGGCGGGGCTCGGCCACGTGGCTCCCATCTCGGAGGGCAGCAATTAGCCCCGACGGGGGGCCGCTGCCTTCCTCGCCCACCCCGCAGGCCCACCAAGCGAGCCGACCCCAACGCCAGACACGGCCGGCTGCCACCCGTGGCCACCGGCGCTTTAGATTCGGTGGCCCTGTCCGGGAAGGCCATGCCAGGGCTGCTGCTCTCCTCAATGCTCCCGAAAATGTCACTTGCCTTAGTCCGGGGCATGGCCACCCCCCCCCGGGACCACTGCTGGGAGACCCATGGGGGGCACTGGACGCCCGCAAGCCGTCCAGACTTGGTTTTGATATGTTACATTCCTCGGCCCTTTTGGCCGAAAAGGACTTTTGGGGGTCATTGCTTTTTGGTTTTGGTTTTCAGTTAAACTCCCGTGTCTGGAAACAACACTTTATTCCAAGAGGGGTCTTGGTGGAAGAGCGGGGTGAGCGGGGCAGCTCCGCACTGCCGCAGCCTGGAGAGATAAAGGGGATCGACTTTATGGGGCTGTGCGGTACGCATTGGGACCCTGAACAGTCAAAAAAAAAAAAAAACTGTTTGGAGATCACTCCAGACAAAACCTGTGTGGAAAAGGGGAATTTTGTTACTTTGGTTCTTTGGCCATTTCTAAACTTCAGACAGAGAATCAAACCCTGTTTTGAGCATTTTACCTTCAGTTGCTTAAAAAGGTGAAGAAAGTTTTTTGGAAGGATCAGAAATGTTTTGATCCAGAGCTTTTTTTTTTTAAACCCTTGCTTTGGGAAAAGAAACCATGAGGGAATGTTGAAATGAGAAAGTCGTTTCAAACCAAAGAGTCAGGAGAGCTCAGTGAGAATTTGCCGCCACTGACCGTGTCTGGATTTTCGTCCTTAATCCCTCCCCCCTCCGCCCCCTAATTCCTATATATATTTTGATGACAAAAATTTTACAAAACACTTGGGTGTCCCTGAATCTGCAACGCTGATCAGAAAAAAATTCGGTGCGCAAATTTTCCTGCTGCGGGTCTGAGGGGGTCTTTAGGGGAAAAGGAGGCCACTAAAGATTTCTTGCAGGCAAGGTTGTCTACTTGCAAGCAAGTAGAAATCACATTTCTTCTCCATTTGTTGCTTCAAAAGACAAGGGGATAGCGTCTGACGGGCTGCTCTGAGCTCGAGGAGGCCCACGGTGGCTGCTGGGTCTGGGGTCCCCCCCGGCTCCCTGCAGACCCTGCTCCAGCCACCCCCACCTGATATTTCTTCCCTCTCTCCTTCGAGGCCAAAAAGTGGCAGTGGGCTGGAATCGCCCCGTGAGCCTCCTTTGGCCTGGCAGCTCCTAAAAATGTGAGATGCCTTTGAGAATGTAGGCTTTTGGTGGCGGTCTGCCTCTCGGACGTGGTGGGACCCCCGTTTCACCATCTGATGAGAGGACGACTTCCTGCGGGCGCCCGGTAGGGTGATCATACATGAAATCAGTGCTCGAAAATGTAAATGTTACAAATTACGTCTTTTTCTTTATTTCTTTACCTTTCAAGATATTTACCATTTCCCTTTCAACGTCAGCAGGATGAAAGGGAACGAGAGGACTGCAGGTCTGTTTTCTGTAGGTTCTTGGCTTGCCTGCCAACGCTGCTGCTCTGAAGTGGGGACCGGACGGTGGTCGCCCCACGGGAGCCTGACACATCCCCTCCCGTGCCCCCACCAGGGATGCTCGTGCTGTGACCACGCGTGGCTGAACGCTGCCACAAACTGCCCGCTGCTTGCTCCCAGGAAGGAATCTGCAGGGACTGTGTGCAACAAATTGGTGGAGAAAAAATAGAAGAAAAAAAAAAAAAAAAAGAGAACTTCTAAAACTGCATCAAACTCTCTTTTTTTTTTTTTTTTTTTTAAGTCCGTATCAACTTCTTACACAAGCGACGTTTTGCAGATGACTGGTTACTTCAGGTGTTTTTTGTCTATGATCTGGAGTCATTGTAAAGCATCCAAAGAAGCTAAGTACTGTATAACCTACAAGAACTTGAAGCAAGGTGTTTTTTTTTGTTTTTTTTTGTCTCGACTTGTTTGTTGTTTCTTTTTTTTTTTTTTTTTCTATTTGTCTATGGGGGAAAACATTTGCAATTTTTCTATTTATAACTATTTTTATGTGATTGCTTTACGTACAAAACAATGGGGAAAAAAAAAACACAAAAACAAAAAAAAAAAAAAAAAGGAGGGAGAAACACACACACAAACAAATTTGCCTTAGTTACTCACGGGACAATCACCCTTAACTTTCATTGAAGCTAGAAAATGAATGGAAAGAGAAGAAAAACTAGATCCTTTTACATATTTATTAAACTGTATTAATTGATGCTCTTAAATTATTAGCGGGACTTGGTTCTCTTGCCTGTGTCCAAGCTGAGAAAGCTGAGCTGCCCCCCAGGACAGCCCTGGCTCCACATGTGCTTGCCAGACCTACAAATTTTGGAAATCCAGAGTAATTATGAGGCTGTGGCTGGGTGGCGATGCCGGTGGCCGTGTCCCAGTTAAGGCTGATTCTCCCCCGTTGCGCTGGTGTGGGTGTCACGGAGCCGGGTGCAGGCAGCGAGCGCGTTTTGGGGCGGGGAGGGAAAACTTGAGCAAACCCAATTTCGATGGTGTGTGGTGACTCCAGGCCACAGGTATCCTCGTGGGAGCCCACCCTGGCGTGGAGGAAGCCTCGCGGGCATGCTGAGCACCCAGCCTCGAGCTGGGAAGACATGGGGATCTCCAGCTCGCCCTGCGGTGGCTTCTTGGTCACCTTCTCTCCCCAGCTCCCGTGGTCCGGCTGTGGCAGGAAACACCAGCTGACGCTGTTCAGATGCCTGTAATTCACGCTGCAGCCA
This sequence comes from Aythya fuligula, assembly GCF_009819795.1. Taxonomy (NCBI): domain Eukaryota; kingdom Metazoa; phylum Chordata; class Aves; order Anseriformes; family Anatidae; genus Aythya; species Aythya fuligula. The sequence continues at coordinate 2,598,329 of NC_045593.1, forward strand.
GGGAGATGCAGAATTCCCTTGTTATGTTCATGCTACTTTTTGAAAGGGGTGCAGAAGCCTGGAGAATGGGTGCCAGGTATGAGCGGTGGGACCCATCCCACGTCGTTCAGCTGTTACCAAGGTCAGGAACAGGCCCCCCCTGTGCACACCGAGATGCTGACACCTCGGCTTTGGGTGTCAGAGGATGCAAAGTGCTTTCCACCCATCGCCCCTGCTCTGGAGGGAGGCAGGCGCTGCTGGAGGGTGAATCACCCACCCTCCTGGGACCTCCCAGGGCTGGGATCCATCTCCTTTGGTGGCACCTTTCTATCCACTATTGACCCACGTGGACTGGAAAACTCGCTTGGACAAACTGCTCTCTATTCCTGTAGCTACAGTGAGATACGGTGAAGCTCTTCTCCCCCCCCTCTATTGATATTCTTGATGTTAGGGTTGTAAGAGGGCTCTAAGAGGGCTCTGCTCCCCAAAATCTGGCCCTGCAGCCTTCAGTGGGGCAGCTCTACAAGGTGCTGAGCATCCTGTCAATGCGTTGGTGCCTTCGCCGTGGGGAGCGATGTTCCCAGCACCGCAGCTCCCTCCCTTCTGCTCAGCCATCATCGGGTGCTGGGGCAGGGTCTGGACCCATGGGCACAGTCCAAAACTGGTGTGAGAAGATGGAAATGCCATCCCACCTCCCGGGGTGGGCAGGCAGCTGTGGGCATCTCACCCCTGCTCCTGTGTTTCCCACCAGCAATGTGTTTCTGAGCAAAAATGAAAAAAAAAAAAATAAAAAAAAAGAAAAAAGAAAAAAAAAAGAAAAAAAAAAAAAAGAAAAAAGAAAAGAAAACCACCTAAATTACATTTTAGCTATTTCGATATGTTTTTAATTTTTTTACAAACCTTGTGGCTTTTAACCCAATTTTCTATAATGTCACAAAAAAAAAAAAAAAAAAAAAAGATTTGCAGGGAGGGTGAAAATCTGAAAATTGCTCGGAGGAGCTGTGTGCTAATCAGGCACATGGGAATCACGGAAAGAAAACCAGCTTTGGTAAATGCTTGTTAGCAGCAACATATGGCTACACTCTTGCTCCCGAACAGCTGCTGTTATCTGCTGGAGCATCCAGACCCTGGTGGGGGGAACGGTGCTGGGGTGCCAGGTGCTGCTGCAAAAGGAGCATCGGGCGGGATGGGCAGCTGCCTGCCCTGGCCTCGAAACCGTGGGGAGGGTGATGCAAAAGCCTCTTCCTCTGGTTGTGCAGGAGAAATTTAAAAAATAATAAAATTTAAAAAAAAGTAAAAAAAAAAAAAAAAAAAAGGAAAGAATTAGCCTGCACTTTGGGAAGCAAGAGGCTTTCTGTTCTGCAGCCGCCCAGTTCCCTGCAGAAGCCCCTGAAAACAAAGCGAATCGTCCCACTGACACTGGTGGGGCTGCTGCCCTGCTCCCAATCCCTGGCTTTTTCACACCATTTTGGGAGGGGATTAGTGCTGTACAGTCGCGGGGGCAGGCAATTTCTGGAGATGCTTTGCTTAGTAAAGCTGCAAGGTTTCGTCTGCGTGGCTGCAGAGGAAAGCTTGAAGAAAAAGGAGCGAGTAAACACGACGAGACCTTTTTGCTTTAGGAAAGTGCTGTTTTTGCAGCAGGCCACACACATGGTTGGGTTTTTAGCGGCTGCCATCACCCTTCAGCACTCTGACAGCCTGCACGTCCTTAGCCCATGTGTGACTTTCTTCCCAAGTGACAAAACCAAGGAAGAAGAGGAGAGCCCTGCTTGCAGCAGACACCACCTCCAGGTCCCGCTGCCTCTGCCCTGCACTCCTCTCCTGCCCCACCAGACCTCCGGGAGCTGCGCCACCCCGACGGCTCGAGAAAGTACCTGTGGCTTGGAAATGCCTTTTTTTTTTTTTTCATTGTTTTCCTGTGTTGTTCCGATGTTTTTACATGACTTGCACTAATGGCTGTAGGGCAGGATGATGCTGTTAGACTTCTTGGTTTCGGTCTCTTGTTTGGTTGCGACTCCCCTTGGCTAACAAAGCGGCAGTCCTGTAAACGTTCCTGTTGCACATCTTACACCCCTGGAGAAAATAAAACTGTTACCTGAAGCAGTGAGTGGCTCGTGTGTCCTTCACTAACCCTGCTGTGGGGCCGGGAGATGGGGCTGAAGTGGTGGCAGGGCAGGGATGCGCTGCCCCTGCACGGAGCCTGACTGCGGGGAAAAACCAGGTGAACAATTTGGGGGTGCCCTGCTTTTGGGGTTTCTTGCTTTCTGCCTGCTCCCTGGCAGGCTCAAAGCCGCACTGCCCTCATGTGGTGGCCCGGGGACAGCTCTGTCACCGAAAGTGCTGGGAGTATCCCACAAACCTGGGGTTGGGGTTGCGTGGGGACAGGCACGGTCCCCATCACCTACCCTCACACCCCACCACGTCTGCTGGCCGGGCAGGGGAAGCACGCTGCTCAGCTACACCACGGGTTTTCCACACCCCAATTAACCACAAATTAATAATTAGGCCAATGAATCCTGTGCTGATGGGGACATCCCACCCACCACCTGCGGTAACCTTGTGTGGGTCCTGATTTGGGGAGGGCTGGTCCTGGGTTGAGGTGAGGGGTCTTTGCACCCCCATTCCCAGGAGGTTTCATGCTTTATCTTCCCTCAGTGCCAGCAGGATTTATGCTGTTAAATCTCACAGAAAGGTGCAAAATGAGGGTTTTGGCCTGGTGCAAAATGGGAGAAATGGAAGAAGGAAACCTGGATGCAGCTGGAGAGCAAAGCTGTTAAAGGCTGTCCTAATCTGGCATTACTCTGAGTAACCCCGGTGTTTCTGTACCAGTGGCAGCAGAGAAATGGGAATGGCTCAGGAAAAATAAATTTTGGCAGACCATGGGAAGAAACAGGGCTCCTTACAAAGCTGCAGCCCGAGGGTGAGCTTGTATCAAGCTGATACATGACTTGTATCAAGCTGCAATGGGCCAACAAGCTCAGGTTAGTAGTGGGGACAAATGTTAATCTTTTGCAGTTGCATAAAGCTAGTTTCCTTAGCAGTGAGGGAAAAAAAAAAATAATAAAAAAAAAAATCAAATGCCATGGAAGAAGCCTAATACATGCTACCAGTCCATCTATAACTGGAAGTTTTATTTTATTTATTTCCTCCTGCAGTGAAGGCACTGACTGAGATGTCAGAAGTCTGACAGAGCTTCCTAATAGTTTGTGAGGTGCCTCCGTCCTCAGGGGTCATCTCAAATTCAGGCAGCCAATTTTGCAAGGCTCTGGCTTGCTGGGACCAGGCAGGGCTGGGGATTTAGGGCCAGACCCTCGCTGGCAGCTAAAACCCTCCTCTGCTCGTGGGCAGCCTCTGTTAAATCTGCAAAGCTCTGCCTGCCTTGTGCTGGTGGGAAGGTTTAGCTGTTCACTCAGCTACCACAGATAACGGGGCAATGATTTCCCAGCAGGACCAAGTTCTATTTTCTGGAATAGTGCATCCTTTGTGGAATATTTAAGGCTCAGCCCTTGCAGGCAGCCCCATGCCCCAGAACCTGGGCTCTGGAAGCAGCCCAGCTGTGCGATGTACGCATCCAATTTAAGATAGCCTCAACAACCCGAGTCCAGGTGTAAGTACAAAGCAGAGCTACATACACACAGTGTGTGTTCAGCTGCTTTCCATGCTAGGTCTCAAACAGAAGAGCACATTACTGATCCTGTTTTGGGGGAAACTGAGGCACAGACTCTTGCGTGGTTCCCTCTTGGCACATGGGTACCCAAGGGCGCGCTGCCAGCCCGCCTGGCACCAGGTCCTTGCACCAGTGCGCACCGTGCTTAATGGCAAGGGAAGGAGGGGAGAAAATGGCAAGAAAAGCAGGTCAAACAAAAATGTTTGTCATTTCAGGCCAGGGAAAAAGGGGCAGAGGCTGTCTGCAGCCCCCAGGCGTGGGGAGGGACGTGGGGAAGGGATGTGGGAGGCAGGGGATGGCTGGGTCATATCGCAGCTTCTTGCTTGCCGTCGCCAGCTGCCGTGCTAACGCCCCATATGCCGGGCCATATGCATGCCCCACGCAGGGGATGGGGCTGCAGTGGTGTTACGGGAAGGAGAACGGGCAGCAGGGTGTCTGGGGGGGGTTATCTGGGGTATGGCACCACGGGGAGGGGGCAGCAGGTTTCCAAAGTGCCTGCTTGTCCCCTGTGATGAGGGGAGGCCTGGCTGGGTGTCCCCTCTGGTGCGTTATCCCTTTGGATGTCCAAGTGTGCACGGGGATGTTGTGTGGTGCTGAAGGCAGGAGGCTCCTTAGGTGCCAGACAAAGGGCTAACAAGGCAGGGGTTCATCCCAAAGCACTGAAAAGGGGCTTGGAGCAGTGCTGGTGAGCCCTGGATCTGGGGCCATGCTGTGGCTCCCTGCCCCATGTCCCTGCTCGTTTCCTCTGAGCTCGGCACTGGGGCTCATCCCGGGAAGGCAGCTAAGCCTCCCGCCTCAGCTCCTCTATTTGTAAAATGGAAATGATGACTTTATCCATCTTTGTGGGCTGCGGTGGGGATTACTGCTTAATCTGAGGCTCTGCCGTGTGCTGACAGGGAGCCCGGTGCGGGAGCGCCTATTAGCCGCATCGATCAGGGTGCTGCCTGCCTGCGCCGGCTGCGATCGCTCCAAGGGCACGGGGGGCATCTGTGAATGAGGAAGGAGGGATTTGGGAGCTAATTTCGGGGGTGAGCAGGGGAGTGGGTGTCTGCTCAGCCCTGAGCCCAACCGGGAGGCAGCTTGCTCAGGCGGAGGTGGGGATTTTCCCTGCAAGGGGAGCTGAGTCCTGCTGTGCCCCCTGCCCTCGTGGGGGTCTGCAGTCTCTGAGCCATGAGAAATGGCTCCAAGCATTCAAAACATGAAAGGTGCATCCCCTTATAGCTGTCCTAGATGCAGGGGTGTTAATTGCTGCAAAACGCTTAAAATCCCAGCGACGATGCTGTGTGCAGCTCTGTGGATCCGTGCTTGTTTGTGCTTTGGGACTCGGGCAATTTGCAGAAACCGACCCCAGATATTTATTTTCTTTTTTACTTCCTTCAAGTTTGGAAACGTGGTCAGCAAGGAGATGGTGCTCTGCTCGCAATGCATTAACCCAAGATGTGCAAAACCTGTGCTCAGTTCTCCGCCCTGCCCAGGTTCCCAGTGTGAGCTGAGCTGCAAACGTGGCTCTGTGATCTGGCTGTGCTGTGATGGGATGGACTGGGGCTGAGCTCCTTGTCCCCAGTAGCAGGCATTTTTAGGATATGGTTCATTTCATATTCCTTTAGGCATCACAGATCACAGATCAAGTCCCCATTTCTCCTGCTTTAGCTCAGGACCCTTCAGGAGGGGTGCCATGTGCTTGCAAGCCCCTGCAGCTGGGGCAGTCTCTGTTTTAAGCCTCCCTCCAGCAGGGCAAGGTCCCTGCAGCAATGCATGGGCACTTGTCCTGCCCGTAGGAGACAAAATCCAACCGTGAACACCTTGAGCAGGCTCATGGCAACCAGAGAGATCTGCAGTTGTCTCTGCTGGCACGGGAGAGAAGCCCAGGAGGAGCTGCATGTGTGTGCTGTCCTCCAGCGTCTCCATAACTCATCGTGGTATGTCTGAACCGAGCTTCCGGCAATGTGTTTTCGTTACTGCCCCTAAAATAGGATGCAGAAGGAAAGGTTTATGGGAGATAATTCATTTTATTGGCTCTTCTGCACCAGAAATAATTGCAGCCATATTTATTGCTCAGGAAAGTGGAGATGAGGCAGATAAGGGAATGTCTTTGTTTAGGGCAATGAATAATTTATGTTGTAAATTCACCAGAACCTTGAAATTTGAAGGACTGGTTCCTTCTCCATCCAGCAAGTGAGACTGAGCCTTAACCCTTGTGTGTGACTGATTTATGTCTTCCATCTCACTGCGATCATCTGCTCAGCTCTTCTCCAGCACAAAATACAGAATTTCCCTGCGCAGGGGGCACCCAGCTTGGCGGGGGCTACCTGTGGCTTGGCAAGCAGGCTGGCTTTGCGTGCAGTGGTGAGAGGTACATCCAAGGAACTGCTCATCCCGTCCTGTGACAAACAATAAAACAAAATATTGACTACAGTGGAGCTTTGGCAAACAGCTCTGATGGCAAGCTTCCCACATGCCAGGACAGGGGCTACGCGTCAAGTCTAACTTCTATCTGAGCTGGGGGGATGCTTGTAGAAAGATAGCTAAAAAACTCGCAAACTTTATTAGAAAGTGGCAGTTTCTTTCCCAAAGTGGCTTTTGCCCAGGCTGCAGGCTCCTGACAAATATTAAGGTAAATATTAAAGGCAAATATCATATTCCCAGGAAATCCCTCCTACCTGCAGCATCTCTTTTACAGAGAATCGCGGAGCCCTCATGGACTCGTTTGGGTTGGAAAAGGCCTGGAAGAGGATAAATAAGTCTGCTGAGACCTGGTCTGCCTGCAGTGCCATGTGGATGGGACCTGCCTGCTGCCCAGGCTGGCAGGGCTGAGGACTCGTGAGCATGTCCCTCAATCAGGGGGCAAAATTTTGGCTCATCAGTCTTGCCTGCTCGTGCTCCGGAGCAGACCTGGAGGGCTCCTCAGCGTGCATTTGCGTGTGTCCCTTGGATGATCTCTTCCTTTGCTACAAGCGAGAGCAGGGGAAAGATAGTGAAAGTCAGAAACTGTGACTTCAAAGCGGAGCTGGGAGGGGAGGGATCCCCTGCCAGCTTCTGAGGGAGAGCAGGGATGTTTCCGATTAGTGGGAAGGTGAAACACATGGCTGGCCTGAACAGCAACGTCTGCTCACAGCCCTCGCACAAACAAAGAGAGGACAGTTGTGGGGACACTGGCATCCTCAGTGGAAACTGTTATGTCTTGGGAGGAAAAAAAAAATACCCATTTATTCTGATCAGATGAGAAATGGGTCTATAAATCTTCCAGCCTTGGAGAGGCCCTGACAGATCAATGCTAGCTGGAGCCTTTACATGTGACACCGGCGTTACTGTTTTGCAAAGGAGAGGAATCTGAGAGCAAGCTAAAGTTAAATAGGGGACAGTGGAAAAAAATAATAAAATTCTGTGGCCTAATTAATCTTTCCTCCTTAGAAAATAATGCTGCTCTAGAAAATCCCAGTCATGTTGTGGTTACCTGGTATTCCCAGTCTGAAGGGAGATCACCAGCTCTCAGATGGACCCCAGACCATTTAGTTTCATACCAACACGAAACCAGGTGGGCAGGCACTCCTGGAGGATATATTTTTCAGGGTAGCTCAATGAAAAAAGGCAGCCAAGGGCTCCTGGTGTGGGGAGAGCAGGCTGCAGAACAGCAGATAAAACTCAGGTTTGACAAATAACAAACATTGACCTTTGGTGGAGGAAAATGCTGCTGCTGCAGTGGTCTGGGAGGCTTGGTCAGACGCCAGGCAGGTGCTCCCCTACACCATGGAGAGGATCTGGTGGCAGGAGCTGTGCAGGTGAAGGTCCCTCTGGCAAATCCAGCTGGGTTCAGGTGTGAACAAGTCCCATGCTGCAGACCATGGGCATGAGTGGAGGTGGGTCTTGGTGGTAACAGACCCCCGGCTCCTGGAAATGCACAGCAACATACTGGCAAACATCAGCAGTGGCTGAAAATGGTTGTTCAGAGCTTGGATTTAGGATGGGGACACCTGAAAATGGATTCAGCTGCCGGATCTGGCAGTGATTTGTCAAGATCTGCCCTAGATGTGGTCCCTGCAATGCCAGCTCAGTAACGCTCAGATCCCTCTGCCCACAGGTGCGTGTTGTCCTTAACCTGGTCAAGCCTGAACGAGGTCCTGGTGCCCCCAAAGCTCCCTGCTTCCAAAATGCTTCTTCACACCCAAGATGCAGACGAGGAAAAATTAAAATAATGAGGAAAGAATCTCACTTTTATTATTTAGGTGAAATCTGGAAGGTCTTTCTTTCCTTAGAGGAACAGGGAAGGCACAAGCCTGTTTTCCCCCACGTGCCCTTGCCAGGCTTGTGCTCTTCCTTCAATTTGCAAGTCAGCCTTCATCCAGCAGTTGAATTTTCAGCTGTCACAGAGGCAGAGAGGAGGAAAAAAGTCTGATAACCTAAAGCCACCTGGGGATCGTTCATAAGCAGAGAGCCAGGGATGGAGGCTGCTGCTAAGTAATTTTCACTGGCAGAAGTGGCCAAACAGTAGGCAGTGTTTTGCCTTGCTGGCTGCTGAGGGCTGTCAGACAGCCTGTGAGAAGGTCTCTGGCTTGTGCTGGAAACTTCTGGGGCAGAAGAGGTAATTCAGTAGCTGCTGAAATGTGCAAGTCCTCGTCTTCATGGGCATGGCCCTGAAACTCTGCTTCAGAGGATGGGAAGATGTGCTATGAAAGCAACAATCAGGGTTACACCAGTTGCTGGTGTAACCTTGTGCTGGTTACACTAGCACCAGGCTGCACAGTGTGTTTTTTCTTTTTTCCTTTTTTTTTTTTTTTTCCTAAGACTGAACACTAAAAATAGAGATGAATTTTGATCAAGAGAAGAAATATTTAAAATTCAATTGTTAAAATAATTGCAATTTAAAGTAATGCTCCAATGAACATTAATGAAAGATAAACCTATTCTGAATGATACAAAGGAAAAAGGGAGCAATTACTTAGCTAAACTATAATTTCATTTATTGTTATTAGGTGGATTTATATTATTGCTCACTCAAGATTAGAGATTTGAAGTACACGGCTGAAATCCCCTCTAATCCAGAAACACTAAATCCTTGGGCATTTCTCCATTATCATATTGTGATTTGCATCTATGCTCTTATTCAGGACATAATCTGGCTACCCTTTTTGCCTCTCCCCTCCACTGCACATAGCTCCCTGTTTTCTTAATAGCAAACCCTGTAGGCAAACCGACAGCACCAACTCCTCCTGCGTTCCCCAGGGCTCCCGAAAGCAGTTGGTATTTACGAACTTCAGATAATTTAATTGGAATAAAAGACACCAAGAACATGAAACTAGCTGAAAATATGTTTTTATTTATTTATTTAACACACACACAAGTACTTCTAGCAAACTACACAGACGTGATGAACCTCCTTGCCTGGATTGCTGCTGCCAGAACCGGAATATATCTGACCCCTGTGTCCTACTGCTTCCCACCCTAACACACATCCATCAGGGGTACTGTTATTTGATGGACTCCTTCACCCACTGCCCATCTCTCCTTGCCATCGTTAGGCAAATACACTCATTATTTCTGCATGCCCATGTGCAGTAAGTCCTGGAGGAGATGGAGCAGTTGGTCATTTCGGTACAGTTTGAATGGTCAAGGGAAAAGCATCGTGACACCTGATTTTGCTTACTGATGTTCAACCTGCAGATAAATCTGGGATGGCTGCCACATCCAGTTGTGGATAGGGACAGGGAGCAAGGAGTTAAGGAAGCCTTACCCTCAGTTACTGGCTGTAGGGATGGAGTTAAGGCTTCTCTCCACCCCTGGCACTTACTAACCTGCACATCGGCCTTGCTGCAAAAGGCACTTATAATTTCCCATATAAAGTAAAATGAAAACAGCATGAAAGCAAAGTTTCATCTGCAGAAAACCCTCCCGTGGGAGATGTAACTCCAGCCCTTTGGGGATTTCGGCTGTTTAAGGTCAGGGTGCTGCCCCAGTGGGTGTCTCTGTCGGGTACCTGCTGCCTGCCAGCTGATTTTTAACTCGCTTGGCATTGCTGTGCGTGCGCCGTGCTCGTGCTGCATGCAGGAAAATAAGAGGGCTGCTAAGAACAGACAATTAGGCATTAGGTGAGGTGTAATCCCCCCTAATCACGTCTCTAAGCCCGGTGGTTGGAGGTGGGATTAGCACTATTAACATGCGGACACGAAGGCATATAATTTATTTAACAATTACTGGCTCGTTGTGGAGAGGGGAACGCGCAGGCTGTAGCTGCACATCATCACCTCCATCCTGCATGGGACAAAGCTGCTGCCAGGGACAATGCCAGCAGGTATGGTCTGCTGTCTGCTGGTGAAAATGGCAGAAAAACAGGGGAAACTTTGAATATAAGCAGAAGCAAACCTGAAATTCCCTCACAGGGCCCTTTTGCAGCCCTGTGGGGACATGCGTGACATCTAGATATTAAGCTGCATAAATATTAAATAAAAAGAGTGTAGGGTGAAAAAGGTGCCCTGCATTTCTTAGTCTTCCCTGGTAGCCTATGTAGTACATCAGTTTAAAAGCTGGAATTTACACAATGAAGAGCATGAGGCCAAGGCAACAACTGGCCATGAGCAATGCAGGGAAGGGAACTCCAGAGCTCCTGGATCAAACGTGGGCACGTCATACAGCCTCCCCAGCTCAGTCGGTCACTGTTGCACCAGAGATTTACATGCCAGAGAGAAATCCTGGTAGTCAACAGATTTGTTGTTTGGCCTTCAGAGAACTGAGCTTTGATTGTGCTGAGCATGTTGGGAACAGCAAGGTTTGTGTCTTGTTTGTTAGGTTTTCTTGTCTGTTTGTTTGTTTTTTTCCCCATTTTTTTTTTCAAAAATAAATAAGTCTGTGCTCCAGCCTGTTGCTTGGTACTCATTAACCTGCTGAAGGATGGTTCCAGGTGGATGCAAGTCCAAGGGAAAATTTGATGCACGCAGCAACCTCCATGCTCTGATGCTGCCCAGGTCACCCGCAAAGGCTTGGCCCTGCTCCAGGCGCACTCTCCCAGACAAGTTTTGGGATCTGGGTCAAGCCAGGGACCATTTGCAACAACATTTTTCATGTGCCCGCCCTGTTTTGAAAGCCGGGAGCCTGCTGCTCTGGGCGTTGCTCCTTCCACACCTCTTGGCTTCTCCGGCTGTGGCCAGCATGTGCTGCCCCACAGATCTGTCCACAACACCACCTGCAAGAGGCAACACCCCTGCTACGGGCACGCTGTGGCTGTGGGATGCTTTTCCTGATGGCTGTGGGGGAGGTTTAGAGCAACTGATGTAGACTTTGACACCTAACTTCTAATATTTGGTGAAGCGCCTCCAAAAAGCCGTCTGCAGGGACAAGCAGCGGGCGTTGGAGGCAGCCCCAAGGCACCACTCTGAGGACACCACAGACCTAGCCTCACAAATCTCCAGCCAAAGATTTAAGTCATACCAGCCACCGTTAAGTCATTATGCTCAAGAAAGGGCAAAAAAGGTGGGAGAGGACAGGGAATGGCTGGATTCCTTCCTGGCGACTGTCTCATCTGTCTGGAGTTGTAAATGCTGCTGGGGTGAGCCTCTTTCTTCCTCCAGTTCTCCCCCTTTTACCGGGAGAAGCAACCTAAGGAGAGAAAACAGCAATCTGTTTCAAAACAGATGTTTTTCCAAGCCACTGGCCTTCATTTCCAAACTCCCTCCAAGTGCAAAATGTCGTGGCTTTTCTTCTGGCATTATCTAGCAGCAGGGGACCATTATTGCTGACATTACCTGCTAAATGAGTGCAAACTACCTGCAACTGCGGTATGCATGTGCCTGGGGAATTTATGTAAGCATGAGCAGGGATGGACTGTGAAAAAACCTAGAACATCTTAAAGAGGTAGAGCTGGTTAATCGAACCATGTCTTCATCTGAAAACGCTGCGCCTGCCGCTGACACAAACAACCTCAGAGGTGGTGACTGAAGGAGGATTCACCGGGGATTCTCCCCTCTCATTTTGTTAACGTTGTGTGCCTGACAGCCCATCGCTGCACCACTGCTCCACGGGCAGGCTGACAGTCAGCTGTCTCACGCTGACATGGCTGGTGAGCTGCTACCAACGCCTTTCCTCCGCATCAGCTGAGGAGAAATAACAGGAAAATCAGCTGAAGGACGAGAAGCCAGCAGCTAATAATCAGGAGGGAGCCTGAGCCCGCTGGCTGTCATTTCTTGGAGCATCACCAGGAGAGGGCAATTCGTACCTGGAGCTGCCGGGGTCATTATGCCAGCATTGTCATTAGGACTTGTGCTGGTCAGTTTTCGGGGGCAGAATGACACCCCGACTCAAGGCACGTCTCCGCTGTATTTCTTTAGGGTGGACAGGGTTCAGGCTGACATTCCCCGACTCCCTCCCTCCCCAGACAGCGTAGTCACCTGTAACACCAGGCTCATTGTGTTGCAAAATCCACCCAGCCCTGCGCTCCCAGAACCTGCAGGGGCTGTGAGTTGCTCTAGCTCTAGGTTTTTTTTTTTTTTTTTTTTTTTTTTTTTTTTTTTGTTTTGTTTTGTTTTGTTTTGTTTTTCCACTTGTGGCCCAGAGGCTGAGCTTTGGGGCAATTTAACGCTAATTATTGCACCCAATTCCAAGCCCCCCAAGGCCCTGCATCACAATAAGGCCACGCATCAGGACCACAGGGGGCTCACACCGCCAGCATTGTCAGCCTCTGTCCTGCAAAAGCACAAACACCTGCCACCTGTGCTAGCTGAGGAGAAATCTTACCCTCAGATTTAGTTTTTACATTTGTGCAAGCTACTGGCATTAATTAAATAAAGGAAGACACAAGGTCCTCGGAACATCTCTAATAACATGCACTGTCAGCATTTTTGCTACAAACTACTGGTTTTTTTTTGCTTTAATCTTCAAGACCATGGAGGGGGAACAAGGCATTACTTCTGAGGGACGTTGCTGTTTGTTGTCAGTTGTTGCAGATTACAAATTGCTGCAGATCACTGTTTGTATAGACTTGGAAAGTGATGTTATCTTGGAAAGAACACACCACATTGTTACTGGACATTACCCTATTTTATTTATTTATTCTTTTTCTTGCTCTTTGCAGACCTCTGCTTGTATTTCAGTTGGTCCTTCTATTTATTTCCACATGGTGGGCATCCTCTCTGTTTTCTAAGGCTTTCATCTCTTGTAGATTTTCCTTGCCTTGTTCCCAGCTGTGACACATATCAAAGGCCTGATCAAGTTCTGAATCTGACTTTTGTAGCCTGTGTGCTCTGTTTTTCTTATCTCTGGTGCTTAAAAATACATGATCTGTAGTATGTTTGCCTGCAGTTGTGTCAAACTTGTGTGAAGAAGCTGTCTTGGGTAGTTGCAGATTTGGTTTGGGGAAATACATTGGGAGACATAACGCTCTATTTTCATTTTTCACTGCCAATGTTACTCTAAAGCATTTAAGATCTCTTTATTGTCTGACCTTTCCTCACCTGTAAACGCTAAGGTCTGAAAAATCAGAAGCTGTCCTTGCTTGTGGCTGGAAGCAGCGAGGCTTTTCCTACTGCCATGTTTCATAAATATTGACAAATTACTTTTATAGAGCGATCTGCACCGTGCAGTAAATGTAGTCACTCCGATCGGTGGTTTTAAGACAGCTGTCTCGAGGAATCAAGGGTGCACATCTCAGCTTCCAGATCTGGGACTGCATTTTGGAGAGCAGTGACTTTAAAAAGGATTTACAGCTCACTGTTGAAAATATTGTGAGCATATATTTCTGGTTATCTGTAGTAGACAAGAAAGAAAAAGAGGCATTTGAATGTATAAACAGGAGAGAAACGAATAAAGGCAGACTTTTATAACACAAAATGTATTAAAGGACTCTTCATAGTTTGTGTCGATACTTTAAGAAGGATGCTGCAGAAGTAAAAAGGATTTGGGATAAATGTTAAGGTTTGGAAACCTTCCTTGTGATAGATAAAAGATGAAAGAAACTCGGTCTAGTTCATTTATTTAAGAAAAACACTGAGGTGCAACTCACTCCCACTCATATTATAATGCCAAATATTTATATGCCACGATGTTGTCTATGTATATCAGTCCAGAAAAACAAAAACATTAAAATCGTATAAAGAGGTCTAATGGCATAAAGTTGAAAATGAGCAGGTTCCTTGCAGATAACAGAGACTCCCACTTTGCCCACAGCTTGCCAGGCGGGCAGATCTCTCCCACTTCAGGCTGGTGGTTGGAGATGATCTTTGGTTGCCTTTCCTGTGGCTGATATGCAGGAACTCAGAGCTGCAAAAGATGTGAGATTAAAAAAGCATTCTGTGGGGGGAACATTTTGGCCTTTGGAATGAATAACGTGGTGTAGATGGTACTGGTCCTTCTTAGTCAAAACTTTGAAGATTCTGGTAAATAGTTAAATAGTTTGTTTTGAAACTCTTGGTGCCTCAAATCCTGCAGCCAGGGACAATGTCCTCCCACAGCTTGCAGAGAAGCTGGGAGGACAAAAACTCTGCAGCTGACTCCTGCAGCAGATGAGGCAGGGAGAGCTGCTTGAGTCCTCTTCAGAGAGCTGTGCCCACGCGAGTGCGACGGCTGTCAGTGTCACACCAGGGCTGCCCAGAGCAAACATCTCCTTCTTCTGCCTCCCCAGTTGACGAAATCAGCCTGCCCTCTATATAACACGGAGAGCCAGGGATGGAGGCTCTGCCACGAGCCTCCCTGTGGAAGAAACAGTCTCAGCTGGCTTCAGGCACTGTTAGAAGGACAGAGATTTTTGCATCAGTTATTCATCATGATAAATGCCAAGGTCTGAAAAAAAAACAACGTGACAGTTTTGTAATGATAAAGCCCCAGTATATTTTTAAAGCCTAGTCTTTTATTATGGCAACATTTTTATTTTGTGGTGCCTTCACCTGCGTAACAGTAATATATGTTTTATATCTCTAAATAAAACTAAGCAAGGGAGATTTTTTCAGGTTCTCCAAGCACTTGCTTTATCTGTGCTGTTCATCAAAATAACAGTATTTATTTAAATGATATTGTTGTAAATCAGTAGCTTTTGAAAGCACAAAGCGAAGATTCCAAATCTGCAACTAAAGCTTTGCAAGACCAGTAACAGCATAAAGAAAACTTTTACCTCAAAGGATTCTAAAGATTTCATAAACTAATAGAGAAAATATACACAGAGATCACTTCCAACTCGGCTACCAGTCTTGCACAGATGGTGTAGAAAACTGGGGTAAATCTCATTGAGACTAATCTATACAAACATATGCTTAATTAGCATAGTGCATCTTACACAGGGTAAAACAGAAACAGACTGTATTGCAATAACTGATCACAGCATAAATTGGTTTATTTTGATCCTTCCTAGGAAGGCACAAACTATTTTTTTTTTTTATCCTGCAAATTTCACTGTAATAATGACTTAATTTCAGCTTGCTGGAAAAAGAAAATGGAAAAAAAAAAAAAAGGATGACAAAAATTAATCATATCGAGAATTACGTTTTATTTTATTCCCATGACTGATCCCACTGCCTTCAACTGGCCTATTCACTGCCCAGATACAAACATGTACACAAATCCTTGCTGGACCAGGGCCTGCCATTAATTCAGAAACAAAGCTGTTGTCCCCCAGGCCTACTCTCAAATTACTCTTGTTTATTTAAGTCAATAAAGATAAACGGGTGTAAATCTCTCCGTAAACAAGGCTAGTTCACTTTAATGATGGCTTATTTGGGGTTAGCATAAATGTGTTTCTAATCAACTTCAACTAATCCAAACCAAGGGATGTAGGCAGATGAATGGTGTAGTATCTGGAATAGTAAGAAAGGGCAGAGGAGTAACCCAAGAAAATACCAAAAATACTGGCAGTGCAAAACATTTCCACTATTTAAAAATTGGGAAAATGGGCGAGAAAAGCCCATTGCGATGACTGTTGACAACTGAGAGCAGCCTTGCCCTAGCTAGCAGTGAGACTCGCAGAATCACAGAGTGGTTGAGGTTGGAAGAGACCTCCAAGATCACCCAGTCCAACCTCTGACCTAACACTAACAGTCCTCCACTAAACCATATCACAGAGCTCTGTGTCTAAATGTCTTTTAAAGACCTCCAGGGATGGTGACTCCACCACTTCCCTGGGCAGCCTGTTCCAATGCCTCACAGCCCTCTCAGTAAAGAAGTTCTTCCTCATATCCAGCCTAAAACTCCCCTGATGCAACTTAAGCCCATTCCCCCTCGCACGTGGGAGAACAGGCCAACCCCCACCTCGCTACAGCCTCCTTTGAGGTACCTGTAGAGAGCAATAAGGTCGCCCCTGAGCCTCCTTTTCTCCAGGCTGAACAAGCCCAGCTCCCTCAGCCGCTCCTCGTGAGATTTGTTCTCCAAATCCCTCTCTCTGGACCTGCTCAAGCACCTCGATGTCCTTCTTGTAGCGAGGGGCCCAAAACTGAACACAGTACTCGAGGTGCGGCCTCACCAGAGCTGAGTACAGGGGGACGATCACCTCCCTAGCCCTGCTGGTCACACTGTTCCTGATACAAGCCAGGATGCTGTTGGCCTTCTTGGCCACCTGAGCACACTGCTGGCTCATATTCAGCCGACTATCCACCATCACTCCCAGGTCCTTCTCTGCCTGGCAGCTCTCCAACCATTCCTCTCCCAGCCTGTAGCTCTGCTTGGGGTTATTGCGCCCCAGGTGCAGGACCCGGCACTTGGCCTTGTTGAACTTCATGCAGTTGGCCTCAGCCCATCGGTGCAGCCTATCCAGATCCTCCTGCAGAGCTTTCCTACCCTCAAGCAGATCGACACACGCGCATAGCTTGGTGTCATCTGCAAACTTACTGAGGGTGCATTCGATGCCCTCGTCCAGATCATCAATGAAGATATTAAAGAGGACTGGCCCCAGTACTCCAGTTCGCACCAGTTTGCACCAGAAGGCAGGAGGAACCTCGCCAGCCTCGGCCTTATCTCAGGAGGAAGCAGCTGTGTGCTGCTGGACCCGAGGGAGTTCCTGCCCAACCATCTCAGAGGCTTCGCAACCTGCTGTACTGCAACCTCAGCTGTCATCCAAACATAATTAAAATGTGTTTTGAGTTCAAGCAGCGTAAGAAGTTACCGTTCCCTGGCAGTGGTGGACCACACCTACGGTTAGTTGTAAAACTGAACCTTTGAAGCCAGGAGACAGGAATGATACTCAGGTATGTGCAATATCGACGATTGCATCTGAGCTACTGAGCTCCCCCTATGGATCCGGGCCTTTGGGATTTTCTTGCAACAGGACCTTACTGCTCCCACTGTATCACAGCTCCCGATCCATTTCAGCACAGAGTAGAGGAACATAGCCTGGACTGGTGCCAGTAACTCAAAAGAATTAAAAATTCAAGTGTTTGACTGTGCCAAAGTTGTCTCTGCTCACCCCCTGTGCTTGTGGTTACTCAGGGCAACCGAGTTTATGTGCAAATAGGCACTAGGCATTAGGGTATATGGATAAGTAAAGATAAATCATTTACTCAAGAGAATTACACCATGTAAATAAAGAATGTGAATAAACGCATAAATCTTCTTGTTGTGTTATGAATTTCTTCCAGGAGATGTCACGTCTAAGGATTACTGTCTAACTTTCATCTGACAGATGTGCTTTACAACAGGAACACCAACCAGTTGGTACTCTGCTGGGTCAGAAGTATACGTCTCTGCTTTTAGCATATTATTTTATATCAATTATTTCTCAAGTCTACTTTGACAAGGGTATAGGACAGACACAGCATGCTTTCATCAAGGCCATCAAGTTCTTTGCCCAGTGGAACTGCCCCTTTTTGTTTGTTTTGCATTGCTTTGCTCTCTAACAGAACAGTCTGAAGCTGCAGTGATTTACGTAATTTTAGAAACATACTTCTGCATTTGAGAAGAGGTAGTGAACAGATTAGAGTTTCAACATTTCAGAGAAATTTCATTACTGAAAAGATAAAAAGAAGAAAAATGAAATGCTTTTTTATGCATTTTGCTATTGTTCCCAGCCTTCAGTCTCAGCATTTTTGAAAGAAGGAGCACTGTCCCTCTGCACGTATTTACTCTACTACATGCCAATGTGACTGAGAAGAAGTTTTTGTTCATTTTTTGACATTTTTATGCCTCTCGCAATAGCTCCCTTTTCATTTATGACATTAAGAATCTTGTTTCATCTCTTTAAAGCGAGGACCGTTTGGGCAGAACAATGATAGCAGTTAGTCATCTTTAAAATCAACTGATATGCTCCTTATTATTGGAAGGGAAAAGCAAAATGTAGTTTCCTCTTTAACCTTTCTCATGCTGTCACAAGAAGTGCTTGCAAACTTCATGTGATATAAGGGCAATTGGTTTAGGCCCACATGAACTCTCTGAAGCTGAGGGAGATGCAATCTCAATCCTAGCAGAGTTGTTTCTTTCTATTATCTCCATGGGGGAAGTTTTTGCAAGTCTTCCGATGTTAGCCCCTGTGGCAGGCAGTCCTACAACGACATGGAAAGGCTGCTTTCATGTCATTTGGCCAAGAAGTAATGCAACATGAAAGGGAATCGGTCCCTTTCACAGTTTCCAGATCCAGCTTCTCTGCATGCCATTCTCTCTTTCATAATCTTATGCAGACTTGTGGAAGAAAAGAGCTACCTTCACAAAAGTTTAGAGTGAAAATAATTTGCTCAAATGGCATTTACAGTAAGCAGGCAACCAGCAGTGCAGCCACTGATGTAAGAGACAAAGCACTTATTGAAGTATGTGCTGGAGCTTCAGTTGAATGAGTTTAAGAAATCTGGGAGCACTTAGCCATGTTTCTCCATGGAATGATGATCATTTTCTGGTCATTTTCATCATATATTATTCCCTGGCTGATTTTTTTGTATCCAAACTCAACTTAAAGCTTTCTTTTTCTTCCTTCCTTCCTTTCTTTCGTTATTTCATTCTTTCATTTTCTTTCATTCTTTCCTTCATTCTTTCTTTTATTCTTTCGTTCTTTTGCTCTTTCGTTCTTTCATTCATTCTTTCATTCTTTCTTTTGTTCTTTCGTTCTTTTGTTCTCTCTCTTTTTCTCTTTCTCTCTTTCTCTCTTTCTTTCTCTCTCTCTTTCTCTCTTTCTTTCTCTCTCTCTCTTTCTCTCTCTCTCTCTTTCTTTTTTTTTTTCTCTTTCTCTCTTTTCTTTCTCTCTCTGTCTGTCTCTCTTTTTACAGTTTAACAGATTGTTTTGATGTTCTGGTAATAATGACCTCAACACGGAAACTATCTGCTATCTGCTCTGTCTCCAAGCCCTGCCTTTCTGGCATTGCACTTCACATTCATCTTCCTTCGCATAGTAATATCTAATAGTGTCTGGTCATTTAGAAATCCTGCGTGTCTTTGAACTTATCTGATATTGGTATTTTATTTCTTTCACCTTTTAGGGGATTTGGTCACAGCCTTTGGGAAGTCAACATGTAGTCTCTGCAGCATAGTGCAGCCAGTTTACGTTTCATCATGTTTTCTTTAGATCTTAGATTATTTCCCTTGTTCTTTCTAATAGACAGGTGAAAGGGTGACTGTGAAATACCACTGTGCTGTTTCTGTGCCTCTGCACAAGAACATCATTTGTGAGGACGTTGATCCCTGTGAGACGCATTAGCTACCCTTCCTGGAGATGCTGATGCTCTTCCACTGCAGGTTTAAATCCAAATGGTATTGTTAGCAATCTGTACCTAACTGTTAATGTCCAAAATATGCTGAGCTACACGGCTTGCTGATTTATTAGTAAATTTAGCAATATCCAGCTTTGGCATCAGGGACTGTGTTTTGCTGTTTCTTTGCTTTTCCCAAATGAGGTACTATTTCTGCAGTTGCAGGTATGTGTCTGGGAGCACTTTGTAGAGCCGTGTTTAAGTTACAGATGCACATCTTGCCTGGCTTCTCCACGGCAACCACGCTTCTCAGGTAACTTCTGGGCTCTGCGATTTGCAGCCCTGTGGCCGTCTTCTTCTATTTGCTTTATTTCTCTGCCTGCTTGCAAGTTTCTTTCCTAAAGAAATTAGGTTTATGCAAATGCCGTGCTTTATTTATTTATTTACTTACTTATTTATTTAATTATTTTCTATTTTATTTATTTATTTTGGTCAGAAGTCCCCCAGTTTAAGTTTTTCCATCATTTGGCCTATTTCAACCAAATTGGACAGAGAACCAGGGCTCCTGAAGACACAATGTCAGTGAAGTTTCATGATAAACTGTGGCTGCGTTAGAAAAGCCTTGTTATCTCTCCACCTTGGAGAAAGGCAGAGAGAGCTCAGCCCTTATCAGCACTGTTTGGCTTCCTTGGCAGTGGAGAAGTGGCAGGCAGGGGGCCAACCAGCACACATAGCCCTGAACCAGCCATATCGTGTGCTGCTCCATGCCCAGACAGCAAACCAATAAAAGTATGTTGGGGACATAGATGGGAGGTGAGGGTATAGCAGAAGCCAGCCTAGGAGAGGTAAGAATGCGGGGGTCTGGATTTATTGCAGTGGAGAGGTGAAGGGAAAGGCTGACACAAATCTGCAGAAACACTGAGCTTAATTAACTTGCTGCTCATACAGCAAATTCTCTCTGAACGCAGCGAACCCTCCACAAAGCAAGTGCTGTGCTGGCTGAATAGCCTGTATCTGTTTCCAGGTATAACATGCCTGAAACACCTCCTTATCTTTCACAAACATGATGGTAATCTTTTAGCAGCTCTGCATTGTCTGCGCTGTGTATCTGCTTTTGTGTCTCTTTCATGACTGGCTTGAATCTCTAATTGACAGAACTAAAAAAAAAAAAAAGTAACTGAGTAAGCTATGCGTCTGGTTCAAGATGGGAAAACCCAAGGACAGACAAGGCAAGAGGGAGATTTCTGCAAGTCCGCATCCATCATTCTGTCAGGAGGGCTAAATGATGGGAGAGGTGCCTCACCCGGCTCCTGAGAATACCAAACCTATGGAGATGGGCTACGTGCCCAAGACACTGAATCATAACACCTACATCACTGAGTGCTTCAGTTTGGAAGAGGAGCACGGCTCTAGAAAGCAAGAGGTTACGTTGGTGAGCTGGGACCTCAGGTGTCAGAGAAGCAGCCTGCGGATGTGATATATGGGGGTAAAGAAGGAAAAGTATCAAGGCGTGGAGGTGAAAAACACAGCATCTCCAACAGACTCCATCATCTCCAACACCTCCAATTCCACCATCTCCAACCCCATGATCTCCAACATCTCCAAGCACGAACGGACCTTGTCACACAAAGAAACCCCAAACAAACACATTAAGCTCCAATCTTGTGGTTTCCTGATGATGCTGAGGGGAACGTGTAGGACATTACCACAGAGTGGACAAAGCAGGGATGGGTTTTGCCCGCCAACATGTTCCCTGCCATGCAGTTTCAGGCAACAGGCTCTCATTTACTTGTGGCGACCCTGTGCTTTCACTCGGGTACAAGAATTTGGTTATATCATTACCACAGCTGGTTAAAGCTGCGAAGAGTCTTGTGAAAAAAAAAAAAAAAAAGACAGAGAAGTGGCAAGGTTTTAGTGGAGGGGACAGAACCGCTCTGTGGGGAGCTGCCCCCAGGCGCCACTGCTGCCATATTTCGGCCTCACAATTTGGGGACTGCTGGGACCAAGTTGCTGCAGATTTACACCAGCAGACCCTGGAGGTCTTTAAAAGACGATCAGATGTAGAGTTTAGAGATAGGGTTTAGTGAGGGACTGGTTGGTGATAGGGCAGAGCTTGGACGGGGTGATCCTGGAGGTCCCTTCCAACCCAGGTGATTTGGTGATTGTGTGACTCTGAGACGAGGTGGTGTTATGGTTTATGGGTTCCGTTATGGTTTATGGCTTTTATGTGTGATTTGACGTGCTTTTTGTGTGGTTTATCATCCACTTGAGGACCAAACCGGTGGGAGGGGCGCAGGGCTCCATCCCCCTCCTGCCTCAGCCTCCTGAGGCGCCACCATGCCGCCTGCCCTCCAAAGGATGTTTTTTCGCCCTCCCTCACCCGGGGGGCTTTTAACCATCACTTCGGCTCCTCAGCTCGAGGGCAGGCGGCCGGGGGCTGCCCCGCACGGGGCCGGCCGGGGGCCCTCAGGTACCTCCCGGCACTATTTTTTCTCAGCTCCCACCCGCGCCCAGCGCGGAAGGTTACAGCACCGAGCGGATGCAACGGACGGCTCACGGCTCCAGCGCGCATGCGCGCCTGCAGGCCACCCAAACGCCGCCGCCGCTTCTCCGCTCAACCGCCCCTAGCGGACGCGCCGAGGGAAGAGTGACAAGCACAGAGACCAATCAGCGGCGTTATCCCGCCGGAGGGGCGGAGCCTCTCGCCCTCCCGCCCCTCCTCGCCCCCCATTCTCTCCCTGCTCTCCCTCCCCCCTCCCTGCGATTCGCCGCCTGCACCCACCAATCACCGGCGAGAGCGGTGCGGAGAGGAAGGCGGGGCCTCGCCAGCACCCCCCAATCCCCTCTCTCCTTTCCCTTGATCGACATTCCGACGGACCAATAGGCCTCCTCCCCTCCCAGCCGCGGGGGTGGGCGGGGCGACGCGCCCACCAATAGGAGCGGGCGGGCAGCGCTGAGGGAGGAGTGCGGCCGCGCAGCCAGCCGGGGAGCAGGAGGTCGGGCCCGGGGCGGCCGTGAGGGGCCGGGGGGGCGCTGAGGGCACCCGGGGGGCGCTGAGGGGACCGGGGGGACCCGGAGGGGGCCGGAGGGGGCGGTGGGGACCGTGAGGAGGCCGTGTCCGGGTCCCCGCGCCCCGCCGCCGCTTTGTTGCGGTGTGAGGGGGTCGGGCAGGGCCCTGCCCCCCCCCCTCCCCGAGGCCCAGCGGTGAGCCCCTCACAGCCAGGCCGCGGCGGGGGGAAATGAGGGAAAAATGAGGGAAAATTGGGGAAAACGAGGGAAAATTGGGGGGAAATTGGGGAAAATGGGGGGTGTGGGGGGCGCTTGGCTGCCCTCCGGGGTGCTGCAGGCTGTGTTTGCAGGGTGCTTGGTGGTGGTGGGGGGGGGGTGAGGGGCTGGGGGTGAGGCAGGAGGCGCTCCGTGGTGGTTTTGGCAGGGCAGGGTCGCTGCTCAGGGCTTGCTGTGGGTTATCGGGGCGCCAGGGGTTGAGATCCTTGTGCCACGCTCGGTCTGAAAGCGTGTGGGTTCGCGAGGTGGTGTGAGTTGGAGGAGGGGGAGAGAGTGGCTGGCTGGTTAAAGGGGGGGGGGAGGTTGGAGCTGGCAGACCCCTCCTCCCCACCCTGCGCCGTTTGCTTAGCACTCTCCTGGTGAAAGATAACGCGAACTGTAAATGCCTTGGAAAAGGGGGAGGGGGAGGCTCTCAGCTTAAACTTCACTTAAATGTGTCCTTTGGGTTATCTTCATGGGGATGTTTGATGTTGGGATGTTTAATAGGGTGGCTTGGTCGTTGTGTGGCTCAGGCTTGGGCTACAGTAAAACGAGCAAGAGAGAGGATTCAGTTTTCTTTATGGAGGAGTCTGGTCACGGGTAGCATAATTTTGGAGAGCAACTTATCAGCTTTCCTGAGATTCTGTTTGATCATGATAATAAAAAAACACCACAATTGCAAAAATGAGGTTAAAAAACAAACAAACATTGGTCTCTTAACTGATCTCTTTTTTTTCCTCCACCTAGAAGCTAGATCCGTGAGCAAAATCAAATGAGCTTGAATTGCACAGGGAATCTCCAAATGAAAGGCTCTCCTGGGTGCTCCTCCATCTTCCTGTTCCACTTGATCTTTCAGAAGTGTTGAGCACCGGTTGATATAATCGAGTGTATTGGAGCTCAGAAACCTGTGCTAGTGAGTGCAAACTTAAAAAACAAAACTTGTTTCCAACTCCGATCCCTTTCCCACAAAAGTACTGAGAGAACAGGCTTTGTAGTAGGTTCTGGATAACAATGAATCCAAGCTCTGCTTGAGACTGAAGAAAATTCCAAAGTTTTGTTTATATAAAGAAGAGAGTGCAGAATTTTAATTATTATTAAAGGTATTCTAGAGTTTTCAAATGTATTCAGCACTGCCTTAATGACTGTGCATGTAAATGCCTTGTAATTGAAAGCATCCATTTATGGACCCGACTTGCTAAGTGAGCTGTAAATTCTGCTTTTCAGATTGGATTTAATGACTTTTATCATAAAGCCACAAACTGGTTGTGAACTGTGCCGAGAGGCAAACAATACCTAAGCTTACTTTGCCAAAATATTTGTAATTGTTGATTTGTTAAACTGAATTGCTGCAGGTCATGCGATGGGATTAGTTTTTTGTAACAGAATGGAGAGCACAGGCAGCCCTGTGCTCAATAATCTCTGGGCTAGAAGAAATTGGCTACTGCAGAAAGTCTTAATAAATGTTTCTTTCAACTTCCAGTAGAGTGACTGTCTTACAAAGAGTAAGGCGTTGTTCCAGATGAGTTTTTATTGTGATTAAGTGCGTTTGACTGCCATGGTGTGAAATAAGACCAAGAAAGAGACTGAGAGAGCAGCTTCTGGGTCTCTGATCAGCGTAGTCTGGGGCTTGAGCTTGATTTAATTAAGCTGGAGCGAGAAGTGCATAGTGCAAGACACTCTTCTGTGCACAGCGAGCACAGAGGGGAGCCTGGCCTGCTGGGGGAACACTTGTTGACGTTAGGCTGTTTTGAAAAGTCATCTTGCATTAACTAATTGCTAAATGTGCTTATTTATGGTTTAATGAAGGGGGGGACCTGCTAAGTTACATGGCGAGAAGCTGAAGCGGGTACCTGCTATTCAATTCTGGGTCTACCTGTCAGCTCTACCTCAGGAGTATTTGCTTTCCGAAATAATGAAACTGCCCTTTGTCTGTTGCACATGGGCAATTTTAATCAAAGCAAATTAGGTGAGAGGAGCTTAAACTGTTGTGGTTGGGAATGCTCCTTTGGTGCTTTTGTGGCTCTACCAAGGGCTTTTAGTTTTGAGGAGAAAGGCTGTGAGTTCATAAATAGCAAGGATGTGGAAAAAGTTTGCTGCTTTGGAGGGACAAGTGAATTGGCTGACTGCAGTTGTGGTAATATTCCTCTAGGAGAGTTGCTAAAATACATCAGTCCTATTAGTAGTTTAGGTGCATGCAGTTTTAGTGTGCTATGTGAATGCACATTTTGCTTCCAATGTGCTAATTTTCTAATAGCAATAAAGCTTTTCATTATTTTGTCTGTAGCTTGCAGTAGTCCTCAGTAATTGAAGAAAAATTTAGCTCCTGAAACTGTTCTATCATGTTGGTGCTTATTTTAGCCCTGCATATGAGAAACAAGAGTTTTCTTGTTTGATTCATAATCAAACTTTGTGAAATGAGTGAGAGGAAAAAGTCTACTTTCAAACGTTCAAAGTAGTTGGGTAATTCTCTCCTCAATGAGCTATATAAAGATAAAAGTTCTGCAGAGTTTCAAGATGCATTGCAATACTAGACTGTAAGAAACTTAAAAAATTAACGTGCAAATTGAGGCTGTAGATTTTGCACATTGCAAAATCCTTGTTCTGAAGCTGTCCCGGAGGGAGAATTCCCTTCGCTGCTGCCCCCCTGGATCACGAGCAGCCTGCCTTGAACTTCATCAGCTCTTGTCAAAGCTGAACCCGGACCTTGGCTTTGCTCCTGGGAGCCCGGGCCAGCTGGAGCCCCTCGGGAGGGAGCGCTCTGGAGCCACTCCCCACCGCTGGCCTAATTGGCTGTGAAGCTCGGCTGGGGGTGGATCTGGGGGCATTGCTCAGCAGGGCTGCGTTCCCCTTTCCCCAGCTCTCTGCCCACACCGAGGCAAAAAACCCGAACGCCCAACAGCCAGGAAGGAAGTACTTGAAGCTGTCCTGCTCCGGCCTGAATACAGGGAGAGAAGCTGGTGTGTTGTCTAACTTGCACGTGTGGTTGTTCTTCGGAAACGTATGTATGCACAGCAGGCTCAAGCCTCTCCAGTATGACAAAACCAGGTGTCTTTAATATGTGTTTGAGGGAGAAGTAGAAGGCATGAGCCCTCCAGAGTCTCAAAAGGCAGGTTTTGGAGGGGTTGTGGGTGTACTGGCAGCAGTGAAGCGTCTTCTCCTGTCTGTTCCACCAAGTTCTTTAACTAGAATACGTTCTGTCTGAACGGGGAAAAGTGGCATTGATTTTTAGTTTGAACACTGTACAGAATTCAGGTTTCCTGCAAATCATTAGCATTGGGGAAAACTTGCTCAAATTCTGCTGAGAATAAGCTGCCTCGTTGTTTGGAATAACACTGCTTCAAGGATCCAGAAGCAGATCATAAATTCATTTTGTTTTGCTTCTGTTCAGTGCAAGACAAAACGCTAGCTTTATTGTTTCTCAAAGTTTTTCCACTGCTGATGACCTTGCATTAATTAATACATGTTACATGCAGTACTGCCTAACCTATGTACGTTAAAGCTTCAGCTCTTGGTACTGGTTAGCCTAACGTAGGGTCTTGGTGCTGCCTTAAATAGACTGCCTCAATTTATATGCTTATTCTGAAAGAACTAACAGCACGGGGAGGCATGTGAAGGGAAAGGGTGGGTATTCCTTCCTCTGAGATTTGTGAGGCATTGTACACTTGGTAAAGTTGGTATAGAACCTCCTCCAAATTCTAGGATTAATGGGGAAAAAAAAAAAAGAACTATTTAAAATATAATGAAAATGAGACTAAAATTATGACTAAATGAACTTGTAGGCTCTCGCAAATGCTACAAAGGATTTCCCTCAATCTTCTTTCCTTAGGAGCTTAACTTCTGTCCTCTCCATTCCAGAAGAGCACTTGAAAATGTGATTCTTCTAAGCCAGAATACTTCTAGTAAAACCAGGAGAGATCCCATTTCTTTATTTCAAGTTTAATATGAATAAGCAGATTGATATGAAATGTGTTGCATAAGGCTTTAGAATAAATTAGCCAGAAATCACTTGATATTTTTGGTAGCACCAGTGTGTTTATAGTAAGTTCCAGACACTGAGGAAAATTTCCCTTGAAGATTTTAGTCTGCAAGCATGCTGCCCTTAAGGTTTTCTTCATCTTTTATGCTTAGTTATTTCTGGGATCATGGGCTTAATATTTAATCCTTGTTCCAGAGAGCCACAGTAGAGTGGAATAATAGCAGACATGACTCAAACTGTGACTTTACAAGTTGCCAACTATTGCACTGACCCGCTATAGAAACGTGTGTGCGAGGAAGCCGAGTGTACTACGGGGGCAGAGATGAAACATACCACCGAAGTTAGGCAATCTGTACGTTTTCCAGTTTTAATCTGTTGGGTATAACAGCGTGTGCTCCTTGTGTGCCAGCAGTCTGACACTTGTACCTCTCTTTCAAGCTCCTTGAGTACTCAAAGCTGTGGTTTTAAGGCACAATCCAGGGAATGTGGAAAAGGATGAAATAACGAAAGCTTTCTGCTGTGTGTCACGCTTCTGCCATCATACTGATAGTTCAGCTGCAGTTGAACTCGGAAAGGGGTCTTGGAAATCTCCCTGTAATTACCTAGAGTCCCAGTACATTGATATGTGGAAATAGTACACGGGCAAGTATAAGACAAGATCTTGGGGTATGGTGTTGGGCATCAGTGGAACAGAACGAGCAGTGGAGAGGCAGCTCAAAGAACAAGTGGTGGAAAGCATGCGTAAGGTGTTTAAAAAGCAAAGGCCCTAAATAGGTTCTCAGTGTTTGGAGGTGGTTGCCTGTGGATTACAAGGAAATCACAAAGGCTCTGTCACAAGAAGAAGGGTTATTATGTATTTATTTAGCCTGTATTTAATCTGCAGCCATTTTTGTAATGTGGGAATATTGCTTGTGGTATTGGCAAGTGTTTCCTGGGCCCATTTGGAGAAAATGACATCTTTTGTGGGTGAAGGAAGCATACAAGGAAAAAGGCTAGAGGAGGGTTTTTACCAAGAAGCTAGTGCCAGCAGTGAAAGTGTGCAATTGAATGATGTGTTGGGAACAAAGATCAAAACTCCTTATATTCCCATGTCACTCTGAAGGCAAAAGTTCCAGGTGATGAATTGAAATGGGGTTTGCTGGTCAGAAAAGAGCTGTAGCAGTGATTGCTGAGCACATTGGTGTAAGTTTGATGTCTGGGTCTGCCTCGGTGGACAGAGAGGGAACTCAGTGCAGATGTAGGGCTGCAGAGCAGCCCAGAGGCAGTGGAAGGGGCAGATTCTTGAGCCGCTGCCAGATGTTCAGCAGCACACACGTGCTGTCTGTCTTCTGTCTGCAAATTGCTCATGAGGTATAAATCTGTGTGCTTTTTCTTGTAATGCTGATGTGGAGAGCTTTAGTGTAACGTGACTGAAAAGATGTTAGCCGTGATCTCATGTAACTTTTCTGTGGTCTTTAGATGCTCCCTCTGCCATGCCTTCAAGTGCTTGTAACTTAGCTGGAGAAGGAAAACTTCAGGCCTGGCATCTGTCCAGGGGAGCTTCCCAAACTATGTGAGCAGTGTTCAGATACTTTGTTTGCCACAAAAGGCTAACAGTCCTCTGTTTGTGGGAGGGACGTGATTCAAATGTACAGAATCACGAAGCTTGTGGACAAGATGAATACAAACGGTTCTTCAGTAAAGCTTGCAGAAGAACAAGGGGCACAGTGAAACTTGGAAGAGATTAAATTAAAGACATCCCCAAATACTTCTTCTAAAAAAATGGATGTTAAATCCTGGTGCTGTTTGCCACAAGGGGTTGTGGAGACGGGTTCAGAAAGTGAATTTGTGGACAACAGGTCCCTAAATGGCTGCTAAAGGGAGCAAGTAGGAAGGTAGTATTTAATATTCCTGCTACAGCAATTTCAGGTGCTGAAGTTACAGAAGGAACAGACTGCATAAACCAGCAAGCTTTGTGTGCTTGCCTTGTGCCACTGCTGCAAATGGGCAGTAGGCTAGGTGTACCACTCTTCGAACCCAGTAGGGTATTTCTTAATTACTTTATTGCTGCTTTTTCCTTACATAATTTAGATTCATCTGACCTTCAACCTAATTGTGCCATGTGTTTCCTAGTGCCTCTTCTAGGCATGGAGAAGGGTGCAACGTTTGCATAAAGTAAACTGGCTGAAATAGTCTCCTGTAAGTATTCATTGCAGTGGGCTGAAGTATTGAGGTGAACAAAGTGCTGCCCTACTTGGGTCACATTCTATCTGCTTGGCCTTTGAAAGATATGGGGCTGTAACTGGAATAACTTGCTGAAATTCTTACTGATGCTCCTGGCACATCCTTCATATGGTGTGGCTGTAGTTAGAAGAAAGAAGTTAAAATCTCCCAGAATCTTAGTCTGCAGCTGTGGTGTATGTTTTTTACAATTAGCTGCTAAGGTGTGAGAATTGATGTAATAAAAGATATCCCATTACCAAAAACAAACAAAAAAAACTTTCATGGACAAACAGCCATGGGGTAGCAGATAAACCTGTGCTTTTTGGAAGCATCAAGCATTTACAGAAACAGTAAACATCTATCTGAGAGCTGGCTAAAACTAAGTAAAGTGTCTGGAAAGTTCTGGTCAGTTGAGTTTGAACTGATAGACTTTAAAAATGGTTAAAGGGGGATTTTTGCCTCAGAGCATGGCAGAAAAATGTGAATTCAGATGTAAAGACAATCTGAAATGTGTAGGCTTTCTAAACTTTTCCTGCTGCAAGACTTAAATCAGTCATTGCACACTTAAGCAGAAATGCAAGTTGTCTTCATTTTAAAAAAGTGAATATGGGAAATTTATATATAGATCAGTGATACGTTTTAAGGGAAAGAATAATGCAAGACTGGACACCTTGCCTCAAGGGGTGTTGTAAAGCTGAAAATCAGGTAAAAACATTGAAAGTGCTCAAAGGTCCTGGAAGAATAAGCAGTTTACTGTGGTGGTAAATGGGACCCTTCAGAAGTGTGTGCTTTATGAGGCTGACAATCAAGGGAGTATTCTGGGACACTGATAGGTGTCAAATTTGAAGCAAAAGAACAGGAAATGCCTATCTTGTATGTCAGTGAGCTCCATAAATGAGAAGAATTGGCATGTGGATAAGCAGTGATATTGGTATCCGTTGCCTGCATCTGTCAGCATTGAATGTAGTGTTCAGATATTAATCCATCAAATGCCAGTGCCTGAAAATGTGGGTTTTGCAGCAAAACAGGCTGTCCTCCTTTGGTTTGCTCCCTGAATTCCGTGTGCCTCTGAAGCATCCAGTGTTGGCCCTGCTTAGAAGCTGAAGTCTCTTTCAGTGACGAAATTCAGAGTAACTGCTGTCCCAGGTCATGCTTTGCATAGTGGAGTTTGAGTGTCCTGTTCTGTGTTTAATCTGAAAATGTTGGATGCTGGGTTTATTTCTCTTGTTCCCTATAGCCAAGGCTACAATGTAACGTTTTTGTAGTCCAATGTATCGGCCACAATTCCCTAATAATTTAACACTTTTGTAAGAACAGAAGTTCTTTGCGTGTTACAGTCTTGTATGAAAACGAATGCTTTGATTTAGGACAGGTTATTTGAATCACTTCCAAAAAGTGACTGTTGTTAATCTCAAGTCCCTGTTAATCAGAACCTGTCTCCTTGAGCCTGAACAACTACAGTTCTTGCTTTGGTCATATTTTCAGGTGATCTCAAAAGCTGCTTCACTGAGGTATAATTTAGTTGAAACCGAAATGTTCTTCCTACTGAATGCTCTGTTTTGTGGAAGTCAAAAAGTTAAGATTTAAAGCTATCCGTGGAATATTTTCTAGCTTCTGGTGACTTGTTGGTTCTCATTGGAACTGTGAAGACATGATAAAGCATAAATTACCCAGAAATACTGTAGCCTGAAGTATCCCAAATGAACCACGCTGTTTTGCAGATGGGAAACTTCAGTTAGGTGAGGTTGTATATTTTGGATAGAAGCGAGGAGCATGCCAGCTCAGGATGGGGATGCACATAAGCTGCCTTGAAAGCTCTGACCATGTAGCCTGAAGGTAGTGTTAGTGCTTAGCTAGAGCAAGGTATTTTCCATCTGACTGAAGTAACTCATGTAGCTAAGGGTGCTGAGGTTTGGAAGTAAGGTGACTTTCTGGAATTCTCATGCCTGGAACAGGAGAATAATCTCATCACCGAACGTCAGAGTGAATTTCAAATCTGTGTCCCTAGTGGCACAAAAATTGGTAGTTATTTAAATCACAACAAATGATCAAAAAAGGCTTGCCAAATGGCTGGCTGCTGAAAGACTTCTGTCAACTCATAATGATTAAATGGCACTCTAGACACAATTTTGCTTGTTAAGTTAATTTGGAGATGGGCAGCACATGCAAATCCGAGTATGCAATTTGTCGGTCATTTGTGGAAAACTGTCACAAATTACTAAAACCAGCTCAGACTAGGTGCAAAGCTAGATTCAAGTAAGTTAACTTTCTGTAACTTCTGAAGTGAGTAGACTTTGGCCAGGAAGAACTTGAGGAAAAATTAGGTGTCTGTAGCAAACTGAGCTAACTGCTGAAGTGATTGTAGAAATTTTGTCCTGCAATTTCATTGATGTGAAGAAGTCCTGAACTGTTACCTGACTTGTTTTCAGATGCCAAATCCTATGGCATTTGGTGGGGAGAGGTCCTAAGCAAGGTTTGTGTCTCATGTGAAACCTCAGTGCTAATGTGTCTGTTTTGGTTTATGTTTCTAGGGATCAGACGGGAATCACTAATTTATTGCGTGCCGAGTGTTCTGTCTGGTGAAAGTCATGTCATCCATATTGCCATTCACTCCACCAGTTGTGAAGAGACTTCTGGGGTGGAAAAAGTCTGCCGGTGGCTCTGGAGGGGCTGGTGGTGGTGAGCAGAATGGTCAGGAGGAAAAGTGGTGTGAAAAAGCAGTGAAAAGCTTGGTCAAGAAGCTAAAGAAAACAGGACAGCTGGATGAGCTTGAGAAGGCAATTACCACTCAGAATTGCAATACAAAATGTGTGACAATACCAAGGTAAGTGCTGTTGTGTTTGAAACTCTTACAACCACTTAAGAAACCAAACAGATGTTTAGGCTGTCATGTGGACAAATGAATAAAAGAATGAGTTGCACGCTTTTGGGTTGTTAAAAATTCTTTAAAACCTCTTTTGTTTTTATATACCGTTTGCTTTGATTCTTAGAACTGAACCACAAGCTCTGTCAAGTCACAGTTTTTAATAATAACTTTACATTGTGTTTGTTACTACCTAGATTCCAGTTTGTATGTATTCTGGTGGTACCTAGCATAGCTCTTTGTTCATAACACTGCCTTATGCTTTTATGTGATAATACTAATTGGAGGGGCTTATTTGAAACTATGCTTCTGCTTCGGAAAAAAAAAAAGACTACTTTTTCCTTGGTCAACACTTCAGTCATCTATTTATTATTTTCAGTTCTATTTGCTAGTTTTGTTTAAGTTGTACAAGCTGCATCCATTCTCCCTTCTGAAGGGAAAGTATTTATCTTGGGAAGCAGTTTGTCTGAAGACTTGTTTATTAATGGAAGTGCTTTGCATTTAACCTGAAGTATTTCTAGAACTTTTCTTCTGCTCCTTACATCTGTATATATTTAGGTGAACGGCTTGCGTTCTACCCCTTTGACATTTTCAACTTAATTCATAGCAACTGCTGTGCGACAGGCAAGGGTTATGTTTGTAAATATAATGCAGTGTGTTCTAGATTCATGTTGTACAGAACTCCCACTAAAAGTGCATGTGTAAGCTCATGAAGTGTGCTCCATAAATATCAAATCACTCTACAGATGTTTGTCTTTCTATGAAATTGCTGGAGGATCTGGTGACACAGGAATATTCTGGGTGCTTTGCCCCTTGACATACATCATAGTTTGTAAGGGAGAGAAACTGCGTGTGTTCATGACCTTAATTTCTGTATCTTTAGCACATTGGTCCCAGGGAGTTTTAAACTTTATATTAATCGTGGTGCTGTTTGACCAGTATCAGTAATGACTGCCACCTATCAAATATATTATGGCTGTTATCTGATAATGGTTTTAGCATTCTCCTCTAGAGTTGACATAACTTTCTGGAAAAACCATACGTGTGTTCTGAATCACAGACTACTTAAATCCTTCTCTTCCCTTTCTTTTCTGTTCACCTTTTGTTTCTAATGCTGCATTCTACTTGTATTTTCTTCCTTGGAGCAGTCCCCAGATTGTCTGGGTTTCCCTTCTGCTTTCTATTGTTGGTTAAAAAGTGAAATATGTATTAGAGTTTCTTACCTTCTTGTGTGTCAGTAGCCTAGGATTGGAACCTATTAGGATACATTTCTCTGAGACAGCTTTATGTATATAGTCAAGTCAAAGCCACAGCAAAGACAAAATGCTTAATTGGGAGTTTTTTTTTCTTCATGTTACAGAGGACATAGATTTATACAAACTATGTACCTAACTTGCAGAGCTCTTGCAAATTCCTAGAGCTTTCCGGCAAGGGTACTGGGCAGTAAATATTGCTACTTGAAGATGTTTAAACAAGTATTCCTCTGATAACAGTATTCAAAGGTACAAACAAGATGTTAATTTATCATTGTTTTCCTGGTCTACTTGCTGCCTGTATTTGAGTAACTCCTTCAAGTTGCATGGCCTTTTTGTGAAATAGTAAATAATTCCTTGAAACTGAATGTGAAGCTCAGTTAAACTTCGTATAGTCTGTATCCTACAATGAGCAGTTCTTGCTCAGATGTGCTGTATTGTTGTCATCTATCCTTGGGCCAGCTGAAAAAGGGCTCACTAAAATTTTACTTTTCTTGGCTACCTTATGAGTAAGAAGGGAACTAGAGAACTCTTCAAGTGGTGCTGCCTATTGCACAAGGTTTAACACCAAAGCCATTTGTTAGTTTAAAAATAACGGGTGAGATGGTATCATGGTTGCAAATAGTGCTATTCAGAATTGAGTTTCAAAGGTGGCTTTTGGACTATTGATATATTTTCACTTTGACAGCAGTATTCTGGGCTCCCAAGAAAGAACAAATGTCAGCTGAGTACTGTAATGATTTCTGGAGGTTTTTGTTCTTGGATTTAGTAAGTTAATAAAACTGCTGCTTGAGACTTGCTTTAATGAATGTCTTAAAATCTGTACATCAGCAGGGATAAACAATAAAAGACTGACTTGCAAACATTTTTTTTCCTTCCTTGTCAGCAAGAAGTTTGGGTGCTAAGTTGCTGAGATGCAGTTCTGACATGAGTGAGAGGGCTTTGGGTTTTGTTGTTATGTGGTTTTTTGTTTTTTTAACTAGCTTTAGATTTAATTTTTGATACTGTTTAACTCAGCATACTGACAAGTGTTGGAGATGCCTCTTTCTGCAACTGTTGCATTATTCCATCAACAGAAGTTTCCCTTGTGGTTTCACAAGTTTCTGGTCCTGCTGGAAATGTCCATCGAGGTTGATACAATACTGAACTCTAGCATATGTTTTCATCATTGAAACCTGAAACAACTGAAAATGTACAAGCTGTTCTCAAAACTGAAAGTGGCTCGAATGAAATTGATGAAACTCTGCAGAAATCTGCATGCACTCCGCTTTTGATAATCCTGCTGCGATTAGGATGGTTCTGTTTCTGTGCTGTTGGTCAAGGTGACCACACACTGAGGCTGATGCTGTGTGAACTATTCAAACCACTCGTGTGGTAATTAGCACAACTTCTTATACAGACTAATAGAGGTTCTGAGAAAGCAGAAGCAAACAGATGGAGTGGGTGTTGGCATCACACAGCGGGGATGCTTAGCTCTTCATAAGTGGGTCAGTAATCTAGAGCAGAGGCTAAATAAGTACAAAGGTCCTTTTGACACTAGCCCTCTAAGTAATTTGTAGTTATCTTGCTGAATCCTCCCAGCAAGCCA
The DNA here is from genome assembly GCF_009819795.1 of Aythya fuligula. Lineage (NCBI taxonomy): Eukaryota > Metazoa > Chordata > Aves > Anseriformes > Anatidae > Aythya > Aythya fuligula. The sequence continues at coordinate 2,632,696 of NC_045593.1, forward strand.
GTAGGATTCTAATCTCATAATCCCTGTGTATCCTCAAACTAAATGTTGGTTCTTGGGTTCACTTTTCTAAGGTATGTAATGAATTCAGTTACATTTAAGATCATGTCTTTATGTTCTCCCTTGCAGTTTTTGTACAAATGGAGCACAAGAAGCAGTCAGTGAAGAAACAACATGAGTACCAATTTATATAAGACTTCTACTAAAGCAGTTTGTTCCTCATTAGCATGGATTGTTCTGCTGAAATAAGTACTTTTTGGATAGCAAAAACTAAAATCCAAGCCCTTAACAAACAAAACAATGCCATACAGTGAATAATCAACTGACATTTATAGTCTATATTCATTGTTTAAAAAGTCATTTCAGTGGTGACAGTATACAATATTGCAATTCAAAGTAGGGAAACAAATCACTGGCTTTAGTGTTGCAGTGTTTTAATGGGATCACCGGTGTGTCTCTTCTGTCTTAAAAACTGCAGATGTTCTTTATGTTTGGGGCTTCTATTTTTTTGTTTGTTTTAGACTTGCACAAATGAAGCTTTTGTAAAATACCAGATAATACAGAAGTAATGTCAACAGGGATTAGGTGGAACAGGTTTTGAATAGGGATGACTGGGGTTTTGCAGATCCTATAGTTAAAGACAAGGGCGGGGGGGAACTAGGGGAATTTTACATTGAGTTTATACTGCTTTGTGATGCCTTATGTTCCCTAGAGCATATGTTTCTGAAAACTAATGCAGGACTAAGTCCTTCCTGAGCATTACATGGGTACATGCTCAATTCTCCTTCTGTGTCAACGCTTAAGTAATGTGAAAGCTCTAATAAGTTTTTATATGAAGGATGTGTGAAAATGGAGATGACCTGCCAGTACGGAGCACTCCCCAGGCACACCTGTGTTTCCCCTTTGTTTTATGTTGTAATCCGTTCACTGTCCCACCTTGTGTCCCACCTTCTCACCCCTTGCTGGACCCACAGAGTGCTGCTGCATCTCCTCGCACTGCTGGCACAGTCTGCACAGTGCAGTGCTGAACAGAGGCTGACCCTGACATCCCTCAGTGCAGAGCTGCATTTTTTTTTGCCTTGCATGGAGGAGCATAAAGAAGGCATAGGTGCCTCCCATCAGTCTCAGCATCTGCAGCCTTCATTCGTTTTATCTTTGCGTAGTGAGTGGAGCTTCTGTGCGTGCCCTGACACTGCTGCTGCTGACTGGGAGGGGGAGGCACTGAAAGATGCATCTATAACAGTATACCTCTGTTTCCTCTTTCCAGATGTTTGCGTGCTCACTCGGTACTCTGAAAGGGTTTAATACAGCATCAAAGAACTTCCTGGTTCCTACTTAAAAGAGCAAATGTTCTTCTTGAACAGACCAAATTTGTGTTGATGTTAATGGTTATATTACAGTTAATATGTAAGCTTGCTTTTGATACTCTGTACGGAGCAGTGCTTAACACTTGAATCTTAGTTGTAATGGGAGGTCTTGAGTTTCTGCAGAGGAGGTAAATTCTATTACTGCTTGATAGTATAGCAGGCTATGGCACAAGAGAAAAATGATGTTGAATATTGATGGAAAAGTGATCTGGTGGAATACTGGCTGAAGTAAGGTTTTAAGACCAACATCTTTAAATCCCAATTCAGGAAATCCCAACTCAAGGAGTCTTTTATAGGGTGCTGGTAGGGTGCTTTAGAGTCTTAAGTGAAATGAAGCAGTTGCTCCCAGTGCAAAGGGAAGGCCGATATCCCTGTCAGATCCTTGCTTTCCAGCCTGCTCTGCCATTAGTTTTAGAAGATGCTATCTGAAAAATGGTTGGTCTTGCTTAAATTTGATAGGAATGTGGGAAATTCAGTCTTATCTGTGTCCTCTGCCCTGCTTGCTAAATGTAAGGGGTAGCATCCCTCTGCTGTGTTTCCTGTGTTTTTCAGAAGCTTGTTTTGGCTCTTTTTTTTTTTTTTTTTTGGCAGCCTCCTGATTCTGACTTGAATGTGAGAGATAATGAGGGGCACAAATCTGGCAGTTGTTTTGAAAAGCATGGCTGATTTATAGTCAACAAGTAGACCTTTAAAGCACCTGGATTCTGCCTCAAAGATGAGGTGAATTCTGTTTTCTTAGCAATAAGAGGCAGAGAAGAAACCCCACAGTGGGCTCTGTGGTTTTGGGAATATAGAAGACTTCATAGGAGTGTTGGATAAAATGCAAGCAGACAATTGTGGGTCAAGTTGTTGGTTGGCATTGGTATTACTGGCTACCTGTTGGGATGAAATATTTTAAAGCTGTACCTGTTGCGTATTTTTCAGTTCAGCCAACAGTGAATGTTGGTAACTTCTTAAACTGCTGTCAAGGAACAGATCACACTCCAGTTCTCCTGAGGAAATAGTATGAGGGTGGTATTTGTTCCAAGCATTACAGACAGATGATGGTATTAAAACCGTTTTTTCCTAAAGTCAAAATGTCAGTGTGTGTTTATAGGCTACTTCTGAATCTGTCATGTTTGGTGTCTTGTTTTATGTAAAAAAAAATCTACGTATCCAGGAGTTTCTTATTGTGACTTCTAGGTCTAAAAGCCTGCTCTTGATTAAAAAGTGATTAATGCTATTGATCTCTGACACTGGATTCCTTTTTTTCTTATACTTACACTGTTCACTAAATAAATCCAGTACATATTAATTTTTTATATCGCTGATACATTCTACAAAGATTGGAACTGTGCAGTCTGCTGAAAGTTCACTGAGCACCTGGAGGCAAGACCACTTGACATGGTCCAAATTCTCCACAGCTACTTTGAATTTCTCTCACATGGCAGTGATACTCCCTTGCTTGCTTGCCCTGCAGCTCTTTCTTCGTTTTCCGCAGAGAGTTGGCAGTATGGCTAAGATAAGCAGCCTAGGCATAGCTCATTGCACGCATTAAAATTGTTTTCTGAAAGTTGGCTCTTGTATTACTTCATGTTGGCCTCCATACATGGGGCTAACTGATGCTGATTACAAGTATTTACAAAAGAGGTAACAGTGGAAGTAAACTGGGCAAAGACATTTTAAAAATGGACAGGTAGCTTGGAACTGTTGTTTGAGAGCAAGACAATTGTTTAAGTTGATGAGATTTTGGTGCTTTTTTCTTCACATAGCTGAATAAAAAGTCATTTCTAATTTAGGTGTAAAGCTCACCGTTTTTATTCAGCATACTCACTGGTAGCACAGGCTCTGTTTTTATAAGTTCCCTGGGAATGTTTGTCAGGAAAGCGATCGCATGCAGTAACCTAGTTTTAAGGATGCTTTGATCACCACTAGAGCAGAGCTGACGAGCTAACCTGGCTTCTAGAATAGATTGGTCTCAGGCTTTTAAGATCTTTCCCCAAAATAGAGTACTTCAAAGACGGCAATATAGATATTCCTTTGTTTCTTCTCAGGTTAAGGCTATAGAATAGGGGTAACTTCCCCAATTAACACTAGGTAGCAGGGGAATGGTTCCTCTGGAAACAGTGCTAGGAGAGTTCCAACATCTGCTGCGAAGCTGTGAGCAACTTAGCTAAAAGGACAACAGCAGGCAGCTGGATTGGCACAGTGCATCCTAAAATAACATTGCTAACCAGACAGAGGTGAAGTCTGTTTTCTCAGCAACAGAGCTTGGCACCCTCTGTTAGTTTGCAGTGTAGTTGTAATAATTCTCTATTCGAGTTGGGGATGGGCATTAATTCTTGATTATAGCTCACAAAACGAGAAAAGCTTTGTATAAAGAACGTTCCCAAACCATATCCCCTATTTCAGTCTGTGCACATTCACTTACATGTAAATCAGTTCCATAAATGTTTGAAGCCTATAGTTGAACATTTTGAGTCTTTTTTTCTTGTGACAGAATTATTGCAGGTGAAAAAGAGCCCTTTCTGCTTCTCTGTTGCAATTTCAGTGAAAACAATGCTTTAAAACAAAGCCAGAGTTCTTTCCTGGAAGTATGGCAGAAGACGGCTGAGACTTTGGGGGCTGTTAGCCAAGATCAGCTGCAAAATCTGTTCCTCCTCTTGATAGCTGGTGCTGTGAACACTGGATGTGTAGCAGGAGGATCAATTTGCCTGTGCTCTCTTCAGTTCTGTAATTATGGTGGGACTTGAACATTGTTTCCACATTCTCTGTGGAAGACTTAAAGTTCTCAGTGCTTTCTAAACCTATGGGGCCTGTCTCTGACATCTGCAGGGTAGTAAGGATGGACTGACACTGTGCTTTGCAATGGTTTCCTTTGGTGTGAGACACCTCTCTGCTGGCTGCTAGCTAGCTGACAGCCTGCCTGCGTTGCCCACATAAACAACACACGCAGATAATAGTGTAGGAGAAAACTAGCTGTTGCTGAAAGTGGTGAGTGCAAAGCAGTTGGTTTTAGGGGTGCTTTCTGATATTTTGCAGTGTTTTCTAATCGGCATTGTTTTTTTTTCCCCATAATTTCATGGTGACAGCTTTCACCTAGTGCGTGCTGTGTTGTGCAGCCTGGGTTAGCACACAGAACACAACAGCACTCCAGGCCTTCCTCAGAACCAGGTGGCAGAAGCCGGAGCCTGGTGTTCCAAGACCATCTCCTGCCCAAAGAAATGTGCCCATTCATTTTTAGTTTCCAGAGACTCAGGTGGGTTGCTCTACAGCTGTAGGCAAGTACAATGGCCATAATATGTGTATATATTTAAAATGACATGCACAAGCTCTAGGTTGCGGAACCCTTAGATGCTGCATGGATATGTAACGGGAAATAAAATTGAGTTTGACTTCCAGTCTCTGTGAAGCTGAAGTTGTAAGCCTGAGGTGTGCAATTAGTAAGACCACATTCGTGATGCTACCGACATCTGCTTGAAAACTTCTGTTATGCATTTCCTGGAACTTCAGAGCCATCTTAAGTCAGTTTAGTTGGTCTTTTCACAAAAGTAAACTTAGAAGTGAGAACTGAATATCTGCTAGTGGTCATTTTTCGTTCAGCAGCTTAAAGGAAACTGAGATTTTGAATAAGTTTGTTTGGATCAGCTAACTATGGTTTAACAACACCTAACTATATGGAAATACAATTTGCCTGGCATTAATATTCATGGCTGTATATTTTTAAAATGTTTACTCAAGGGAGCTGAATAACTACACAACTTGTGTTCTTGTCTTCAGAAACCAGCTTTAAATAAATACCTCTTTGAAGCTTGATCATGAAAACAGCACTTCGAGCATTCCTTACTGGAAATCTGCTTTTGTGAACTGGTCAACACAGTTCTGTGGTACTGTTTTCTCAAGAACCATTATAGATTGGGATGATTGTGCTGTGACAGAGTATAGTGAATGCTCAATGCAGAGTAAGGCAAGAAGCTGAGTACTGCTACTCCCCTTTATCTAGCTCTTTCTACTTAACTTCCACATTGTAGCCTAAAGTTAAATTTTGTTTGCTTTCTGTTTGATTCATAGTGTTAATGTCTTTATGATGTAGGGTAGGATGAAGGACTCATGAACAGAAGAGTGTTTGTTTTCTAATAACTTACAATTCCTTTACTGACTCTTCTCAACTGTCCACTTCGCAGCAAGACCTTATTCTTAGTATCTGGATGCAGGAGAATATGAGTAGGGAGCCGTCCAGGCAGTGTATATTAAGGCATTCAGGAGCCTTGTTGCAGTGTAGGTAAGTCAGTCTTTAAAAAATGAATTTGAAAATTGAAATTTTCTAGCTTTCTAAGGCAGGGTTAATTGAAATTAAAAGTAATGACCGTTACAGTGTAATTAAGTAAGGATTTATTAAATATACTAAAATATTACTCTTGATTCTTGCACAGCTGTGATGTTGAGGACTGAATTGCTGTTAACTAGGATGAAACTTTACTGTAGACATAGTTCAAATTACCACATCTTATAATATTGATGTCATCCTGAAAAAGGAAGTCTTAGAGCATTAAACAAAGAAACTTAGGGCTGCCAAATTTAAGCTCGTGCAATTCAGGAAGTCACATGACTTACCCACATAATTTTTTAGAATTGGTATGCCAACCAGAAAGTATTGGCATGTCATTTGAGGCAGATCAACATGTAAAAATGTAAATCTGCAAGATACTAGCCAGTAGCAAAATGCTGTGTAGCTAAAAAGAACTTGGCTTTTGAGTCAGGAGGAAAAATTGCTGAATTTTGAGGACCTTGTTAGTACTAACTGGAACACTGGACACAGTTTAGAGAGATGTGTGTGCTAGTCCTGGCTCTGCTGCCCTTTTCTGGGTGACCTTACCAACTTCTAATTTGTCCTTTTCCAGTCTAAGTGGAGATTTTTTTTCTTTTAAGGCATGTGATAATGCTACCTCCACATCAACATAAAATGAATTATTTGGTTAAGGAGTGAGTTCAAGGCATTGTTCCTGCTATAACATTACTGATGTGGAAAGAAAATTCAGGCGTGGAAAGCCGTTGGAATCTGTGGAAGTTCTTTATCTTAAAGAAACTGTTGCTCCTCATTAAGATGATGTTAGTGGTTAGTAGCAGGAAGAGATGGTCAAGACTCAGAATCAAAAATTAAGTGTTTAAATTAGCTTGATTTATATTCCATTAAGTGTTTTTGCCAGATTAAGAACTGATACTGGGGTTGTAGAATCTTAAGCAAATGAAAAATGGCTGTTTGTGATTACTTTAGCAACATAACCTGCTTAGTAGATCCCAGTACCAAGCTATAACCAGCAGGAATAATATCTGTACATGACACCTTATGTTATCATTAAGGTGACATGTTGGTCATTCACAAAGAATATGTTGACTGTGCTTTACTGTCAATACCGAGCCCCAAATAACCTCATAAATAGTATTTATTTTTCTCCAATAAAGAAACTGGGGCTTTAGCCAGCCGAGTCAATGCTAAATTATTCACTGGCTTGCTGTTGTAATTAGTGTCTTTATCAGGCCAGCTATTCAGTGTGGTGAAAATCCTTCTCCTTGTTATATTTCTGTTTTATAGAAGTCAGCCAATTTTAATTTTCTTGGTACTGTAACAAAACACCTGAGCACTGTTTGTTTACTAATGTGAATGTTTTATGACAAACTGAGCAGTTTTATAGGAAAAACTTCCAAATTGTGTAGATCAGGCTGTTAGTCTAGGAAGAATTTATAGGATAAACAACATGCTGCAGTTCTTTTACTGCTGCAGCTTTGAACACAAATAGCCAGCTAATGGGTTCCCTACTGATTTAATCCTACTTGTAATCTACACCTGCCAATTTAATAAAAGTAATTTCCCATGTCTTGTTTACTGCTTGTTACTGCTCCATTGCTCTGACTTGCTTGCAGTGCTGGTTGGTGGAAAACTTCTGAAATTTACTGTATACAATGCTGTAGTCTCATCGTGAACAGCTTTGGTTGGCCTGTGTCACGCTGCATTGTTTGAAGCAGACCAGCAGGATACAAGAGAACAATCAGAAGCTGGAGTAGGTTCACATCTCACTGCATATGCTTCAAAATTGGCAGAAGAACAATGAGATCAGGGAAATCCCCTTGGACGAGTGCTGCACAGTAATCTGACTTCAGCATTTGTTCAGAAAAAGATTCCCCAAATCGTGGCTTTTTATTCTGAAATGTGCAAGCAAGTTTTGGTAGGTCAAGAATTAAAAATTTTCACTTGGAGTCTTTGCCTGTAATTTCAGGTAAACTGAGTATTTCTTTGTGTGCTCAGGTTATCTTTTCTTACCTACTGGATAGGTAGAAGCCTGATACAAAAGAAGTAAACTTAGTGTTGCTTTAATGCGTGTTTTTAAGGATACTGTTGAGTTGAATTGGTGAGCTACATTCCAGAACTGGTCTTCACTTCCTCTTAGTTTTGTGGGAAGTTTCAAGTCAAGTTCCTCTGAAATTTAAAATAGCTTTAACTCCTGCTGTAGTTCTGAAACCTGGAACATAAGAAAATCTAGCATCAACTGATACGGAGTCTTTCAGCTCCATTGTGGAAAGCTGTGTTAGAAGCAATGCCCAACTTTCAGGTGTGTTTGGTTGAAAGACTCTTCTCTTTAATAGGTCCCTCAAATGTTAATTTAATGGGCTCCAACTACACTTTCCAAGAGCACCTTCTGAACCTTGATGTCTTTCTGTTAAGTCTGCAGCAGCACAGAATCTGCTCACCAAAACCTTTTGGCAGTTCTTTCCTGCCTTTCTGTAACAAACATGTCCCCTTCTGCAACAGTGAGGGGAGCCTGAATGTAAACTTAAACATTGTAGTAAGGACAGAACTTAGCTGCGTCCATTCTGGTGAATTTCATACAGCTGATAAAGAAAATACCCTTTTGTTCATTTATCTAGCTTTTGTCTATTTTGCTTGTGTCCAATGTATCTGTCTTGCAGACTGGTACCTTGTCAAAGCAGTTAGTGTTTAGAGTTCAGTGTTTGCTGTTCCCCATGTCTTTCAACGAGATGAATGTAAGTGGAGAACAGAAGGTCTGCTGCCAGTGGGATTGCCCCTGTGGCAAATTGCATCAGTGACAGCTATTTTAAAAACGCCGTAACATCCTGCTCAACGATGAGACATTTTTACTGTAGCTCGGAGCTGGAATATGTGTTCCTCATGTGGAGACCCTTTGTTGTTATCCCCAAAACCTAGCCTTTCCCGGAAGGATTTAACCAGCTCTCTTTGCACTGAGAAGCTGTCTATTTACTCAAATGCTGATATTCTCAAGCCTTTGATACTCTGATCTTTGGCTGCAGTAGTACAGGGAGAGAGCAGGGCAACTGCCACATCAGCACAGGGCAGGTGCTGGTAGATCAGGGTTGACACCTGACAAGCGGAGTGAGGAAAACTATTGGATGTCCTCAGACAGTACTTTGGCTATTAAACAACTGCAGGTGAGTCAAGAGTGCTTGTGGGCATCGTCTGCAGTTGTTTATGATCCATACCCAGAATACACAAGATGCCAAGTACTTCAGGACTTGTCCATCATCTTAACACTTCCTTTTTCCCTACTTCTAGGCAGTGAAGCTCAAGAAATACAGGCTTTGATCCCTGTTCTAAGAGATCTGTCCATAAGTACTGAAGTTTTCTGTCATTCATGTCTCATATGGGGTTCCATATTCTGTTCTGGGCCTGAGGAGAAAGAATACAGGCCCGTAAGCACCTTGGCTGACTGATTTTTGCCTTTACTCAACATGTAAGGCTATGCAGTATCTTAGCAAACAAAGTTCATTTAAAAGAAAATTGCTTTCTTGTTCCTGAACACTGATATTTCTTTAAGCCTTTGTATGGCTTCCTTGGTGGTTGTGAATTTTCTTTAATATTTCTAATAAAATACAGGCATTGCTGTGTGTGAAGGCAATGCCATTGTCTGACTTCAGTTAATTTTTTTATTTACATATAAATTCGCTGTAACAGCCACAGCACAGGTGCCATTCAGTTCTCTTCCCCAGTCTGTTGCCTGGAGAAGCTTTCAGTTTGGCTCAAACCTTACCTTCATTCGTCTCCTCTTACTTGCAGGGAATTCTGTATGCACTGGGGACCTTAGTTATGTAATGCTTGAGTTTCTTTCTTTTTTTTTTTTTTTTATTCCTTATCTCTGAAGATACTCTTGTTTGGACATGGATTAAGGTCAGTATGTTCTCTTAAAAGTTTCACTAGTTTTCTGCCGGGTGTGCCCACACAGCTGGTGTAGGCTGTAGCAGGAGTCATTCTGGTGTGGTGTAGAGGCTTTGTTGCGTTGAGCACTTAAATACATATCCTGTGTTCACTTGTCTTCCTGGGTTTCCAATGTGGGTGTGTAATCCATAGGGGAACTGTCCAGGAGCATCTTTGGTTTGAAACGAGGTATTAAAAAGTTCCTGTAACTGATGTTCTAAAAGCAGTCTTCTGCCAAGTTAGCATATTTTTCAGGCAACGTGGCTAAGATAAATGCCTTGCACAGCTAATTCCTCCCCCTCACCACCCCAGATATTCACTAGTTTGAGGTAGGAAATCAAAATGTCACATCTTCAGTTACTCTGCTGTCCACCAGTTGCAAAACAACCCACTCGTGCTCACCCACTTGGAGGGGGGACAGGCTGCTTGAGAGAAATTACTTGACTTTGCCCTCGGTAGCTGTACCGGGTAGCTTGTGGGAAAAGCTTTCACCTACTCTGACTAATAGTGGTTGGAGAACTCGAGACAAAGGTCATCTTTGAATGTTTGTGCCGTGCTAGTCCTGAAATGTGTGCGCAGAGCTCTGTTTGTCTCTTGAAAGTAGGACCTCTGAGATTGCCATCAGCTGTTAGCAGAGCCATTTGTTGTGGATAGCTCAGCCAGTGTTGTGATGGATATGGCTTTCTGTGGAGATCCTTTGTCCTTTGGCACTCCTGATTCTCTTCAGGCCTGCCTACGCCTTTGTCCCTGTTAGGGATGATGCAGAGTGTCATCTTAACTCACAGCCTGACATTGCTTTCTAATAGGAAACAGAAAAATGAAAAGGTAACCGCATGTGGTGTGAGATGAGATGAATTGTGAGGTTGTTCATTCCTTATGTAACTTGTAAGCAAAAGAGAGGTTTTAAATAGATCATCATCTCTCCTCTTCTAGAAGACTGTGCTAGTCATCTCTCTTTAGTTGAAACAAGTCAGTGGTAATTTAATTATTAGAAAGGAATTGCTCAATCCTCTGTTTTAATAGAGGTGGTACGAGTGTGGAGGACAGATGGCAATTTCTCAGGCTGAGTTGCTGAGCATACTTGCTTCATAGCTGCATGCAACATCTCACCAGCTACCCAGAGCTCTGAAAGGTTACTTCCTAAATGGACATTTTCAGAATGTGTGTCCCTGGATACCCTTCCTTTACTCCAATAATAAAGCTGTGATCCTTTATTTCTTTCAGGATGTCTGGTGGCCTTCTGATATCTTAAATGTCTTTGGAGTTTCTGACAAAAGACTTCAGTATGATGTTCTCAGATGAAATACAGATATCTTATGTTAATATTAGCTCACTCAGACACATAATGAACACAGTACTTCCAGCTGTGGGAATTTCAAAATTGCATGCTTCTGTCCCAGTTGAAGTACTGTATTTACATTTCTGAGGGTAGCAGGAGAAACTGCAAAATAATTTAGCAGTCAGAAAACTTTTATTGGGTACAGTAGTATCGGGGTGTTATCAGCACTCTTCTCATCCTAAGCCAAAACACAGCATTCCACCAGCTACTAGGAAGAAAATTAATTCTGTTCTAACTGAAACCAGGACAAGTAGTATAACAAATGAAAGCACTGTAGGAATTCAAAGTTAGCATTTCAGAAATGACATAAAGTACAAACCTGCATCCTTAGAACTTGTGGGGCTACGTGTTGGGCTTCTTTTTTTCTAACTGGTTAGTCTCAGGGGAGGTGCCGTTGTGAATGCTGTTGTACATTTGTAACCCTCTCTGCACACGGGGCTTCTAAAAGTCACTTTTTTATGTCTTTTTGCATATTTCATTAGTAGGGCTAAACCTACATTGTGGTTTGTCTTATCACCAGCAGGTTTGCTCAGAGTTCGTGAGATACAAGCTGCAGCTGCTCAAAGCAGTTACGTTGGAGCGGGGAACTGCAGGGCAAGTTTCCCAGCAGAGCCGTGAGCTCATGATTTCCATAGGCTGCTTCTGCGTGCTCCCTGCATTTGGTCTCTCTAGTGCAAGGCTTAGACTTGTGGCCAGCTCTCTGCTGACTCCTAAGAGAGGCTGATCTCTGCTGCATGCCGTCTGTTTCTCGGTCCCGAGCACCATCTCTGTGCTGCCTGACCTTGCTCTTTGTAAGCTTACAAGTTTGCAGGTTGCTCTCCGCCTGACTGAACAGGGAGTGAAGGCCCCTTGATAAGATGTGCATCTAAACAGACCATATGGACAGCAAGGAAAATAAACGGTTTCCTTCTGCTTGGTTTCCATGGCACCCTGGAAAAATTGCTCTTGAACTGTGAGGTGCTATCCTTCCAAGCATCTCCTGGTACTGAGGGGAAAAAATAAAGGTAATGCTGATTGTTGTTGGCTGCTTTATTTTGTCTGACAGCGCTGGGCTAGCACGTCAGGGTTTGGGAGGAGGGAGGAGGATGAAGTGCTTTGAAGGGGCCTTGTATCTGTACTTTTGCCTTTGTCGGCAGTTTGTTGGACATGTGACGAGGAAGAAGTGTGCCTTGAGAAAAGGCAACAGAAGCAGAAAGTGTTCACGGAGCTGAGTGGCTGGCCTGGCACTCTGCAGGGCTGGGAGAAACCAGCCACTGGCCCTGCTCTGAGCAATGGGTAGCCCTGCTGTTGGCCTCTATCAGAGTCTGTTTTGTACTTCACCTTCCAGTTCTGCGTCCCCTGTGAACATCCTCAGAGTAAGCTAAAGTAAATGGCATTGTTCGAGGACTTTTTTTTTCCTCTTTCCCACAGTGTTAGAGAGGTTAACTGTATCCTGTGGCTCCTGCTTTTCTGGTTATTTTGATGTGTTAATTTTTTAGCATAGATCTATTTGTAAGGAAGGTTACTGGAGTCTTTTTGCAAAGATCAAATGCTGAATTTTGTATTTGATGTAATGATTTTTTAATGTATTACATAAAATTCAATGTGAACATTTTTCTTGAAAGGGTTCTGATTAAGAGGAGAGTTGTGTAATGGTTCCTGACTTATATTCCACTCGGTATGCACATTTGTAAACATTTCTTTCTCGGCTATAGTATGTCTTCAGTGTTTGTGTGGGGAGGAGGGAGGCAGGGAGAAAAGGTACAGTTACTGTTCTGAACAAATAATCCGTGTTGCATATGCTAGAAGAAAGGTCCGGTTTTTGGATTCTGGGGGAGAGGTGGAACAAAGCTTTTTTTGTTGCGTGTTGAGGGCTACTTACAAATAAAAGTAAATCGAAGGGGTTGGAGGCACTTGAGGAAGCACTCATAAATTGTGGGAGCCAAGTGCCCAGCTGCCAGCATTGCTATTGTTTTGCTGAGTTTGTGCTGAGAGAGAAACTTGTGCTCTGAGTTCTGTAAGAGCTTTCTCTTCTGCAGTCCTGGTCTCCTTTAGACATTACTTAATATCCTTTTCCTATACTTAACAGCCTCTGTTGCTTCCTTTGAAGAATGGGAGAATCTGGTAGCTGTCTAACTGCCCACCTATACTTCTGTTCAAGTATCTGTTTACTCTGGTTGCTAATACTATCCTTTAACTGATTTTTTGTCATTTTTTCTTCTTTTCCCAGTGGTCTGCTTCTCTACTCATGTCTGTCACAGAACGATCTCATTGCAAGAGTCGTGTCCAGCTCCTCTTAATGAATGCCACTGCAGATTTGTCTAAATGATTTTTAAGAGGAATTCAGGCTTGTGCTTTTTGTTCAGCATCAGCCAAGATATTAGCTCATCACTCTAGCTAATGCTTAGAAAAATCGTTTCATACTGAATTCCCAAGTCTTTACACTTTCAGTTGCGAGAAAAGGAGATTGGGGCTTCTGTGTTACTTGGCATTATTCGCAAGCAGAATTGCACTGCTATGGCTTTGAGTTGTGCTAGTTGATGAATGTGTATGTCTGATTATTTACGTGTAAGTGAGTAGGTGATATTTTGTCACTATAATGCAGGTTGATGGAAATGTAAGCAGAAGAAGACTGGTCAGTTCTGCTGGGATGCCAAACGATGTGGGATCCAAAGAGGCGTAGGGTAGATCTCATGGAAGTGACTTAAAATTTGCATTGTTATTGCAGATCTGTTTAATGTTTTCTAACTGAGAACAGATCTGAGTGCAGATAACCTTCTCCCTGCCACCCCAGCATGGAGAAAATAAACCACAAGCAACGTACAATTCAGTAGCAGAGGCATTTAAGTGAGCCAAAGTACGCTTTACAGGAAGCTTTTGTTCAGACAACTGGCTGTACAACTAGCTGAGATGCTGTTTGCAAACACAGGTAGTGTAATTGGCATTGCTACTGGCTGATACAGACATTTTAGGCTGTAATGTGGAGGAATGCTAGCTGCCAGTGCATAGGAAGGACTGTCAACTTGGAATATAAAAGTAACTACGCATACTTTCCTTTGAGACCTGGAATTAAGGAAACCGTAATCAGGCAGATTTCATAGGAACTGTTAACTGTGCTGAATATAATCTTCTACGTAAGTCATGAATCTTTTTGATTGCTGATCTTGACTAATTTGTATTAGTCAACTAATTTGACTAATTTGTAACTTGACTAATTTGTATCAGCCTTTCAAATCCATCGTTCCTGTTATCTTCCAGACTCTTGTTCCAAAGGCTTGGTATACCCCTTTGTATGCCTCCCTCTAAGCTTTATGGGTTCTTGAACCCCAGTGTAATAAGGAAGAAACCAGCAGAAGAGGAGGAAGGTTTCAGTTATTTCATCCACCAGTTGATCCTTAGTATCAGTGGAGTAAAGGACAGTGTCTTCACAGGAGCGTTACTTCTATCCAGCTATGCCAGTGCTGAACTGGAGCTTGAGTCAGTATGACTGTGCTCTTGTTTTCCAGTTCTGTCTGTTGTGTATAAGGTCTTAGACTTAAGATCTTACATAATAAATTTTTTTTTCTAAAAAAAAAAAAAGATACAGGTCTTTAGTCTATGGGCTTTAACTTGTTTTCTCAGGCAAATTTTACAGAAGTAGCCATGAGTAATGTTAAGGCAATGTAATTTTTTTCCTTTTTTTATGGGAAAATGGGATTCTGTAAGTCTGGTAACTATTTTTAGTGTTCTAACAATTTTGGATAGTTTGGTTGTAACAAAAATTCGTTCTTAAAGCAAATTCTGCACCTCCTTCCAGCCCCCTTGACAAAATCTCAATGAAGGTAGTAAGTCCTGTAATTGGTAGGCTGCTATGAAGGTGTTTCAGTGCCTGTACTAAATAACTTCTGTACTGTAAGTGAACACTTCATTTTCATTTGATGCATTTTCTCATTTAGACTGCAAGTGAAAATGAGTGAAAACATAAGTGTCGGGCTCACAACTCTAGAGAAGCTTTGAGTGGGAATTTTGGATTAGGAAATTTAACTCATTAGTTCTTCTTTTATTCAGTTTTTACATGGGAGACAATATTTGCTGAAAATATTTTTCTTTCAGTGGCAGCTCCAGCACTACAAATGCCTCAGGAAAAGGTAGGGGCAGACAAACTACCTTTGTTGGTAGAAAGGCCTAAGAGGTTAAGGTGGAGGAGAAAGATGAATGGAGAAGATTGCCTTGAAAATGAACTTGCAAACCTGTTACTCGCTGTAGACTCTGAAATGTATGATTCAGGAAAAAAATTGGGAGTTTGACTGTATTAAGTGTAGTACATAATAAACAGGGGAGGTCATTGTCCTTTATGTAATGATTCCTGAGTAAAACAGACTTTGGCTAACGTGATAAAATTTGCTTTTTAAATTTTATTTTTCATCTTTCTAGTGCTACCGCTTCATTTAGGAAAGAGACTGTCAACTGAACTCCATGCCTTCAAGCTCCTGTTCAGCCATCCCTTTTCTTTTCAGGACTGAAGAATAATATGGAATTGTTGTTACGCTTGAGCTGTGACAATACTTAGAACTTCTATAGAGAGTTTCTGCTACTTGATGTGTAAACATCTCTGAAGTGGTTCTGCCTAACTTGCATCTGATGTAGTGTTTGTTGCAAGTACTTCATTTAGTACAAAGAAAGTACCTAAAGCATGCAGTGTTTCTGACACCATGAACAGTTTTAGTGGTAAGAAGGTTGCTTTGTTCAATCTGTCACTCAGGAAAAAGATTAAATTTACAGTAGTAGCTACCTGTTCGGGCTGCTGTCTGTGTGTTATAGGTGTGTAAACATTCTGATGCACATGCAGTGCTGTTTAAAACTGTGCTCACTTCAGGTTCTTTCAGCTATAACCTCCAGTAAAACAGCATCTCTCTACAACTGGATATCATTGACAAGACCTACCATCTTTGTCCCTACGTGTATCATCCTGGGGTATATCTTGGTGTGTTTGCAGTGCAGTGCCATGCATAGACACCAGCTTGTTTGATGCTGTGGTCACAGCTATTTGGACAGCACTTGGATATATTTGCTTGGATCTTGCAAATTGGTACCTCTGGCTTTTAGCAGTACTGAGGAACTGAACCTAATTAGGCAGCCTGGGTTAAACACCAAGCTGAGGTGGCTTTATTAGTTGGCATCTGGACATCTGCAAAGACTGCAGACTGTTCTGTGTCGATGCATCTCCAACCGTGGGAGTTTATAATTCAGAATTAGTGCCACTGCAAGTCAGAACGCAGACAGCTTTCTGAATTTGCTAAGATGATATCGCACTGTCACAGACTAACATTAATACGATGGTTGGCATCACATCTTTTGGGAAACGGAGAGCAGTAGCCTTACCCTATTCCTTTTTCCACCTCAGTGGGCAGCATCCTTTGCCACTGATCACACTGCAGATACAAGAATCTGTCTTCAGTCAGTGTGTTCCAGTTGATGTACTCCATCTACTCTAGACTGCTTGATCCTTTGCAGTTTATATCTCGTTATTATGGATATTGATACAGACCTGGATTATTCCAGTAAGGATATGAGTTTAAAAAAAAAAAAAAGTTGGATGGTTTTCTTAAGGAGGGCTGAAACTGCTTCTGTCTGTTGAAAGTTAAAAATTCATTTGTGTTTGAAGCAGATGTCCACTTTTGTAGTAGCCTTTTATCAAGTAAACCTACTATTCAAGTGAGATAGCTTGTACTGTTTCTGCTGATGGGGAGCATCATCTGTACCATGTAGACTTATGCAATACAAAGACTTTTCTGGTTATCTTTACGTTCAGGTTCTTCCTGCATCCATGTTTTTCCTATGCGTCAGTATTTTGCGTCTTACTGAAGAGAAGTGGTTTTGGCACTTTGTCTCAAAATTGTGAAGCATTGCTACAGCTCTCTGCTGTTTAGGTAATTTCTTGCCCAGAGTAGGGTTTTTTGGAGCTCGGATTTTCCTGTTAAAGGAAATGATGAAATGGAAGAACTGAAGACATACTCTGTACTGTTGCATGCTGATAGCCACATTAAAGATTCTCCTTGCCAGAACTGTGTAATATCATCTGAGATGCTGCTCCTTATAAGCAGATAAAAAGGTTGAAACGCCAACTCTTGCAGCCCTTTCCATTTAGGGAAAGGCTCAGACAGAAGTAGCGTTGGTTCCACCCAGTTATAACTTGTCTGACCCTTTCTTCAGCACATTTGTATTCTGGTCAGTCCTGACGTTGGAATTGCAGGACTGAGTTGTCCCAGGCTGAGCATGTGGCAGATGTTCACTGGAACACTTGACTTTTCCCTGAAAATCTCTGGGTTTAGCAGTTCCTTGTTGCAAGTGTTCTTAGAGCATTTCTTCTTCTTCTAGGAAATAGTTTTCTTTTGCTAGAACTTCAGAACGCATGGAAAGTCAAGCCAATTTGATTGTTGAAATCCTTAAAGTCCCTTAAAATAAATTCAGTAATTTTGTGGGGTCTGCAAAAGCAGCAATCCTAGTATCCTAGAGCAAGCTTGTGCTGGAGGCCACAGAATATGGTGATCTGCTAATCCAAACCCGTATTGAAAAGACTTGAAATGAGTAAACAAACAACAGCAAAGCTTGCTTTTGAATAGTTGACTTCGTTTATATCAACAGTTAAATTGTATTGAGACCAGCTATGAAAATGCTCCTTGGAATGAATGTGTCCACTCTGCTGGGAGGAAGTGTATCAGCGCTGAGCTTGTATTTTGGAGCATATTTAATCCCTGTCTACACAGGAAAGATTTAAGTCCTGCTTGGCTGCAGGAGTCAAAATATATTTTGGAAACAATGATGGCTTACCAGTGCTGCAATATACAATGGGTTCAAAACAAAACCAAAAAAAAAAAAAAAAGCTCTTCTATAAAACATGAAGCCTGGAGTGTGCTTCAAGGCTTCAGCCTGAGGGCAGTCTGCTTGCTAAAGGTGAAATGGTGATACGTGTCTGCCACTTCGCTCCTAATAAATAAACGTGCCTGGGAATGTTCCCAGGCACCGTGGCCAACTGGCTCGGGACTGCCTGCGTCCGTGCTCTTATGCTCTTTGCTTGCAGGGCAGGGTGGCTGCAGCTGAACTGCCCAGCGCAAGCAGTCCCAATTGTGTGCCGACTCACAGAGAGCTGGGAATTGAGTGGGAGAGCACTAATTGGCACAGCGCAGTGCTGGGGAATGTCCTAGCTGCTTTCTAGCATACATGATCATGTTCCAGGGCCTGGGAACGTTTCCAGATGAGATTTAACTTATGAGTACAGATGTTAGTCCTCAATTCTTCTGAAATCTTTATGGACTAAGGCAAAGAAGGAGCCTTCCTCCCCTAAGGGATTTGGGACACTTCAGAAAGGTAAGTTTAGGAGATAATGTCTCCTATTTATTTCAGGGCACAAATTCTGTGCTATGTAAGTGTCTGTGCCACCCGTTTGCCATTTGGATGGTTTTAGTGGCTGCTTAAGCATCTTTCAGAATGCAGTCACCTTTACAGCCACCAGCAATCTGGGATGGACTGGAGCCTCAGCCCTCCTCTGCCAGACTATTGCTTGTGTGTGAACGAGCATGTACAGGAGCAGTAACTGCAGGCTAATGGAGGTGCTGTGTAGGAAGAATGCCTTTATGGTGGTCAGGTCAGAAATCTCATTCTGACCAGGGTGTGCACGAATATTAAGAGTCCTAGGTTAGGCTGGGTGGCGAGGTGGGAGGAAGTCTTGTACCTCTTGGGCAGTGGATCTTGTGGGAGCAGGAGAGTGGGGAAACCACTTCATTTCCTTAGAAGTTTCTCCCAATGAATGGCAAAATTGATGACTGCATTTGGTCATACAGGGCTATTTCCTGCGGACTCTGTAGTGTTCGTGCATTTTTGGACCTGGAATGTAGTCCTAGTGTAGATGAGCCAGTAACCCATCAATACTAATCCCAGCTCTAAGCAGACATATGTCCTGGAAGACAGCGTATTGCATAAGATGCTGAGTAATGGAGCAGTTTTGCTGTGAACTGATCATTTTTTCTGCGCCCCCTTTTCCAACACTCCCACCTGTTTCCTTATCACCTTCTTTCTCCACGGTGCCCTGGGTTTCTGTGCTAGTTAAGGCTCCGTCATGCAGTCACCTCAGAACACTGTTTCTTTTCATAGGGCTTGGAATATGTTATCAACTTCGATAGCTCAAATATTTATAGAGAAAAGTTAATATAAAATATTGTTCATCACACTCTTACGGGTTATACAATTTTACTTTTGAATGCGTTGGTTTGAGTTGTGTGAAGCAACTGTGTGGGACATTGCACTTACACCAGTGATGCACCCCCCCAATTTTAGGAACATAATTTATGTGACAGCATCAGCTTTGGAACATCACTTTGTATAAAGGATCTGTTGCTCAAAGGTAGTAAGCTGTCAGAGCTGGCTGTGTCAATTAATACACAGCACACTCTGTCTGCTGATTGCTCTTCTAATTTCATGTGTATTGTGATCTGTCTTTCAAGCAGCAGTGGTGCGTATGTAAGGACAGTACAGCGCAGGGATGCTCCCTGATGTCCCACGGGCTGCCCGTGTGTCTGCAAGCCAACCATATTGTCCTTGCACAGCTTCTGGCAGCCTGCTGTCCTGGAGGCAGCTTAGGAATTTGAACAGGAGAGGGCGCAGGCTCTGCCAATGGTCAATGTCTCTTCTGGCTGCTCTGATTCTGGCCAGAGAGCTGTCCTTTCTGCCGGTGTCTCAGGTGGATGTAACTAGTTCAGGGCAGTTGGCTCTTTTTGGAGAGCTGGGTGTTGGAGAATGGGCCTTTACATGTGGAAGTCTGCTGCTGCAAAAAGACAGAAGCTCATCTAGCATAGGACTTCCAGTTGTGTCCATTGCCAGTAAAATGTCAAAGGCTGTGTCTTGTTGAATGTTTCTGTTTGTCATTAAGCGCAAGCTGCTGTCACAAGTCACAATCTCATCCCTCCTCTGCAATGCTTGTGTAGCTCCACATTGAGTACAAGAACTAACTGATCTGGCTGAAAAGCAACTCGGAAAACCTGAATTTTCAGCCATGTCTGTCAAGTTCACTGCTTTGTCTCACTGCTCAATTGCACAAACATTTCAGCATCGCTGGGGTGGTATTAGAAGTGAGGCACGTGGGACAAGCATGTAGAGGACCAGAACCATTCCTTCACTTTGTCAGTGACCTGCACTTGGGTGTTACTAAAGTGACCATGGAATTGAGGTCTGTCCTGAAGATGGCTTCAAGTATAATGCTGTGTTATCTGTGCTTTTGTTTCATAACACTAATGAATTTTCCCTGTGTAGGGAGGAGAAAAAAACAAACACCTACCTCACTTCATTCCCTTGAGCACCCAATCCAAATTTATGAGTGTATCAGCTAAGATTAGTAGCTTAAATGAAAAGAAAGCCTATATTTAGCAAAGTCTCTATTTAAAACCAGGAGTTTGGTGAACTTGTATTCTCTTCTTTCTGCTGCAACTTTTCAGAGGCTGTTAACTTCAAAGGTAACGTAGCAGCCAGTCAAATTTCCAGCTTTGAGCTAGTGGAGTTGCTTGTCACCCAAATTCTCTTTGTTTCTGAGGCGCCAAGTCTACTTGTGTGTTACTTAAGTAAAATAAGCTGTCAGTTCCCAGCGGTCACAGAGCACATCTGTGACCCGAGATTGAGCTATGCCTCTGAAAATGTGCTGCCCATTTATACGCCTGTGCTGTTTTCTTGCTTCACTTAAATCTGCTGCTTCTAGTCTGTGCCTGTCACTGGAGGCTCCTTTTTCTTTACGTCTGTGATTGTCATTGAACCAGCGTGGAGAATGAGACTGCTGAAGTGGTGGTACCTTAAAGTTAGGCTGTGATGGTTCAGATTCAGATACACATGGCCTTTGTTTCTGATCTTAGGGCAGCTTATATCTAAAAAGAAAAACAAAGCAACAACAACAACAAAAAAAAGTGCCCTGAAACTCTCCTTGAAAATTGAATTTTAAGAGCTAGGCTGAAGTTTTGCCTGTTTTAAGGAACATTATAGCTGTATTGACTACTTAGTCAGAGAACTTGTTCACCTTTTAAAAACATTATCATTTACCTTGAATCACATGTTCCATTTTGATAGCCTCCTTCATATAGAAAATATAGCATGAGATGTCTGTTTAAATGCAAGTCTAGTAATGCTCTATCTTCTATGTGAAGGGAAGTATTCTGTACATTTTTCCATGTTTGACATCATGGTGTTTTGAATAACCATGTTCCATATTCATATCAATTTTTTGTTTTTGTTTTCAATTTATGCACAGCACTTGCTCTGAAATTTGGGGACTGAGTACACCAAACACGATAGATCAGTGGGATACAACAGGCCTTTACAGCTTCTCTGAACAAACCAGGTGAATATTCTGCCCTCTCTCGCATCATAGAAATCTTGTGGGAGGGATTGTATTTGGAGGGTCTGTAATGGGATGCTTTAGCTGTAAAATAGACTAAAATGCTTCCTAGGCCTCTCACGGTACAGCATTATAAAATATTTGCTTGCTGGTGTAGAAATCCAAGTGTTCTCAGCTGATGTTTTGACCAACGAAATTCTAATTCCGGAATATTCCTTTTTCACGCCAGTGCCGTTGAAAGAATGGGAAGACTTGTTAAATGCAAGCTCTAATGTGATTTGGTATTTATATTAACAAAGTTGGGCTACTTAATTCTTTAGACCTAATCTTACAAAGTGTTTAAACTGCTTTGTATGCCACAAGCTTTCAGTTAAACCTTGCTAATTGGCTCAGATACGAGCTACTAAAGAACTGTTTGTAAATTCTTCAGTAGTTAATGGTGGGCAAATTCTAAACGGGTTCTTTATTTTTTCATGTCACATTACTTGATTTGTGTATTGAGGTTTGTCTCCCATCCCATAACGATCATAAACATCTGCATTTGTGTAAGCATATGCAGTCAGTCTTAAAACTAGCAAAACATTTTCAGCTGGTAGCAAGGCAGATGAAGTCAAGAAGATAAACTGTACAGCCCTTACGAGATGCGTGTTCATGCTTTTTGCATTACAGTTATACTGCCATGTGGATCACTTGGGCAGCTGACTGCTTATAGGCTTATTTGCAGTCCTGGGGGAATTCTTATGCTTAAAGCCATAAAGTATCTGTGCCACAGAAAAGCCTTGAGGTTTAGAAACTGAAGGGACTATTAAATGTGTGTTTTTCTTTCAACAATTGTCTTTTTGCATTTTAAAAACATATGTGAAGCAATCATTCTAAATACTTAGTTGGGGATAAAGTGGCTTTTATTGAACCCTAAGTTCACTGGCAATAATTTGAGCATCTCAAAAAGAAGTAAAAATGCTGTTTGATGTCAATACTTGTCTCGCATTTGAAGCCTTTTAACAAGAGTACAAATGTCACTAACAGTGTCAATTGAGTGAACTCTGAAAATGAGCAAACTGCTTTTCAAATGTGCGTACACTGTTGCTTGAGTGGTTAAGAGACAGCATGCAATCTGTAAATACTTCTTAACATCTTTCCCATGTAGATCTCTCGATGGCCGACTACAGGTATCTCATCGTAAAGGATTACCGCACGTTATTTACTGCCGTTTGTGGCGCTGGCCAGATCTTCACAGTCACCATGAACTTAAAGCAATTGAAAACTGTGAATATGCTTTTAATCTTAAAAAGGATGAAGTATGTGTAAACCCTTACCACTACCAGAGAGTGGAGACACCAGGTAGGAAGCCTGCTTCTGACTTTATAGCAGCATCTGTATGTACACACTTGTTCAGCATAATGTTTTAGATAAATATATAAGGATGATGTGTTCCCTTGCCAGAAATACAAGATGATTAAAGATGCAGGTTTCGAGAATACCATCCGCTGAAAGTTCTTAGCAGTAAAGATGCTGACAATTTCTTTTACACATGTTGAATAACCATGACAAATGCTTCCAGTGCTGCTAGCAATGGTATGGTCCAGCATGAAAATGAGAGTAGAGTTGTCTTACTAATACAGAGTAGTCTTGCTCGAAAACCTCAGGAACCTAACCTGTTCTGGTAACTAGTGGTATGATTGCAGTACTAGCAGTACTGAGAAACATCTGAAGAAATTGTGAGATGTTTTAGTTTTTTTTTCCCTTTGTCTTCACAGAAGTGTGTATTTGAGGATATTGCTAATACTTTGAAATTTGCTTTTCCAGTCTTGCCTCCTGTACTAGTGCCACGGCACACTGAGATTCTAACAGAGCTTCCACCTCTTGATGACTATACCCATTCCATTCCTGAAAACACTAACTTTCCAGCTGGAATTGAACCACAGAGCAATTACATCCCAGGTATTGGCTGAACTCCCAATGCAAACAGTACACTTATCTTTGTTTCATTGCTGCTGCAGTGTTGGTAATTTCATGAGGTGATGAAATTAATTGAAAAATGTACCAATTAAATTTTGTTGATTTTCTGCATTAGTTCCAATGAAAGGCCTAAACACTGTTACTTGCAGAACATGATCCTGTGTGAAAAGGTATTGCTGTGGTTTCAGAGTAGCTTACTCGGTTTCAATAGCTTAAGGTTCAAAATGCTGATGAGTACAAAGTAGACCTTCACATTATGCTTCAAGAATTCTGTAAACATGTAGATGTTGCCAAATGCTGTGTATCGGAGATTGAGTGGTAAACTGCTCAGTTCCACTATGTGAAGTATGTGGAGAAACCTCTTAAGTTCCAGACAGTGTAGCTTACAATTAATCAAGGTCTGCTTTGTGTACTTCTTACAATTGTGTGCATACAGTTTTTGTTGTCTTTAGGAGCAATGTAGTTATACCAAACTTTTAAAGAATTCTTCTTTCCTCTCTTTGCTTCTTTCCTACCCCAAAACAAAATTCAAGACTGAACTGCTACAGTGCACACACAAGCCTGTGTCCTTACAGAAATGTAAGATGAGTGACCTGTGTTTCCTGTCCCAATTTCCTGTTTCCTACCTCTTCAGGAAGTTGTCTGGAATATAAAACCCAGCCAAGCTGAATTTTTTTGTAAATTTAATGCAACTATGTCACAGCATCCCAGGACTGATAAATAAGCTGAAAATTCAGATCCTGGCTTTCTCGAAGAATGACTGCCTTGAAACTCAGATGTGTGCAGTATACAAACTGTATCTGCATGTCTTACACAGGATGGTGCTTGCATTTTCTTTAAATATGTCTGAAAATTGAAATGGCACCAAGAACGTTTCCATGAACTTGATCTCCTCTGTTTAATTGGTGCCAAATTTGTTACCACTTAAGAACGAGATATTTAAAGAGCTATTCAAGATGCTAGAACTTGATGTTGCTTTCTTCGCTAGTGTATACTTTTTTTGACTCCATCAGAGGGCTCTTGATAGTGTTTGCAGACAACTTACTGGAAAGCCACCATTTGAAAATACAGGAAATGAGCTCAAGGAACTCTAGGTAGTTATTTGCAAGAAGTCTGTTCAAGGTGATTGCGGGTACTCACATGATCTTCAAATGTTTATGCAGCTCACCACACCTTGCCTCCTTCTCTTTGCCACTGACACCCAACTCTTGTATTCAAGAATCGTATCTCAATCTTATTTTATTTGACCTTCTTAACTAATCTTGACTACTTAGCTAGGTCTTGATAAGCCTTGTGTGTCTTGACAGCCTGCTTCAGAGAACTTTTCTTTAACAGTAAACCAGACTAACAACCGTGGTAGTATTGCACCACAATACCATCTCAGTATGCCTACAAAGAGCTCTATTTCACCTACAGGGTACCTCCTGTATGTTTACTGGGCAGATGCTGATTGTGGAGGTGCAGGTTGTCCAGGGCCCTTCCAAATCTGGCATGTGCTGAGCTGCCTTGTCCAAACTTGTGGCATCATTCATGCTCTGCTAGGAATTTTTATTCATAGAATCATCTAGGTTAAAAGAGACCTCCGAGATCACTGAGTCCAACCTCTGATCTAACACTAACAAGTACTCCACTAAACCATATCACTAAGCTCTACATCTAAACGTCTTTTAATGCTGTACTCGAGCACTTCTTTCCAGTTATATTGATGCTCACCTCTGACCCTAAAACAATATTAATACTAGATTGGAGGGGATCTTCTGTGTTCAGACAGATGCGGAAAATAGTCTGTGCCAAACAGCCTAGATTAGCAACTGGAAACAGGAGGTGTGGGTTGGATTGGAAATGGTTATTGACCTTTTACCATGTCTGTGGGATTAAGCGTAACAAATAATTTAAAGGTGGGTAGAGTCCAGTTTATCACAGTAAATTCTATAAAAATGTTCAAAACCATGTGATTTTTGTTGTCATAGTTCTCGCTACTAAAGATTTCCCTTAATTTTCCTTTTAAATTCTCACACAAATTTTGTCACATCTATATTTAGTGTGTAGTTTTACAGACTGAACCAAAGATGCAGTTCCTTTGGTTCATTTTTATTTAATCAACTGATTTAATCAAATTTCCTCTTGCTGACTTCTTTCTGATCTTCCTTATGTCAGAGATTTACAGTAATAGATACTAGAAACAACTTGATTTTAATTCTTAGGCAAAAGGCTTTGTTTCTGCTGTTTGATAACATGTAATTAAATGAGTTTAATCTGTCAGATGTTTGAAATAATTCTAAGGTGATTGTAGAGATCATTTATCTTTGACCACTTTCACTAAAGAAACTGACATTTTGTTGCTAATATATAGGAAAAGACACTTGCCCAGTTCAGACAAGATTATTTCCTGAGAGGCAGTTGGTTAACTCATTATCTGGATTACAAAGTACATGTTGAATGGGGAAAAGGAACAACCATATTCTCACGGGTTTTGAAGATATTTTTGTAAAATTAGACAGTTTCTAGTACCAAAATGCTTTATACTTGTTACTGAGTCTACTTTGGTCTGTAAAACTCCTGCCTTTAAACAGCTGGTTAAAAAAGTAGATATTTTAAACAGAGTATGGAATTTATAATAACAGTAGCTTGTGCATCATAACTGGTTAGATAATGTAGTTGTTAATGAGTGAAATCAACCATTGGATATTGAAGAAAAACGAATGTGGGGACTGAACTGAAAAATAACCTTTAAATCTTAACAACTTCTAGGGCGTAGGAGGGTGTCTGATCTGATGGTTATACTACATAAAGACAGCTCATATTTTTTTGGAGAAGTCACCAGATGGTTTTTTCATTTGTAATTCTACTAAATGTGAAAGCTGTTAATCACAATTGCAAAATTGTTACTCATTGTAGTGAGAGTATCTTGTATTACGTGGAACAAACAAGGATTGTCCATTAATTATATAATACGTTAGAGCGATTGGCAGGCATACAGAAGATGATACATTTTATGTAGACAATAAGGCAGGTAATGGATTTGAATTCCTATGGTAGAAAGGAAGTCCAGCAAAAGGAAATTCTAATTCAGTGTTCAGGTATCATGTAGAGTTTGAGGACTTGAGGACTAAATCTCCAGATGCTAAATGTTAGAAGTTGCCCTATTGATTCAAGCAATAGATGGATACTTTATTTTTTTAAAACAGAAACCCCACCTCCAGGATACATCAGTGAAGATGGAGAAACAAGTGACCAGCAGTTGAACCAAAGCATGGATACAGGTAAAATTTTTACCACTTCCAAGATTTGGGTTTACTACTTTACATAGTGGCAAGACTTAAGCCCAGATGATATTGGCAACCTGTACAACGTGTTTAGTGTTTAAAATACCACTTTTTTAATGTCTTTTGTGAGCATTTTTTTTTTTTTTTGGCCAGGGTAATGCTTTTAAAACAGCGTGCTGCATTAAGTACATTTCATTTGTTTTTGCTGCATTAAGTACACTTTGTTTTGTAACAAAAGCATAAAGTCTAATTAAGGCTTCATCAGAAAATCTTGAAGTAGATTTTAATAGCTGACTAGCTTCAACTTATCACTACCTTTCCCTTCTGAGAACAGGTTCACTGAAGCAAACTGTTGGCCTAAATAGGTTACAGAAATGCTGCATTTTGAGAATCTCTCTCTTAGCTCTTACTGCTTCTGCTGAGTTTCAAATTAATTCTTGTTTAGAAGGCTATATTGAAAGAGTAATGGAAACAAACATTTGTGTGATGGAGTTTCTAGATAATCTGTTAGCCCTTAGACTTGGACAAAGCATAGTTAATGTGCTGGATAAGAACCTCCTGCTGTGCTGGCAGTCCTGAGAGTGGTTTTGGTTAGCTAATGCTAGCAACCTTTTTCAGTTAATTGGAATCAACTGCACTAGTTTATGTAAGAACTGCAGTATTTTCCCACTATGTTGACAATAACTGCGTTAATTAAAAAGCCTGACATCAACAGTAATTGTAGGAATGTTTCTTTGTAAAGCACCTTTGCCCCTGTATTTTGCCTACTAGTGTGAAAATTGTGTTGGAGAGTGTTTTCTTTTTTTCCCCTTCATCCATCCAGAATAAGAATAAAGAATAAATTCCTCAGATGAGGAAATCCATCTTGTTCTTTTCTGGAGATAAACCAACTCTATCAAGCATAAAGAAATAACATCTTGATTGTCTTACCCGCTTTTTCTTAGCTTTTATCACTGTGTGGAAGAAGTCACTGCCTTCTCATTGGAGAAGTGCATAAATAAAGATATGTTCCCAGACTGTGCATGGAGAGAGAACTCTGCCAAATGCAACACTTAAGATGTTATTAGTGTCTTTACAAGGAGGGGTAGGTTCCCAGGAGTCTGGAAAATTAAATGTAATTTTAATTCAGAATAAAGATGTGACATGTTGGAAAACTGGTTATAGCTTTTCTGAGGTTTCTTAGTCCAAAGAATTTTAAGATAAAGATGGTACCTAAGTAATAGTCATATGTATCCATCTGAAATGATGAGAATAATTTGCTCTTAATCCGTGTTGCTTCAACAGGATCTCCAGCAGAGCTGTCTCCTAGTACTCTCTCCCCAGTTAATCATAGCCTGGGTAAGTTGGAAATACTTTTAATTGTTTCAGTGTGTGTGATGGCTTCTCTTTATGTATATAATTACACTAAAAATAAAAATGTACCTTAAAGTAAGAGCTGTATTAGGAGGAAACTGTTGGGTTGGCTTCCCGATAATAAACATAATAGAGCTGGGCTAATGACTAGTTAATAACTACCCTATTTCTGTAACAGTTGAGCTTCTAGCAGAGAGTAATATGGTTGCATGTGTGTTCAGGAAATTAATTCAGAAAATATTTTAAAGGACATTAGTCTGTCCATAGTGCTGCCCAGACTTGCTGTCTACCCCGACTGTCTGTTGTTCTGCTCTTCTCATGCACTGTTTCACCTGTGACCACAAGACAATTGTTGCTCCTCCATTAGTTGCCCACCTGCTTTGATCGGGTTCTATTGCTGTGTGTCTGTATAAATGCCTCAGGAAGATCAGATTCCTTTAACTTTGTTTAAGGAATGGGGAGTTGGTGTGAGAGGAAAATGCTGTTCAGAGAGCTGAGTGAGTAATTAGTGCGTAAAAAGAAGCAGCAATGCAGGAAAAGCTGAAGATGCACAGGGAAGATAGGAAACTGCAGTAGGGAAAGTGCCTTCAGATGGATGGGTATAAGGTGGATATATTGTAATACGAGGGAGCATAATTTTCATATCAATAACTTTTTCCTTTGTGTGGTTCAGTGCTTGAAGGTTTAATCTCTTTAATGTTGCCAAAGTGTTTTTAAGTTACAAAATGGTAACAGAAGTGTCTCAATGTCTGGTACTTACAGTAACACTGGTTTAATCATTTTGCTGAGCAAGTACAAGTAAAGTATGTGAACCAAGGTCATTTTATATCACCCCTTCCCTTGTGTGGAATATTGAATTCTGTTCTCTTTACTGGGATAGGTAAAAATCATGGCAAGCAAAATTTAATTTAAGTAGTTTGAGGAGACATAAGCTATCATTTCTGGAAGAGAAAAATAGCAAGACAGAGAGGTCTTTTTCAGCTTTAATTCTGTGCTATTCTTATTCTTGTTTAACTTTTTTTTTTAGACTTGCAACCAGTTACTTATTCAGAGCCTGCGTTCTGGTGTTCAATAGCATATTATGAATTGAATCAAAGAGTGGGAGAAACCTTCCATGCATCACAACCTTCCCTGACTGTAGATGGCTTTACAGATCCATCAAATTCAGAACGATTTTGTCTAGGTCTGCTTTCCAATGTAAACAGAAATGCTACAGTGGAAATGACAAGGCGACACATAGGTAAAAATCTAATCTTTTAACTGTTTTAATATTTTAGCCATGAAATTATCAGTAGCGGTCAAGACAGGAAGGGCAGATCTGTGTTTGGGGTTGTTTCACGACGACACAACCATCCACTGAACTGTCTCAAGGCTTTCCGAGGGGAGCTTGGTGTCTCTTGCTAAGGACAGAATTGGAATGGTGAGAGGTCACTGCTTTGGAGGCCAGAGAGAGAAAAGAGTCCAGAGCTGCTGCTATCACAGCTACTTGCAACCAGGCAGATACGTAATGATGGCTGGACCTGAAGAGAGCTGCCTCTTCCTCAGTCAGTAGTCACTAAGTTTGTGACAGCAGCAGTCACTCAGCTGCCAGGCTGAGAGCAGGCACAGGAGGAAGTCATTCAGCTGCATGGGTATCTCTGCTGCTCACGTGGCTATTGTCATGTTTCAGGAAAAAGATGATTCACCAAAGCGGTGTGAAGGGCAGGGTTTTGGCTTCCAGGCTCCTCGTTGGACCGCTCTGCCCTGGATAGATAGTTTATATTCAGAGTTGCTTTGCGATGAATTTTAGGCTATAATTATAAAATATTAAGACGTTTGATTCTAATTTACAAAATACAGGATGGGCATTGGGAGTGCTGCTTGAATACTTTTTTACATGTGAAAAGCTGCTACTGGAATAATACAGTGTTTAGATACGATCAAGATTTTCTCTGTAGCAGTTAAGGAATATTTTCTACAATGCAGCCTCTTCAATAAAATGCATATTTTTGGATAGATTCTTCTTTTATTTAGCAGTTTTCACTAGATTATTTTTGTTACTGATATTGGTGGAAAGGGGATGATTGGACCAGATGATCTGGGAGGTCTTCTCCAACCTTTATGATTCTATGGTCTTTAGTAGAACCTTCCAACTTCTTACACCCCAAATCCAAATGCTTGTGTCATACAATTTTAGAGGTGGAGAAGCCCAAAATATGCCTGAGATGACTGATTAAAATGGTCAATGATGAGGAAAAGCAAACATGTAAGGCGTTCTCCCCTTTTTTTTTTTTTTTTTTTTTTAGAGAGTAGCTTACATTTAGGTTGAAAAATGTTTGAAGAAAACAATGAAACAATGGCCTTTAGAGGACCTGTTAATTATAATTAGCTTTTTTTTGGGGGGGGGAAATCAATTGTACGTTACTTCTTACTTGTGCCAGAAATAACCCATACAGATTTTTTTTCCTCTGAGAAAGAGCAAGATCATAATTCAGAAGTGAACAATAGGATTTATTACTGGTTTCTTTTTGGCAATAGGACTAAATGAAGTCCCATTGTTTTTGTCAAAGTAGTACAGAAAAAGGGGTATGCAGTGGGTTGTGAAATTGTGTGGGTGCATGTAAGAGGAGAGTCTGTGGAAGTGGTATACTTGTTCTGTTTTTTTCCCATCATCTTAGCAGCATGTGCCACTTCACATACAGCACTTCATATTGGCACGTTTTAATTATGCTGAATTTAATCTTTTTCTTTCAGTTGTGGAATTTCTTCAAGTGAAAAAGTTATTTGCTTCTCAAATTGGCTTTGGTTACTAGCCATTGCATAGCTGGAAAATTCTAGATCCCTGGACCAAAAATTATTCTGCCTCTCTTTCAAATATTGTGTGATAAGAATGCAAGCTGGTTGTGTTCTGTCCCTGCTACAGCTGTCAGACCAGCAGTATGGTTATCTGGATAATTGATTTCTGTTCTTGTTGTAAAGAAAAACTTGGCCTTCTCTAAGACAAAATGCTCCCTTGTTTGTTAATCTGCCTGGGTCATATCATAACTAGAGTTCCTTTGAATTTTGTTACAGGAAGGGGAGTACGCCTCTATTACATCGGTGGAGAAGTTTTTGCTGAGTGCCTAAGTGATAGCGCAATTTTTGTTCAGAGCCCGAACTGTAATCAAAGATATGGCTGGCATCCTGCAACTGTGTGCAAAATTCCACCAGGTTAGTAACCTACCAAAGGTCTTGTACAAAAAAAATCCAATTAATTTATTTGTGGGGTGTCATTTACTTTCCTTTTGATGCCTTAGGTTTTTGTCGTAGTTTTGGTCTTCTGTATAGCAAACAAGTATTTGTTAAGTGTACTTTTTTTGACATTTTTTTTCTTTGTAGGATGCAATCTAAAAATCTTCAATAACCAAGAATTTGCTGCTCTTCTGGCTCAATCTGTGAATCAGGGTTTTGAAGCAGTTTATCAGCTTACTAGAATGTGTACCATAAGAATGAGTTTTGTTAAAGGATGGGGAGCTGAATACAGGTAAGAAAAAAGGCTTTACACTTAAATCTATAGAGCTGGTTTTTTTTCTGTTGCTAATGTGCTCTATTTGTCTGGTTTGAAAGCCATATATGTGCTACTGTAGCTATGTTGTCTTCGAACCAAACCCATATTTTCCTTTTCTCTCCTTCAGCTATGAAGCTCCTAAGTCAAAAAGACAAACTGATTTTAGTATTGCACTGGAGTTCATTGACCAAGGAATTTCATCAGAGTTCACTTCCTCACTTAGTCTTGTTTGCTTGTTGTGGTGAAACCACTGACAACATCTAGAAGTTTCAGAACTTGTTATACAATTATTTGCTGTGTTAGACCTATAGTCATTTTGGTCTCTGTACTTTTCTGTCTGTAGTATAATGAGTTTGTTAGGTTGTGGTGTGGGATACAGTTTGATGGGACCCAAGGGAAAGTATTGAAGTGACTGAGTTCATTATGCAGACTAAAACAGTTGGAGAACACGCATTTAAGGGATGGCAAATACATTGGAACTTGGAGTGGAAAAAACTTTGCAGGAGTAAGATGTGCGTTTATGTAGAAAAAAATGCTAAAAATCATTGAGTGGAAAAGTAGTCTTTTATCTGCTTTTGAATAGTCTAATTATATTCTCAATAGAACAAATTAAAACCTATAGTTTAGATGGTGCCTCTTTTTAATGTAGTATGGGAATTTGGAAAGAAAAGGAATGAACTTCTAACAGAGCAGTTTTAAAGATTGCGTTATTTTGGAGAGCTACAGATGTGGTTTTAAACAACAACAAAAAACCTTAAATGTCTCTAGAAATTGTGTACTGAAAGAATAGAAGTCTGACACATCAATACCATATTGCAATACAGAACAATTTATTTTTTATCCTTAATTCTGAAGTTAAATAATACCAGGTTGCACAGTACATCCTGGGTTTTTGATTCTTTTATCTGCTCTTGCAATATATCCATGCAAATGTGAGCCATTGGAATGTGGGGGTGGATTCTCAGCTAAATGAAGCCAATTTTGTAAAAGCCTAATTAGATTAAATGAAAATTTTGAGTAATGAAATAAATTGGTACCTCTTTTGTTAGCAAGAGGTACACAAGAAAAAAAATCTGGCTCAAGTTTAAAGAACTTTTGGATTTAGCTCAAAAGGAGAATGTATACACTTACGCATAATTAAATACAACATTCAAGTCAGAATAGAAGAAAGGCTTAATCAGTCAGATTATATGAAGACAACTTGAAGTGAATGGAGTGTAAGTGTTGGGTTAAAACAGTGGAGAGGCTTTTGGTAAAGTTATTGTTAAAGAGGGAGAATGATTGTTAGCAGTCTGTAAACCCTTCAGAGATCACAGGGTTGAAAAAGCCCAGTGGAAACACTGCCAGAACAGCAGACTCTGAGTACTGATGTAATGCTGAACTAGTTTCTTTGCATCTCTGTTGAATATGGTGCTAATAAATTATTGAGGTGCAAAACCTCTAAGTTATGCTAAGTTATGATTAAAGTAAAAAGTTTTAAGCAGCTTTTAAGATTAAAGGTGCTCCTACATGCACAACCTTGAATTTAAATTAAATTAGTCTAAATTGTCAAAATAGATAGTGAAACAGAATCACACTAAAAACCAGTCATTGTTAAAAACTTCCACACTTCACTACTATCTCAGAAATGTTTCTCTGAGTAGGCTTTGGCAAGGCCAAACCATTCCCTACCTGTTAAGCATGTGGCATATGTTCATAAGCATGCCGATATGGCGAGGTGGTAGATCTTATAGGCTTAGTAGACAAAATAGTTAATAGCTTTTTACTTGTTGTTTGTTGGCTTAAATTGAGGATTGTGGTAGAAGTTCAGATCATCAGTTAAGCGTACACACTAACACAGGAACTAACCAGGGCTAGAATAATCTTCTGAAGAAAGTTGAGGTGTAATCACAGCAAAGATTTTGCGATACATAAATGGGAACTCCATGGATAGAAGAAGCTGAGTTTTAGCTTTGAGAGGGCTGCTAAGTGACTATCAGTATTTTATCTTTTGCCAGGGCTGTTGAACAGAACCAGTTATAAAATATTCAGGAAGTGTGTTGTGGAACACATTGTAGGGGAGTTGACAGCGGTGGAATAATGAACTTCCTTCTTTGGGAGAGGATTCGAGACTAAATGGAATTACATTTCCTGTGGTTTAGATTGTTCTTTTATTGGATCGCTTTATTTTGGCATAGGCATTCAGGGCTAAGATAACAATGTTTTTTGGAGTGCAGAGAGAGCACAGACCCCAACCGCTTTCTTCTCCTAGAAAATGTAAAACCACAGACAGCTCTTGAAATCCATCTTCTCGTTGGCTTAATTTTTCTGCCTTTTCAGTTCCCCCATTTATATAAACATATTTCCTTAAAGGGTTCCAATGCTGACTGTAAAAACGAAGGGGCTGGGTTTGTGACTAATCTGCTGTCTTTGAATCTTAATGCCTCCTTGCTTTGACTTTGGAAAAGGTAGAATTACTAGGAAAAACTGGCTTAGCAGCAGTAGTCTTGCCATTCTAGTTTGAGAAAACTCCCATGCCTAGAGTGGGTACAGTGAAATAACAGGATCTCTCAGTCAGAGTATGTCCAATATTGGTTTCTTTACAGATGAAAAGGAAGATTTTTGAATAACATGTCTCTCTCCCAAGGATGTATGGGCGAGTGAAAGAAACTTTTACGGTTATCAAGCTTGTGGCTTTTACTGAGGCTTTCTAAAAAGTGTTTAATTAAGAGCTGCTGTTGTGAAAAAATAAGGCAAGTTTATAGAGTAGAAAAGAAACAAAATTTTTACTTAATCGGCTTGTGTGAAGATGTACAAAACAATGTAAAGTATAAATACGATTACAGGAAATCAGAGATGAAGTTTGATGTTCCTTTTGAGATAACATCAGTTAGCACAGCATAACCACACTGTTACAATGCAGCATTTCTGACATGGCTTCCTTGTACACTTTTCTTGATGATTGCTCTAGAAAGCTAGATATTAGGATTGCCAAAGCGCTGCACTGTTTGACCAGCCTACCTATGCAGAGCCATGTATTTCTGTCCTTATTTTTTCTAGTAGTTGTCTATGAAATTAAAACGTAGCTATACATGCAAACTCTTTGATGGTGAAGATAGTAGCTGTATGCAGCTGACTGCGATGCAAAAACCAGATTGGTTGGACAGTCTTCACTTTTGAGTTGCGTTTTTGTAGTAAGACATTTGGTGTGGTGTTTGGAGCATTTGCTCAGTTCTTATCCTATTCTCCAGAGCATAATATTATTGATATATTATGGATAAAAATGTGGTGGTTGATGTTTATTATAGATGTGGGGTGGATATTTTTTCCAGAGATTGTTAAATCATTAGAATTACAGTAACAGTTGCAAACTTTCATCTTTCTTTGTAGTAGAGATGGATGGAAACATCCTATCTTACTGATCTTAGAACTGGGAACTTTATGGCATCCAAAGCTCCTTTTTCTGACTTTTCCATTCCACTTAATTTTTCAGGCGGCAAACAGTAACAAGCACTCCTTGCTGGATTGAACTTCATCTGAATGGACCTCTACAATGGTTGGACAAAGTATTGACTCAGATGGGCTCCCCTTCAGTACGCTGTTCCAGCATGTCGTAAAACTCCTTTCTCCGTTACCAGTGGGCTGAATACCGAGTCCAATCAACAGACTTAATATAACAGCTCGTCTGTCATAGTATTTGTGTGTGGTCCCCATGAACTGTTTACTATCCAAAAAGGTTTTTAAAAAAAAAAAAAAAAGAAAAACAGCACTTGAGGTCTCATCAATTAAAGCACCTTGTGGATTCTGTTTCCTATACTCTGATACTAGATGAAAACTTAGTGTATAGAAGTGCCTTCTTCAGAAAGAAGAAGGGACAGTTCTAAAGACTCTTAATGGTGTTTTTATTGGGTATATAATTGAGTGTCCTAATGGTTTATCAATAACATGAATAGCTAAGTATATGTACAGGTAATGTATCATGATCTCAGATATCACAGTATTGTGCTGTTCTACATTTTAGTTCCCATAAATAGATGTTTGGTTTGTTTTTTGATTGGGGCAAGTCTCTCAAAATTCCAAGACTCTACTCCTTTATTCTTTTGTATTTTTTTATATAAGCAGGTTTTCAAGTTGTCCTAAACATTAAAAAAAAAAAAAGCAGACTTTCCTTGTAGAAAAGCTTAACTTTTTGCTGCCTTCTTAAAGAAAAAGAAAATCCCTCCATTAGAAGGGAAAGAAATGTCTGAGATTTATCTGTGAAATCTTAAGACACTTTATATGCTTAATGGGGCCTAAAATGAATTCATACTATAAATTACAAGTATCCATCACACTAGGAGTCTACTTTCCCCTACCCATCTGAGTTGATGCATCTGTTGCCAGCAATAATGCTAGCACTGATTTATTTGAGACTTTTTTGTACGTGGAATCACTGAAATCAATATTTTTTTTCTCATGGAGTGAGAATTTACCATGCTATTGGGTACTGGATTAAATATACAAGGTTATTGGCTTACCCCTTACATCTGTATGTTTTCATTAAACAGATGTCACTGAAGAAAAAACCTTTTGGTTTTAGTTTTTGGAGCCAAATACCTTAAAATCCTTTTCCAGGGTAAACTAGACTCTTTCGTATAGGTTTTAAATAGATGCAGCTTCTTAACATATTTCAGTAACAGAACTTAAATTTCTGATCTGAGTGGCTTTGTATAGCTTACTTACATACCAGATCATATGCATTCATTATGTCATAATGGGCCTTGTTAATAAAAAGTAGTTGCTTCTGCAAAACCTCTAGGATAGTGGTTGCTGAGGTATGACCAGCGGAGGAGGACTTCTAGGTTCTTCGTGACAGTGCATGTTATTGTGAACCCTTGGACACTACAGCTGCACCATATTAAAAATATTCTGAAATATATTCTACAAATAAGTCTGGGTTGGGGAAGGGTTGGGAAACTGTATAGAAGGGTTATTCTGACTTGAAAAATATACATCTTACTAACAATCTTGTGATCTAGCTGTCTGTCATTCTTTTGTTATTGTGGCAGTAGCAGGATTGCCTTTGTCTGTTTTTTTTTCCCATTGTTTCATCCATTACACTAGTCCTGTACTTTGTAAGTACAGCTAGTGATAACTTAGCTTTGAGAACAAAAATGTGGCCAGTGTTACAGCTTTTAATCAGTTGACTGAATTGATGATAGCGATGGATATTTTTATGCCATAATGACTAGGGCATAGAAGCAATACCAAAAATCAAGCCTTGAAAAAGTGGGCCAGACACCTTTTCAAAATTGGCAAAGCAGTTACCAGTTTGTGCTAGTTTTACCAGTAGACTAATGTATTGGTAGAACTTGTGAACCTAAGAAATAAGCTTCATGCGTGTTGCATTTGCCTAATATGTGAATACACTAATAAAAGTTTTAATTCTCATGTTGGTTGCTTTTTTCATTAATTGCTGTATATATTTTCTGTTCAAAGTTAGGAATTACTCTAACCAACCTAAAAAAGTGGCATGAGTTGCATGCATGCTGTGGCCAGAATGGTGTACAGTTTAGATGTTAAAATTGCTTCTTGGGCAGCTGTTGTGAAGGTTCCGGATCTGTGTGCTTAACAACACAGGCTTCTACTTCAGATCAAGTTTGTTAAAGCAGTTGCTTTTTTCCTACCGCAATCAAATTACATCCTACAGGCTCAGATGTTTGCTTTCACCTGTGAAACAGATAAGAGCAACTTGTCTGGGTGAAAGACTCCATTGCATTTATGAGCAGGTTGCAACTTGAATCAGCTGGGTGACCTAATTGTGTAGTCTCCTTTACTGTGGGTTTCTGTATGTGTTCTCCTTCAGCTGGGGCGATGTTCCTTGTTTTGCCTTGAATGCAGTGATAGCCTTGATGAAAGCCATTTTTGGTACGCGCTTCCAAATAGCGTGCAAGGATGCAGCAGACATTATCTGTGGTCCTGTGGTGCTGTCTGTGGACAAGGTCTCCTCAGTCTGTCTAGAAGTCACTTTTTTTTGACTTCTGTCAGCACTAAAACAGTCTCTCCCACCACTACTGTTTCTGCCACAGCTTGGTGGAACAAAGGAACAAATCTTTGAAATATGTTTGCCTGTATTTTATTTAAATGTCTTGGGCAGTCCTTGGGTAACTTTAACCTACTCCTTTTTCTTAATCCAGCGCCTTTCTGACTTAATCCCACTGATGTTCTGCTCTTCCTCAAAACCTGACCAATGCCTGCTCAAACATCTCGATGCAGAAAATGCCTGCAGTATGTTAGGAAGGTGACTTCATCTCTCTCCCCTTTTGTCAGGCAAAGTGTAAAGACTTCCAAAGGACAAATGAAAAGTAAATAATTTTTTCAGTAATAGTGCTTTGTTAATAAAACACTTAACCAAGCAGGAAATAATCAGGTGAGGTACTCCAAGTAAGGCTAGACAGCTAGTTATCTGTGTAATGAAGCTGGAAAAGTGCTGTATGTAATGACTTGCTCTAACTTTGGGCTGGGATTCCGTGTGCCTGAGTTCTAATCTCTCCCTTGTCACTAGCCCTGCCTGAGCTTGATTTTCGTAGTCCTGCCAAAACAAAGTAATCAAAAATCAGGTAGTTGATGTAAACATCTGAGCCTAAAAACAGTTTGAGTTGCCTCATCCCAGTGCACCCAACCTGAGATAACTTCTCAGAACCCTTCCCCCTCTGTGAGGAAAAAGCCAGTTTCATTTAACAGTTCTTCCAGTTCCAGGGCTGTGTCTTTGCGAGCAATGTCAAACGCCTGGAGTCTTGCACCTTTAATCTGTGAGAATCGATAGCTGAATGTCACCTCTGTGTGTATTTTCCCGTTGCTTTTGTGCATGGTGCTTATGGAGGTGGTCAGCTCTCTGCAACAGGATTTCTCCGCTGCTGTTTCAGTGTCACGCGCAGAGTCCTCCCACCTCCTTTGGCTTCCAGGTGCTATTTTGCAAATCTAGAACGTGGTGAAAACTGTGGTGTTCTCTTGTTCTTACTCAGGGTGCTGTGCTTAATCAGTGCTTAACCTTTTTGAGATAGATTACAGGCAAACTGAACAGTTCTAACTTCAAACTCTGTGTATAATAAATGGGGAGAGGTAAACTCTAAATGTGTTTGGGGCTCTGAATTGCTTTCCAGTAGAGCGCCAAGGCTGTTGACTGAGGTGCCTGATTTAGCTACATAAAGTATGAATATCTGCTTTAAAAGGTGCTTGGATGCTATCAAAATAGTCTGCTTAGATGCTTAGTAATAATAGCTTTAAACTACTTTAGAGGATAAAACTAGAAATCACAACTACTCTACTACGCTAAGCTTCTTATTTTCATGTGTCCAACTTGAATTTTCATGTTGAAGCGGGCGGGTGTGATGTTTGAGGGGTTGATAATCATCTGCCTCCAAATTGTTGGCACAGTGAGCTGAAAGTGTTTTGTTTTTACCTTCAAACTTGTCATACTTCATTGTGGTTACGGCTTTTTTTAGCATTGCAAACTGAAATTTTCCTGCAGCTGGGTTTTGAGTTAAAATATTGTGAAATACAGGATTTCACTATACTCCACCCACGCAGTGTTTTACTTGAGTATAAAGTGGTGTTTCTTTTCCCAAAACAAGTCTGACTGTAACCTAATTTGGGGGATGCTCAAGCTTCAGTGCTAGCTCTGAGGAGTCGATGAAGTACTGTATTCACTAGAAGAATTACACATACATGTATCCTAAGTAGCGTGACAGCTATGCTAGAAAGTATTTCTAGGAGGACCTCAGGGAATTAAATTGCAGCCAGTCTGAAAGTTTATTACTAGTGAGAAAATACTAATGAATTGTGTGTTTTCCTGACCCCGTAAGCTTGGCTGGTATGTAACCATCACGAACTCTTTATATTAAAGAAGGCCACTTAAAAATAGCCTTTGGTCATCTTAGTTGTCTTTTCCATGCCTCTTCTATAAAAACTTCTCTAAATAAGACTGTCGTTTCTTCTCTTGGGAAAGCACTGTTTGTGGAGTAAGTTTCTAGTAATAGAATTGTCACAGCTACAAAAACTAGAATCAGGGCTTCAAAGCTGAGAACGATCTTTGATGTTACATTACTTGTTTCATTAACCATAGTCAGGATTAAATCTAGTCAGCTGGCAGAAGAAAAATGGATGAATAATGGGGTATGTAAAGATGTCAGGCCTTGATGCCCTTGATCCTCTTTCCCCGTGCAGAAGGTCTAGTCAGAATGGATTACAGGAAAGCCCAGCTGCTTGTCCTGTTCCTTTTGGAATAGGATCCAAAGTGGCAATGGACATGCATGCTCCTGCACTACTGTTTTTCTTTTAATTTGCAACACTAAAAGGTGGAACAAAGCTGACACCGATCTGTGTTAACAGTATCTAGCTATTTGCTCATCTAAAGCTGCAGTAAGGTATTGTTTAAAAAAACATATGTATGCCTCTTGAATTAATTGAGCTTATGAGCAATGTGTACCTGAGGCTGCAAATTCCATATGGCTTTAAAACTTATCTTTGCTTTAAAGTCTCGCTTATTTGCCTCTTCATTTTGAAGTAAAATTCCAAGAGCAACTATTGTGGCACCAAGCACAGACTATTAAACTTCGATTGTCAGCAGTTGCAGTTTCATCTCTGGGTGATGGGGTGGGTGCTGTCCACTGGTTCTTATTTAATCCTTGAGAGGAGTTGTCTGGGTAGCTGATCACCTTTGGGCAAGGGAAACTGGAGGACGTTGAGCACACAGCCAGTTTTCAAGGAAGGTGAGAAGAGGCAGTTCAAGTTTCAGAGCCGTCTTCTGGAGCAGGGAATTCCAGGCTCCTCGGGGTTGTTTCATGTGCTCTAAAGTATTCAGATACGAGGCAGTTTGACAGGGAGTAGTACATGTATTTTAGTTAAGCTTAGGTTGCCTAGATTCATGAATTCCTTTGAAACAAAACTAACGCATAATGAATTTGGAAGCACTTCAGAAGTCCTGTCTCTTCTTTGTGTTGCTTGCCCTTGAAGAGTTGATCTGTAGGATTCAGAGTGAAAATGAGGGAGGGAGAGGGGGAATAGGTGCTTAGGGTATTGAGATACACGGGTGGAGGACATTCAGCACAGACTCCCCAGGGCTTTAGCAGCTGGGTGTTTGTACTTTTCCTGTGAAACCACTGATGGAGCCTGTGGTTAAAAGGATGGGGGGAAAAGCCCTCAGGCAGGAGAGGCAGGCTTTTCAGGAGAGAGAAGCAGGACTCTGTCCTGCTGAAGCCCTGAGAAGAGCAAAATGTGTCGTGCCATAAAACAGCAGGCAGTGTCAAGGTCTGAGAGCTGCTGGCAATTTGAGTGAGGCCATGCAGAGAAAGATTGCACTATTAGAGATGCTAACTCGGGCACAGGTTCTAGTGAATTTTCTTACAGACCTGAGCCAGGATTTAATTGTGCTGTGTGCCTGCATTGTGCTCCCTCGCTTGCTTGGTTCCGGAGTTAAAGGCAGGTGAAGCTCAGGCTGGGCTTTGCTGCTAGTGTAAAAGAGTAAGGGCTCCACTGAGTTTCACTACCCAGACTGATGCCAAAGAGTTTTTTCCGCTTCAGAATTAGTTGCAGTTTGTTTTGGTAAGTGGTTTGCTGCTTAACAGCTTTGGCTTTACTAGCAGAGGATCCAAACCCACTAGATCTGTAGTGGGGGACAAACAAAACAGTTTTTCATGAGGACTGCGGGGAGCATCGCCATGCATGTGAGGAGTGAAGAGCATCTGCCCTCCAGACTGGACATATCTAACAGGATCCAAGTCTGCAGGAAAAATTCATGTATGAAAAATTCATGTACAGCACTGAGGTGTACATCCATGGCCACGTACATCCATGGCCAACATAAGCTTTATCCCCTCTTTTTGTAGTTGAGCCTTGGTAATGATAACACGCTGATTTAGGAACGATAATGCCTTTCTAGACCAGTGTGCTATCTCTTCTTCTGCAGCTTCACAAGTCTGAGAGTCCAACGGGAGGAAAAACTGCAGCTGTTGTTAGTACTGATGCAAGGGGGAAGTATCTTCATAATGTACTCAGACTTTGAGGTTTGTGTGCTGCATGAAATTAAAATGGGCAAAGAGCCAGGGCTGAGACACAGTGAGGTTTAGTGGAACAGGAAAAGTGGTGGAGC